>NC_134283.1:2108461-2811281 GCF_949628215.1 Phalacrocorax aristotelis
CGCCGAGAGCGCTGGGATGGGCGACTCCGACACCGCGTCACAGGGTACCGGGCAGGGATGGGGTGCTGGGAAGGGGCTGGGATGCATTGGGGTGTCCTTTAAGCTGGGATGGAGTAGGGAGATGCAGGGATGGATTGGGGCATCCTCCAAGCCAGGGAAGGGCTGGACGGGTGCAGGGATGGGTTGGGGTGTCCTCCAAGTCTGGGAGGGTATGGGAATGGATTGGGGTGTCCTCCAAGTCTGGGAGGGTATGGGAATGGATTGGGGCGTCCTCCAAGTCTGGGAGGGTATGGGAATGGATTGGGGCATCCTCCAAGCCAGGAAGGGGCTGGAGGAGTGCAGGGATGGATTGGGGTGTCCTCACAGCCTGGGAGGATACCGGGGTGGATTGGGGTGTTCTCCAAGCCATAGTGTCTTCGTGGGGCATCTGTGACGGTCCGTGTCCCCGCAGTGCCCACCAAATGGGGGCTGGTGCTGGAGCGCCTGATCGTGCTGGGCTGGACCTTCTCGGACATGCTGACCCGTGGGCAGGTCTTTGTGGGGCGCCTGCTGGAGCTCCACGTCCTCAAGCTGGTGGCCCTCTACACCGTCTGGGTGGCCCTGCAGGAGGTACCAGCCCCAGGACCCTGGGGTGGGGGGGCTCAACCGGGCACCCCGGGATGCTGACGCAGCTGCTGCCTCAGGTATCGCTGATGAACTTCTTGCTGGTGCTGCTGTGGGCCTTCGCCCTGCCCTACTGCCGCTTCCGCCACATGGCCTCCTGCCTCTCCACCGTCTGGACCTGCATCATCATCGTCTGCAAGATGCTCTACCAGCTCAAGATTGTCGACCCCAGCGAGTACTCCAGCAACTGCACCCAGGTGCCTGGGCGGCCTTGCCGGGGGGATGCCCGGATCTTGGGGTGCTTCTGGTGGCACGGGAGGGATTCCCTGGCTGGAGGTGGGGTCTGGCGGCAGGGGCGAGGGGTGCTGACACCCAGTGATGCTCCCCTTTGCAGCCCCAGCTCAACGGCACCAACCTGAGCCCGGAGGAGCTGGGCAACTCCACGCTGTACCACAGCCCAGTGGACCCCGCCAACTGGTTCGGCATCCGCAAGGGTTACCCCAACCTGGGCTACATCCAGGTGGGTGCGGGGACACCCCCAGTCCGTGGGGACCACGTCGGGGAATGCTTGGTGGCGTGCCGTGGTCCTGAGCACCTCCTCACCCCTCCCAGAACCATCTCCTGGTGCTGCTGCTGCTGGTGTTCGAGGCGGTGGTGTACCGGCGCCAGGAGTACTACCGCAAGCAGCACCAGCTGGTGGCCCCCGTCACCGAGACCATCTTCGAGGACATCTCCCGCGAGCACCTTGACCACGGCCTCGGCAGCTGTGCCAAATACTTTCTCAACTACTTCTACTACAAGTTTGGCTTGGAGGTGGGGAGCGGGTTCCGGAGGGGGGTCCCACCGTTTGCAGCACCTCAGGGTTGAGCCTCTGCGTTCCCTCCCCCCTCCCCAGATCTGCTTCCTGATGACGGTGAACGTGATCGGGCAGCGGATGAACTTCATGGTGATCCTGCATGGCTGCTGGCTGGTCGTCATCCTAACGCGGCGCCGGCGGGCGGCCATCGCCCGCCTCTGGCCCAAGTACTGCCTCTTCCTCGTCATCTTCCTCCTCTACCAGTACCTGCTGTGCGTGGGCATGCCGCCCGCCCTCTGCTTGGGTAAGGGGCAGGGGGCTATGGGGGGCGCCCATCCTTCGCAGGGGTCAGGGAGGTGGAGGTCTGGGCGTGGGCAGGCTGCCTGCCCTGGGTAAGGGGCCGGGGGGCCGGCATTGAGTGTGCCCACCGCCCCCCAGACTATCCGTGGCGCTGGAGCCGGACCCTCCCCATCAACTCGGCGCTCATCAAGTGGCTCTATCTGCCCGACTTCTTTGTGGCCCCCAAATCCACCAACCTCATCAGTGAGTACCCCCTCAGCCCCTGGCAGCCCCCTGCCCACAGGGTGCCCTATCCCCCCACTCCAGCCCCTGGCAGCCCCCTGCCCACGGGGTGCCTGGCACGCCCCCGCCCGTGGGGTACCCCAACCCCACCCATGGAGGTCCCATCCTGCTCCCCCAGGAGGCTGAGCAGAAGGGAGGTGGGAGGAGCTAAAAGAGCCACACCCCTTCAGGGCGGAGCTTGGTATGTGCCACACCCTTTTGGGAGGAGGAGCTGGGGAAGAGCCCTCCCCCTTTGGGAGGAGCTTAGTTGGAGTCCTGCCCCCTTTTGGGAAGAAGGAGGGGTCTGCAGAGAGCCATGCCCTTGGGAGGGGCTTGATGAAAGCCACACCCCAATGAGGAGGAGGAGTCTGGGGACCACCACGGCCCCCCAGGGGGCTTAATGAAACCCACATCCCAGGGAAGGCGCGGCTGGAATGCCACACCCCTTTGGGGAGGGGATCGTTGGGTGCCACACCCTTTTCTGGGAGGGGCGTGGCCTATCAGAGCCCTGCCCCACCCCGGGCTGAGCCATGTGCCCGCAGACGACTTCCTGCTGCTGCTGTGCGCGGCCCAGCAGTGGCGGGTGTTCGAGGCCGAGCGCACCGAGGAGTGGCTGAGGGTGGCCGGCGAGAACAGCGACCGGCTCGACCTGGCGCGGGACCCCCGCAACCCCACGCCCAACTTCATCCACTGCCGGTGGGTGCCTGCCGCCACGCGGCACCGCGGCATGGGGCTGGCATGGGCGGGGGCACCTGGGGCTATGGCGATGGGACTCCCCACTCCGGGATGGGGCCTCTTGGGGTATGGACAGGATGGGACCCCCTGGCAGTGGGACCTGCTGGGCTGGGATTCCCTAGGATGGGGATGGGACCCCTTTGGGTTGGGGAGACCCTCCCCTCCATGCTGGGCTGGAACAGGACCCCCTGCCACTAGGATTGTACCCCCACATCTAGGACAGAAGCACCCCAAGGCTGTGCTGGGACCCCCGGGGGAGATACGGTGGTCCAGGACAGCCCGGGTGATGGTGCAGGACCCCTGTGGGCACCGGGACCCCATAGACAAGGCACTTTGTACCCTAAGACGAGGTTGAGGCAGGGTCTGGGACCGTGCTGGTTTCGTTGGGGCGCGGGGTAGCACCTTGCTGCACCCCAAACCCAGGTGCGGCACTGGTGCTGAGAGGGGATGGGGACCCTGCTCTGAGCGCCCCATCCCACAGGTCATACCTGGACATGGCAAAGGTGGTGGTCTTCCGCTACCTCTTCTGGTTTGTCCTGGTGGTGGTCTTCATCACCGGGGCCACCCGCATCAGCCTCTTCGGCCTCGGCTACCTGCTGGCCTGCTTCTACCTCCTGCTCTTCGGCACCGCCATGCTGCGCAAGCCAGTACGGGCTCGCCTGGTGCTCTGGGACTGCCTCATCCTCTACAACATCACCGTCATCATCTCCAAAAACATGCTGTCGGTGAGGGCTGCGGGGCCCTGGCCATGCAACGGCCCCTGGGCTGCTCCTTGGGGCCACCCCCGCCCCGGGCATCCCCTGGGGAGAGGATGGGTGGCAGCCTTGTCCCCTTCTTGCAGTCCCCAGGCAAACCCCGCGCTCTGCCCTCTCTCCCCGCAGCTCCTCTCCTGTGTCTTCGTGCAGCAGATGCAGAGCAACTTCTGCTGGGTGATCCAGCTCTTCAGCCTGGTCTGCACCGTCAAGGGCTACTACGACCGTGAGTTGCTGGCCTGGGGGGTCTGAGGGTGCAGGTTTGGGCTGCTGCCTGACCTGCCTGCATCTCTGCCTGCCAGCCAAGGAGATGGGCAAGGACCAGGACTGCTCGCTGCCCGTGGAGGAGGCGGGCATCATCTGGGACAGCATCTGCTTCTTCTTCCTCCTGCTCCAGCGCCGCGTCTTCCTCAGCTATTACTTTTTGCACGTCATGCTCGATCTCCAGGCCTCTGCCCTGCAGGCTTCCAGGTGGGGCTGGGGTCCTGGAGGGTCTCCATGGGGGCTGGGGTGCCGGTTTCCCCCTCACCCTCCTGATCTCCCTGCAGGGGCGTCGCACTGTTCAAGGCCAGCATCCTGAAGAGCATACGCTCCCACCAGCAAGCGGAGAAGAAGTCGCTGGCCCAGCTGAAGCGGCAGTGAGTGGGTTTTGGGGGGCATCTGGGACCCCTCCCCCTGCAGCCGCCAGCACCTTGGGGCACTCCTGTGTGCATGGGGTGGATGGGGGTGCCCCCGGGGGGTTTTGGGGGGCGGGCTCTGCAGCAGCCTCTGCCTGGCAGGATGGAGCGGATCCGAGCCAAGCAGGAGAAGTACCACCAGGAGCGGCTGCCCGGCGGCACCAGCGAGGGGCAGGATGGGGCCAGGCCAGGTGAGAGCTGGGGGGTCCCTCCCGTCCCCCCCACCCCGTCTCTGGGCACAGCAGGGTGACCGCAACCCATCGCCAACGCCTGTCCCGGTGGAACCCCACGGAGCATTGCGGTGAACCCCCCTCCCTGCCCCCTCGGCTCGCCCCTGCACCGGGGGTGGGTGCACCGAGCGTGGCCATCCTCAGCCCCCCAATCTGCTGTTCCACAGCGCCCGGCAGCCCGGCGGACCCTTCCCAGCAGAGGGAGCGGTGGTGGCGGCCATGGTTAGACCACGCCGCAGGTACTGCCCCGGCACGGGGCCGTAACGGGGCGCAGCCCCTCGGCAAGGTCCCTCCGCTGGGGACTGCTAACACCCGCGGGGAGCGGCAGCAGCGGTGCTTTCGGCAAGGTGACACCCTGCATGTCCCCCGTCCCCGTGCTGGGCTGCAGGGCACTAACCAGGGCTTCTCCGCTTCCCAACGCTAACGGGGTGTTGGACTGGGGGTGCCGGGCTGGGTTTGGGGTTACCGGCAGTGGTCGCCTCCAAATGCCGGCACCGCAGGGACCGTGCTTTGGGAACGTGGGAGTTGTCTTTGTTCCCAACGGAGATCCCCGCGAGTGTCCTCAGCACCACGCCGGCACCGCCGTGTCAGGCAGAGAGACCTGGGGAGGTGGTGGCTGTGCCGTGCCACCGGGAGCCATGCCACCAGGCACCGGCCATGCCACGACACCCCGTGCCGTTGGCGCTGGCTGTGCTGTGACGCCCCCCTCCCCGTGCTGCCCTGGCAGTGCTGCATTCAGGGGAATACTTCCTCTTTGAGTCGGACAGCGAGGAGGAGGAGGAGGCAGCGGCCGTGCCGGAGGAGCCGCGGCCAAGCAGGCAGAGCGCCTTCCAGGTGAGCGTGGTTGGGGGGCCGGAGGGGCGTCTGGCGGTGCCCATGGGGTGCTGACAGCCCCGCTCCCCGCTCCAGCTCGCCTACCAAGCCTGGGTGACCAACACCAGGACGGCGCTGCGGCAGCAGGAGCAGGAGCAGCCAGAGACACCCGGTGCCGAGGTCACTGCAGGTGGGTCTGGCTCACCCCAAAATGGGGCTGCGGGGGCCGGGGTGGGACACAGCCCTGTCCTGCACCCACTGTTTGCCCTGGCAGTGGTCAGCATCCCATAATGGGGCATTGCCTCAATGGGGTTCCCAGTGTGTGTGTGTGTGTCTGACCCTTGCAGGGGACAACGGAGGGAGGGAGGAAGAATTGGAGGTGCCCGAAGAGGCTGAAGGCGAGGAGGAAGGCTCTGGTAGGTGGGCGGCAAGACCGCAGCATATGGAGGTACTGGGGGGGTGGGTCTGAGCGGGTGTGAAGTGACACCCACCCCTGCCTCGCTCCAGCAGAGCGCAGCAACGTGGTGCAGCGGGCGCTGAACACCCTGCGGTTCCTGTGGGTGCTGTGCCGGGCCATGGTGGACGGGCTGACGCAGTGGCTGGACACCTGCACCCGGGAGCACGCCGACATGTCCACCGTCCTGCGCCTCGAGAGATACGTCCTCACGCGCCGGCTGGCCACGGTGAGCCCCGGGGAGGGGACACCGGGGCACGGGGTGGGCGGTGGCAGCCCTGCGCTGGCGCTGACCCCCTGCCCACTGCAGGGAGAGGATGTGCACCGTGGGGTCCTGGATGAGCTCTACCTGCCGCCACCGGAGGAGCCCCCCGAGGAGCCGAGCCTGCAGGGGGTGAGGAGTGCGGACCCCCAAAACGGCATCACTTCCAGGCAGGTGCATAGATACCCCCCGAGGGGGCAGCCGGCAGCGCTGCAGGCAGGGGCTGGTGGGCAGGGGGCTCACCCCTGTCCCCGTGCCATCCCCAGCGGGCAGCGAGGAGCCGCCCCCGCCCCGGTGGGCTGCCCGCTGCCCACCGGCAGCCAGGAGCAGGTGGCAACGTGGGGGTCCCGGATGGCCGGGTCTCGGGAGCTCCTGGCCCTGCCCCAGAACCGCAGCCGGACGGCTGGCGAGCTCCTCCTGAGCAGGTACGGGGATGTGGGGATGGTGGGGATGGGGCCGGGGGGGCAGTGGGGGTGGCTCACCCCCCCCAACACCCCGCAGGCGGCTGTACTTCCCCGAGCTGGAAGAATCGGAGCAGTTCTATCGGTCCCACAACCGGTTCCTGAAGCTGCTGCTGGCTGGGTACCGCTGCGTGGCCGCCCACTCCGAGCTGCTCTGCTACTTCATCATCATCCTCAACAACATGGTGACCGCCTCCGTCATCTCCCTCTTCCTGCCCATCCTCGTCTTCCTCTGGGCCATGCTCTCCATCCCCCGGCCCAGCAAGCGCTTCTGGATGACGGCCATCATCTTCACCGAGGTGGGCAGGGGGTGGCCGGGGAAGGGACGATGCCACCCAGCCCCCGGCTGCCACCCACTGACCCCAACATCCCCGCAGGTGATGGTGGTGGTGAAATACCTCTTCCAGTTTGGGTTCTTCCCCTGGAATGGCTACGCCATGCTAGTGCGCAACGAAGGGAAGCCCTTCTTCCCACCCCGCATCCTGGGCTTGGAGAAGACTGACCGCTACATCAAGTACGACCTCATCCAGCTCCTGGCGCTCTTCTTCCATCGCTCCCTGCTGCTGGTGAGCTCCAGGGCATGGGCACCACCGTGGGCATCGCCTGGGCGGGCGTCCTCGGGAGCTGGAGGGGCTCCTGGGGGTGATGGGGGCTCTGGAGAGCACCCAGTGGGTGCTTGGTGGCTTTGCCTTGGTTTCTACGCACGGCACCCGTTGCTGGTTGGGTCTCTGGGGTGCGATGGGGGGGCGAGGCGCGTGGGTTGGGGGCAACAGGAACGACATCCCTCTGACTGTGCTTCTCCCCAGTCCTATGGGCTGTGGGACCATGAGGAGAACCCCTTCCCCAAGAAGAAGGTGGAGGCGGAGCGGGTGGAGGATGAGGAAGAGGAGAGGCGCGAGGAAGCAGCGTCCCTGCCGCTGGTGGTGGGCAAAGAAGGGACGGAGGCGGGGACACCGGGTGCAGCCGTGGGGCCGGAGCCAGAGGGCGATGCCGTGGGGCAAGAAGAGGGGGCCGGTGCCACGCAGCTGCGCTTCAGGAGGAAGAAGCGTCGGGGGAAGAAGCAGCCGGAGGCGGCTCCAGAGGAAGGTGAGCACCGGTTTCCAGCCCTCGTGCCCTGGCGAGGGGCGAGGCTGGTGTCCCCCGGGGTGGAGGGGTGCTGGGGCTGGGCAGGATACGGCCCTGCAGGACCCCAGGCTGTGATCCATGCTGCGCCTCAGTTGCAGGGGATGGGGAGGAGGAGGAGGAAGAGGAGGAAGAGGAGGAGGAAGAGGCAAAACAAAGCCACGCTCAGAAGAAGCTGAAGGCATTTGGGCTGCGGGTCAAGCTCTTCTTCCTCACCATGTGAGTGCCCCGTGGCACTGGCTGCGGGGGGGGATACAGGGTGCAGCCCCCCCAGTCACCCATCCCCTCTGTCCCCTGTCCCCTCCAGGGCGCAGAACATGTACCGGCCGGTGCACCGGTTCTTCTGGGACATCCTGCACACCCAGCACCGGGCGGCCACCGACGTCTACGCTTTCATGTTCCTGGCTGACGTCGTTGACTTCATCATCATCATCTTCGGCTTCTGGGCCTTCGGGGTGAGCAGGGCGTTCCCACAGGGCACCAACCGGCCAGCTCCCACCACGGGGTCAGGCCGGGACGTATCCTGACCTCTCCTGCATCCCCAGAAACACTCGGCAGCTGCTGACATCACCTCCTCGCTGTCGGATGACCAAGTGCCAGAAGCCTTCCTGGTCATGCTGCTCATCCAGTTCACCACCATGGTCATCGACCGCGCGCTCTACCTCCGCAAGACCGTGCTGGGCAAACTCATCTTCCAGGTCATCCTGGTCTTCAGCATCCACCTCTGGATGTTCTTCATCCTGCCGGCCGTCACCGAAAGGTACCGAGCATCCCCCAAGGACGATCCCACGGGGACGGCTTGGTCCTAGGGTGGCACCTTTGTGTCCCCGAGCCCACGTGGTGGCCGAGCCTGGCCAGGGAGGTGGCCAGAGGGGTGACACTTCCCTCCTGCAGGTTGTTCAGCCTCAACACGGTGGCCCAGCTGTGGTACTTTGTGAAGTGCATCTACTTCTCGTTGTCAGCCTACCAGATCCGCTGCGGCTACCCCACGCGCATCCTGGGCAACTTCCTTACCAAGAAATACAACCACCTCAACCTCTTCCTCTTCCAGGGGTATGGCACGGGGCCGCGCGGACCCGCGGGCGCTCGGAGGGTGCTGTACCAGCCCCCTCTCCCTGTGTTCCCCCCAGGTTTCGCCTCGTGCCCTTCCTGGTGGAGCTGCGGGCCGTCATGGACTGGGTCTGGACAGACACCACACTCTCCCTCTCCAACTGGATGTGCGTGGAGGACATCTACGCCAACATCTTCATCATCAAGTGCAGCCGTGAGACAGAGAAGGTACGGCCTCACTGTGCTGCGAAAGGCCCCCCAGTAAGCCCCTTTTTGCTTGGGGTCACCCCAAGCCCACCTGGCACCATGTACTGTCTCTCCCTACCAGAAATACCCCCAGCCCAAGGGGCAGAAGAAGAAGAAGATTGTGAAGTACGGCATGGGGGGCCTCATCATCCTCTTCCTCGTGGCCATTATCTGGTTCCCACTGCTCTTCATGTCGCTGGTGCGCTCCGTGGTGGGTGTTGTGAACCACCCCATCGACGTCACCGTCACCCTCAAGTTGGGGGGGTATGAGGTGAGGATTGGGGGGGTGCTGGGGTGCCCAGCCCGGATGCCGGGGTCCCCTGCCTAGCTGATGGGTGGCCTGTCCCCTCCCCACAGCCTCTGTTCACCATGAGCGCCCAGCAGCAATCCATCCAGCCCTTCACCCCCCAGGACTACGAAGCCCTCACCAACCAGTTTGAAAGGCAGCCGGTAAATCCTCCCCCCACACAAACTCCCCCCCTTCCCCACTCCATCCCCCTGGGTGCCTGGGGTGGGGGCTGGCAGAGCCAGGAGTGCCCCAGGGTGGGGGGGTGTTCATGGGTGGGGGCTGAGTTGTGCCTCTCCCCGCCACCCGGTGCCAGGTGGCCATGCAGTTCATCACGCTGTACGGCTACGAGGACATCGTGACGGCCCGCATCGAGGGCAGCTCGGGCTCGCTCTGGAGCATCAGCCCCCCGAGCCGGGAGCAGATGCGGCGCGAGCTGCAGAACGGCTCCTCCGACATCACCCTCCGCCTCACCTGGACCTTCCAGAGGTACCACCGGCACGGTGCTGGGGGGGGGGGACGACAGCCCTGCCTGCATCCCCCCCCCCCACAACACACTGAGCCTCTGCTCCCCGCAGGGACCTGGGCAAGGGGGGGACAGTGGAGCACACCTTCGACAAACACACCACCGACCTGCAGCCCGGTGCGCCCCAGCGCGTGGAGCTGGCCCAGCTACTGCAGGGCACCCGCGACACCCCCGTGTGAGTGTCCCCGGGGTCACGGATGGACCCCCCCCCAACCCCAATGCTTGGTGGGATGGTGCCCCCCCCCACCCTGCTCACCCCATTCTCTTGCAGGCAAGTGCCCAAACTCTTTCCCAAATACATCCGGGCACCCAATGGCCCTGAAGCCAACCCTGTCAAGCAGCTGCTGCCAGGTGGGTCCCACCATGTGTTGTTCCCCCCCACCCCTTCCAAAAAAAAATCAGTGTTGGGGGCACATCGGTGGCTGTGCTGTGCCCTGACGGTGCCACCCACCCCGGCAGACGGGGAGGATAGCTACCTGGACGTGGAGGTGCAGCTGAAACGGGAGCGTGCAGGCGCCGGCCGAGGGGGTGAAAGCTTCTTGGAGTGGTGGGTGGTGCGGCTGAAGGAAGCCCCCCCCCACGATGGCAACATCCTGCCCATGGTCATCTTCAATGATAAAGTCAGCCCCCCCAGCTTGGGCTTCTTGGCTGGCTACGGGTACGTGGAAGGGGTGTGTGGGGTGGGGGGGGGGCACCAACTGCACCCCAAAAGCACCCGAAAGAGGTGCTAAGCCAAGGAGGGGGTGGTGGGATACAGGATGCGCCCCCGCCTCTTGCAGGATCATGGGGCTGTACGTCTCCATCGTGCTGGTGATCGGGAAGTTCGTGCGGGGTTTCTTCAGTGAGATCTCGCACTCCATCATGTTCGAGGAGCTGCCCTGCGTGGACCGCATCCTGAAGCTGTGCCAGGACATCTTCCTGGTGCGGGAGACGGGGGAGCTGGAGCTGGAGGAAGAGCTCTACGCCAAGCTCATCTTCCTCTACCGCTCCCCCGAGACCATGATCAAGTGGACGCGGGAGAAGGAGTAAGGGGAAGGGGCTCCAGGCCCTCACCCCGCTCCCAGGGCCATCACCGCCAATGCCTTAACCAGTCCCCGACACCCCCCCCCCGCAAAGCTGGGGCCTCATCCTGCCGGGGGAGGCAGTGGGATGGAGGGTGCTCAGCACTCGCTTTTAGGGAGGAATGTTTTTTTTCTCATGTTGCTTTGAAGCCATCCGACCTGTGGAGACCACGTCGTGCCTTCCCGGGGTGGGGTAGGGAAGCAGGAGCCAGCCGACCCCCACCTGCTGGGCGCCCCTGGCTGCCGGGTTGGAAAGGGGGGGGTGGTCAGGAGCTGGCCTGTGCCCCCTCCCCACTTCCCACAGCCCTGCTCCAGAACCAGGTTGAACTCAAAAAAGCAATAGCCCCCCAGAACAGGGGGCCCTGGGTCATGGTCCCCCCCGCCAAGCCGAGGGGGGGGCTGGCAGCCCGAGTTGGACTCTAGATACTACTTGTGATTTTTGGTTTCTCTGTTTTGTTGGTTTTTTTAATTAATTCAAACGGTTTATTTATACAGATATCTAATAAAACAAAAGCGAGGCCTCTCTGGCTGATGTGCCGCTGGGGCAGGGACAGGTGCGTGCAGGGGGGGAGTGGGGACCTGCTGCCCCTGGGGAGTACCAGCTACCAGCACCCCTGGCCCCCACTGAATGGGGGCTGGGGGCTCTCCCTGCCCCCTGGCTGTAACCAAAACAGGGTGTAAAAGCAGCTGCCTGGAGGCCAGCGGCCAGCAGGGGCTCTGGTCCCCCACCATCCTATAAGGGAGTCCCTGGGAGGGGGATGCCACCCAGCCTCCCCGGTGCCCCACAGGGACAGAGGTCTGTGTCCCACGCTGTTCCCAGCCCCTTCAGCTCTCGCCAGGCTTCTCATCCTCCAGCGGCACCTCCTGGCTCTGCTGCTTCATCTGTGCACTGCAAGGGATGGACACAGCGTGGACGGATGGACACAGCCTCGGGGGCCGAGCTGGCAGGGAGGAGACCCCCATCCTCCCTACCTGCAGATCCTGCGCTGGGCCTCAGCACGCACGTAGGGTGGCAGCGTGGCAAGGGGACCCTGTAAGAGAGAGGCCGTGGGGATGGGACCCTGGTCGCTGAGGAGAGCTGCCCTGCGGTGCCCCAAAAGCCTTACCAGTTCCTTGAAGGTGAGGCGGCAGCTGTAGCACAGCAGTGGGATGAAGGCAGCTCTGCTCTCAGCCCTGTGGGGACAGAGACCCTCAGCGGTGCCGGTGTGGTGGCGCCGGTGCCAGCACAGCATCCCCTGTGCCCACACACTCACCCCACTGCTGGGGCGTCCTGGCAGCACCCGTCCCCCGCCGGCTCTGGCTCATCCATGATCAACGTGGGCTCTAGGGCCAACTCCTCCTCTGCAAGAGCAGGAGGGCAGGGCTGTGACTGGGGGTGCATGGCTGCCCCTATAATCCCCTGCATCCCCCACCACCTGCCCCACTCACCCCCGGCGATGTCCAGGGCGCACAGACAGAGCAGGCAGCGCTCGGACTCGCTGCTCGCCTTGGCCGGAGCCGGGCTCAGCTTCTCACCCGTCCTGCAGCCAACACGGGGAGGGGGTGAGCGGGTGCACCCCTGCTCGCCCCCAACACCACCCCAGGGTTCCCCTGTGCAGGGGATGCCATACCGGTAGACAGTGCTTATGGTGGAGGGGAAATCCTCCTGCAGCCCCAGGAGGAAGCTCTCCATCAGGCGGTGGATGCTGGGCTTCTCCCGGCGCTGGGGGAGCAAGTGGAGAGGGCAGGGGTAGGATGGTGGGGTGCCATCCCCGCCGCAGGGACGCAGAGCTCAGGATCCCCCCGCGGGGGACAGTACACCCCTACCTTGGTGGGGAGGGGCGGCGTGATGACGGTGGGGACCTCAAAGAAGTGGTTGTAGAAGGCAATCTCCTTGGCCATGTACTCCCGCATGGGACGCACCACCATCACATCGCCATGGCGGTCGTCCATGAAGCCCTGCGGATGAGCAGGCTGCTGAGGAACCGCGCCAACACCAAGCTACAGACCTCCCTGCCCCGCAACCATGGCTTTGTGTCACCCCTCTGGACGAGGACAGCCATCCCCAGGTTGGGGACAGGGTGTCGGCAGGCTGCTCACCGTGTCAACGGCGAGGAAGGCGCCGCGACCCTGCGCCAGGTTGGTGAGAAGCTTGATGGCCACACGGGTGCAGCTCTCGCCCGTCATCACCTTGGCATAGCCCCTGGTCCGCGCCGTCTGCAGGATGAGGTGGGTCCTAGAGGACAAGGTGATGCCAGCTCAGAGCTACCGTGCCACACCTGGTGCTGATTATGGTCAGGATCAGCCCCTCACCGCAGCATCTGCAGAAGCTCCTCTCTTGCCGTCGACGTCTCCACGGCCTCAAAGAGCCGTAGCAGCTCCTGGGTGCGGGCAGCAGCGGGCAGGCGGGAGGCAGCCGGGTCCCCCACTGGGGCGCTGAGGCTGGGTGGCGAGGTGCCATCGTCCCGGTCCCCCTCCTGCCGCTGCTGCTGGATGAAGCCCTCCACGGCCTCCTTGTAGGAGGGGCCAGGTTCTCCGGAACCCCCCGGCCCCGGCCGCAAGATGGATGCGGGCAGCTCCAGCGCCTGCAGGGCACGGATCAGGGTGGGGCTGGCGGCAGCCAGGCACATCCCCCTGCCCCAGCGTGTCACCACTGCCACCCCGTACCTGCTCCAGGTGGGCCAGGTGATAGGGGAAGCCAGTCGCCTGCAGCAGGGTCTCTATGCGGGCCAGGCTCTGCTCCCGCTGCGCCGGGCTCTGCCCAAGCACTGCTCCCTCTGCAAGGCAGGCGGGCAGCACCGGGGCCACCGCCGTGGTGAGAAGGGGGCACCTACCTCTCACCCCTCCAGTGAGGGGGACACCCTGGGGTGCCACAGCCTGGCTGGGCTTGGTGGAAGCCCCCAAGCCCTGGCATGGTGTACATGGACCCTACACTGGGTGCAGGCAGCAGGGCAGGGAACACGCAGTGGGGCCAATCCTTACCGTCAACGTAGATGAGGCTGGGGATGAAGCGGAGCCTCTTGGCTGTCTCCCGGCTGAGCCCCTGGCAGAGGCACAGGGTGAAGGGGGTGGGTGAGCCATGCCTCCCCAGACACCCCCCGTCATCCCCACTCTCACCTCCTGGACCTGCCGGAGCATGGCGCTGGAGGATGGCCCCCCCGACAGTGCCAGCAGCACCTGCATGGACAGAGGGATGGTCACTGGCCCTGGAGGTGCCACTGGGGTCTCCCTGATGTCCATGTCCCATCCCCCCCAGGTACCTTCTCTCCTGGGAAGATGACACGGTTCTTGCCCAGCATTGCGCGGAACTTGTGCACGAAGTACTCACGGAAGCAGCCACTGCAGGGACGCAGGGATGTGGGGGCACGGCCCTGAGCCGTGGCGTGTCCCATGGCCCCCAGCCCGCGTGTCCCCAAGCCCCACATCTCCAAGCCTCAATGTCCCTGAGACCCGATGTCCCCAAGCCACAATATGCCCTGCTGTCCCCAAGCCCCCTGTCTCCAGGCCCTGCTGCTCCCAAGCCTTTATGTTGTTGAGACCCACTGCCCCACGCCGTGCTGTCCCCAAGCCCCAATGTCCCCAAGCCCCAATGTCCCCGGTCCCGGTCCCTCACCGGCAGAAGGCGTCCCCGAGGCGGATGACGAGGGCGGCAGAGCCCTGCCCGCACTTCACGCAGGGTCGTGGGTGGCTGCGGGGACACAGGCGGTCACCGGGCTGAACCGGGGACACCGGCACCCCAGGGTGGTACTGGGCGGGGGGGTGGCGATCCCAGTCCTCAGGGCAGCACCAGGGGGTACCGGGAACAGTACTAGGGGGGGTACGGAAAGCAGCACCGGGAGACACCGGGGAGATACCGAAGGAGTACCGGGGGGATACTGGGGGTAGCACCAGAGGGGGATTGGTGGCAGCACCAGGCGCAGCCCTGGGGGATACCGGAGGGATAATGGGGACGGTACCAGGGGGGTACCGGAATGATAACGGGGACAGAACCGGAGGCACCTCCAGGGAGTACCGGAGGGATACCAGGAACAGTACGGGGGGGGACCGGGGCGATACCGGGGGGGTTCCCGAGGGTAGGACTAGGGGGGTACTGGGGCGAGTCCCGGGGAGGTAGCAGAGGCAGCAAGGGGGGAACACCCAGGGGGTACCGGGGCCGGTACCGCGACCAGCCCGGGTCCCGTCTCGGGCTCCCACCTGTGTCCGGGGGCGCGGCGGCGCCGTGCCGATGCCATGTCCGCCCCGCACCCTCCATCCTCCCCCGCCGCCTCGCACATGGCGGTCCCGGCTCGGCCCGGCCCGGCCCGGCCCGTCAGCCTCCGCTGGCGTCGCGCAGCGATGACGCGCCGGCGCGCGGTGACGTCAGGGCACCGCCCCGTGCCATCGCCGCCGCCGCCGCCGCCATGTTCCGGAGCCTGCTGGTGGCGGCGGCGCAGCGGCCCCAGGCCCCGGGCGGGCCCCCTCGGCCGGCGCCCCCCGCCGGCCCCGCCGCCGAGGCGCTGGAGGCGCAGTTCAGCTGCCCGATCTGCCTGGAGGTCTTCCACCGCGCCGTCGGCATCGCGGGATGCGGGCACACGTGAGACGGGGGCCGGGGCGGCGGGGACTCCCCCACCCCGGCCTGTCCCAGGCCCCGGGGCCGGACCCGTGGCGCTCCCTGGGCGCCCCCCGGGCGCCCCCCGTGCACTGGCACCCTTCCGGGCGTGCTGCCCTGTGACCCCATCCCGGCACCGGGACCCCCGTCCCACCCCCCCATCCCGGCACCGGGACCTCCGTCCCACCACCACCCCTAAGCCCGGTACAGAGACCCCATCCCACCCTCTCAGCCAGGTATGGGGGCCCCTATCCCACCCCCTCAGCCCGACACCGGCACCCCCATCCCACTTCCCCACCATCCAAGCCTAGTTCCGGGACCCCATCCCCATTACTTGGTCCTTCCCGGTACCGGGACCCACATCCCACCCACCCCCGTCCCGGAACTAGGACCCCCACCCCTCAGCTCGCACCTGGACCCCCCTTCCAGCCTGGTGCTGGGACCCCTGTCTTTTCTCCTCCCTTCAGCCCGGTACCAGGATCCTCCGTCACCCCTCCAGCCCGGTATTGGGGCCCCCTAGCCCACCCCCCCCCGGGTGGTGCTTGGCCTCCCTCCCTCCTGCTCGGCCCTGGGACCCCCATCCCACCCCAAGCTGCGCTGCCTAGCATCTTGCCCCCATCCCACCCCCTTCCCCTCCTGGACTGCTGGGTGCTGCCCTGTACCCCCACCATGTCCCCCAGCCCGGACCTGGCATGGAGTCCCCCACTGACCCCTCCAGCCCCAGCCCCCTTCTCCCTCTGTACCCAGACCTGGCTCCTGCCCCCAGGATCACCCCCAGACTCTGCTCCCAGCACCCCGGCAGTGCCAGCTGGGGTCTCACCGGGGTGGAAATCCTCCCCTGACCCCTCAGTCTGGGCCACCCATAGGTGCTGTGCCCTGCTCCCTAGGGAGAGGCTGCCCAGGGTGCTCCTACATGGCTCCCGCTTGTCCCCCCAGCATTTTGGTGACACCTTGGACCTCTTTCACTGCCCTTTTCTGGGGCACCTTGGTCTCCTGTTGAGGTCACGGCTTTGCTTGGCGCCCCAGCACAGTCTGGCTTCCCTCGCATCATTTTGGGGCTGGGGGGTGATGCTGGGGAGCTGGGGCAAGGGGCACTGTGACTTTGCCCCCCCGTGACTGTTCCCAGCGCAGCGGCAGAGGCTTTAGAAGCGTTTCATTCCCCCGTTCTGGGTGACGTGAGCTGGGTGGGCAGGCAGAGGGGACGGGGATGCTGTGACGATTGACTTTGTGGGGACTCAGCCAGTTTGCCTCGTGCCCAGGGGCACCTTCCTGTGCTTCCTCTCTGCTCTGATTTCTCATCTGCGCTCCTGCAGGCGTGAGAACCTTGGGAGGAGGTGAGCCAGGCTCTGAGGAGCTCGCTCTCTTTATTCCTGCGCGGCCTGGATGCTCGGCACCAGTTTTTGTCTGGCTCCATTCATGTCTGCTCCCGGCTGTGGATCTCAGAGCAGCGGCATTGTCTGAGCAGTGGCTGCGTGTGGAGGGAGCTCCTCTGGGGCTTGGACTGTACCTGCCCTCCCCACACCCTCTCCCAAACTCCCAGTTCTGCCCAGTTCTCCCAGTGGGGCTGCCAATCCCTGGGTTTTGGGGCTGCCCTTCAGCCTGGGGTGCACAGGAAGCCCTGAGAACGGGTGTGCCCCAGGGCTAGGGTCCCGCTTCCCCTCCTCCTCCTGGGCTGGGCCGCTCACCGCTGCTCTCTGTGCCCCCAGGTTTTGCGGGGAGTGCCTGCAGCCCTGCCTCCAAGTTCCATCCCCGCTTTGCCCACTCTGCCGCATGCCCTTTGACCCCAAGAAGGTGGAAAAAGCTTCCAGTGTGGAGAAACAGCTGTCGTCCTACAAAGCTCCCTGCAGAGGCTGCAGCAAGAAGGTAAAGTTCACAGGGGGAAGGCTGCCTGTCTCTGTCCTGCGTGGGCACAGCTTCATTTGGCTGCCAATGCCGCAGCCGTGGTGCTGGGAGAGTGAGGCCACTTGCTTAGCGGAGTCCCCTGTTCGGTGGGTCCCCAAACCGCGCCTGCGAGGTGTGGTGTCCCCTGCGTGTCCCGGCTGCTGCCCTAAGCTGGGGAGCAGGGCTGCGTGGAGATGAAGGCACTCTCTCCTCGCTGCCTTTGTCAGCAGACTGGAGCTATTATTAGACAATGGGGACCTTCAAAGGCAGGCTGAGGTTTTCCTGCAACAGGGGAGAGGCTGAGACAAACCAGCTCTGCTGCTGCTTCTGATGAGGGTAAGGACTTAGGCCTTGCTTAAGGTGCCATGATCCTGACAGCCGCAGGGGAGCTGAACCAGCAGCGTGGCTTGGCCCAGCCCGGGGCAGTCTGGTCTGGGACGCTTCAGGGACTGGCCATGATTCACGGTGCGTCTGCGCTGATGCATTTTTTGGCTTCCGTTAACTTCGGGGATCTTCTTGTAACACCCTGGGCGCGGCCCAGGAGCGATCCTGTACAGTGTCAGAGCAGTTTGGGGTTTCTGCCTGTCAGCAGTTCCCCTTTTGCAAAGAAAAATGGAGCAAATGCTACAATAATGCAGCGTGGGTGGCTTGTGTGTGACCTCTGGGGACACGTGCAGTGAGCATGCAGCCCTACATCTCCGTCCTGTGAGGAGGGATGGGCTGGCGCAGCGTTTCTGCGCTGGTGTGGGTCATCCTGCATAGAGCAGTGTTCGCTCTGACGTCGGTCGACCAAAACTGCTCTCCCAGGCTGTGGCAGAGGCTCCAGCGTTGTGTCCGGAGGGTGTTCCTGCAGCCTCTGGGAACGTTTCTTCTTCCCTTGTTCTCCAGGTGACCCTCGCAAAAATGCGTTCTCATGTCTCGTCCTGCGCGAAGGTGCAGGAGCAGATGGCCAACTGCCCCAAGTTCGTTCCAGTTGTCCCCACGTCCCAGCCTATTCCCAGGTACTGCCGCGCGCTGGCTAGGGAAACATGTCCCTCCTTGCAGACTTCACCGGCGCTCCCCTCCCTTAAAAACCCTGAAATCCAAGCATGTGTTTTATTTTCCCCTGGGCAATCACAGGGAGAAACATCAGCACCTTTCCCTCCTGGCGTCGGCAGCCCCTGCGCTGCCCTGTGTTTCCGTGCGTGACGTGGGAGGAAGGACTGACCAAACCAGGGTGGTTCAGCTTGCAGCTGGGGTGGGAACGGGGGCAGCTGGGTTAGTTTGGGAAGAGTCGATCCAGTCCCTTCTCCGGGGATCTGAGCTCGTCCTTGCTCTCTTTAGCAATATTCCCAATCGCTCGACATTTGTGTGCCCGTACTGTGGGGCCCGGAACCTGGACCAGCAGGAGCTGGTGAAGCACTGCATGGAGAACCACCGCAACGACCCCAACAAAGTGGTGAGCAGTGCTGGGGCGGGCTGGTTCTGTGCGGGGTAACTCCTGGAAATCCAAATACACCATAGGTGATACTGCATCTGAGGCCACTGGCACACAGAGCTGCTGCTGCACATGAAGTACAGCTGTATTTTCAGCTTGTTTAGTTTGCTTTAAATCCTTTTGACGGGAGGCGGGGACGTGCCTCTGCTTGCTTTGCTAGAGGCTCTCTGGAACGAGCTGCCTACCTCCCCCTGTGCCTGCGAGCTGGGTGGTGCAGGATTTCCTCTCCCCATCCCTGCTGGGTTGACTGAGGTGGGGAACTTGCAGCTCTGGTGCGGTCTCAGAGGTGTTTGTGCATGTGCAAGTAACTTGTCAGGGGGCTAAAAGCAACTGTGGCCACATGCCAGAGGGTCTGTGCACCAAGGGATCTGCTGGGGGGAGTGGGGGGACCCTTATCTAGGATATCCTCTGCAGGACACTCTCTATGAGAGAGGGGCACTTCTATTTACTTATCCCTTGTGTTGTGGCTGCGCTGGCCTTCCCAGGAGGTAGAGGCAGAGGAGTCTGTGCCCAGAGTCACGGTTCCCCTTTGTCCCTGCCCGCTGCAGGTGTGCCCAGTCTGCTCAGCCATGCCCTGGGGTGACCCCAGCTACAAGAGCGCCAACTTCCTCCAGCACCTCCTCCACAGGCACAAGTTCTCCTACGACACCTTCGTGGTGAGTACGGCCCTGAGCCGAAACAGAGTCATCTTCCCCTTGCCCTGCCCTCAGCGGCTGGGAGGTGAAACCAGCCCTTCCCTTCCCGTGCCACGACCAGCCCGTCCCGCCGTGCAGCCCCTCAGGAGGGGAAGGGGATGGATCCTCCTTTGGGCTTTGCGGGAGGCACGCAGCACACGTGCAGCCCTACTTGGGAGACCCCCTCGGGAGTGGGGCTGGGCTCCCCAGGGGCTGCTCGAGCTGGTCATCATCAGGCACACCAGGAAAAAACATCTCTGAAGGAGGAGGGGAAAATGTTACGCTCTCTGTGAAGATGGGTTATTGTTTCCTCCGCCTGCTCCACTAAACTCTTCCCCTGAGGAACTGTAACACAAAAGCCCTTTTCTTTGAGGCTTTCAGAAGTAGTGGGAGGGGAGTAGCCCATCCTCGGGGCTTGGGGGTGCTGGCTGCTGCACGTGGGGGACATCCACGGCCGCCCTCTCTGACCCCTCGCTGTGTGGGGTAAGGGTGTGATTGCCCAGCCTTGGCTGCAGGGACTGAGGGAAGGTTTTGTTACCATCCTGCTTTTATTGCAGGGGCATTAGACTTCAGGGAAAGGAACCTCCAGCTATTTACAGGGAAATATCCCCGCTTAGGGAGCGATTGCTGTGTTGCATAAACCCAAACTGGAGCACTGGAGAAGCCTGTGGCTTTGCTAGAAAGCTTTGCCCTTTGGCCACAGCTCCTTGCATGGGCGTGTTTCATCCCTGCCCACTGCCAGGTCTCAGAGCAGGGCTGACAGTGGCAGATTCCAGGCAGGAGAGGGACCGTGGGTGCAAAGGACACCCCAAAAAAGCATGGTGTTCCTGGGACCTGTTTGCCAGAGGAGATGGAGGCTCACAGCCTCGGGAGGATGATGAGCAGGAAGGGCTCCACACCACAGCCAACCCCATGCTTGACTGGAGGCTGCGTGGCCTGGCCGTGCCAGCTCTCCTGACCGCCCCTCTCTATTGTTTTTCTTTTTAGGACTATAACATCGATGAGGAGGCAGCGTTGCAGGCTGCCCTGGCGCTGTCGCTCTCTGAGAACTGAGGGTGGCTGTGGAGAATCGGTTCAGATCCCCATCACACCTGCATCTCCTTTTGCACACTCGGCCTTCCTACCAGGGCGGCACGGAGCTCATCAACCCCCCCGGCACCCCTGGAGACCCACTGCCGCCTCTCTTCCCTCTCTTCTCTGGGCAAATCCCACCTTGTTTAAGGAGGTGGAGTCTCTTCAGTGTTGCGCCAGACCGGTGAGCGAGCAGAGACGTCTGCTACTGGGAGAAGAGAGGAGTCGGCACCGAAGGGCTGGGATCGTTCCTCGGTTAAGCATTTCATATCCGTATACGGATTATATATACCTGTATCCAGATCTATTTATTATTAGATGCTTTTTGGCACCGCCTGTCTTCACGCTCTCTGTTGCAATTGAATAGGTACGTGAAACTATGATGCGTTTTAGGCAGAAATGCCCTGGTTTGAAACTGCAATCACCCATGTCCTTTTTGAAAAGGAAGAAAATGGCACGGAGCATCTTTTTTTAAACCCTACAAGGCTATTTCCAGAGACGTCGGTCTGTCCCGTTCCCCGCGCTGCAGGCAGGAGCTGCCTCCTTTGTCTCCTACTGCGCAGGCCAGGCTGAAGCCCGGGGCGAGACGGTTGCCCTCGCATGCCCTGTGATGGCAGTGGGTTCGGAGGAGTCCGCGGGGATGGTGTCTGGCGTCCAGTGAAACTCTCACCTTCCTCGTTTTGTACCGGCTCTTGTGATACTGAGATCTTGCATTTTTCTACGTTGATCGGCATGATGCCTTTTCCACGTTTTATAGAGCGGGAACAGAAGCTGTTACTCTTCACACTGCAATATCCGTCACTGGGACAAGAGTATTTTTATGGAACATTATTAAGAAAGTATATTTTTTAAAAAAAGAACCCAAACAAACGAACATGCTGTGGATTTGAAATCGGGTGGGAGGCAGGAGCCAGGTTCCGGGCCAGCGGGTGGGACTCTAGGGGGGCCTGTGGGGAGCGTGTGGGTGTCCTCGTCGGTTATTTCTGGGCCGTTCCCTTCCCTTGTCAGCACGTTTCTCCGCAGCGGGTGGTGAGGGAGGAGAGGCAGGAGGCGTGGGTGCTGAGCGGCTCGCCCGGCTGCCTTTTCAAGGAGCAGCAGCACCGCTTGCGTTCTCCAAGAGCTGCTTGGCCGGCCGTGCTCTCTGAGCTGCTGGCCCTCTCCGGGACGCGTGGTCGGGCTCGGGATGGCTTAACCCTTGCAGGCGGAGCTCCATGGCAGGGCTGGATGCAGCTGCGGGCGGGGAGCGGCGGGTTTCTGCCTGCGAGCGTGCGGTGAGGGAGCGGGGAGGTTCGTTGTGGCGTGCTGGCGCTCGGTGCCGAGCAGCTGGGTTGTGTCTGGGCTGTGGGTGTGCGGGAGGGGTGTCTGCCCGTGCAGGATCCCATCCCCGACGCTGAGCATCCTGTCCCCTGAAGTAGGGGATTGCACATCCCTTTCCCAGGTCTCTCCCTGGGATTAGGGCTCACCTGGGCAGATGTTGATCCGAGAGATGCTCCATAGCATCCTGGTGATCTCTCCCACCTGGTCCCCTTCCTCTCTGCCCTGCCTGTTGCTGGTGGAGTTTGCTGCTGGGCTGGGAGAGGGTGGAAGGGAGATGTCCTCCTCCAGGCCTTGGGCAGGCTGCTGCCAGCCTCAGCACGGTGCCCCTGTGCAGCAGAAATTGCATCCCATCTGAAGGGACGCTGCTGGTGCTGGGGGCGAGGAGCTTTGTGCTGGGACCCTGCCACCCTTTGGGGTCACAACAGCAACGAGGTCAGGCCAAGGCTCACGGTGAGGAACCGCGAGGAGGTGGTGATTCACGATACCCGCAGACCTGCCGTGATGCCTTCCAGCAAGGGTTTGCAGTGAAGAGGTGTGGGAGAGCAATCTCTGCATGTCCCTGCTCGGAGAAGCACCCTGCCATGGGTTATCCAAGCCCCTGGCTCCAGCTGTGCTCTAGCAATACTGTCTTGGTTTTTAACTTTTGATTTAAATAGTACTGGGTGTTTTCTGGGGGCTGCGAGCTCCCCTGTGCCGCTGGCAGCCCCACGAGGAGTGTGCAGAGACCATCCGCTCCCCTGGCAGAGGACAAGAAAAGGGCTAGAGCTGCTCTGCTCCCCTCAACTTGAACCAGGCTAGAGAGGAGGGAGGGGGTCTTCTCGTATCAGCACAGCGTTGCTACATGGCCCTGGTGGGATGGAGAGCACTGGCATCTCCCAAAAGGGACCCAAGAGGATTTCCCTGTCCCCTTCTCAGCTGGGACCCTCAGGTCCCGGCGCAGCCTCCATCAGAGCTCACTTGCAGGGAGCTCCCTGCCTCTGGGACAGCACTATTAACCTCTCTGTCTCCTTCCTTCCTCCTCCTCTTCCTTTTTGCCCCACAACGCCAGACAAGGGGCAGCAACAGCTGCTTTTGTAAAGCACTTTAAGGCCCAGGGTGCGAGGGCGCAGGCAGGCGCTGCGCCGCACGGGCACCCCCTGCCTCTCCCCACTTTGCATGGGGGCTGGGGTCCGGCTCTGCCCGCTGCCAGCCGGGCCGCGCCGGGGCTCCCACCGTGCCGCCGGCCGTGCTCGTCCGTGTGTTACCCGCGCCTTTTTGCGTAACTAGAACTTTTAATGAGACCTACTGTTTTTTGAACAAAATCAACAACGTATTTGTAGCAAACCATTTTTCTCAATAAAGGCAGTTTCATCCACAGGTGGCCTCCCTGTGCGCTCTCTGCCGTGGCTGCGGGGTGCAGGGCTCAGCTTGCGGCGGGTGCCCCCCAACCTTGGCTTATCTGGGCTGCTCCTTCTCCAAACACTGGGCTCATCTTTACAGCTTCATCCCCAACTCATCGACTCCTCCCATTAACGGCAGCGGTGCCGCTGCTGCCGTGGGGTTTGGCAATGCCATTTCACCACCCCAGCCCTCCTCCCTGCCCGGGGCTCCCCCAGCCATTTTCTTCCCCCAGATCAAGCACTTCACAACCCGCTGTCCCAGTGCTGGCTGTTGCCAAACCTGCCAGGGGGATCCCCCTGCACCCCCCAGCTGCGTGTGCCGCTGCCAGCAGCTGTGTCCTGGTGCTCGGAGGACGCGTGGAGGACGCTTGGCACCACGCGCCGTCCCCCAGAGCCTCGCTGGGCGCTGGCCAGGGGAATGCGGCGGGTGTTTCTTCTCCGGGTGTCCCGGGGAGGTGTCTTGGCTCCGAGCCCCCGTGGGGCTGTCGGGGTTCCCCAGGGGCACAGGCTGGCCCTGTGCAGCGGATCCCTCCAGCCTGGGGCATGGACTGCACCTGTGTCCCCCTCCCTGAGGGACCGATCCTGGGGGCAGCTGCTGGTGTCCCCTTGGAGGGGTACGGGGGATCACCCTTGTCCTGGCGCTGGCCAGAGCGTGGCTACTGTCCCCGGGGGCAGTAAAAGTCTTGGGGATACAGCGGCCAGGGCTCATCTTCCCAAACAGCCCCTGCTAGGCTTTCTGGGAGGGCACTGTGGCCGAGGGGATGGACATGTGGCTGTGCAGTCCCACTGGTGACTGCGCCTATCCCTGTGAGGAGAAGGGGTGTCGGGGGGTCCCTGCGAGCCAAGGTGCCTGCCCCATCCTACCCCGGGGGGGGTCACGCCGGGTATGAGCCAGCCCCACCGGGCAGGGGGATGCTGTGGGCGGCAGGAGCCCATCTGCAGGGCACGTGGGGTGGCCGTGCTGGGGGACAGGGCTGTCTCCAACGCCGTCCCTTGCACCTGCAGCGCTGCGTGCTGGCGGCCAAGGCCAGCCCTCGGGCAGCGGTTGGCCCCGGGGCTCCCCGGGGGCTGCCCATGCTAATGAGCCGCGGGGCCTTATGGCACCTGCTGGCACCCGCGGGGACACGGCGCGGGGACACGGCACAGGGACACAGCCCTGCCTGGCCTGCCCATCGCCATGCCCCGCTCCTTCCTGGTGAAGAAGCCCTCCAGCACCCGCATCCCCAACTATGGCCAGCTCGACACCCGTGCTCATGGTAAGGCTGCACAGCTCCGCCTGCACCGGGGACCCCGGGACCCCCCTCAGCTCCTGCTGCCACCCCATGCCCGGCGGTGGGCAGGGGGTCCCCGGCTGGCCTTTGGGTGATGACCTGTGCCACGATGCCGGGGGCCCCCCTGGCTCTGAGCTCCCTGCTGCCAGCCAGGCAGAGATGCTGGTGACAGTGCTGGGGATGGGTGAGAATTGGAGTCACCCGGAGGCTTTCCAAGGGCTGGGCACGTGGGAGCCTCCCCTCCAACATACCCCCATCCTCCCGACCCATATGGGGTCCCTGAGCTGCTGGGGGTGGGGCAGGGGCAGGTCAGTGGGTGCTTGCCAGCATGGTGTCTGCCTCCCCCCAGCCATGGGGATGCCCGGATTATGGGGTTCATCCAGCCCCAGGTGAGCTGGCACCTGGCACAAGCTGGGCTCCGGCAGGCACTGGGGGTGTCTGTGACTCTCCTTTAGGGGGGAAGGACTGGTTTTGCAGTGGGTGCATTGGTTAAGCCGTGCCTGCTTCAGCAGAGGGGGAACCTGGTACAGATGAGCCCCTGCTGAGTGCCTGACCCCTGGGGAGCTCAAGGGACTGGGTGGGCACCCTGGCTGCCATCCCTCATCCCTTAACCCCACTCCTCGCTCCCACAGAGCTCGACAGCTTGTGTGACTGTGGGGGGCTTCTCTCCCAACGCTGCCACCAGCCCCCTGCGCCCCCTGCTCCCCCCTGCCTGCAGGACCACCTCCTCACCTGCTTCGCCCTCCCATTGCCCCCTGACGCCAAGGCTCCCGCTGTCCCGATGGGCACCCGGAGCCCAGGCACCCCCCTGAAGGACACCCAGACCCTCAACCTGCCCCTGCGGCGGCGGAGCTTCAGCTGCCGGCACTGCACCCGGGCGTACGCCAGCCTGGGCGCCCTGAAGATGCACATCCGCACCCACACGCTGCCCTGCCTCTGCCGCCTCTGCGGCAAAGCCTTCTCCCGGCCCTGGCTGCTCCAGGGACACATCCGCACCCACACAGGTAAGGATGGGACCCCCCCGCCTGCTGCTGGCCCCGCCGGCACTTCTGCTTTTTGGGGTTGATGGGTGCAAAATCGCCGTCTGTCTGGGCTCAGCATCGCTTGCTCTCTGGGAGGGACCTGCCTGGGGTGGGCGCAGCAGGGGATCCCGGTGCTGGCTGGGGTGCTGGCACACACCCTGAGTCCTGTGGGACACCCCACGGCAGGTGCCACTGTAATATTGCCCATTGGGAAGGCACTGATGGGATGTGGGGTCTCCTGGGAAGCACTAGGGGGTCTGTGATAGACATGGGGAAAGGATGAGAGCAGCATGGGAGTGGACAGGGCACAGGGGTTCGGGGGGATGTTGGATATGGGGGTGGCCCTGACCGCATGTCCTGCAGGGGAGAAGCCCTTCACCTGCCCCCACTGCAGCCGGGCCTTCGCCGACCGCTCCAACCTCCGCGCCCACCTCCAGACCCACTTGGACATCAAGAAGTACCGGTGCCGCGCCTGCGCCAGGACCTTCTCCCGCATGTCGCTGCTGGCCCGGCACCAGGAGGGGGGATGCTGCGGGGCATCCTGAGCCTCCCACCCTGCCATGCACAGCCACCCCAGGGAAGGCAGCAGGCCCCCTGCCATGCCATGCCGTGCAACACCCCAAGAAGGGACACAAAAGCATCGGATGGGACTGCCTGGACTGTCGCAGCGGGTCACCAAAGCCCCGTGGCTGTTCTCTGGTGCCTTTGGGGCTGGGGGACACGGTGCTGGCCCTGTTCCCCCGCTGCTCTCAAGCACTGGGGAGGATTCTTACCCCTCACATTGCAGGAGACATTAAAAGCGGAGCCAAGCACCACGGGCATGAGTGGAGAAAGCATCCCTTATTGCTGCTGGGGCTGTCCCGGCTCGGCTGGCATCGTGTCCCCGGGCAGGATCCGTCTGGAGCCCGGCTGCCAGCCCTTCTGTGTGCTGTGTAGAGCATCCTCCTCCCTCTCCTGCATCCCCCTGCCTGGAAAACAGGGATGGTGCTGCTGAAGGATGGAGCAGGGCCTCTGGCTGGCCTCAGGCCCCCCAAAAAAAGGGATGCGGTGGCCTTTTGGGCTCGGGGCTGCATGGCCCCAGTGCTGTGCCGGGGTCTGGGCAGGCCAAGAGGGGCTGGGATGGCAGAGACAGTGGGGACAAAGACACCCCGCAAGTGGCCCTGAGCATCCCCGTGGCAAGGCTCAGGGTGATGGTGGTTGGACCATCCCCGCCGCGGGGGTCCCGGCGCCCTGGGACAGTCTCATCGCTGCTGCTGTCACCCCAGGCACTGGGGCATGGGGCGGGGGATGGTTTGGGTGGGTGCCGGCGGAAGCCGCCGCATGCACCCCGTGCTATTTGCAGCTCTGCCCGGCTAAATCGGGCCCCGCACCTGTGCCGGCGGCGGGGGGAAAGAATCCCACACCCCAAAATAGCTGCATGCCAGCCCCTCCCGCCCATGGAAAATGCTTATAAATACCCAGGGGGTGGGGGCACGGCTGGGGAGCCCCCACCCCACCACCAAGGGGGTCCCCAAAGCTCCCTGCTGTGGACAGGGGTGGGATGGGGGAGGGGGATGCTGCTCACCTCATGCTCCCTGGGTGTTTATTCAGGGTGGGGTGGGACCCACGCCCCCTCCCCCCCCCCGACTCAGGGTGACCCCCTGGGAGCAGGACTGAGCCCGTCAGCCCCGCCGTGTCACCCACGTGCCCGGTGTGTGCCCCCCTCCACCCCCGGGCACCCGGATTTGTGGGATATTTTCCACTGTGAGTGAGTGACCAGAGGATAAAAATAGTGCTGGGGGGGACGACACACGTGGCAGGACCTGCCTGGGGGTGCCCATGGGGGCAGCTTGGGGCCACCCAGGGGAGTGGGGTTGTCTCCCAGTCCCTGGTGCACTGGGTGCGCTGGGATCACGGCGAGCGCTGTGGGGGGACTGGGAGCGCTGAAGGGACACCAAGGGCACCGGGAGCACTGGAGGGGCACTGGGATAGTGGGGTACTGGGCATACTGGGAACACTGGAGGCCCTGAAGGCTCTGGGAGCGCTGGGGGAGTACTGGGGATATTGGGAGCAGTGGGGTGCGAGGGGCACAGGGGTTTTGGGAGGACTGGAGGGGTACTGGGGACACTGGGCAGTGCTGGGATAACTGGGAGCACTGGGGGTATTGAGGGCACGGGGAGCCCCGGGGTAGCACTGGAGCACTGGGGTGTTGGGGGTAGAGGGGTGCTCGGGAGCACTGGGGGTGCGGTACCGGGAACACCAGGGCCGCTGGCTCGGCCCCGCCCCCGCCCCCGCCCCCGCCCCCGCCAACCACAGCGGCGCATGCGCAGTTTCTTCCCGACGCGAAGATGGCGCCCCCGCAGGCCCATCCCAGCGCCGTCAGGGGGCGGGGGGAGGCGGGGCCACTCCGTGGTCCGATCGCTTCCATTGGGCACCGGGTGCCGGGCGTTGCGGCGCCGGCCAATGGCGAGGCGGAGACCCGCCACCGGCGACGGCCACGGGGGTGGTACGGGGGCGGGGCTTGAGGCCGGCCGCACGTTGCCGGCAGCGCCCCGGGAGCGGCGGCGCGATGGCGGAGGAGCGGGGGCTCGCTGTGGTCACCTGCACGGCCCCCGTCAACATCGCCGTCATCAAGTACTGTGAGTACCGGCGTCCGCGGGCGGGCGGCGGCTGTCCCTGAGGCCGGGATCCCCTCCGCGTCCTGAGGAGTCCCCGGGACGCGACTCCCGGGGGCGGCGGGGGGCGGGCAGGGCGGGTTTGGCACCTGCCTGGGGGTGGGAGTGAGCAAAGACGGCGTGACACGGCTTTGCCAAGCCGTGCCATGCTGTGCCGTGCCGTGCCAAGCCATGCCCAGCGGTGCCATGCCGTGCCAAGCCATGCCCACTGGTGCCATACCAAGCCATGCCATGCCGTGCCGTAGTGTGCCAAACCAACCCATGACAAGCTGTGACATGCTGTGCTTCGCCATATCGTGCCGCTCCGTGCTGTGCCGAGCTGCGCCATGCCAAGCTTTGCCGTGCCAAGCTGTGCCAGCTGTGCCATGCTGTGTTGTGCCTTGCCATGCCTAGTAGTGTCATGCCTTGCCGTGCCATGCCGTGCCATGCCATGCCGTAGTGTGCCAAGCCAACCCATGACAAGCTGTGACATGCTGTGCTTCACCATGCTGTGCCACTCTGTGCCGTGCCATGCCGTGAAGTGCCAGGACAACTTATGGCAAGCCATGCTGAGCCGTGCCATGCTGCGCCATGCGGTGCTGCACCATGCCAAGCTCTGCCATGCCATGCCGCGCCGTGCCAGGCTCTGTTGTGCCACGCTGTGCTGTGCCATGCCAAGGTCTGCTGTGCCATGCCGTGCTGTGCCATGCCATGCCAAGCTGCGCCATGGTGCGCCGTGCCATGCTGTGCCATGGGGTGTTGTGCCATGCCAAGTCACGCCATGCCATGCCGCACTGCACTATGCTGCGCCGCGCCATGCTGTGCTGTGCCACGCCAAGCCACACCATGCCAAGCCGCACCATGCCATGCCGTCTCTTGCAGGGGGCAAGCGGGACAACGACCTGATCCTGCCCATCAACTCCTCCCTGAGCGTGACGCTGCACCAGGACCAGGTTGGTTTGGGGGTCAGGGTCAGGATCAGGCCCCTCTAACCCCCAGCCCATGCCCGGGGGGTGCTGACCCCTCACCCGCCCTGCTCACCCCCCCTCTCCCCGGCAGCTGAAGACCACCACCACGGCCGCCGCCAGCCGGGATTTCACAGAGGACCGGCTGTGGCTGAACGGGGAGGAGGCCGACGTGGGGCACCCGCGGCTGCAGGCCTGCCTGCGGGAGGGTGAGCGTCCCCCCAGCCCGTGCACCCGTGGGGTCCATGCGGTGTGTCCCCCACACCAACCCCCCCCGCCTGGCTCCTGTCCCCTCGCAGTGCGGCGCCTGGCCCGGAAGCGCCGGGGTGACGATGCCGAGGACGCGGCACCGCTCAGCCTCTCCTACAAAATCCACATCGCCACCGAGAACAACTTCCCCACCGCCGCCGGCTTGGCGTCCTCCGCCGCCGGCTACGCCTGCCTGGGTGGGTGAGCGGGGACGCGGGGGGCACCAGGAGGGGTTGGCGGGGGTGCCCCCTCCCCTGACCCCGTCCTCCTCCCGCAGTGTCGGCGCTGGCGCGGCTGTACGGCGTGGAGGGCGAGCTGTCGGAGGTGGCGCGGCGTGGCTCGGGCAGCGCCTGCCGCAGCATGTTGGGGGGCTTCGTGCAGTGGCAGCGGGGCGAGCGGCCCGACGGCAGGGACAGCCTCGCCCACCAAGTGGCCCCCGAGACGCACTGGCCGGAGCTCAGGGTCCTCGTCCTCGTGGTGAGGGGCTGGGGAAGGGGCACGGCTGTAACCCCAGCTGGGAGAACCCCAACCCGGGCTCAGGGCATCTCTCTCGCTGGGTCTGGGGCCTCAGAGGGGGTCACGTCCCACCCTCTGTGACCCCACCCAGGTCAGTGGGGAGAAGAAGCAAGTGGGCAGCACGGCGGGGATGCAGACCAGTGTGGAAACCAGCCCCTTGCTGAAGGTAGGGGGCAACGGGCCTGATCCTGCTGCGGGCAGCTGCCTGCCTCCTACCTGCAGGCAGGGTTTGGGGTCCCGTTTCCCTTAGGGGGGACATTTTTCCACGCTGGGGGGCACGGAGGGAGGGCAGCGGGTCTGTGCTCGCGATGCCACCCAAGCAAAGCCCAAAGGGTTGCGGTGCCACGGGTGTTCCTGAACCGGGGTGACCGCGACCCGCGTGCTGCGGCAGCACCGGGCGGAGGTGGTGGTGCCGGAGCGCCTGGCCCTGATGATACGGCACATCCGTGAGCGGGACTTCGAGGGCTTCGGGCAGCTCACCATGCAGGACAGCAACCAGTTCCACGCCACCTGCCTCGACACCTTCCCCCCCATCTTCTACCTCAACGACCTCTCGCGGCACATCATCGCCCTGGTACACCGCTTCAACGCGCACCACGGCCGCACCAAGGTACCGGCCGGCCTCGCGGCGCTCCCAGTTTGCTGCGGTGCTGTGGCGGTCCTTCGCCAGGTCCCCATGTCGTCCCCTCCCCAATCCCGCCACAGGTAGCCTACACCTTCGACGCCGGCCCCAACGCCGTCATCTTCACGTTGGCCGACACCGTGGCCGAGTTCGTGGAGGTGGTGAGACGCAGCTTCCCCCCCACCACCAACGGGGACCAGTAAGGGCAATCCCATCTCTTACTGGGGCGGGGAGCGGGATGGCGGGGGCTGCGGGCAGGGACTGAGCGCTCGGCCGTGCCGCAGGTTTGTGCGGGGGCTGCCCGTCGGCTCGGCCTCGCTGCCGGAGGAGCTGCTCGCGGCCGTGGTGACGGAGCCGGTGCCGGGGGCTGTCCGGTACATCCTGCACACCAAGGTACGGGGCTGGAGGGGGTACGGGGGGAGCGGGGGGGCAGGGGGACCTCTCTGCCCAGCCTTTGTGGTGAGGCTCTGGTCCCATCCCCGGGGGGGTGTGTGGGACCCCATCCCTGTCCCTGGGGGTGTGTAGGGGCCCCAATCCCTGTCCCCATCCCCAAGGGTGTGCATGAGACCCCATCCCTGTCCCCAGGGGTGCACAGAACCCCATCCCCAGGGGTGTGTGTGGGTCTATGTCCCCCTCCCCAGGGATGTGCAGGGGGCCCCATCCTTGTCCCCATCCCCAGCGGGGTGAAGGGGCCTCCATCCCTCTCCCCAGAGGTGAATAGGACCCCGTCCCCAGGGGTGTGTAGGGGCCCCCATCCCTGTCCCTGTCCCCAGGGGGGTGCAGGACCCTGTCCCTAGGCATGTTCCCCCTGGCGTGACCAAGGAGGTGGCTTTTTGAGGTCTGTGGGGCCCAGAGCTGCCCCACAGCCCCGAGAGGGGAGTCCCTGCGGGGATGGTGCCAGGATCTGGCCCCCGCTCCCCCTAACCCGTTCCCTGCCCCACAGCCCGGCCCCGGCCCCCAGCTCGTGGATGACCCCGGCCAGCACCTCCTAGGAGCGGATGGGATGCCCCACCGCCGCGCCTGAGCCCCGGGGACGCCGGGGACGCCGCCGGGGACAGCCGTGCCGCACCGTTGGGGGGGCTTGTCCGGTGCCACCTGGGGGGATCAGGGTGCTGAGCTCAGCCTGGTGCAAAGCTGTCCCCAGCCCCAGGGTGGGGTGTGACCCCCGGGGCTAGCTTTTACTCTTTTGTAAGGAAATAAGAGGTTTTCCGACTGCAGTGCTGTTTTGGGGTGTTTGGGCTCCATGGGGGGGGGGTGGGCATCACCAGCCTAAAGGTGGGGGGTGGGAAACGGGGCCGGGGCCTCCGAATGGCTGTGCCTGGGACTGATCCTGTCCCCCATCACCCCATGTGTCCCTTGTGGGGCTGATCTGTCCCCCTGCACAGCCCCTGTCACCCCACATGGCCCCTGTCGTCCCCCCCCATGTCCCTTGAGGGGCTGGTCCTGTCCCCTGTCCCCCCAGTTGTCCCTGCTGGGACTGATCCTGTCCCCCCACATGGTCCCTGTCAACCCCCCGTGTCCCTTGTGGGGCTGATCCTGCCCCCCTGGACTGCACTGATCGTGTCCCCCAGCATCACCCTTGTCACCCCGACATGTCCCCTGTCCCCCGTGTCCCTTGGGGGCAGGTCCTGCCCCCGCATGGCCCCTGTGCCCCGGTGTCCCCTGGCCCGGGGCCGGTGCTGTGTCCCCTTCACTGGCGAGGGTCCCCATGGGGGGCGTGGCCTACAGGAGAGGGGGCGTGGCATCAGGCTAGGGGGCGTGGCATGCGCTTGGTTACATTGTAGCGCCGTATCGGCCTTCCGGGTCGGGTTGAGCCTAACAGAGCCGAGCCTAACAGAGCTGAGCTTAGCCATGGGGCAGATCGAGTGGGCTATGTGGGCTAACGAGCAGGCGCTGGCGGCCGGGCTCAGTGAGTGGGGGGGTTCTCGGAGGCGGGGGGGAAGGGTCCGGGGGGGTGGAGGGGCTGGGGGTGAGGTTGGAGCGGCTGGGGGTGCAGGGGGTGGGGGTGCAGGGGGTGGGGGTGCAGGAGTACGGGACTTTGGGGGGGCGTGCAGGTGTGTGATGGGGACCTGGGAGGTGCAGAGGGTCCCCTGAGCACCCCCGCCCCGCGCAGGGACCCCCGGGACCCCTCCCCCGGCCGCGGGTGTCCCCGCACCGGCCCGGTGCAGCCTCTGTCCCCCGGGTGCAGCCCGCGGCTGGAGGAAGTCAGCGCCCGGCCCCGGGGAGCCCCGGGGAGGGGGGGGTCCGAGCCCTTGGAGAGGGGTCCATAGAGGCACAGCCCCTCTGGGGGCGGGGGCAGCTCGGGGGGGTCCCGGCCCCGCCGGCCGGGGGGCGCTGGGGGCTTCCGGGGTGGCGCAAGTGGGAGGCACCGGGAAGTCCCGGCCCCGCTGGGGATGCGCAGGGCTAAAGCCTCTTCCTCCTCCTCTTCTTCCTCCTCTTCTTCCCCCTTGTCCTCATCTCCCTAGTTTCCCTGCCCACGCAGGGCAGCCAGAGGGGAGCAAAGCTCGTGGGTGGAGGTGGCATGTGGCCATGGGGCCAAAAACCGCCCCCCAAAGCCCCCCAGCCCAGAGCCCCCCCAGTTCCCTTCCCTGAATCCAGGAGTTTGCATCCCGGCTTTGGGGGGCTGTATCCCGGGTTGGGGGTTTGTATCCTGGGTTTGGGGGGGCTGTATCCCGGGTTGGGGGTTTGTATCTTGGGTTTGGGGGGCTGTATCCCGGGTTGGGGGTTTGTGACCTGGGTTGGGGGGGCTGTATCCCCGAGCAGGGACCCCACCAGCCCCGCTCTGTCCCCACAGTCATGCTGACGGGCGGGATCGTGGCCGTGGCGGGGCAGTTCAAGGGCTGGTACTTCGCGGCATACGCCATGTATCCTTGCGGAGAGGATGCCCGAGGCTGATCTGTGGGGAAAACCCTGCACTGATTCGGGTGGGAGGCATGGATGGGGGGGAGACATCATCCTCCTCCCGAGTCTGGGCCCAAATCACTTTTCCCCTCCCCCAAACAGCCCTTTTTTGGGGTGAGGGTTGTGCCTAGGGACTGATCCTGGCCCCAAGCACCCCTTTCCTTGACACACCCACCCCGCAGCGTGGCAGGCGTCTTGGTCTGCCTGCTCGAGTACCCCAGGAGCAAGCGGAAAAAGGGCTCCACCATGGAGAGATGGTAAGTGATGTGTTCCTCCCCCCCCCCATATTGGGGGTCCTGATATCCCCCTCCCCCAAAAATACAGGGATATGGCACCAGGGTCGGGAGCAGTGGGGTGGGAGCAGAGCTGGATCCCACGGGTGGGTTCTCTGGGGCACCCCATGCGGGGACAGCGTGGGGATGGGTGCCCCGTTTGGGGGCGGACACTACCTCTGACCCCCGCAGTGTTGCTCTGCAGCGGCCAGAAGTACATGACAGCGGTGGTGAAGCTGTTTGGGCCCCTCACGAGGAATTACTACATCCGAGCCATCCTGCACGCTGTGTAAGTGGGGTGTGGGGTCAGGGCGGGGGTGCAGACCCCCCCAGGTTCCCCCTGAACCCCCAGTCTCTCACACAGCCTGGCCGTCCCTGCTGGTTTCCTCCTCTCCACCATTCTGGGCACCGTCTGCCTGGGCATCGCGAGTGGCATCTACCTGCTGGTGAGTGCAGAGCGACTTTGGGGTGCTGGGGGCCCAGCTGGAGGAGGGACCCCCCCCTGATGGCCCCCTGGCTTTGCAGGCAGCAGTGCATGGGGAGGAGTGGAGACCCATCGAGCAGAAGCCCCGGGAGCGGCCGCACGTGGGGGACACCATCAAGCAGCCACCCAGCAACCCCCCGCCCCGGCCCCCCGCCGACGCCCGCAAAAAGCAGCCGGTGGAGGTGGGGGGTCAGGTGAACCCCATCCCTGTCGAGGCTGAGTAACGGGGGGGCCCTCCTGCTGCTTCTGCGCTGCTCGTGCTCCCACTTCCCAGCTGCACCCTGGTCCCTCGGGGGAAACCGGGCTCCTTGGTTCCTGGGGATCCCCAAGTCCCCAGGGATGCTCAGCGCCTTGGCGGGTCCCCAGCTCTTGGGGATGACCAAATCCCTGGGGAGCGCCAGCTCCTCGAGGGATCCCCAAATCCCCGGGGATGCTCAGCTCCCTCTGGAGTCTCCCGCTCCCAGAGGCTCCCCAGCTCCTGGGGATCCCCAAATCTCTGAGCGCTCCCCAGCTCTCATGGGCTCCCAGGCTGCTGGGGGTCCCCAAGTCTCTGGGGATTCTTAGCTCACTGTGGGCTCCCCAGCTCCTGGGGATCCCCAAATCCCTGGGGGTGCTCAGTGCCCTGGGGGATCCCCAGCTCTCCAAGCAGGCCCCAGCTCCTTGGGAGACCCCCAAATCCCTAGGGAACCGCAGCTCTTTGGGGAATCCCCAGCATCCCGAGAGGTCCCCAGGCTGCGCAGCCCCACAGGGCCGGGGGGATCAGGCAGCTCTGCTCCCTGCACCGGCTCTTGCTGTTTTTTGCCACTTTTGCTGTTGCAATAAAAAGTGGGAAAGGCACCGGCTCCCGCTGCGTCCTGCTCCCCTGGGGGGGTGTGGGGGGCTGCGGCTGCTGGGTTTGGGTTTGGGGTGGGTTTTAAGGACAAACAGCCCAATTATGGGCAAACCCCGTGGAGCAGCAGGATCTGGAGTGGGGGAAGGCAGAGTGTGGCTGCTGCAGGGCCGTGGCCCTCCTGCCATGGGGAGGGGGGGCAGGGGGAACCCCCACACTGCTGTGCCCTCCTGAAATCTTCCGTGGGCCCAATGGTGGGGTGAAGCTGGGGGGGGGGGACATGCACGGTGGCACGTGGTCCCCAGGAGTGGATCTGCACCCCAGCTGCACAGCGTGTCCCAGAGGAGCCCCCAAAGGCTGGTGTCACCCCTGGTGGGGGTGGGGACGACACATTTCCCTTCCCACGTGTGGGTGCTGGAGGGCATCTGGGTGTGACATGGGGGGCACAAGGAATAGCCACATCCATGTGCTGGGGGGGGTGTGACAAATCCCTGACACCCCCACCCCCACCTTGGGCATCAGCTGCTCTGGGCACCCCCTGCCCCCCACACGAGCCGTGGTCCGGTGAGGGGTGCGGCTGCCCCAGAGCACCCATGGGTGCTGGCAGGGCACGTGGGGCAGCCCCAGCAGGGGGCGCTGGGTCCGTGGAACGTGGGTGCCTGAGGAGGGTCAGAGCGTGGGAAAGGTGTGGGTGGTGGGATGCTGCGGGTGCTGGGGCTGGTCGCCCCCAGGGCTGGGGGTGTGGGGCAGCCCCCTGCCCTGCCACCCTCTGCATTGCCTCCCAGTTGTTCCTGCCCTGCTGCACTGGGTGCACTGGTGCTTTGCCCACTGCGCTGGGGCTGAGAGATGCCCGCACAGCTGAGCATCACCCCTTGGGACACCCGTGGGCACGCCTCCGTCCCCACCTGCACCCCTTTGTCCCCTGAACCGACGTCCCCGCCACCCTGGCTGGGAACAGAGCAAGGACCATGCCCGGGGCTCAGCCTTTATTTGCACGCTGCCGGCATTAAATAGCACATATAGAGGAGACAATAAATAGTTCTGCAGGGGAATAAATAACCAGCGAGCCCCCGGGGTAGTGCTCGCAGGGTCCGGCCGTAGGGTCTTGGGCACCATGGGGTGATGCTGGACCCAGAGTTGCAGCCTTTGCGGGGGTGGGGGGGGGTCAGCAATAAATACAGGTAAAAAAAAAAAAAGTCCCCCAGCAGCAAGGCTTATAAATAACTCATAAATAACAAGGTGAGGGTTTGGGGGGGGACACCCGGCTATGGGGGGGTGGGGGCGCCGGGTGGGTGCTCTAAAACAAGCACGGGTGAGGGTGGATGTGGTGACACGGTCACGCTACGGGGCTCCACGGGAGCTGGGGGGGCGGTGTCAGCGCCCGGTGCGGGGCAGGACACAGGTGCAGCCCACCGGCACCCTGATGTAGTCCACCTCGAAGGTGATGAGGCCAGGGCCGGTGGGGCGCGGGCAGGGCTTGCGCCGCAGGACCATCATGGTCTGGTGGATGGCCACCGAGTTGAGCGATGTCGTCTCCCGACCCGTCTTGACATCCACGCAGCCGCTGCAGAGGCACTCGGCGAAGGCCAGCTTGCGTGGGTAGCGGTTCTCATCCTCATCAATGCTGTGGGTGGAGGGGAGGGGGGCACGGTCAGCAAGCCCCTTCCTCAGCGCCCGCCAAGTTACCCCACCCCATGCTTGGCTCAACCCCTCCGGGCAGGCAACGGGGGGGGGGGTGCCCTGGGAAGGGGCAGGTAAGGGATGCTCGGGGAAACTGAGGCACGGTGCAGCAGCCAGCACGGGGCAGGGGGTCCGGGGCAGGGGCACTCACCGGTAGCGCCATGGGGAGATGGAGCGCTCGTTGGGCTCGCTGTGGAGGCCGGTGCGGAGCTGCAGCGCGGGGCAGGCGCGCTCGCGGTGGCGGCGGTGGCGGCGGTGGCCGGTGGCCTCCTGTAACCGTTCCAGCTGCGGCACCAGCTGCACCGGCACGTAGCGGTCCCAGCGCAGGCTGCGGCCCAGGAGGTGCGCGGGGGCCTCGCCGTCCCGCAGCTCGCCCGCGCTGTAGCAGTGGACGTGGGGATGGTGCTGGGGGCTGCTGGGGCGGCGCAGGCCACAGCACAGCACCAGGACACCCAGCAGCGCCAGGGCGCCGAGCCAGCCCTGCACGAGAGCCAGTGTGGGGTTAGAGGGGGAGACCCACGTCCCACAGGGCACCTGCCCTGGCACCCACCCCCGCCCTCCTGGGGACACAACCCGGAGCAGGGACCCAACTCCCCCTGCTGCCCTGGGGTCCCTTTGGGGTGAGCTCACGCACACCACACACACACACCCCCCCCCCCCAGCGCTGGAGGGCTTTGCCATGCAGCGTATCAGCACCTGTGTGCCTGCACCCTCACCCCAAAAGCAGGCGCATGCACCCACACAGGCACCAGCACCTAGAGGACTAGTGTGTGTGCGCACACATGTATCAGCTACAAACCCCCCCCAAGAGATGTAGCATATATTTGTGCACGCGCACACACGTACAGAATACCTGTATACACAAACACACACGGTGCCAGCACACAATCCAGCGCTGCACAACACACAGAGCCCATCAGCACAGGCGTGGGCACCCGGAGCAGCAGCACATGTGCATGCAAGCGCAAAGGGTACAAGCACACGTGCGTAATAGCGCATCAGCACTGGTGTGCACGCGAACACGTGCTTATGCACAAGCACACCTATGTGTGCCACGCTACCCTGCTGTGCAGACGCACACGCAGACACGCGCGGAGCTATCAGCCTGTGTGCAGCCACACACCCACACGGAGGGACCAGCACATATGCTTACGTGGACATATGCATTTGTGCAAATACATGCACAGAAAAAATGCTATGCGTCTATCTTTCTCACGCACACGTTACCAGCATACATGCCTACACCCAAACTACCCTTCCATGGGCACATAGACAGACACACACCAGCCAGGGACACACCCCCCCCTCCATTACCAGCATATGGGCATAGAGCCAGGCACACGTGCACATATAAGACTGGCCAGCCCTTACACATATAGAGTGCGAGACTCCCCCCACACCCCAGCACACACATATGTGGGGAAAAACCCCCAGCAGGGTGCACACCTCCACACGCACGGGCAGCCCGACGCGTCCAGACACACGCATCCCCAGCACATGTGCATCTACACACACGCACGGCAGCACCCGCCGGCGTTCACATTTCCACCCCCTCCAGCTGGGGAGCCCTTCTGCGCACACGCATGTGCATGCACACCCACACCCGCACATGGCATGAACACCCGCCCCCCCCCCCCCCCCCGCGCCCCCCCGCCACGCACAACCATGCACACCCACGCTCTCACCCCATCCCAGCTGCCACCCTGCGCTCACGCCGCTGGCACCCGCAGCCCCACCGCACCCACCTCCCCCCTCAGACCCGGCGTTACCATCAGGTGGGCGTCGAGGGTGTGGGAGCACAGCGATGTGTGTGTGGGGGTGCCCTTAGGAACTGCTTCCCCCAGGGATGCGGGCGGCCGAGTGGCAGCACCGCCGCTACCGCCGCCTTTATATAGTGCTCGGGCAGGTGATGTACACACACCTGGAAACTCCAGCTCTGGCTGCCTTCCTCCTCCCCGCGGGCCGTCGTTAACTTCCTTCTCAACCCAGCGTGTTCCAGCCCGGAAATCGGCTCCCGACACCCCCAGAATTGGGGGGTGGGGGGGGGTGGGGTGGGGAATGGGTGGATGGGTGTGGATGTGCACAGACTCATAAGGAAGGGGGCGTCCATCAGTTTGGATGCCCTGGGGATGGACATGGAGCAGCGTGGGGCTGTGTGGTCCAGGTTGTTGGAAGGCTAGGGTGACGGTGGATGGGTACCCAGGGCATCCCGTGCCCGCCGAGCGGGCACGGGATGCCCTGGGTACCCATCCGCCATCGCCCCAGCCCTCCCACAAACCCCCAGGGATGGGATCCCTGTGCCCCAGGCCACGGCGCCAGCCCTCGCCCCGTTGCGTAAGCCTAACCAAGTGATATCACCGTCACGTTCCCAGACTAGAAAACCCAAATTGGGCAACACTGGAAAAGGCTGAAGGGCTCCGTCTACCCCTCTTTGATGCTCCCCGGGCGCATATCAAGGGATGTCCCGGTGGCGTGGAGGCAGGACGATGGCGCTGAGAATAGAGGGGAGGATGCGGTGGGACCAGGGCAGCTGGTTTGGGGGATGAGTAGATGGCTTTTTTCCTTCCCCTCCTCTGCTCCACACAGAGCCCCACATCATTCAACGACCCCCCTGCCCTTGCATCCCATCCCACTGCAGAGCCGGGTTTGGGCTCGCCGGGGCTCCCTGCTCGTCTGGACCGCGGCACCACGCGTGCCCCGCTGCACCGCACGCTGGGCATGGAAGGGGTTGGGGGTCAGGCTCTGTCCCCGTAGCAGCCCAGTGGTCCCAGTATAACAGAAAGCACAGTAATGGTGGGAAGCACGTGGGAACCAGGCACAGCCACGCTTTGTTTTTTTACCAGAGAGATGGGATTTGGGCCCGTTTCAGAGAAGACTTTATGGGGTGCTCCACGCCCCGAGCAGGCAGGGCTAAGCCACATGCGAGAGGGGAGCAGCAACCCCACACATCACCCCCTGAAGGTCTGGACGAGCACAGAGGCACCCCCAGATTGTGCCGGGAGAAATCAGCAATGCCACAGGCTGCAGAACCCCCCGCTCCCCTCCCCGGCAGGGCCTCGGCCCCGCTAACCTTTAATAGCAGTGGGATACTGGTTTAATACTGGGGGGCTGCGGGGTTGGAGGTTCCACAGCACTGGGGGGTGCACAGGGGGGCTGGAGCAGCTCTTTGCCGGTGCCTGCGCCGGCGGCAGGGTCGGTGCAGCCGCAGGGTCAGCGGGAGAGCAGGAAAAATAAACTACAGAGCGAAGAGAGGGGGATAGGGCCCCCAAGGGGAGGGAGGAGGAGGAGAGGGGCAGACTGAGAAGAGCAGAGGAAGGAGGAACTGGTTATCAAAATACTTTATTTCAGGGAGATCCCTCAAAAAAAAAAAAAAAAAAAAAGAAAAAAAAAAAGACCAAAAAAAGGAATAAAAGGACCCTCCTTGTTAGACAGACATCCCCACAACACCTTCAGGGCTCCTTTTAAACCAACTAAAACAATCCGATGCTTAAAATAAAAGACAGGTCATTTTCCCAATCAGACTTTAGTCAAGAATATATATATATTTTTGTTCCTGGGGTGGGAGGGCAGGGGGAGAAGGTGATGTTGCCAGTAGTTCACAGCAGTTTTCGGCTCTCTCGTTACACAGTATATAAGAACTGCATTGCTGAAGACACTCAACACACAGCAGGGCTAACTAGGAGAATACAACTCAAGGCTAGCAAAGAGGAGAGGGCAGAGAGAAAGAGAGGAACAGCGAGAGCATCCGACGGGGCTGGAGTCCTCTGTGCATAATTTACATAGAACCGGCGGCGGCAGAGCCCGGGGCTGGCCCCGCTCGCCCTTCGGGAGCCGGAGCGAGTCGTCGCAGGCGTCTCAGCTGACAAAACTTCAATGTTTGGTGGTTCGGTGTTTTTTTTTTTTTGTGTGGTTTTTGTTTTTTAAAAAGAATCGCAGCCAAAATAAGACAGAACTGCAAAATCCCAAAGTGGCCGCTTTTACACTATTTATAAAAACATGAACAGTCACTAAGGGGCAGAGCGGTGCTCCGCACACGGCCCACTATACTTTCCCCGGGATTTTGGCCCGCTTGCGAGCGATGGCATCTTCCACCGCCTTGAGCTGCTTCAGGAGCTCCTCGCGTCGTGACAGGGTGCTGGACTTGCCCGCCTTGGCGCCCGTGGGGCCCGGCTCGGATGCTTTGCCCGGTATGCTCGTGACTTTGCTGGAGCTCTTGGACTGAGGTGAGAGCTGGCGTTTCCTGGCAGGGAGAGAGAGGAGAGGGTGGTGAGAGGGAGCAAACCAACCCCTTTGGCACCTGCCGCGGTAGAAAGCATCGCTCTGCGCGTCAGTGGAAGAGAACGGGTTCAAGATGCAAGGCCTGGGGTTGGAAAACTGGCTGAAAGAGTGAAAGATCAGCTGCTCTGGGGAGATCTCAAAATTTAAACTCGGCCCCACGGCTGCCACAACAGCAACTCCCAGGGGCCGTGCTGGCCGGTGTGAGCGGCTTGCTGGGGGACGCACGTGTGCGAGGGAGCTCACGGTCATACAAGCCAAGCGGGGAGAGCCTCGCGGGTAAGCGCAGGGCAGCCCGGGAGAACCCCCGTGGTCTCAAATCCTGACAGCCCCTGCCCTGCGATGCCGCTGGCTCTTGTGGTGCTGATCTGGCAGTTGCGGGGGAGCTCACAAACGCTCCAGTTCTGCTCCAAGGCTGCTTTGCTGCGGTCCGAAGCGAAGCAAAGCTGGGGGAACGCTCCCCTCCCCTGCATGCGAGCTTGGCAGCAGTGGCTTTTCCAGGGTCGGGGCTGTGACCGGGGCTGGAGGCCAGCAGCCTGCCGCTCTTCCCACTTCCCCTTACGGTGGGACAAGGACGGCAGGACCGGGAAGCAGATGAGCCTGCCAGGGTTTTGCAGCGCTGCTGGCTCGGTAACGTGCTGCGGGCGCAGGCTGAGCCTCGGCTGGCTCCTTCTAATGGCTTGGACCATTCGGGAAAGCCTGCGCCGCTGCTGCTGGCAGCGGTGGGAGTCACTGTCCCCTCCGCTCATGCCACTTGCACCCTTTCATACTACGCTTAAGAGAAGCGGGGCTGTGCAAGCGTGACCCAAACAACCCCAAGGAGTTCAAAACAGGACACAGACCTATCGTTTGGCTGCCCTAGAGAAACCCAGTGTGTCCTTAACCGCTCCCGTGCCTGGGCACGTTGAGCCCACCACGCGATACCACCAAACCTAACAGCAGTAGGCGGAAGAGGGTCAAGAACCAAGGATGAGGTCAACACCACCAGCCTGGGAAGGCTGGGGTTCCTCTTCACTGCTAGAAAACAGGACCTCAGGGCCTGAAGGACAGGGCTGCGGCAGCCGGGGCTAGGTTTTGGTTTGGGAAGACTCTGACACACAGAAATTGAGGCTCACTTGTGCCCCAGGCTGGGGAGAGGGGATGACACAAGTCCTGCAGGCTAAGGAACGCAGGGGTGCGGGACAGGGCTGCGTCTGTTTGCTCACAGAGATCCTCAGAGAGATGACATTAGAGAAATGCAAAGCAGCACTGGCTGGCTACGGGCAAGGAGGACCAAGGAAGCTTTAGGTGTGCCACAGAAGGTGCTCCACAACCCTTTAGCCAAAGGGCTCCGAGCACAGCTCAGCCCAAGGCCCCTGGAGCCACACATCCAGTTCTGCAATGGGATATTCCCAGCACGGCAGCAGGTGCAGACTGCCAAGAAATTGGACGTGAGCTGGTCACCTGTCACCAGAGGGGATGGAAAAGCACAAAGCCAGGGCTAGTCACCATTCGGTCTCACGAGGGACCACATTTTAACATCACACAGCAGCAGAACGAGTGGCTGAGGGTATGCCAGGCTACGAAGAGAGAGAATCGGGCACCCAAGCCAGATGCCACGAGGAGCTTGGCAGTGGGGTGAAGGGGTTGTACTTTCTTTCTCATGAGCACTACACAGTGCTAGCAAGAGGCAGAGGCACTGGCATGGCTGAGCTTGCACCTAATCCAGTCGGCTCCTCAGGAAAACCCCCAGGCTCCTGCTCATCTCTGAGCTACAACAGCTTAGCTGGTGACTTCCACGTGAAGCCGAGCGCCTCTAGCACCTGCCCAGGGAGCTCCTCATCCTTCCTCTCGCTGAGCCTCCATGACAACTGGAAACTACGGCCACAGGGCCTCAGAGCTGCCCCGAGAGGAGGGACTCAACTGCTGGAGGAGTGCGAGCCCCAGCCTAGCCCACAAGCAACCCACGAGAACAGGCGAGACTGACCTGTCTGTCTGTGCAGGAGAAGGTTTCGGGTTCTGGCCCCTCTGTCGCTCTTGCTTGGGTGAAGAGAGTCTCCCGGTGGCCTTCCTGTCACGAGAGCCTATTGGGAGAAGAAAAGGTGAGACGTTCTCGCTCTTCGCCAAGGTACGGGTCGCTACCCGGCCTACCCTACCAGCTCAGCAGCGTAAGGATGCTCTCCTCAGGCCCAGCAGATCTTGCCAGCAAAAAGCCAAGTCCAGCAGCAGCCAGAAAAGGAACCTGCTGTTGTGCACCCCGTCTTCAGGGCGAGCAGAAAAGCTAGTCAAGGCTGTGACCCACAGTCGGCCTTGTGATGTACAAATGTACAAAACGTCACCTGCGGGGAGCTGCACCGGCCCTCTCCTCACCCTCCAGCTGCCTGAACAAGGCTCCTCCACTGCATTTTTAGGCCATGCTTTGCTTGCAGACCTGTGGGGCAAGGATGGCCCTCGCAGGCCAAGCCAGTGCTCCATTACCCCCCGGCAGATCATCTGGTTGGCGTGTAATGGGCACAGCGGCACCCGAGCTGGCTCCGCGCTGGCTGGATAACAGGGTGTATTGGCTTCAAGAGTGCTGGGGGGGTGCAGTTCTGCTGCTTTCGGAGCCAGCTGGGACCAATCCACAGGCAGCATCACCCCCGTGTTTACTCAGCACAGACTGAACCACTGTGGGGACTCGCTGGCAGTGGGAAGCCCACTGGGGTCCTGCGACAGCATTATCCAGCTTTGCTGCAGTGGGTTTCTCAACCACTGTTATCCCAGTGCACAGAGGGGCAACTATAGCTGGAAGGCAGCTCACCCTGCTACAGGGCACCGGGACAGCAATGCTGGTGGGCTGATCTCACTTTCAGTAGCACTCCAGGGAGCAAAGGCACTCTGTTCCTCCGAGCACCAGCCGCCTGTGCGCGTTAGGGCAGCCCTCTGCTCCCGAGGACCGACACCGTGAGGAAGGCAAGGCTGCAGACACCGCGCACCTGATCACAGCAAGGTTACGGAACAGGGAGGCGAGGCTGAGGGCACAAACACTGGCCAGCCACAGGGTGCCTCCTGCTCAGTCCCAATTCAGTCAAGGGTATGGTTGTCACCAGGAGGCCAGGCTGAGCTGCCTTCAGGGCTTGTGCCCCATTTGCCACCGCTTAAAAATGCTTTATAATGTGCAGACAACAAATAAGAGTATATAATTACATCTACGTATCTATAAAATCAGCACAGTTTGCTAGGTCGGCCCATCCATTTGTCTGCAGCTCAGCAGTAGTTGTGAACTAGATCCTAGTGAACTTCAACCTCACCCAGTCCCTTCCACGCTGCCTTTGCAGGAGTCGAATGCAACCAGGCTATTAGCACAGAAGTTTTTTTTTTTTCTGGCTGGCACCCAGAGTCAACAAGATACACCTACAGCCGAGAAAACAGGGGAAACAACATCACGTGTCAATGCTGGCTTGTACGTCAAAACCAGGCACCTCCGGCCCACGACTCCCCTGCTTTGTTTTTCAGCAGTGACAGCAAAGGCTGGAGCGTGGCATTGAGGCCCCTCTCGGTGCGGCTTGCTAGCTCCATTTCCCAAGGCGCTAACACTGATGCTGAGGATTCAGACGCAGGAGAACACTTGGAAAGCCCATGTCTTTCTAAACATACGGGGCAGATCGGATTGTGTCAGACACAAGTGGAGAAATCGTCTCATTTCGCAGGACGGGTGATCTAGCCAATTATTGCAGCAACCCCGGCGGCCTTGGCAGCCCGCGCTCCCTTTCTAAGCACTGCCACAAGCCTTTCTGTCAGGAGAACGAAGATGCACAGCAATGGACTGAAATACAAGGCAGAGGAGACCCCGGCATGCACTAAGGGAAAACCCTACGAATTCCAGAGCCACATCCAACGACATCAACTAGAAAACAGGAGGTCGCTATGGGATGGATGGGTGCCTACAGCAGAGACGAGCACGCTGTGTCTTCAAAGTGAGGGCTTGCTTTTTTTTTTTTTTTGCAGTGGAGTTACACAGACATAGTGGAGCCAAGGTAACTCACAACGCGCACCGCAAGACAGCTAGGCAAGGCCGGGTTTGGCCTGCCCAGGGCTGACCTCACCTCACTTACTTCATAAACCAGAGCGTCTCACCTCGACTGTGTTTTTTTGCAGCAGGAGAGCTAATACGCCCCGCTTTATCTGGTGGCAATCGCGCACACTGAGGTTTTGGAAGGACACATGCCTGCAATTAACCTCTCCAGCAAGTAGACTTGCAGCAGAGACTTTCACAGGACGTTTGTCGCTGGAGCACCGCTTTGAGCGGCAGAGCAGGAACCCAGCCAGGCCAGGAGGGCCTGGGATGGCTGATGTCTCACCTCTATCAGGTGACAGGTTCGCCCGTTTGGCTGGAGGAGAGGTCGGCCTGTCTTTGTCTGCTGGCTCGTATCTCTTCCTACTTCCTTTGTCAGCTGCCTAAAATGGAATTAAAACAGACAGTGGAGCTGAGCGGCCACCGGGGAGGGAAGCAGGCAGAGGTATTGCCTGCGATGTGCTGGCTCACGCACACACATCTCCTATTAAGCTTTGCGAATACCAGTCCCAACCATTACTGGCATCATTTAACTCCCCTACCACCGTAAGCCAACAGCAGCATCCTCTGGCACTGAGGCTAATGCTGCACTGTTTCACGGGCTATTTTCATAATTGACAGAAGCAGGAAAATAGCAGCGTTTTGCAGAGGGTTTTTTTTCGGCAGCACCAAGGATAGCAAATGTCAAAGAGGCATGGAGAGCTGTGCCTTCTTCCACAAACCGACCGTGCCAGCCGGTAGTTATGTGTAATTACACACTCCTCCCCATGGAGCATGCTTCACGGACTCGATAAAGGCGCCTCACGTCATAGCACAGGGAAGTAGAATAAACTGCGGCCTCAGACTGCAATGGGGAACTTGGACTGTCAGAAAAAAAAACTATTAACATTTCAAAAACAGGAACCTACCCACGTGACTGGGGCCAACGCCCTGCTCCGGCACAAAACCCCACGAGGCCAAAGTCTCCCACACGATCTGGATTGCAATCTCAGCCGAAGGCTCCAAACTGGGGCACCGGGCTCAGCTGTAAACGGGAAAGCGCCAGGCTCCCCGTGGAAAGCGCGGCTGGTGGCAGGCACCCCAGAGAGGTGAGGCAATCGCCACTTTTACCTCCTGACTCAGTTAATGGCTCGTCAGCAGTTTGCTCTGGAGCAGGCAGTGGGAGGAGAGCTCGCTCAGAAGCGTGCGGGAAGCATGCTTTCAGTGGGCAAGGCCCCAGCGCATGTGGGACTGCGCCGTGCACGCCTTCACCTCGGTGCTCCGGCTGCAGCCTTCGAGAAAGCGGGGAAGAGCCCTTGAAGCTGCAGCAGGAATGTGCCCCAGGGGAGCCGCCAACACAGTCCCAAACTCAAGCCACCACAGGGTGTGTGCTGCCGAACTGGTTCTGTCTGTCGCCCTTCAATCCCAGCCGCAGACCTACAGCATGGAGCCTGGAGGTCCCCTTCCGCCAGCCCAGAGCCCCAGACTCCGTCCCATCGGCTCCTCGGAACCCCCGTGCGGAGGGAAGGGCACCCACCCCACCTCTCACCTTATTCAGGAGCGTCAGTTTGATCTCTTTATGGGCACTGAAGCCCCCTTGCTGAGACTGGGGGGCTGAGGGCTGCTGGGTCTGGAGGAGCTGCTGCGATTTGCTCCCCTGGGTGGGCTTGGCTGATTTCAGGAGCTGAGCAGGCACATCCCGTTTCCTCTTCTCCTCTTTAGCGCTATCTTCTTTTTTTGACTTTCCTGTTGAAACCAGAGAGCAGATACAGTGACTTGCGATCCATCCCTTTCGCCTGCCCTCCCTTTGGAGGGCAGGGCAAGAGGATGCTGCTCCAGGGACCGAAAAAGCCCACACCAGTTAGCATAGCACATGGCCCCAAGGTTAAAAGATTCAGGAAACCAGAATTTCCGCAGAGAGGATGCTTAACATAAAAGACAAAGAACAAAAGGCTCTTGCCGCCAACTCTGCTACGGTCTAAAAGAACAGAGGGAGAGCAACATGACATTGGAGTTGTCCAGAAGATTTAGCATCACCTCACAAGGGTGAAAGAGAACGAGTAAGGGAGAGGCATCAGGCAGAACTCCCAGGTAGGAAAAGGCATCTTTGCAGCCAGCGACACATGGATGGAAGGATGTGAACGTGTATTTGCTCCACAGCCTCCCTCCTCCACAGTCTGACCTTCCTCAGGTGAAGTCTCTGGGCTCCCCTAAGTCTACGCCAGCCACAAGCTCCGCTCAGCAATTTTCCTGGAGCCCATAACATCACCAAGCAAGCTGTAAATAGACCTCTGCTCCCCTCCCTTCTTTTCCCAGCACCCCTTGGAGAAGAAAATACCAAACCAGGTACCTCTACCTTTCTTCTGCTGCGCTGGGGTTGGCGATCGGGAGCTGGCTGAGGAAACAGGGCTGGCCAAGTCCGCATACATGTCTTCGGAGTCGGCGCTGCGTACAGAGCTGCTGCTAGAGGAGGCACTAGAGACAGAGGAAACGCTGCTCACGCTCAGGGACCTGGAAAGAGCCAACAGCCCGTTACAGTCACGAATGCGACAGGAACCAGGCAGCAATGAGACAGACCCCTTTGTTTTAATCCCCCTGAGCGGCTGAGATGTCAGAAAGCTGCTAAGGCAGGCAATAACAACAAAGAGATAAAGGCTGTGTCTCCCAGGGTGCCAATGGTATGAAAAATCCCAAACATGTTAGATGCACTTCTAGAAAGTACTGTTTGTTTATAAACAGCATTAAGGCAACATGTAAACATGTCACTGTTTCCCCAGGTAAACAAAAAGTGAAAGCAGGGTGTGCGCTATCACGTGCAGGTCAGTGTTATGGCTCAGGTCAAGCGCTCCCTGGCAATGTTTTTGTTGTTTGGTGCATATTTATTCACAGAGGCTTTAAAAGCCCTGGAGTCCTACAGCCCACAGCTCCTGCCCAGCTCCCCAGGGTACAAGAGAGCCCAGCTGGCCTGTTTTGAGCATGTACGTACTGTCACGACTGATAATGACAGGGAAGACGGCTGTAAGATGACTATCTTCTAATAGTGCCTATAAGATGGCTATCTTCTAATGGATTCATAACATTAAAAACATCAGACAATCATTATATTAAGGAAGACTTTCTACTTAGAAACGTATCAGACAAAAACACAGGGCTATGCACCAGCCTTCCCTTCAGGGGCACGCCACCGCTGCCGCTTCGCCGTGCTGAAGCGGCTCCAAGAACCCCAGCCCGCTGGGAGCCGGCTGGCACCGCAGCCACTGCCAGGAGGGACCAGGCGTACACTGACTACACGAACATTCAGGCAGCCTCTCCAGCAGGTTCTGCAGGCCACGCCGACTTTTGCCCAGCGCCTGCTCTGCCAGCAACATCCAAGCTCAGTTGCTGGAAGCCGGCTTGTGTACGATTGAACGGGCTGCGGCAGCTGCAGCGCAGACGAGCCCTGGAACAAGCTGCAAAGTTGCTACCCACTGGTGTCCTGACAGAGACGGGTTTTGAGACGTCTCATCGACTGCTGCCACGGCAACTGGATGAGCCAGAAAATCCTTCTCCAGGAAAGCTCCAGGCTGCAAGGTTGTGACAGCAAATCTGGTTTGGGCACAGACTATATTTCCTATGTTTCCTCCTTTCAACGCCCCTGTAAAAGCAGCAGGAATGGCCCCGGTGCCACACAAGCAACACCTGCATTAAGTTTTCCCCATCTTCTCCTCTCAAGCCCGTTCAAGTACGGCAGGGCAGTGCAGAGCCAGCGTGCCCAAGTGCTCTCTGAACCTCTTGCATCACCCCTGCCTGATCTGATGAATGCGACAAGCATGTAGTAAACAAGTTTGTATTTCCGTAAAATAATGCGGATGTTGAACCTTGGAGTTTCACAGAGTTCAGATACATGAATTACCGCTGGTCAGAGCCAAGTCCTACTTAATCCACTAGTTTTACACTGTTGGTCTACTTCTAAATCTGTATCACAGGGAAGCATCATGTTTCAAGGCTGCTTATGAGGTTTCAGGGATTCCAGTGTGCGAACAGATGCAGAAAACCAGAACAAAGAACGCGAAAGAGGTTTATTTCAAGACTCTTTACTGGAGGGAGTTAGCTGTTTACAAATCCCACAGACTAACAGCCATATAACTATTCACTTGGGGCTAAACAGAAAGGGAACTGGCTGTGCAACTTTACCAGCAAAGTAAAAATATCATTAGTTGGGCCTTTTATGCATTTTCTGACCTACCTCTCCTGACAGGTCAAGCATCTTCCCTAAGGATATTCAGCAACCAGAGGGAGCAGAGGTTTAGAAGAGCAAAGCTCCGTAGCTCAAAACTGTTACCTTGTAGATAAATTAGGATGTGGGATCACCATGGCCATAAGGAGATGCTTTGGTCATAATTTAGGTAAAAACGGGCAGTTTGGCACACGTGACAGATTCTTTTCCTGAATAAGCCACAGGACACTGCCAACACTGTACTACTGTCCTGATTCAGGACTCAGGATTTGTAACACCACACAAAGAAACAATCGTTTCATGGTCTAGTTACCTACAGCTTCTGACGCTTGAAGGTAGAGAGAGCTTTCGCTGCAAGAAATCACAACGGTTAAGAATACTCCTAGTGTCCTCCTACTTCAGCAAAGGTAATGAAGGCTCGAGGCTGTACCTGGATTTCCTGGACCCAGACGGGGAGTGGGAGACTGAGGCAGATGACGATCTGGAATGAGATCTGGAGAGAGACCGAGACAAGGACCGAGATCGGGAACTGGAACCACTGTAGCTGCTGGCACTGCCACTGATGCTGCCGCTGATAGTCCGCCTGCAAGACAGCAAACGACATCCTCACCTCGCTGTGCTCCGCCGTGAAACGGGGTTAGAAGAAAGCGTAAAGGGACAGTTTGAGCGTGGTGCTGTTGTCCTGTGCTGTATAAAAGGTTGGTGCTTTGCAAATGGAATCGTTCCAGATGTTCTTCTCAACCTTACGTTCCCAATCCTGAGGAAGCGTCTGTTTTCTGAACAGTAGGTATTTTATGCAAGACTGAGTAATGCTAATGAAAGCCAGGCAAAGAATGAGCTAAAGCACCTTAAACCTGTACTGATACCGGGAGCAAATGCTTCCTACAGAGAAAAATTGATAACTGCGTAAGACAGCAGGACTGCCTTGTATCCCAGGCTATACAAATAATCATACACATTTTTTGTGACTAACACACCACTACTAACACAGAGAGCTGTTTTGTCATTTGCACAGCAGGGAGAGTGTAGGGCAGTGGGGTTTGTGTGGGTATAAGCATGAAAAAAAACCCCAACCAGACCCCAAGATTGGCATAAAGAATAAGGGAAGGTGGCTAAACGCATCCAAGGTTATTATTAACTAGTTAAAGCAAGTGAAATCGAAACTAGAACTGATGGGGGTCTAAGGAATAGAAACTGCCATGATCAGTTTTCACCTGTGGAGACATAACTGCTCAGGCTAGGCCTTTTCTTTAGCTACTGGGAAGAAACAGGAGGTGTAACCCCGTGCGAAATTAAGAATTGACTCAAGATGCTTCTGAAAACCTGAATGGAAAACAGACTTGGAGCCATCTTCAAAACACACTGACAAAAAGCATCATTCCACGATCCAAGCAAACCGTAAATACCTTACCGCAGGGATAAACCATTCTCAGTCTCCTTGTGTGCTCGTAAATCAGACACTTCTAGTAAACACATTTCTTAGGCACCAAACCACTGCTTCCATAGACTAAACACATAGGTACCACACGTAGTTCAAATCTTCTAACATAAGGATGCATGATGAGTTTCAGCTGTGCTTAGCTGACTGTGTCCCGCCAAGAGCAGGCAATGCTACCTGCATTTATCCTGCAACGTTCTTAAACACAGAACCATGGATTAAGCCTGATAATTAAATACAAACAAGCGCTCCTTCTTCAAAAACCATCAGAAGCCTCTCTCATTTCAAATGCAAGGGGAGGCGAAAAAGGCAGAAAAACAGTTAAGAGGACAGACAGAACAAGTCACTTGAAGCATTCAAACCAGGATGAAGCCAGGAAGAGAAAGTAGAGCAGGGGAGGCAGCAAGTTGTACACTGGGGACAGCAAAAGTAGCAGAGTTCCTCCTCGTCTCCTCCAGCGGTACTGCTGATGCTGGCGAACCAGCTCCTGGGAGCAGAGATACTCCCTGCTTACTGGCACATGTTTAGAGGAAACAGGGTGCAAACCCATCACCACAAACCTTATCCCTCCAACACGTCAGATCTGCTCTCTGGACCAAACACACCTGTGTTTCCTTGCTGCGCGGCCTCCACGACCAGCGGCTCTCAAACATGCCTTTTTTTGGCACTGAAGACCCTGCCTTTCAACACATTTAATGTATTCCACCTACTTCATCCCCCAACCAGCCTTCAGAGGTAGGAGCCACTTGCTGTGGCGTGTCACCAGCATTCACCTCCAACTCCTTCCCTCTCTTCCCGTTTCCTTTCTGCCCCAGGAAACAGGTTTCTCCTTTAATACTGAAGAGCCCTTGTAGTTGGTACTCCTGAAAGAAACCCAGGATTTGCTCTATCTTCCAGGAGATCAAGCCTCACTCCACCCCACAGCTTTCTTACCTCCTGGGTGGAGTCCTTGTCTGACGTTCCTTCCTTCTTGCCTCTCGATTATCCCCTGGTTTGGCTGGCTCCGGTGCAGTTGTAATTTTAGTGAGTGGCTGAGGGACTGGAAGGGCAGCTAGTTTCTTCACAGATTTTTCACTATAAAAATTAAAGTTTTCACGTGCGTGATCAGGGTTGGTAGGTAGAGAACACAGACATTTTCAAAGGCGATAAAATGCGCTCATCTTTGCTGTTGACTGAATGTTATATAGATATAATTACTGTAGCTACAGACACGCGGCTATTTCGTTCTCAAACAATACGGATTCCCCTAAAGGGATCTGTTTTCCATATTCCAAATCAAGTCACCTTTTCAGAGACAAGTTACTATATAACAGCCAATTTTGTAGAGGTTCCACTTGTAAATTAACTAATTGAGACGACCGTGGAATCGCTGTTCTTTCTTATCCATTTGATTCCGTGCATTTATACCCAAAACACATACACCTACTTAAAATCTGCCAGTCAGGCCTCAGAATCTAACGCACACAGTTTAATGCAAAAATGCTCTTTTTCACTCCATCGCACGGGTTAGCAGCGTGCGAAAGAGCCCGTGTGTGCAAAAACACCCCCCGGACCCGTCCCTTTGCTCGCGATACCCCGCAGAAGATTTAACGGGTAACGCCATCGCAGAGGAGCGCTACGTGATGTTTTTGTGACTTTATCTGGCACCCACTACGTGGGACCGGAATCGCTTTGGCTCTTCAGGACTGCTCACTTCTGGGCTCAGAGCTCTAATAGCTGGTTACTGCTCAACATCCCCAGCGCTGATGTCACGCCTACTATTAACTGGGGAGGAGGCGGCTGCCTGCATACAAAAATAGAGACTGTTAATTCCTCCTCTTGTGCTTAAGAGTATCCCAGACTCATCCTCTGCAGAACACAGGATTAAGTGCATGCACTATTACGCAGCGAAAACAACCCCCATGCTAGCGCAGGCTGCTGTCGTGCGTTACCAAATCAGCACCGCGATGTGCGCTAGAAGGGTGTAAAGACATCGCTGCAGGCGGGGAGCGTGCCCTTGAAGGGCTGAACCCTCTGAGTTGAGAAGGAAAAAAAAAAAAAAAGAAAAAGAAAAAAAGCAGGTCAACAAGGTACCAGAAGTGTGGCAAAGGGGATTGTCCCATATTCTGGAGAATTCAGGGGGATTCCCAAGGTGTAATTTATTTCCAGGTCACCTTGAATGGGGTAACGTCACTACAGCGTTGTGTCACCCTGCAACGTATCCATAATTTACTATGTATTACAGGAGTTTGTGAAATAGCAATTTCAAATATTTAAAAGAGTGGGAGCGCTGGCATGATCTGCCCCAAACTGTTTCACAGCTGTTTTAATTTATCTCCAACGTTAAAAGTACCTGAGGCAGAACCATTTCTTTATTCTAAGGCTGTGCGTTAACTAACGCCACAGTAGAGGAATGAATGAAACTTTCTTATAGCATCTGTACAAACATATCAGCACATACACCATGTTTAAATAGTAAATCACACGTGTGTTTAAACACTCTTGCATATATATGTACATATATGACATATGTATATATGACAGGGCCTTGATGCGGCACCGAGGGACATGGTTTAGTGGCGGACTTGGTAGCATTAGGTTAATGGTTGGACTCGATCTTAAGGATCTTTTCCAGCCTAAATGATTTAGTGATTCTCTATAATACTTAAGGATACCTGTACAGCTTAACTTGGATTTAATAAGTGAAAGTGTCATCATTTAATTAAATATGCAAAGCTAAGCGTTATTCTACGTGGGTCATATTTTGCATCTTCCTTTTCTTCCTTGAACTGTCAACCGGTCAGAAGGGTCTGACTCAGGGATTAGGCTACTGTTTGGAGCCTCTTCTGCACCGCGTGAAGGTGATGCGAAGATGACAGATGACGGAAGACAGAGATGAAGCCTTACCCTTTACCAGCAGGTGGTAATAACTCCCCTTTAGCCTTCGCAAGCGGCTTGTGTGGAGACGGTGTTGGAGAAGGAGAGGGTGAAGATGAGAAGGACCGTGATCTAGAAAGGAAAGACACATCACCCAGCTCAGTCTCTGGGACTGAGGATGGCTCTCCTGGCTTTCAGTGCCTTTAGCCACCACTCCCTCCTTCGGCTAGTGACTGCATCCCAGGAGCTAGTCCCCATGGGACTGAGCTTATCCTAGTTTCATATCCAGACTCTCCTCAACAAAATCAACGGCTGTCACCAGATCAGTGGTAAAAGGAGAAAACAACAGGTAAAAATAGGGTCAGCTGCAAGAGAGGCACTCTCAGGTATTCCACACCAACACCCGAGGCTTCCTCTGCCCTCTCTGTGTTCTATCCTTAGGGAGAATATGTCTACAGGAAAGTAAGCGGGATTTCGACTTGCAAGTTCAGCATGATTTGTTTCAACCAACTGTAACTCCTAGTGCCATTTACCCTTTAAACAGCAGCAGCAAAAAAAAATAATCTCGGGAGAAAGACACAAAAAACACATCTAACTGGATAGCTGTAGTTTCTGGAACACAAAGAGGAAACTCAAGTGGGGCCTGTATCAAAGCCAGCAGGTGAAAGGGCAAGAGCAGTTTCCTAAGATCAGACAGACCAAAGAGGTAAGCCACTTACGCGGCACACCAGATGCTGGCGTTCAAGTGATTCACCCCACCGCCAAGACTGGAAGCTCCCTTCTTGCAGCCTTGTTCCCGAGAGAGCCAGACACCTCGGCGACTGGCTTTCTGAAGAACAGTTTGGCACTTGGGTGTTCCTCACCCTCCTGCCTTCAGAGCGAGGCACGCTAACCGAAGCGCGTCACCTATGCTTGGCGTCGGCCCGCAAGGAACGGGGCCTGAAATGGGGTGGATGGGGGAAGGTCAGCCCGCTCCCCACGGACACCTACGTGCTTGCACTGAGATCAGCTCCCACCTGAGCCTTTCCTAGGAGAAACCACCTCTGCAAAAGTGACACTGTGCGCTCCCATCAACTGCGTGATCCGCTCTGGGTGCCTGCACGATTTCAGCCCTGAAGGGGTGCCTACCTAGGGAGTCAGGTCTCCTATTACGTGTGTTCCAGACTTGGGAAACTGTCTGCAGGGCAAAAATGTGGCAGAGCAATAAACACACCTCTGTTTAATCAGCATGGGACACTGAACTGCTACTTCGAAGTGTCAGAACTATCACAAGACACAACTGCTTTAATAAAGAAATGTGATTTGCCTGTTGAAATGGAAATTCCAGTGCGACAGAAAAAGAGGTGCCAGTAACTCCTTCCAATCATAAAATGCAAATGATGGCAATATTAATCTCAGCCAGGCTCCTACAACCGCTCAGCTACCACAGGCATGGGCAACAGCCCAGCCACAACTGCGTGGTGCTCGTGGGTGGGGGTACCGGGGAGAGGAGGGGGTGTCTGACGTGTCTGCTTCATTCAACAGCCAAACCGGCAAGCTGCCTTGCAGTCTATCGTATTTCCCTCACTCAGGAAAGTGGTTTGGACGTTTTACTTCAAGAGTTGGCTATTTGCTTTTAAGCAGCAGCAAAAATAGCTGTTAGCAAGTGTTTGGAAAACAGTATACCATTACTTTCAAATCCAAGGAGGCATTACCTGGACCTGCTGCCTGAGAAAGAGCTGTGTCTTGAAGAGCGACTAGAGTAAGAGCTGTAAGAAGATGATCTGGAACGAGATCGCGAGGAACCTGAACCAGAGTAAGTGGATGAACGAGAAGACGACCTGAAAGAAAAGTATTAAAATTCAGTGCCTCTCGAGAAGTCCTCTGAGACTGAGGTCTTCTTTCCAGTACACCCTTCCCAAGTTCTAACACTGCCCTGAAAGTTACCTGCTTTCTCCTCAGTGGTCTCCCTTTTCTTGTAGAGAAGATCCCATTATTGCTACCCCCTTTGCACCCTTGAACAGGCCTCCCCTCCTTTAGCTAATGACCTTCCATCCCTTTTTGTGAACTCCATCCACAAAATTTTATGCCAGATAATCTCCTGATAGGTTGGGTCACACAGGTATGAGAACACAAAAATCTCAGGTGCAGTGATCCCAGCAAGAAAAGCTATCTACTTCAGGAGGGCTTTGGTTTTTAGATCCATATCTTCAATTCAGTGTGTTCCTCATTCCTCTCTGATACTTTTCCCCCCTCTTTTCAGGAGCTTCAAAAGTTCAAGCATTTAAAGAAAATGGATCCAGCTTATGCCTCAAGTCTCCTAGATTCAGGGCGCTTCTTCCTGAAAAGTGATTTTTCTCTCGCACCCATTGGTTTCCGAGCTCCACTGCAGCCCTCTAGGGTTCTGTCAAGCCTCCACAACCCGAGTTTTTTCCCAGTAGCATCAGCATGCTCTTCCTGGAGCGGGCTCACCTCATCCCTCCAGCACTCCTGGAGTGAAGAGGCTCCAATTCTTACAGCTTCCAGCTCCTTCCGCTCCTGTTAAGGTCAGTTTTCACCTGGGTGGGCTACTAATCACCCAGACCACTTCCCATCTAATTTCCCTCAAGAGTGACTTTTCCAAGGACCTGTCTTTTCTTAGTCTTCAACAGATCACATCACAGCACCCACAGTTATGTGCCCCCTTTAGCCTCCATCTCACCACCTATACGCTGGCTTCCAGAGCTGCTACCGAGCAGCAAGGCTTGAAGCTCTTTCCCAAACATCTCACCATCTTCCACCGACAAGGAAGGGTTGCGCCGCATTCCCCGACACGCTAGCAAGGCTCGGATGCGACACGCTCTTCGCCTTCGCTCACCTTGAAGATCCAGAAGCAGATGCTGAAGAAGCAGAGGTTTTTCGGCGCCTACGTGCACGGCTGGGAGAGACAGAGACACCGAGTTTCTTTTTGGGGGACTTGGATCGACGCCACGGGTCCTTCCATTCATCTGCTCTCTTCGACTGAGTGGTGGTAATTGTGGTTGCCTCCTTCTCCTTCTTTGGCGGCTCAGGCTGACGGCTGGAAAACAGAGGAGTTAAGTAGCTGGGACCTTTTTACATAGTAAGGCTAAGAGAAACACAGGGCCAGGAAAAGGTCTCAGAAATTCATCCTTCATACCAGTACTAGCTCTTAACCTCCAGTGCAGGATATTCAGCACCATTTTGGGGTGATGAAATGTTAGGACAGCTATCATTTTGTAGATCAGTGACAGCAAGCCCATGAAAACTGCAGTACCTACAAGTTTTGTCAACTACTATGTCACACTGACCAAGCAGTGACCTGCCAGCTGATTTCAGCTTTGGGTTTTGGCCTCCAGCAAGTGGACACAAGCACACATGAAAGGGAAGGGAATAGGAAACCTGGTTCTTCCTACGTCTACGCCAAATAGATAGAGCTGGAGCCCCCGGTGCAATGAAAATACTAAACAGAGCTAGACTAAGGGCAGACTTTGATTGTGCATCTGGAATGCCATCTCGATACAGCCAACGGCTGGAAACAACCGGCAGGTACTAAGAGATTCAGCCTGAATTACTCTCCTACAGTTCCCTTATCAGAACATCACGTGGGACTGTGTCACAAGCCTTGCCACAGCCAAGACAAACCAATCTGCTTTTACCCTTACAAAGGGGACAGTTAACTCATCAGCTGAGCATAAAGCAGTTTCACGCTGGTTGTTTTATCACTGTATTATTCTCTAGATGCTTATAAACACTGTCAAATGCGTGCTCTCCTGTTGCTGATAACCATGAAGACATGACAATCAGGCTAGACACCCTCCATCTCCTCCCTTCCTTTTTAAGGGCTCAAGTTGAGTTTCCCCTTTTTCTTTGGTTCTCCAGGCTTCCCTTCTCTTCCACAACCCTCTGATAAATAATTCGGGGTTAACTTTTCAGCATCCGCACTGGATAGTTCCTTAAGTACTCCAGGCTGAGTTTCTTCAGGCCTGGACTTACCTCTCTTATCTATGGGTGATTTAACTTATTATCTCTCTTATCTATGGGTGATTTAAGCTGGGATTTTTCCTCACCCTTACTCTAACCTGCACACAGCTGTTCAACTACCTGCTCATAACCTTCCCCCTTGAGTTTTAGGCAAAGTTTGTGCTTGCTTAAAGGTTTAGGAAGCCTGTTGCACTCAAATTACCAGTATGATGATGTGCTGATTCCCTTTCTCAAAACAATGAGCCCTCTCGCTCAGAGAATTTGGGGGAGGAAAGGCACCTTCCATCGCTGGGTTCAGCCAGTACCACCCCATTAGTCACACAACTGAAGCAACCACTCCCCACGCGACTTCCTCTACCTTTTGAGATAAAAAGGGCAACCTCCAAGTTTTCTAATAATTCTACGGACTGCGCTTCTTGCCGCAACACTTCTTCAGACAACAGGATAATTAAAGCTCTTCGTTAGCAGCCCGTTCTGCCCTTTGAAGGCTTCACTAGTCACCAAGAAGTCTCATCTCCTTGCTTGGCAGTATTAAAACACAGTCTCAACACAGTTAAAACTCCTATGGCCTCTCACCTCTTCCCCACCTCCACAACCTGTATGTGCTGGCTTTAAAGTCCAGCACAGTATCCTGCTCTTTCCCTGCCTTTACTAATATCACTACAGCAATTTTACAGTTTGTCCCACACGTATCTCGGTATATACAGAATTTTATGGGAGGAAAAACTCTTATTTCACATTCCCCTCTCCCACAAATGTCATTCCAGCTTCAGAAGAGGACGCTTATATATTAACACACAAAACCGCTGACTGCCTAGTAAGAGAGTCCCAAGCAGGGTTATGGCTCAGCATTATTCACCAGCATTTTCATTTAGCATCATCATCACCCTTTCCAGAGCTGCTCTAACACACGCTATTTAACACAGCACAGGTTATTTGCAGTGGATTGGTCTAGTTTTCCACATTATAGCCACAAATATATATATATCTGGAGGAAGACCATGACTCTGAATATGGGGTTGAGATAGACTAGACCTATCACTTATACCCTGATGGTGCTAAACAGTTGTAGCCAGGGTCAAGCTCTTGTTCCAGCAGAGGTAGTACAAACTCATTTTGCAGCCGTCTTGACCTCTGGAGTACCTTTAAAGCAACCAAGCAGAAAGCAAGAAGAAAAAGAAGGTCAGGAACAGCTGACACACCTTGCATCAAGCAGCAGGCTAAACAGCAGAAAGGAGGAGGAGAATATCATGTGAGGATGCTCGTGAATCACGCTAGAATACATCCTGCTCTCACGTCCTTTCCCGAGGGACCGCAGCCTGCATGCTTCCGGAGATGCAGGGGGAATATTCTGCTGGCACAGGCAGGCAGAGAGGCAGCATCCATCTCAAGAACTGGATAAAGCCTGCTGAAAAGCTTTTCACTGCAGTGTCCGAGCTGACAAACGTGAAAGTCAAACTAATGAACGGCCTTGCCCCTCTCCAGGCTCAACTCTTCCCTGCAATAGTTTTCAGAAAGAAAAGTCTCCTACAGAATTTATTCTCCATCTCACTCTCAAAATACCTCATCCACATTCAATGTCCAACAGCAGCACACCCTGGGAGCTAGACCTCAACTCCATCCCCATGTGGGAACAACTTACGCTGAACTCCACAACTTGGGGTGAGCTTGGAGCGAAGATGACTAAGAAAGCAAATCTCATTACTTGCACCTATTACCTGGTTTGATGCAATTCTCTCTCGATGAAGTCACTTTCTGGAGGAAAGGTTTTTTCCCCAGGAAAACCACAACAGAAAGCCTCATTTCTGGATAGGCTTTGGCGTTTTGACTCAGCAGTAAATACGTTACCATACTATAGCCAAGAAAGAAAGACGATGCGCGTGTCAGGACATTTTCAAAGCCTTTCCTCAAGAGTTACCTGCGTGCCCAACATGTAGCATCACCAAATAAACTTGTTCAACTTAACAAGAGACTGGTATCTGATGGCACTTGGCTCCTCTCTTCCAGTGGAATTCAGGAGTCAGAACTGAAAGCGAGACGCAGCAACTGCCAAGATCCTCACCATCCGCCTTAGACGAACATCTCAGTTACAGCCTGTACGACTTTCACCGAAGGGACTATCAGAGGCTAGCAGTGCGCAAAACAGTCGGCGCTTCAATCAAATTTACTCCTGCATACTGATCCCCTGCACTTGCTGGGATGAAAGCAGAGGAAGCCGTACGGCTCGCAGAGGAAAGCTGGCTGAGAAGAGGCAGCAGGCAGGCGGCAGGCAGGCGGCCTGTGGCTCCCAGCCCAGATCAGGCAGGAAGGCTGCCCAGAGCTACGCCGAATACAATAGCTGCTCCCGGTGCTGCACTGCTGGGTAGGTTGAGCGATGTATTTGACCTTCAGAAGGGGGAGGCTTTCTCCTCACTTTCACTGTTACAACTGGCTAATTTTCACTTCCCATCTTGTCCTGCATCTGGCACTTGTTGGAGCTCTCTGTGTGCCAACTCAACTCCTTAATTCAACAGGGAGAGGGGGCAAAAAAAATAATAAAAGTACTTTGCTGCCGGGTCAGCGAGTCCAACCAGCCCAGGGCAGGGTTTGAACAATGGCAGGAGCTGACCCAAGGCGAGCAGAGGAGGGAGGGAGAGAAAAACCCTGGCTGCTTCGGGGTGGTGAGCCATGAGATCAGCTCACGGCGCTTGACGTGAGTTCATCCTCGGCCCTGCACAATTACCCAGGCTGCTGCAGGCAAACCTAACTAATGCACTTCGGCACAGAGAATGGCCGGCAAAAAACGTCATACGCTACCAAAGCACATGTGTGAATCCCGGTCTCCTTTTTCACCAAATTCCAATTTTTAGGAAGCATTTCAAATTTTTGAGAATTAACTCCCTAATTAGGTAAGCCTACGCCATGAGGATTTAAAAAAAATTGCAGAGGGAGTAAAAGAGACTGACAAGACAGACTGATAAAAGCAGCTTAATTTCCTTCCAGAGCCCCAAAAAGCAGCATCCTGCGTCACCGGGGCACGAGCAAGGTCTGCAGAGCTTATTATTTCCAAAGCCCATTTTAACCTCAAAATAACCAAATGCTTTATTTTCCAGAACGAACACGTTAATGCATATTTGGCTAGAATTTAATTACAGCAATCAAGCGGAGAACTGAAGCTGAACATGGCTTTGGCAATGAGAGGAGGAACAAAGGCAGCTCCAGCTGGCAACGCAAGCCACAGCGTAGGTCAGCCAGCTCCCAGCCGCACGCGCTCCGGCTCCCAAATAAACCCCGTTTGAAGCACGTCACTGGATTCGACAAGAATTTGAAGGGGGAAAAAATGGAGCTGCACGGCTCAAGTTTTCCTCCTCATGTATTATGCAAATGACACCGAAGCATTTCTAATCTTAAAGGGGAAAATAAGCTTCCCATGGAAAGTGCTTCCTTCCTTCCCCCTCCCCGTGAGACACGGCTCCCACAGGTAACGCAAACCTGATCACCGTCACCAGTGACGTCAGCCTGGCTCCAGGGCTATGGTTTTGGCCAGCAGTTACAGCTCAATTTTCTGAAAGAGTAAAGTCCACTGATGATTTAAAGCCTTTTTGTTTCTTGCAGGAAAGCAAGCATTGCATCAGCGGCCCCGGTATGAGTTTTTCTTTGGTGTCAGTGGAATTTTCCAGAGGAAGCGGACTCGAGGAACAACTGGAGCCATGTGCCAAGGCAGTTGTGAAGGGACCGGCAATTGCTGCAAAATAAACTCCAGCAGCGTGCACGCACGCTGGAAGATTTTTCCCATCTTGGCGCAATAAAGTCACTCGTGTGGCTGGAGAGGGACAACAGCTCCTGAAAGCCACCTACATGCGGCTACGACGGGAAATGCTGAATCTTGGAACCAGTATTAATTGATCTTGGTGAAATATTAGCAAAGGATATGCTTTTCTCAAGACACTTCAATCTAAAGAAGAGTTATCAGTCGCTTTTAAAAAAAAAAAAAGATTTCTTCAAAGCCTGATGGGGAGAGGCTTTGAAATTAAATAGTGGAGATACAATCTGAACCTACAGTATGAAATCATCGCAGCAGGTAGATAAACGTATCTGCGATGTGATCTACCCTAAGGGGTGAGCATTTGATGCCTTGAGAGCCTCCTCTAAATGAGAGGGACCTGCGTGCAGCGATTCTGCCCCGGTCTTTGCAATGGTTTAATAAAACCCAGTGTGGGAGATCTCTCCAGTAATTCCAACTCTGAAATGCCAAAGAAAAATACATTCCTTGAGATCCACATCTGAGTCACTCGATACCCTTCATCTTGATTTACAATTACGAAACCCTTCTCCTTTTACTGTGGAAGCGGAGGCAGAACCTCAAGAACCATGAAGACTAACGAAAACTCCAGTCAACAGAAATGCCTTGTGGAGAACTTTGAAAGGTTTTGCTGATTTGGTTGGTGGAGAGATTTTGTTATCGCTAACTTCCCAAATGAACTGGGAGCAGAAATGAAAGCAAAGCCGTCTAACCAGGTTCCATCGCTCCAGCTGGAAGCTGCACCACAAAAAAATGGGGATGTAAACAAGTTATTATAATGTATATCACTGTGGTGTTACCATACAGGGCACTCGACTAGGAGTCTGACGAACTGCACAGCAGCACGGGGCATGTTCTGTACGTAGAGAGAAGGGAAATCCTCTTCTGGGCGACGCTGCACCGTGTAGTGCTGAACACAACATGGCAGACCCGCTGCGTGCGGGAGGAACAGAGGTCTGAATCAAGCCTCCTTCAGCCCAGGAAACCCAATAGCCTGGGGCCATTTGCTTCATTTAACTCACTGCACTCCAAGAAGCCGCCCAGGGAAGGCACGGACACCTGGAGAGCAAATCTATGCCTCCTGAGAGAGGCTGCTTTTCCCCCCTCAGTAACTTTTCATAGACTTCAAGGCTAATTCAGAGCGCTCTGGGGTCTCGCCAATGCCTGACTCGAAACCAGGGAGAGCACACAGTCGTCTATCCTGCCTGCTCTTCCTCCTGCAGCAGGACAAACAGGAGCAAATGAAGGATTCCTTGTAAAACAGCTGACTTTTCCACAGGGAAAACTAAGAGAAGACAGAATCCACCAGCCTACCGCACCACCTTCATACAACAAGATGAGATGCTAGTACTAAGCACACCAAAACACCTAGTTCTATTTGAGCTGCTTTTGTACAGAGCCCCTACACTCAAAAAATAGGGAGTAGATCCAGCTGGCGGTGCGGGGAGACCACCAGAAGCTGTCGGGAAAGATGACAAAGACCCAGGGACACTTAGAATTACAGATTCTTCTGAAAAACGAGTTCAGTCGGTTTGTGATCACACACATACACACACACTATCATGAATCACTCCATTTGCATTCCCTTACTTTTGCCACTCCTTTATCTAATCAACCTCACTCCAACACTTTCTAACGCGCAAGCCCTGGGTAACCTGCATTCATTGATTTCAGACGCCAGGTCACCCTGTTCGTTAACGTGCTCTCCCCGGCGATTAGCAACGACCTATTCCAAAGACAGCTTGAACTAGCTTGAAAAAATATTGCAAGGGTGAGCTCTGCCAGGAGAGCACGTAACCTTTTGTCCCAGGGTCTGCAGCGTTATATAGCATCTCACAGCTGAGGGCTACTGGCACCTCAACAGAAGCTGGAAAGAAGCACAGCAATCCTTGCTGGAAGGGTTTTACAAAGGATTTATGATTTGCTACAGAATAGCTGCCCTTTCTGACATTGCTTTAAATTTTAGTGTCCCTACTTGCAGGTGTTATTTTTATTTTTTAATGGCTGCGTAAGTGCACTCCATCGATAATCTCTAGCCCAGCTGAAGAAAATTTCCTTCAAAAAAAAAAAATGTTGTGTGTGCGATAATCACAGGATGGTTCACCAGGACACTGCTTCTTCCTGACAGCTTCAGAGCTGCTGTCACCTTCTGTCTGGGCTCTGGAACACCTCTGAGGACAACAGCCTCCTCCTCCCGTCCTCACTTGGCACCAGCCTTCCCCAGAATTTGGGGTCTGTATCACAAGCCCTGACCAAACTTGTCTGTGTGGAAATAGCTTTCAGGTCAGACTTCAGGACAAACTTCCTCGAGAACTGGAGATGACTAATTTCTCACCTGAAGGTTCATTTTGCCACGCTGCTTCTCATCAGGCCCCACAGAGGAAACTCAGGTGGGAAAGAAACCAGTGCCCAACTCATGGACCTGCAGCATGGGATCGCTGCTTCTCCGTCCTCCTCGCTTGGCTGACAACCACCTGGTGCTACCCCAGCCAACAAGGCAGCGACACTGAGGCTGCTGCCCTCGCCACCGGCTCCAATTCCAAAATGTCCCTCAGTGCTTTGGAAATATGACCACTAACAGGTCCCACCACACTAACTGCGTTGCTTAATGCGCTCCTGGAACAATCAGGTTCGCTCGGATGACGGCGGGATGAAGACCTACGCAACAATAGAAGGGTTAAAGCAAATTACTGTTTCTGGCGGGGGGGAGGGCCTTTGCTCGCAGCTAAAGACCAGCAGCCCCAGTGAGAACATCTTGCACCGCTCTAAGCCTCTTCAAAAAGTATTTCGTGCCACTTCTTTATCCCTGAAATGATTTACACAACAGTGAGCTACACTGGCAAGACAGAGATATAAAGCAGAAATTTTGCACTCAGCAAAATCAGGCACAGCCTGGGGCATCAGAACTCGTTCTGGAGATGGGGAGCACAAGGACAGACAGCCAAGTTATCCCTCTAATTGATCACAAAGTGTCCTGGCTTGTTCAAGTGTTCGATGCCTGAGGAGGGAGGAGGAACAACAGCAATTTTACTAGCATTGCAATCAAGATTATAAACTTCTTGGAGAGCTTGGGGAAAAAAAAACAACCAACAACACTCAAAACAAGAAGGAGCAAAGACTCCTTCCAAAAAAGTCCAATCCACATGTGACAATCCTACTTGAAGCCCAAACGCTGCAGTCTCTTCTTTTAAAAGGTTCAAGGAGAAACCTTTGCCACCAAGTCCGTTAGGGTTTACAATCTTTGTTGTTAAATTCTAATCCTCCTCAACTGCAGCAAGCAGTGACACCAGGAAGTCCTCTGGCTTCCCTGCTTTATTAGCCTTAACTGCTCCGCTGCTGTTTAGAGATGAGATTCAACCTTCCTGCTTTCAATATAATGGAAAGGAAGTTTGTTTTCATGTTCCTGGCTATCTGCTTTTTGAGTTTTCTTTCATCCCTTTCAACTCCGTGTTCTGTACATCAGTTTGTCCTTTCCTCCAGCCTCTACTTGAGGGACCTCATATGCTGACGGACAGACCGGCATCTACCTGTAATTACAGACATCCTCAGCTCTGCCTTTGGCAAAGCTCGTTGCTGGTTGCACAACCCCTGTGGAGCAGTTTTCCAGTATCCCCAGCTCATTAGTAAGGGAAGAGCAGGGCCGCGTGGGCTCCGGCTGGAAGCGGCGCTGCCTTTGGTGCAGGAATGTTAACGGGCAGCTGCGTGCAGCCCGGCGCGAGCCAGCCCCCATCGCCGCATGACGCCTGGAAAGGCCGGACTTGCCGAAAGCTGGGATCTAGTGATTAGGGAAAGCCCGGAGTCTATAAATAGACCAGCAGGTGAGTGCTACGCCACTATCATGCATCCTGCTGCCCAGGAAGCGCAAAGCAATCACAAGTGCTTTACATGTTAAACAAACTCGGGAGCGGTTTAATCCCAAGGTGCCAAACCTGACCCTCTGCAGCATGGCAGGAAGGTATGTGGAGAAAAGGTGAGACGGCTCAAACTGCTGCAGTGCCACGAGGAAGTTTGGAGCCTGTCAAAAAGGTTACGTGGGACAAAACGGCACTGCCCAGAGTCAAGTCACACCGCATGCATGACGGAGGCTTCCAGGGAACGCAGCGTAGGGAAACACAAACTGATGGAAGAGGGAAAATAAGTTGAGCTATGCTTTCACTTCGTTAAAACGCTTCCTCAAAACTTATTTCTGTGGTTTTTATTTTCTCTGCAAACATCCACACTCCTGGAAATGCTGCAGTAAGAGCATTCATGCTGACATGGGTTTCGACAGTGGGAACTGAAGTCCCACTAGGAGTACTTGGAGAGCTGCCTTCAACAACGTAGGGCCTTTGCGTTTACTGATAAGTACTCCCATTAATTCCGCTAAGAGGAGATACTGTGGGTAGGTGCTGACCTATGATTTTTTTCTTTTGAGATTTTAAAGCTTTCTGCTCCATACTAGCTTAAACACAAGATTACAAATGCTTCTTGCCACCAGCTCTTAAAGCTCCGCACAGCTGAAGCCAAAAGCAAGCCCTGCTTGCTATCCCTCTCTCCCAACTCTTTGCCTGGCCCTACAGTCATTGGTGCTTGAAATACAGGACTGGGCTGAGGACACTTCCAACAGCAGATTCTCTATAATCCACTTCTAGAAAGAATAGCAGACTTAAAACAAACAAAAATAGCAAAGATTTGTATCCAAGACTATTGTTAATTTACCAAGACTCGTTTTAAGAAGCATGTTTTAGAAATCTGAGAGGGATCCACAGCTCCCTTAAGCGGTGCTCCTGTCAGACAGGGGCCACAGGAGGGAAGCAGGGAACCTGCATCCACAAAGCGTATAACATCACAAACACTGTAAATCCCATCTCTCGGCTCACACAGACAGTTACATGGCACGAGATGGATCTAGGATTGGTGAACACGGCGTTGCTCCTACCCAGCAAACCTCGGGCAGCACTAACAACGAAAGCTCTCCCACGGAGCCAGCACGAGTGTCAAGGGAAGGAGCAACCAGCAGCCCCGGCCTTGCACACAGTGATTCTGGTCACAGTGACTGTTAATGACTAACAACCTGAGCTGCCAATCAGCTGATGTCACTTTCATCATCATCATCATCACCACCACCACATGGTTCTGGACAGCAAGATCTCTTCCATCACTAACCCAGCGAGAGCACAAACCAACAGCAAATGCGGTAATTAAGGTGCACAAATTATGGTTGTAAGTGAAGATTATTATTCGATGTAGCGTATGATTAAATGTATTCCTATAACCACTGACACTGCTACTGCACCAAAGCGCTCACAAGACGCTTTCGAACTGTTCTGAAACTGTGATTTCCTCTTGGAAAAAAGGGTCATCATCAAAAATCAGCTTTCCTTCTAGTAACGCAAACAAAAACTCTGGGTCAGATTCAAGACTAAACCCTGCTCCCACCTGAAACCACACAATTCCACGTGGCACCACATTCCAGGCCTTCTTAGCCCTATTCTTCCTTAAAACACACTCTTCCTCATGCTCATGATGTTTCACACCTTCCCCTAGTGCTTGAGAAACAACACAGGCATCAGGCAGAAGGAAAAGCTCCAGTATATCTTGGGAAACAGCTTCCCTGCACCTCTCTTTGCCCCAACACACACACACACACGCTTGTGTGTCCACATGTTCCTTGACACACTATCGGAAGGCTCCATCTGCCGCTAGTTCCCGAGACACTGACACTGCTAATCAGCTTTCCGGGAGATGTCCTTCAGCAGGAAATTTGATACTTCTCTCCAATTCTGAACCAAAAAACCTCGTGACATTAGAAATTGCCGTAGGACAAGTTCTATATTCAGCTGTGGTATTTATACAGCGCTTTACAAATATGCCTAATACACAGGGCGCTGGCAAGCCACGGGACTTAAATAACTGTCAGAGAAACAGAATAGGATTCACTTTTGAAATTTCTACGCTTCTTGTCTGTCTGGTTCATTTTTCTCTTTCACACAGGTCAGAACCAGGATTTTCAGGGAAAAAAAATGGGCAGAGGCAAAAAACCCGACTCCCCACTGCAATTCCACCATAGCACCTCATAACCTCCACCATAACACCATAAGACTCATTTCAAGGCATACAATGCCTTTTCCTTTTCTAGGCTCTTTTAGGAGTTTTACTTAATAAATCTCCGGATACTTTTGCTATCCACAAACTCCCAAACTAAACCTGGCTCTTGACAAAGGACCTTTGTCAAGGCTTCAAAGGGAGTTGCCAGCATCTGCAGGACTCCCTCAGCAGGGGGGACTCAGCCAACCTCCCAAGATGAACTCTAGCCTCAAGTGAAGAGGACAAGCCAAACACCTCCGTGCCTACAGGACAGATGCTCTCCTCCTTTCAGTGTCAAGTTACGCACACTCGGTTCTTACCGACGTTTTAGCTCCACTTAGTGGCCAGCAAGGCTCATTTAAAGCATTGCCTTCTGAAATTACCACTTTACTCAAGAGTTGCGGACAACAGGGATCTTCGCTGCAACAGCGCGAGCCTGGCTCGTGACCCACAGCTAAAACAATGTCAAGTCTGAATTCCAGCAAACACTTACCTTGGTAGCAGCGGGGACCGGGGCTTTGGTTTTTCTTTCTCCTTTTCACGGTCCCTGTCCCGGTCCCGGTCCCGGTCCCTGTCCCGGTCCCTGTGCTGCCTGTCTTTTTCATCTCTCTTCACTCGTTCTCTCTCACGTTCCCACTCTTCTTTCCGCCGCTGGCGCTCCTTGTCACGCTCCCGTTCCCTTTCTCGTTCTCGTTCCCGCTGGCGCCGCTCTCGCTCCCGTTCTCTCTCCCTCTCGCGTTCCCTTTCTCGTTGTCTGTTCTCTCTTTCCCTTTCCCGTTCTCGCTCTCTTTCCTTCGAAAAGAAAAGGGAAATCATTGCGACGCTGTGGTAACATCTCCTAAAAAAATGCGGGCAGCAAGGTTTCAAAGTCTTGGACTGCAAGCAACTACGTCCGCCCTCCCATGTTAGAGCAAAGTATTGAGATAAATAAGCCGGAGCTTGCTGGCCATCACTGTTCGAGGAGGCAGAAAGTGGAGAGGAACAAACCACCGCATCATGTTCACTGCAGTTGTAATTTTCAAAGGCAGCAGTCAAAGATTAATTTGGCTTATTATGCTTATTAAAGAAACGTTTTGACGTTTACAAGTATTTACTCTCATTGCTAATCATGTTTATAACATGCTAATTAACTTTACAAGCAAGCACCATGAAAATAATTGATGGTGCATCACGTGCAACAATAGTGAGGACAGGCTCCTGTTTATGCACTGCTTCTGTAGAACAGCAAGGTCTCGCAGCACAAGGAAAGCCGCTTTCTAAAGGATGCGACGAATACCAGTGAAAAGCTCCCCACCGAGCAGGATTTATTATTTTTGCCACTACTCGCGAGGCACGACAGTTTGCACAAGGGCAAAAGGAAGCAGAGGGAAAGGGCTGACAGCCTTATTTTCATTGAGCTCTACGCCTTACAGCAGTGCAACGCCAGCCGACTGCATCTGGGATTTTAGCAGCCGGCTGGGTGCCTTCCTCGTCTGACTCCAAGCAACTAACGTGCAACTCCACCGGCAGCAGACAGTCACGCCGGAGCCTCCGTCCGTACACAAAGCACGCCTGTCCAAATCCAATCCTTTCCGTCTGTCCCAATAACCAACAAGCAAACCCTTCCTCAGTCTGGTTATTTCCTGGGAGCTCGCTCTCTCTCCAACGTTTCCAAGAACAGCTGCGGCTGCGGCCGTAAGCCTGACGCACAGCGGAGCAGCCAGCGCACGCGAAGAGGAACCATCTGCCCATCTCAGACACGCTTTTGCCTCCGTCACGCTGAAACAGAGTATCCTCCCATCCCTGCACCTAGAGTGCGTTCTGTGCAGTAATTAAGTCAAGATTTAACTATTTGTAAGATTAAGCATCTTGAATGGACAGGAAAAGTCCCGTTTCAACCACTGCCCTGGAAACATGACAAGCACCAGAAGTACCTGGAAGAAAGTTGAAAGGAAAAGCACGGAAAGGGGTATTACCTTACTTACTCTGTAGTTACGGTATGGATCTGGGTCTGTATACTGAACCCTGAAATTCTCATACTGCCCACCACGCCAGAACCGTTCTATTTCATAGTCATAATAGGGATCTGTATAGGGATCAAGCCTACAATGAAAAACAGGGAAGGTTAGAAAGGGAAATATCACCTTGTCGCCATACAGAAACACTACGTATTCTAGGTCAGGTCTTAGTCACTGTGCACTGACAGGAAAAAACATGTTCAGCAAAGTACAACCATACAAAGTGGTTTATTTTCTACGTATCCCAGACAGACAGAAACAGCCTTTTTTTTTAGTGAAGCTTATCAGAGAAAAGCACAAACCTTTCTTGATAAACGCAAAAAAGAAGCACTACGAACCAAATTCAGCCTTCAAATCAATGTGGTAAAAACGCAGAAACCCCAACTGCTTTTTAGAACAGGTTCAAATGTATGCAAATGGAACAGAGCATGTTTTGCCTCATTGATTTAGAGCTGCATTTTTAGTCCATGCACACCGAGCTAATCTCAAGCACCCTCACGTCAGAAGTGGAACGGATCTCCTACTCCCCCTGCCACCGGAGGGGATGGGTGCATCCCAGTGCCACCGGCACAGGGCGCGAGCTGTTGCTGAGCTTTCCACTGGGAGAAGCTAAGCTTTGGGGGCAGGCCAGCAACGCTCTGCCCCTACGCCTTGAATTGCTCCATGCAACGAAGGTAACCGCATCTGCAGCTGATATTCTCCAGTGGAAAGCAGGTGCTGGCCCTCCGGCACGCAAATAAACTGGGTGAGCGCACCCTGCTCAATTGCAGAGCTGTAATTACTTTTGGGGAGGAAAAGGATCTAAACCCCACCCTCCTTCAATCTGTAACGTTTCCTCCATTTGACCATTTCTATTAACGTTATGCGATGTTTTTAATTCACGTACTCAATGCTATCCAATCCCTGCCAGCCACCTGGAGTGAAAATATCAGATCCGTGGTAAAGATGGGGAGGTGGGTACAGGAAACAAGAAACTTCCAGGGCCACAGAGGAGTCAGTGGCAGAACTAGGATTATAAAGCAAGTGCTCCCAACTTCCAGATTACCCATAATGAGACTCTGACTTGCAAGCAAGAGGAATAAAGGGCCCACTTTTGCATTTTAAGAAGTGCCAAATAATCTAAGACTAAGATGGAAGTGTTGCCCTGCCAAGTCAAGCGGCTACCTGTACTTCTTTCAGTGCTTTTAAATGGTTTAAGATTTGTATTTTTTTGTCTGAAACAATAAGCCAAGGGAAAGAGAACCAGGGAATCTTGAATACTGATGCTTAATTCAGCAACAAACTCCTGATGCCAACCAGATGACAGTCTGGATTTGGTGACATCAGGCATTCAGAGACACACAAAAAATCTCTAGCTACACCAAAAAGGAAACTCTTTACTTTTTAACCCAGTCTCAAATCCAAATCTCCCTATTCCTTTCCTGTAATGTTTGCGGATATTTTTATTCATTTAAACAAACATCACTGCTGTGCATTTAGATAATTCAGTGCTTAAATCCTCGGGCATATAATTGGTATCACCCAAAAATCAGATACCTCCACTCGGTTAATAAACCGCCCACCACACCCGATGGGACAGCGGTCTGTGGCCTGGGAAGTTTTAAGAAATACAATGGAGAAAGGAAAGGGAATATTTTCTTACAGTTGCAACAGTACTGGAATCAAAGACCTGCTTACCCATAGTTAATGTTTTCTTTGATGTCCACCTCCCTATAGTTTTTCAAAAAAGAAAAAGGGATTCATGAACTATTTAGACATCTCCATATGTCACAAGACAGTCCTGAAAGCATTTAACAACATCCCAGCTGCACCACCAGTGGTTAGTTCGCTGCAAGCTGTCAATCTGTGCACTAAGTGCGTGCGTGAGAAAAATCACCATTTTCTAGAGTTTACAGCAGCAGCAACTTCATAACTTTTGCCTTTACACACAACGAAGATATTTTAATGCCACAGTCTGGTTATCCACAAAGGTGCTTGAATTTTCAGGAATTCCATTTGTTTGAGTACTTTGATTTAACACTGGCTACGTGCAGTATAATTTTTTTCTTGACTATATGAAAAGACAAAGTCCTGAACATAACACAACCATTCCTACATCAGTGAGGCAGTGGCACAAAACTCCTAGGACGCTGATGCTAGTTTTTTGTATACAGTCATAAAATAAAGACACTATATGGCCAACCCACAGAGCATTGGTAATAATATGTCCCAGGTGCAACTGAAAGCCTTCTCGGAGGAAGAGAAGACCAAGATACAGACCGATTTCTACACCTGAAAAAATTAATATGGGGCAACTGTTTTGTTACAGCCTGCAGAACTGAGTAGTAGCTTCTTGTTAAGATGGGGAAAGGAACTGCACTGCAGAGCAAATCAAAGACTTTTGAACAAGAGCTTAACCTCCTCCTTTTCAGACTTTTCTTGGCAGTTCATTCACTCTAAAATAGACAGAGCCAAGCCTTGCACACGTTTTTCTCTGTGAGTAGAAATAATCCATAATCTGTACATGCGGGAAGCACAGAGGATGTGTAAGCAGGAGAGGAACAGAGATTCACCTGTAATCCTGCAGAATACAAGCCTGCCTCTCAGTAATTCCACTCCATTTCTCAGCTCAAGAACTACTAAGCGAGTCTCTCGGGGCCAACTTATTCATCCTTGCAACCTGCTCTCAGTCGTTGCAGGAGTGTGTCTGAGGTCTTCAACATTTTATGTTTTACCTCCTTAAAAACCCCACTGCCTAAACCCTTATGCTTAGGGTGTTTGTTTTGGCCCAGGCCATGTCCTGACAGCTAACAGGTTTGCTTTCTGCCCAGTGTCTTACTAAAGAGTTTATCTGGGGCTGGTCAAGATGTTTAAGACCAGCTGCTGTGCTAATGCCATTGCAAACAAACACCCGGCTGGCCGAGACAGTGCAACTGCTGCCCTGAAGCTCTTGGACGTTGAGCATATTCCAACTTTGCAGCCCCAGCTTTAGCATTTTAAAACTCTCATGGGTTGGAATAATCAAAACAAGAGGGGAAAAAGTCAGAAGAATGCACTGGCGTGAGGTAAGCAACGCACAACTAGATACTGTGCTTGAGGGACCAGCATGCCAACGACACTGAAGGCAGAAAGGCCTAAAGGCAACTGTAAAGGAAGGTAGCGTTGAAGTTTCTAACTGGTGCACCTACTGCTTAATGGAAGTTGTTTCCATTTTCTGAGGTGAGCCTTCCTCCAGTTGGGAGGAATGAGTTAAGTGAAGACTGCCATACTGCACTACATTTCCCGCCCATCTATTCCACGTAGGGAAAACAAGATTGCGTCTTACGCTGGATCTCTGACATCTCTGGTGATGCGATAATTCCAGTCACGGAAAAACTCATTTTCTTTGTCAAATTCACGCTCATCTTCTCCAATAGTCACAGTGAATCTCTTCTCCTCAAAGTCAGGCTCCTGTTCTTTTCTCATAGTTGCCTTTTTTAATACCTGCCAATAACAAAAATAAAAACGTCATGAAGAGAGAACATTTCTGAGACACAGAGAAGCTGCGGTATGAAGAAATCCTTCACTTGGGTGAAACTAGCTCTTCAACTAAAGCATCCTTCTCCTGCCCAGGTCTTTCGAATGCGCAGGACGCTGGACTTTCCTTGACTTAAAGTGTAGTTCACTATTCCATCAGCTCAGAACAGCATCAGACAGGCACTAAGAGTTTCACATATGCTGACCCCATTTTCTGAAATGCTCAGATGCATGGATCCTATAGGTGCTAGAGAAACAGGTGCCGAAGTAAGGGAAACTGGATCAGCTTAGAAAGTTTTGCTTTGTGGTGGGCTTGGCTTCCACATCCCTGAACTGGTCAGGGCCACAGGCTCTCCCTAGCTCATGTTAACATAAAAAAACCCAAATCTGGCTTCTCCTGACTGTGCAATAAATGTGATACACAAAAAGACACAGTTAAGAGGTTGAAAAGCAAAAGCAAGGCTCCTTAAAAAGAGCAGGACACTACATGCTCTATCCTGCTCTCCATGAAACAAGCCCAAGGGTTTTGGAGACAGCATGCTTCCTGAGGATGCCCTTTACCTCTTTAGCATGGCGGAGTCCTCTCTCCCAGGCACTTTCTGTTGGAGGGTCTGGAGGGGGTGGAGGTAAGATTTCATCCACAACTGGCCCTCCCTGTCAGAAGGGGGAGAAGGAGACAGACACGTGATATTCGTTCAAAGTAGCAAACTCATGCTTTGTAAACAGTCACCCTGGAGTACCTCCAGATACACCAGAGGTGTATCAGCAGGACATAAGCTGGGACACACATGTAGAATTATTCCCCTCTATTTGCCACTTCAAGACCACCTTTTAAAAAGCACATGTCCAACAGATGTATTGAATTTTGCTGAAGTACTAGCTCAAATAAAATCCTCACTCCTCCTAGAGCGGGAGACAAAAGCTGTGTGCAGAAGCCCTACATTCACAGAAAAGATGTCCATACCCAAGGGTTGGCTGGCATCAGCGGGTGAGGGCCGATAGGAGGAGCGCCGTTTGGGGAGAAGGGCTCAGGCTTGGAGATCAAGGAGTAGTTTCCTTTGTCATTCACGCCAGGGTGAATAAATCGACAGTTCATGCCCCAGGTACAGTGACCTGTGGAAATACAGTTCTGTTAGACCCCTGTATCCCTACAGCAAGCATTTATTCAGCCCCACAGCCATTTAAAAGCCATCAAGGAATAATGTGGTGTCAGACATGAGACTTTTCTTCTCTCCAACTTTGTTGAGCTTCACCTGTTTCTGTACACATGGAAAGGCACTTGCCACCCCCCACCTTCCCAGAGAGGACAAATAGATCCAGTCACCGATGGATGAACGTACAAGAACCTTATTACAGCAGGAGAAGGGAGGGATGGATGCATACACACCACTAAGCAAATGCAGTAACAAGCCTACGAGCTCTTCAGCTCTGGTTAACGACAAACATTTCAAGTTATGAGCTTCACCTTTTACAGAAAACAATGAACATAACCTGACAGCAAAGGAAGCATCACAGTGCATTCAAAACAAACAGCAATCTGGTGTGGCATGAAGTACATCAAAGCTCTTCTCTCCAGCCGACTCTGCAGGCTTGCCAGCACAATGCAGGAAAGGAGACATCGCTACGGAGGGCGGCACACAAATCCAAAGCTGCTCACCCAGAGAGATGGTAACACTCAGGGGGTCTCTAACAGGATAGAGAGCTAATGGCCAACTTCATTTTAGCTTGCCTTAGAAACCAAACCCTGTTTTCTTCCTTCCAGCAATCCACTCAACATCAGGCACAGACATTTTGCAGATTTCCCAGCAGACACCTCCATCACAAAGTCATCGCTAATTCTGTGCTAGCTCGGGCATTAGCACATTGGCTTTAGAGGCAATGGAGCAGTTAACACTGCTGTGGCCCAAGGAGGAGTCCCTGATCGCAGCTGGCAGGGTGACATGTCAGAAATTCACACTGCACCGGGGTCCCCGGAAAGGCTCCTCATCAGTCCCAGGTTAACCACGGGCTGGTGTTTTCTGTCAGAGGTAACGCTGGGTGCTTTTGTACTGTCAAACACCACGAGGGCACAAACCCCTTTGCGCAGCAGCTCAGAGCAACGCATCCCTTCTCAGTGCCCGAACCCCAGGTGTAGGGGCTGCCAGACACCTACACAAACACCTACTATTCCTCCTGAATAGCGGAATGATTACCCTGACGAGTAACGGGCCCTGCTACATATGTCAAGGTGGCTATTCATCGAGCTGGAAGGCTTCGCAAGCGAGTCACTCCTGCCTCGGGACGGGTGCAGCCAGGCCACTGCTCCTCAGACACTGCAAGGACAAAAATCTGAACGTCTTCAAGGTCCCACATGAGCAGCGCCTGATCTCCCTGGTGGCAATAAAGCCTTTAAGCGATGGGCAAGAGTGGATGTCAACGTTACCTGAACCCAGGCCAAATCAAAGAAAAAAAAAAAACAAAACAACGCAGCAGGAGATCGTGCGGCCTGAACTTTGACTCGGGCAAATATTTCCATGCTGCACGGAGACGTACGTCATGCTAAGGATTCAGGAACAAACAGCTCTCCTTGCCGAGGGACTTCCCTGTTCCACCATCATCACAGGCAGCAAATTTGATACCGGAAGACATTCTGGAAGCCGAGTATGTGATATCTGATGGTCACGTCTCTGGAAACCCCCTGTGCAGCTCCCTGCGTTGCGTACATCACTGACGCAAGGAATAAGAGACTCCGCCCTGTTCTCCACCCTATTTTTAATTTCAGATTTTCATAAATTGTTTTAAGGGTGATTGTAAATAAAACCAAGTAAATGAGCAAACATTAAGTGAGATAAAGCTAAAGGAAGCAGAAGAGAGCTATAATCAGTTTAAATAAGAAAACTTTCGTAAAACTACTCTCTAAGCTAAAAAAATTGCAGGATAGCCTAAAATAGCTGTTGTGCAATTGCATGAACTTTGGGGAATGTCCTAATAAGAATAAAAAGCCAAAAAAGAAATATAATTGGTGAGACGTAGAACTTTCAAGTCTTAGGTCTCATTCACAGTAAGAAACACATTTTATGATTCCCTACCCCATTCCTTCCAACGGAGATGGACAAACCCAATCAATATTTCAGAAATGGGGTATCTGACACAGTGTGGAGCAAAATTCCAGCTTGAGGGAAAAAAGCTTCTATTTACCCAAGGATTATTTTTTCTCAGCTGACTATTTCCTCAAGCCAGCGGAAGTCCTGGCTGCCGGCACGTCTCACCCTGTCAGGTCCAACGCCACCCCTCTCACTGGGGTTTCTAGGTTGCTTTTGAAAACAGCTATACATGAGTTGCCAACACCTGACACCACTACGCAGGCAACGCGGGAACCTGGGCATCAGGTGCATCTGCAGGGGCTGCGGTGGCTCGGCGGATGTCAGCCTGGCGTCACACCGATACTTCTTACCAAGAAACAGCATTTCTAGCCCTATTTTTGAATTTAGAATTTCATCGAATGCCTTTTAATAACTGGGGAAGTGAGATGGATGTAGGATTGCAAGAAACAATTACGTTTTGGCAAGGCATGAGCTTGCTAAGAAATAAGTATTTGCCATTTTTGGTCTTCCCTGGAATAACCTCTAAGCAATAGCTGATTGTTAAAACAGCCCAAGCAGTTTTATTCCATGCTGTTTTAAAAGCACTAGCAAGTTTCCCTTTATTTGCTCCCACCGGGCTCACCATACAAAAAAGGCAAAGCAATTTTTGCATGCTGTCTTTATGTAAATTCAGCACCTGGGCACCAAGGAACAGCAAGGTGATACTGAGGACGCCTGGGGAAGCGTTTATCATGTAGACAGCAGCTTAACAGGTACAAAACCAAACAAGAAAAATGACAGCATCTTTGGTTTTCTTCCACCATGACAGCATGTCATTACCTTTCATAAAGAATCGGCAGGTGGGACGTGGCCTCACTTTCCTGTCGCTGGGGTCTTTAACTTCTCCTTCTTCTAAGTCGTCATCCTGGAACAGACAGACAAGCTGACATTTCACGTGGTGCATTTTCTGCAGCGACTTGACATTTCACAATATGGTCAAATATCAGTCACTGAAAACACACTCTGGAGCAAAACACAAGAGAAAAGCGATATAAAGTTACAATAAATACCCCTGAGCACCATCGCAATGCGCTGCTACCACGAGGAAGATGCATCAATCTCAGTGTTGAAAAGGTGATGGCAAAACCCTTCAGGCATTACAGACGCCTTGGTGCCACACCACAGACCAAGGTTTCAAGCTGCATCATTTTACCCGATATATGCTTGAAGGCTCAAAAAACAACCGTAGAGTGCATGAAGCTCTTACACCTCAGCTGGACGAGGCCGGCTGTGCACTGCCAGCTTTCGAGGCAATGAGCTAAGTCGCGTTACCTTTCCTTCCCGCAGGCTAACGGTCTGCGCACTGACAGCTACTGCGGCTCCGCTGGCGTGGGTAATTCCGCTACCCTTCAGAGCCTTCACACTGGACTGTCCCCTGCTCAGCACTCATCCCTGTTCAGCTCAAGCCAATTCCTTCTGTTCACTGGTTTAAAATACATAGTGGTATCCCTGCATTAATGCAATAACCCAATATAGACATCACACACCTGTACGTCAGGTTTGAAGGATGGCTGATCTTATAACTAATTATAAAACGCTTCCCCACAATGCCAAGCAACAACCTCGCACACAAGCTTTTCAGGAAAAAAGGTCATACATATTTCTTCGACTCCTCTCTGGCAACAACTTGACACCTTCCCTTCTACTCCTCAACTCCGCACGGGAGTCGTGAATCACCTCTAACAAAACTAAGTTATCCCCAGGCACAGCAGCCCCAGGAAGAAATTCTGGGAGATGGAGGTTGCTTCGAAGATTAAGAACCACAGGGGACAAGCGTGAAATAACAGTCATGAAACACCTCCAGAAGGAAGTTGTTGAAACTTTAAAGGACCAGCCTTTGCCTTTGTTCTCCAGGGCAAAAAAAGCCTTCACGGGCTGCATCCGAAAAGTCAAAAGGAGCTCAAGAGAGGCAGCGATGCAGAAGGCAAAGGCATACCTGACCAGAGAGTGGGCAGAGGTATCTGGCAAGGGAATCAGTTATTTTTCCTAAAAGGCAGCCTGGCCTTCCCTTGCTCTGCCTCCATTTCACCCCCGCAGAAGTTTTCAGCATACGAAACGCATCTGAAGAGGGAGCATCTGGTGGAGGCCCTCCCTTTGCGCGGCAACCGCAGCAGCCCTGTGGCAGCGACAGCAGTTGTCTACATGGAAAAGATTAAGAAAGTTATGTACTTTGATCAATTTAGCAGCTGGAAAGGAGGAAAAAACCATCACTTGGCTGTAGAAAAACAAAGGATGTACAGAGAGGTGGATTAACAGCCTCTTCTGCTGCATTCCTCTGAGGGCAATACAAGGAGAGCTCTCCTGAACAAGAGAGGATTTTAAAGACTACACATATGTTCAAATTAAAATTTGCATTAATATTCCTCCCCCCCCCCCAAGACAGAACTCTGAAAGAATAAAACTCAGAGATTTAACAGTTTCCCCCAAAGCTGGGGATGGCATTCAACGCCGCCTGAATGGTATAACCAGCTCGACTCTGCTTCTTTCAAAAGAACTGTGTGAAGTCTTTGCAAATGCTGTACTTGAACAAAAGGGGAAAGTATTTATTTCTGTGAGGTCTCCTTGGAATCGGGCAGCTGGGAACCCTGTTATGAGTTAATGTATGAAAACCAGAGTACAGATTCATCTTGTGCTTTGTAAGGAGAGCGCTCCCAAGAATGCCTCAGACTCTAAAGAAAAGCATTCATATTTTAATCAAGAAGCAAGCTGGAGTCAGGACTCCAGGAATTCTTTTTTTTCTCTCTGCCTGGACTCTCCCACAACACACTGAAATTCCTTCTAACTGAATCAGAAATACACAAAACTTTTGGAAAATACGTGTTTCAGAAAATCACCTGCCAGAACAGGCATGAAGAAAAATAACATCACCTTTTTTTTAAGCAACAGAACTTGTCAAAGCACCATTAGATTAAAAAATCCACAACATACCGCTCTTCAATAACAGGGAGGAGGGTCTCTCCAGCAAGGCTCCGTGAGCTTCCCGAGCACGTGGCCAGGTCGGCTACACAGCAACGGGGAGCGGGAGGCAACTCTTGGGCACCTCCCAAGTCTGAACCCTCCCCTCCCTGGCTGAGGAGCCCCACCAGTGACCCCATCCACAGCCCACTGCTTCCTTGCCTGGTCACCAGGATATTGTCACAACACTGCCCCAGCCCAGTGCAGCGGTGCAGGAGCGCTGTTGGCACGGACAGCCAGGAGCAGAGCCAGCCAGGTGCTCTGGACCGGCAACTCCTCTTTGCAGTACTTTGCACTCCCACTACTGGGTTTCAAGCAAGGTGCCCACCAGACAGGAACCCAGAGTAGGGTTTCTACTCTACCGCTAGAATCGCTTTGTCCTGTTCTCTTCTGCCTGCAAGAGGGAAACTGGTATTGAGTTGCATTAAATACAACTGCTGTACTGCAGTGCTTCCTACCTAACGACAAACATGGACAAGGAGTGCTATTTGCCCTAGTCACCAATGCAATTAAAACCAGTTTTTGATTTTTCTAAATAGCTGCGTTTGTTCTCAGCTGTGAAACAATAGCTACTGGGACTGCACACCCCTGAACACCTCACCCAGACCGTGCACAGGAGCTGCCTGGTTAGGCACTTTCCAGAAAGCTCAGCACTCTCCATTCCTCCTTCCACACACCCAGATGCTGCCAGAGCCCAGCAAACAGCTCAGGGCCACGGGCTTCCCACACACACCCGATGCCTCAAGCACACGGCAGCCGCTGTGCAGCTCCAGCCTCTCAACCTAAACTGACGAGACAGCTTATGAACACCAAATCCTTGGCTAAGTAATTTGCTGTCAGCATCACTCAAAAGTCCTCCGAGAGCCGAGGCAGAATAGTTTCTTAAACCACTGGATCCCTTCCATATTCAACAGGAGCAAGGCTTGTTTGTGACGGCTCTGACAATATTTGGCACCAAGTTTTTCTACAGTATGTGGGACTAGACATCCTAGGCTCTGAGTTTAGGACTTGGTACATAGAATGCTCTTACCTCCAAAGAAAAAGTGTGTTACTTGCACACTAGGGACGCAGCTAACACAGATATTCACATCAAAGAAAGAAGAAGGCATGGCAGTCTAGCAGCCAAACAGTTCTGAAACACAAGGATAGGTCTCTCCCTGCAGGACTTTGCCCACCTTGGACCAGCTCCTACTTACATCAATTTCTCCATCATCAATTTCTCCATCGTCTTCTTCTTTCTTCTTCTCCTTGAGGGGATCCTGGCTGTCCTTTTCATCATCGCTTTTGCTGCTGGATTTTTTCTCATCTTCATGGGCATCATCTCCTTTCTCCTCTTCCTCATCATCCTCACCAGCAGCTTTCTCACCATCCTCCTCTGCAGCAGCAGCACTTGGTTCCTCAGGAACTTCCTCATCATAGTCCAACTCATGCTCATCTAGCTCACGGGTGACAGAAGACGCTTCATCACCAAGGTCATTTGTCCGGTCCTCCTCCTCTCCTTTGCGAGGCGGAGGGCTCTTCAGCTCCCCGCTTTGCTCGTTGTTGTCAGACTCTTGAGACTTGGTTTCGCTTAAGCGGTCCTCTTCATCCGAGTGGTTCTCCTCTTCACCATGACTCAGTCCCCTGGCTGCATCCTCCTCCTCCTCTCCCAGGACACTGCCTTGCCTACCCTCTCCATCAAGTTCCCGGTCTGAACCACTCTCCTTCAGGACTTCGTCATCAGAAAGCTGCTGGTCCTCTTCATCAGGAGAGCAGGGGTTTCGCTCAGGGCTGTCGGAAACGTCCATCAGTACCCAATAGTCTGCACAGGGTAGAAAACAACACGTGTTATGGGGAAGCAAGCTGAGAAATCAAGAAAGGCTCACCTTGCAGAATTTCTACTTTTCTGTTTTACCTCCTGAGGAAGAATAGGTTGCTTGAAACCATGAACATGGTTTATCATAGTACCTTCAAGAAGAAAACAGAGCTTAAACTGCATAAAGAACTGATTGCAAACTTGTCCCAAACTAGATAAGAGTGTGCTGCTACCCTTCACATACAACAATGGAGCTCGAGGTTGGAATTTCATCTACAAGCCTGCCTCATGTTGAGCCTCATGATGTTCAACAAGGCCAAGTGCAAGGTCCTGCACCTGGGCCAGGGCAACTCCCAGTATCAACACAGGCTGGGGGATGAAGGGATTAAGAGCAGCCCTGCGGAGAAGGACTCGGGGGTGCTGGTGGATGAAAGGCTGGACATGAGCCGGTGATGTGCGCTCGCAGCCCAGAGAGCCAGCCGTGCCCTGGGCCGCATCCCCAGCAGCGCGGGCAGCAGGGCGAGGGCGGGGGTCCTGCCCCTCTGCCCCGCTCTGTGAGACCCCCCTGCAGCGCCACCTCCAGCTCGGGGCTCCTCAGCACGGGACAGACACGGGGCTGCTGGAGCGGGGCCAGAGGGGGCACAGAAATGCTCCGGGGGCTGGAGCCCCTCTGCTGCGAGGCTGGGCTGGGAGAGTTGGGTCGTTCAGCTGGGGAAGGGAAGGCTGTGGGGAGACCTTATCGCAGTGCTTAAAGGGGGCAACCTCTTTAGCATGCCCTGTTGTGACAGGACAAGGGGTAATGGTTTTAAACTAAAGGAGAATAGATTTAGACTGGATAAAAGGAAAAAAAATTTTATGAGGGTGGTGAGACCCTGGCCCAGGTTGCCCAGAGAGGTGGTCGATGCCCCATCCCTGGAAACATCCAAGGCCAGGCAGGACAAGGCTTTGAGCAGCCTGGTCTAGTTGAAGATGTCCCTGCTCACTGCAGGGGGTTGGACTAGATGGGCTCTAAAGGTCCCTTCCAACCCAAACCATTCTGTGATTCTAAGGTCCGATAGGTGAGGCTGCACAAGCAGTCCCACCGCACCACCATTTGAAATCCCAAGGCAGCCTCCTCACCCCAGGCACAATCAGCAGTGGCATTTCCTCTGTGAGCAAGCGAGTGAGCTTCAGAGCACAGGGCCGGGTTTTCAGGTGTATTTTGTAACTATAAGCACACGGCACCGCAAATTACATGGACTCCTGAAGAGGCACAGGAGCACAGCTTAGAGGGATTCCGGAAAAACCACCTATGTATTTACAGTACTTGTTACGCTGCATTCAGAATAGATAGGAAAGCAAGGACACGAAATGCCCTTGAAAGCAAGGAATGAAAGTATGCATTCATGAAAACTCTCGGATTTTTAATCAGGTTTAATTTAGACAGTGCATTTATTGCCATCTAATCTCCACCCACTTTATATGGTAAAGACTCAAAATCCCTTCGAAGAAGCGTATCAACTTCAGCACCGTCTGCATCGTGCACTTTTGCTAGAAGCTCAGTATGAACATGTGCTTGGTATGAATAAGTTAAAAATAAGTTAAAAATTAGATGTCTCCTTAGAATAACCATAATAAATGCAACAGAAATGGAGAAGATGTAAAGCAGTAAAAACACCCAACCCATACATCTATTTATTTTACTCCACAAAACAAAAAACCCCAGGAATTGTAGCAGAACTGTGTGACGTAAGGAACTGGTTGAGCTGTCTCTTACTAGGGAGATTAGCGTTTCACATCTAGACAAAAGCTCTTGGTGATTAAAAACTCACACCTTTCAGCTGTGGGCTCTTGCTGCAGCAGGTCCGTAGCCCTATAACCAATGATGGCAACTCCCTCCTCTCTCCCCTCAGCAATAACCAACAATGCTTCAGCTGCCTCAGAAGAACCCAAGCTGAGAAAGGTATCTCAGCAGGTCTTCCAGCACCAGGGGTGGCCAACGCTCAGGGAGGTAAAAGCACCCCCTGTAGTTCTCTGGCTGTACCAGTGGAACAGTTCAACAGAGGCATCGGCTCCTCTCAGGGTGGCTCCTTTCTGGGGGACTAAGCTCACCGTTTCAGTATACGCCATCTCCTCCTCCAAACCCAAAGGTCTGTACAGGAACAAGCTTGGGCGGCGATCAGACAGAAATGAAAAGCTAAAGACAAACCCAAGGCTTAGAGAAGCACATTTAGGGCTAAAGAAAAGCCATGGCGTTACAAATCAACAAGATTCCTTCACCTGACTATGTATCATATGTTACTTCAGCTGCTCCTAGCTACAACCTCCCCACAAGCAAATTTACTGCTGGTGCAACAAAAATGTGGCATAAATTACCATATTTTTACCTGCTATTTTTAAGACTTTTGGAGCAGAAATGCCACAAAACCAAGACCCTGGTAGTTCCTTTAAACACATCCAGCAATCCTTCCTGAAGTAAAAGTTACTGCCACTAGGCAGCTCTGCACTGCTTAACCTTTTCCTGACCTACCCCGACACTTTTCTCTGCTGTGCTCTTCCAACTGGTTCTGCATAGTAAAGGTTATTATTTACTAAAGGCTATTATTTACCATCAAAGAGCAAGCACAGACAGGCAGAAGGCACACCAAGCCACAGCATCCAGACTGCCACGTGCTGCAAACACGACCAAAATAAATTCAAGCCTTCACAGCATCTGAAACCCACAATGTTTTGCTAATGGCAGAACTGGGGACCTCAGCGCTGAAATACGGCAGGAGGGTAAGTGCGGGGAACATGCAGAATCTCTTCTGTGTGTTAAAAGCCCCTGCCTGGAAATCAGGAAGGCGTGACAACTTTGTTACTGGGCTACTTGTCTGCTTCTTCATAAACTTTCCAGGAGCGGGGCTGTTGTACTTCTGTCTTGTACACTGCCAGACGGACTGTCATCACTGAGACAGCATCTCTTGCCTTCGCTGTAGTGAAGACGTTATGAGCTGGTGTTTGCAGCAAACTCTCAAGATGAAAGCCACACTCAAGGCAACACTGCTCATTATACTACGGGAGGTCTGCAGAGAAGGAGCTAAGAATGTTTCTCAAAAATAAAAGAGACAAAGCGCTCCCAGAAGTGGCACAATTCTGGACGTTAGTACCCAGCAACTTTGCCCTACTTCAAGTCTTCAAAGCCCTGCACAAACATGAGCCAATCGATAAATGCGAGGATGATCTAACATTGGACAGGGCCCTGAGCAGCAGCACAGTCCTGTTTTGAGCTTCCTACCCGCTGCTCTTGATTCTCTGCACATTTGAGGAAGTTACCTCTCGCTCACAATCCAAGTTGTGATTTTACTGAAAAGTTAAAAGCCAAATTAAAAGACAGCAATTGCCTCCTGGTGATAGTGGCTCTGGGCAGTTAAAATAGGATGCAATCTGAAACAAATTATATTCTCACTAAGTATATAAAGGTTGATGCTGAGTTCATAAACGCTTGCACAAATTGTTATTGGCTTTAAGAGCAATTTTATGGCAGCAATTTTTAATCGCCTAAGTGCCTGAGAAGTTGCACTCTGCGTGCACGGAGAACAACTTGGCGCATTGCATCTGGAAGGTCAGCCTTAAGAGGCCAGTAGAAATATAAAAGCTGTCAAGCGCAGATGTATTCAGGAAATCTGTTTTCTGATTTCTTGCAAATAAGCAGCACCAAAGAAAAAGTGTTTAAGAGAACTAGATGCCTTTCCACATTCGACATCGAGACCTTCAGAGGGATGGGGGAACACAAATGCGAACGCGTACTCGCCACCAGCTAAAGGGATATACATAAGACACCTCCACCAGCAGCTATTAAAGCTATCATAAAAACCCAGCGCATCCCTCAGTTACAATAATTTCCTATTAATTTCCATGGGCAGAAACGATAAGAAACACAATGACAGCCCAATTGAAAAGGGTTCACAAAATCCAGCCAATTTTAGTGCTTATCTCCCTGCATTCAAAAAACAGCAAGTTTCCCTCTGGCAACAGGCCTTACGTCCTCCCTGGCACCTCTACCTGCGCAGGCAGTGATGCAACACACAGCAGGCACGTATAGTTCCCCCACCACCTCTTCTGCTGAATTATGTCAGCGAGAGCCACAGTTCAGCCAGTCTCCAAAGGCTGTCGCTCCGAGTTCACCAGCAGAGAAGAAAAGATACCCCAAAAATCGACGAACCAGATTTTTTGCTTCAACAGCACGTTCAACAGCACGGAAGTGCCCCACAGCAAACCCATGACATGCAAAGGTAAGATCAGAAGCAGGAAAAAACAGGGAGATGGAAATTAAAACTGTCAGACTAATGACGGAACAGGACTAGAAAGCATTTCTGCTGCATGATGGCAAGACACTGCTCTAGTAGCCAAGCAGAAGTTCGGCCAGCCTCTCGCTGACCGCCAGAGCAACTCCTGCAACAGCAGAGATCAAGACAATAACGTGTCCTCCAGCCATTCCCCAGCCCTGTGCAGCCCCAAGGCTCTGAGCCCAGGAGAAAAGCGAGGGAAGAAGGCATAGCATTCCAACCACGAGCTTACGGGCGGCAGCAGTGTTGCAGAAGCACGCTCTGAGACGGGAGGATGCCTTACAGCTGACCCAGGCAGTATTACCTGTAGTTGCTCGTTCGTAGAAAAAAAATAATTGAATGCCACAAAAGTCAAGAAAGTAAGAATTTTGTGAAGTGCTAGAGTACTTGTTGTAGCCACTCAAGCTTCTTTTCAAACTCCGATGCATTTATTCTCTGCGTGGTGGCGAGTTTAACTCTAGTTTAAAGTGCATGTCCCAAGCACTGCCTCAGAATAATCTGCAAATCACAGTTTATCCCCAACCTCAGGAATCCCGCAAGGTCTTTTTTGAGGTGTTTTGGGTTTGGTTTTATTTTTGTTTATTTGGGTTGTTTTGCTTTCCACTCTCCTTTAGTTACACACAGGCGAATACCAGAAAAATCTAAGAAAAATTACTACATGGAAGTATTTCAAGTTGAGCAACGCTGACAGAAGTGGTAGAGCAGAAATCCACAGGTTTCATTCCTTGGAATTTTTGTGCCTTAAAACCAAGCCAGTTTCCTACTGTCTTCAAAACCAGTTATAAAAGCAAAAAATTAACTTCTAACCTACCGATAAGATTGTTTGGCTTTTAGCTTTGGATGATGGGGCAAGAAGCAGGTATATAACAACACTTCTCATTTAGCAGTGTTTTACCTTCAGAGGTATCTTTAAAATTACAGGCAGTTCAGGCAAAGCCGACTTTGATCAAAGCTGCACAACCCCTTCTATTTCAAAGCTGACTTCATTTTGCTCAAAGTGCGTCAATTTTTCATTTTCTGCATGTCTGAAGCAGACTAGTTCAGAACAGGTCGCTAAGCCTTTCAGACGAGCTTTACAAAACCCTCGCTTTGCGAGGCTAAACAAGTTAGTACAGCCTTTCCATCGAGAGGCTTTGGAGCGAATGCTCCAAAGTGGGGTGTGCTTGCAGCCAAAATTGCCTTTTACTGCCTCTGGGATCACTTGTGCACGCCTCATCGAGTTGAAAGCCCCTCAAATGCACCTCACACGTTCTCGGTAGCGAAACTGAAGATTTGGCAGCTAAACTTTCCAGCCATCCCGCCTGCGGAATGCACATGCCATCCTCCCAGGTGTGAGCCAGATGGCACTCGCTGTCCCCATCGATAACTCTCAGCTTGAGCAAGATTTTAGCTCCAGTTGCTCCCCCTGGATTCTCCTGCCTCCAGCCAGTCCCTGTTGGCTTGCAGCGTCCCTACCAGTGCTGTGAGCCAGCAGTATTAGAGAGAGTCTACCAAAAATTTAAAGTGAATAAAGCCCCTAAACAGTAGGCCTGAGGCTTTTTGATCTTCAGCTTCATGCTCAGCAGCCCAAGCAGGACCCTGCTGCACCCAGCTACAACCGAGAACACCTGGCAGGTTTTGCAAACCTAGGTCACAGGCTACCCAGAAACAACAGAAAGCACTCTGAAGAGACATACCCAGCATCACCTAGGCACAGGATGAAAAAGGCTAGACCAGCCCAGTGTCCTACGGAACATTCAGCTGCAATGATCTGCACCTTTCTTTGGCACAACCCTGCCTTTTCTCCCTGCAGCCCCTTGCCTTGCTCCCCGCACAGGCTGCTGGAGGAGGCACAGAGAGCACCTGCATTCAGCACGTAGCCCTGGCTTGCCTCCGAGGCGGCCGGTTGGCACACAGAACCAGGTCTGGTGGAAGAGAGCACCCTTTAGTTGCACAGTTCACATGCAACAGGAGGCAACGTTGAAGTTTCACAGACAGAGCTCTGGAATTTTTCAAATTCAGCAATGAAGCGTTAACTAATCCTTAACTGTCAGTGTTTCATGGCTTGCATACGGTGGCAGAGACGCTCCTTCTAAGCTAGGCGTTCATGTGGCTGCAAGGACTTGGATGCAGTAATGAAGGGGCTTGCCTTGTTCTCTGTTCCCATTTAAGTCTCACAGCCTCACTGAAAAACATTTAAAATTACACAGATTCCCCCCTACCCCTGTCACACAGGTAAAAAGGCACTGTACCTTGAGGAGGTGTTAGGGAAATTTAAATTCACCTGCTTCAGCCACATTATAGTATATTTTTTCCAACGCTTAACAATATCCAAGACTAACTTAAAATACAGCATTGAGATTAAGAAGCCTTGACACAGCGCTAAAGGCAGTAAGGGAAAAGCCCTTTGCTACTTCAGCTGCTTTTCAAAACTCCACTTCAATATTGCCAGGTAATCCCAGGATACATTTTAAATAATATTTCTAACCTTACGCTTCTGTTAGGTGATTTGCCCAAGACAAGAGGTGGACAAGTCAGAGCGCTGGAACTCTTAGCAGCAGGTCTGTTTTCAAGATCAAGCCCAACTTCTACTCTCTGTTAAATGAAGATTGCCAAAAGGTACAAAACCAGGAGGAAGAAATGCCAACCAGGTTTTAGTCTGCGGTCACACGTGTACCTTGTATGCTGCTCTAAGGCAGCACAGCCTTTCACGGACACACATTCCAATCCGTGGCTCTCGACAGCCCCTGTTGCTGGCAGGAGGCTCAAATTCTGTTTCTTACTGCTCTATGCTGGGCTGTTTTCAGTTAGAACTCATGAAAACTTTGAGCAGCATCTTCAATTAAGCCAATAACATTAAGCTTTGTGACAACTGACCAACTTCCTGCTGCAGGTGGTGCTGCTGGAACTAGTACGGGAAGGAATACGACAGGATGGCAGCTTACTCTAACCCACTGCAGCACCTATAGGATAAAGCTGTGAGCTAAGATGGGATTTGAAACAGTCACCAAGGGAAAAATACTCCTGGCAAGCATTCCTTCCATTCATTAAATTCCTCCCTCCTAGGGTGAGCCTTTACACAGTGCCACAAAAAGCTTTTTCCAAGTGAGCAAAGAATACGCCTTGGATATCGTACAGGAACCAACAGCTCTGACAGTTCCAGTGCCTCTAGTAGCAGGAAGGCACCGAGTACCCTACAGAAAACTGGGGCTTGACAGAGCCATCAGCTTCAATCTTGAAATCCTACAAATCGTCAGTCAGATGGCAAAAACCAAGTGCATACCCAACTTCTGTGCCCCCCCCCCCCCCACCAGCAGAGACCTTGCAGCTCATGGGGTGGTCAAGGGACAGACGCGAAGGAAAGCAGCAAGGAGCCTCTTTGCTTCAGGTGGAAATCTTTGTGATAAAAAGGAGGAAAAACACTTTCTAGCAGCCAAGCAGCTTGATGTAAAATCAGAACGGTTTCCATTAATCAGATAAATAAAACCAGGGGTTATGTAGAACAGAAAAGTTCTGGAACATGGTCTAAGCCAGGCCATGAGGACAGGTGAGAAGAGAAGCACAGCACCAAAAGATTTTGGGAAGAAAGAATTGGAAAACTGAAGCAAAACAGAACCAATGGACAGGTATCACAATGGGGGAAATGTATGGAAGAATAGCAACAACAGGAAGAGGAGGAAATAAAATGCTTGTGATCTTGGAAAAAAGCATCAGGTAAGACTGAAAAGACATGCAGAACAAAAGCAACGCACCCAGTCCTCTGCTTTGAATGAAACTATGGTCGTTAACAAGGCTAGTTAACCAAAATACACACTTATCTGCATCCTTAGAGAGGCACAGACTTTGAAGATGCATAGCAAACTTCAATTACTGAGCAGCTGTCAGGAGAGCTTTTAATGCAGGAAACTGAGCTGCTCTTCAGTATTCATTTAAGAGAACTGCTTGGTGACAGACATTTTCAGCATTTAAGGAAGAGCTCAGAGAGCTCCGATGCGGAATGTTAACAACCGCTTCCTGTCAGGCAGACTTTGGGACCGAAACGTGAAGAGAAATGGCACCATAAAGAGCTGGATGTGTTCTCACAATGTAACCGGTTTTCCTGTTGCTGGAGAACACACAGCTCTTCCTGCAGCTCTCTGCTGGCAAATCCTAATTTTGATTTATCAGTGCCTCAGTCCCGTGACAGAAAACAAGGATGATTATACCCGTGTTCTGTAGGATTTGGGGATGATCACACTCAAGAGGCTAAGTTTACTCAGAACATTGGATCAGACTGTCTTGATTAGACTGTTACGCTTTTCTTTAATCTAGACAAACCTTAGGAAGACCAGGAGAAAGAATTCACACCTTGGAGGTGCTGCTCTTGCTACAGCCAAAGCAGCACCATTAACAGTTGTTTCAGAAGAGCTGAGCTACCAACAGCAAGAAGAGAAAATATTAGTGTGGAACTGAAATGACAGCTCTGGGAAGAGACAACCCCACTGAGATGACTCTCAAAGGAATTTTAAATAACCCGCAGCAGCTATGTGTTAGAGCACTTGCAAAGACAATGGCAGCTCTGAGCAGGGAGGAGGGCAGACAACACCAACAAGCGCTCCACGGGCGACGCGCCCACCCATCGTAGAAGTGACCCCCATGTATGACATACTCATCACGGGATGGACCCCCAAGTGCAGCTAGTGCTGCTGCAGGTCTTTGATCCTTCTCTCCTCCCCACCCCAGCTCCCCACGCTCCCCCCTTACCTCACAGGGCCTCCTGCCAGGCTGAGGTCCTCCTGCTGTGCCCCCTGGGCCAAGGCTGCTGGAGCTCTCCCTGTTCCCACCTGCCTGGCAGCAGGGGCGGGGACGGGACAGTCAGAGCTGCTGCACCCCCGGGGTCCAACCATCCCCTGTGCTGCTCCCAGAAGGAGAGCAGCCCCCACCAGCACCCCTAGTTGGGGCCATCCCCTTCTATAACACCCACCCAAAATTAAGGGTCCCCCCCAAGCTAGTGCTGCCCCGGCATCCCCTATCTAGTCAGCCCCCCCCCCCCCCCCCCCGAAAGCAAGGCTGCACCCCCAGCAAATCCCAGGGACCCCCACCCCAAGCACCCCTCCTCTCCATCCCACCCTCCACCGAGGGGTGCCCACCCCAACCCCTGCCCCACTCCAAACCGGGGCTGCTGCCCTTCCATCACCTCTACCCGGCGTTTTCCCCCCAGACCCCCCCATTCCCAAACCGGTGACCCCCCCTCCCCAAACCAGGGACCCCCCCACGCTGGGCCCGCCCATTCCCAGAGAGAGGGCCCCCCCCGCGGGGGGCGCCCCCGCTCCCCAGCCCCCCCGCACCAGCGCTGCCCCCACCTTAGGCCGCTCCCCCCGGTTCCGCTGGCGCCCGGGCCCGCCCCCCCTCCCCGGCGCTAGGCCGCAGCCGGCGCCCGCCGATCGTGGCCGTGCGGGGCAGCGGCTCACCTGTGCGGGCGGGCGCGGCGGGCCGGGCCGGGGCGGCGGAGGGGGGGGGTCGGGCCGGGGGGAGGCGCGGGGGAGGGGAGGGGCGGCGAAGCGGCGGCGGCAGCAGCGGCGCGGGACGGGGCCTCTACTCGCGGCGGCGCAGGGCGGCCATGGCGTGACGTCACCCAGGCGCGACGGCTCTGCGCGCCGGGGGGAGGGGAGGGGCAGGGCGGCCGAGCGCGTACTGGTCCCCCTTCCCGCGCGCGCGCGCGTGCGTACACCACCGCGACCCGGCCGCGTCTTAAAGGGGACGCGCACCCAAGGGGTGTGGCGGGGTGTGGCTGAGGCGTTAAACGGCGGGGAGCGTGCACGCATGCGCACACCCGCAAGGAAGGGACCGTCTACCTGCCTTTTATTAAAGCCTTTGATACTGCCTCCCACAGCATCCAGCATTATGGACCCGAGGGAATGTCATCTATGACGGATGTCACCTATCTGAGGCCTTTCGCGCAGTCCCCCACAGCATCCTTCTCTCCAAACTGGGGAGATACAGATTTGATGTGGGGACCGTTTGGTGGATAAGGGATGGGTTGGATGGTCCCATCCAGAGGGTGGTGGTCCACGGCTCGACGTCCAGATGGAGGCTGGTGTCGAGTGGTGCCCCTCAGCGGTCCGTACTGGGACCGGTACTATTTAATACCTTCTTCAGTGACACAGACAGCAGAATCGAGTGCACCCTCAGCAAGTTTGCAGATGACACCAAGCTGAGTGGTGCAGGTGACACATCAGAAGGATGGGATGTCATCCAGAGAGACCTGGACAAGCTGGAGGCGTGGGCCTGGGAGAACCTCGTGAGGTTCAACAAGGCCAAGGGCAAGGTCCTGCACCTGGGCCAGGGCAACCCCCGGTATCCATACAGGCTACCCTTGAACAGATCAACACTCCCGCACGATTTGGTGTCATCTGCAAACTTACTGAGGGCTCGCTCAGTCCCCTCATCCAGATCATTGATAAAGATAGATATTAAACAAGACTGGCCCCAAAACTGAGCCCTGGGGAACCCCGCTGTGATCGGCCGCCGGCTGGATTTACCTCCGCTCACCACAACTCTCTGGGCTCAGCCATCCAGCCAGGTTTATACCCAGCAAAGAGCACACCCATCCAAGCCATGAGCCGCCAGCTTCTCTAGGAGGATCACCATAAAATGCCCTGAGCTGGAAGGGGACCCACAAGGACCATCAAGCCCAGCTCCCGTCACTGCACAGGACACCCCAAATTCACACCGTGTCTCTGAGGGCCTTGGCCAAGTGCTTCTGGAACATCGCCAGGCTGGTGACGTGATGCCTCCCTGGGCAGCCTGTGCCAGGGCTCCACCACCCTCTGGGGGAAGAACCTTCCCCTAATGCCCAGCCTAACCCTCCCCTGGCACATCTCCCTGCCATTCCCTCGGGTCCTGGCGTTGGTCACCAGAGAGCAGAGACCAGCCCTGCCCCTCCTCCTGCCCTCGGGAGGGAGCTGCAGAGCGCCATGAGGGCTGCCCTCGGCCCCCTCTGCTCCAGCTGAACAGACCCAGGGACTCCAGCCGCTCCCCGTACGGTTTCCCCTCTAAACCCTTCCCCAGCCCCGTGGCCCTCCGGGACACTCTCTGGTACCTTTATACCCCCAATGTCCTGCGGTGCCCAACGCTGCCCACAGCACTCGGGGTGAGGCCGCCCCAGCGCGGGGCAGAGCGGGACAATCCCCCCCCTCGCCCGGCTGCGATGTGGGGCTCGATGCTACCCAGGGCACGGCTGGCCCTCTGGGCTGCCAGGGCACGCTGGTGGCTCGTGTTCAACATGCAGCTAGACACACGCATATGTGCACACGCCATACACCCGTGAACATGTAGAGGTGTTCGTGCACGCACGCCCCTGGAGGGTATGCAGCTGCAGGCACACACAGGGGTAGAACATGAGGTACAGAGGGAAAGGCATGCACAGGGAGGTGCATGAACATGAATGCACGCATGTGAAAGTACGCATACGTGTGTGTGTGCATGCAGAGGGGTACACACGTGTATGTGTGACTGTGGGTACAGACACGCATACCCACACGCGGAGCTACGCCTACATGCAGGTGTGCTCACGGAGCTGCACATGTGAACATGCAGCTAGCCATGCCTGCACGCAGGCCCACGGAGACGTGCACATGTGCATACACACACGTTAACACGTGCCTCTGTAGGTACACGCATGCAGAAATATATGAACACGCATACACATGAACGTACACATAAATGTATGTATGTAGACACACAGAGGTACAGGTACATGCAAATGGATATGGACATGCATGGGGGTAGACACACACATGTGGACACGTGCCTGCACACGTGGAGGAGTATATATGCACACACAGAAGCATGCCGCACACATGCACACTCACATGTGCACACAAAAGCGCTGGAGGTGATGGCTCATGGCCGTGGGGTGCAGACCCCTCGGGCAGCCCCTTTCACACCCCCAACCCAGCCTGGATGGCACTGCGGGTGCTGCTCCGGCTCTCCCCAACGCCAACAGGAGCAAGGGCCAGCGGCCGCAGCATGGTCGCAGGTCGCTGCCTGCCTGCTCAGCGCCCCGTCCCTCCCCGTTAATGAGCGGCCTTGCCAGTGGTCCCGACTGCCTGGGCTTCTCCCTCCCCGGGGGGCTGCTGCCCATGCTGGGTGCGTGTCCGCTCTCCTGGTCCTCCACCCGACCTGCCTTGGGGCTGCTGCTTTTGCAGGATCCCGAAGCCTGTGGCGTCTCCTTGCACAGCCCACGACATGCCCCGACTGCTCCGCACCTTTGCTGCCCGGCTGACCCAGGCCCTGGCTCCGCATCCTTTGCAGCACCCCCCAGCCCCAGGGTCCCGGGGCCACCAGCCCGCCCTGGGCACCCCATGGCACCCCGCTCTGCTGCAGCTCGCCTGGGAGCCGTGGCCGCTCCTTTCCCTCCGGCCAGCCGGCTCCAACCACCCCTTGGCAACCTCAAGGCACCAACCCCATGGGCCCCTCGTCTTTCCCAGCTCGCCAGCCTGGGGCCAAATTCAGCCCCGGGGGGTGCAGGGGTGGTGTCTGGAGGTGCAAAATGCCCAGGAGGCTGCTTGCTGGGGGCACTGGGAGGGGGCTCGCTGGGGGCAGCCCATGGGATGCTGGTGGGTCTGGGCTGGGGGACACTCCATCACCCCACCACTGGCCCTGCCCACTGCCCTGGCCCCACCCCTTGTACCAGCAAGCCAGGAGGTGATTGGCTCAGACAGGAGGGGGCGGGGCTGGGTGGGCGGAGTCTTTGGGTGACAGGTATATAGGATGCGGTGGGGGTTGGGGGTGAATGATTTACTGTGGAGGTGTTGGTGTCTGCTGGGTGAGTGAGGATGGGGATGCCGATGCGGATGCTCCTGGCTGGAGAAGTCCCTGGAGCAACAGGGTTGCCCCTATGGGTGCCCCTGACTCCCCAAAGCCTTCCTTGCCCCCCCACCCCGAGGGGCTGGGGTGAGGGTGTAGCCCTGTGCCCATGTCTCACCTTTGCTCCAGTGCTGACTCAGTCTCCCACATGCTGCTTTGTGCAAGAGCTGTGCTGGCAGGCAGACTCTGACCAGGCGGCCGCCGTCAGCCCGGCCAAAGGGCAGGCACAGCCCCTGCGTAAAGGCAGCTGTGCTGGGGTGGTGGCTCATCGCTGCTCTGGAGCTGAGGACAGGAGGTGCTGGTGGGAAGGAGTCTCCCACAGTGGAGAGGAGCTGAAGACTGCTCTTGCTCAGGGCTGAATCCTTCTTCCCCAGCAGGCTGGACCGTGCTCCTTGCAAAGATGGATTACGCCAAGTCCCTGAGCCTGCGCCTGGCTGCCCCTGTCTCCAAGTAAGTGCCGGGAGCCACTGTCCCTGGGGTGGGGGACATCAGAGCCCTCCCTGCTTTGGCACCTCTCAGCTCCCTGAGTGGATGTGCTGCTCCCCACTGACGCCTGGGGGGCTGGCACTGCCTGGGGCTGGCAGTGGATCTCAGGACACCCCAATCCCTCCATCCCTCCCCAGATGTGTCTCAGCAAGTGCCTCCATGACCCAGCAGCTGCTGTCGAGCCCAGCCCCGCGGCCCAGACCCTACCGCGTCTGTAACTGGGACCGCAGCCTGCGCAAGGGCGTCATGGCACAGAGCCTCGCTGAGCTGCTGCACCAGGTGAGCTGGGGGCTGGCTGGCTGGCTGCCTGCCAGGGGGCTGTCCGTCTGCCCAGGTGGGTGGTGGGCTGGCTGCCCCCATCCATGCTCACCCACAGCACCCTTGCAGGCTCAGAGTGCCTTCCTCACCCCTGGTCCTGTCTCGCTGGTGCTGGATGAGGATGGCACCGCGGTGGAGACAGAGTCTTTTTTCCGGACGCTGGAAGAGGGCACGGTGCTGATGGTCCTGAGCGAGGGGCAGACCTGGGCTGCCTCCAAGGTGAGTACACCCCTGAGGGGTGGGAGCCTGGTTTGTCCCATCTGCATCCCCTACTGGGATCAGTGGGGAGATGATGCTGGGCTGGGAGGTATCAGGGATGCTGGGTGAGGTGGGACTGGGAGGATGGGTAACCCAGTCCCACTCTCCCCTAGACACCTGGCTACCAGTTCAGCCTGTCCCGTAAGCCCCCTCGGAGGATCGATGTTGCCTGCGTCACCTTTGACCTCTATAAGACCAACCCACGGGACCTGGGCTGCCTCAATGTCAAAGCCACACTCTATGGCACCTACAGCATGTCCTACGACCTGCGCTGCTATGGGGCCAAGCGGCTGATGAAGTGAGTGTTGGGGGGCCAGAGATGGCTCCGGGAGTGGGGATGCTTCGGTGGGGGACCAACACTGCTGCCCCTAGCTTCTGTGGGGTGCAAGAAGGGATACTTACCCCCTTCCTCTCTGCCCAGGGAAGCCCTGCGCTGGACGCTCTTCACGATGCAGGCCACTGGCCACGTCCTGCTTGGCACCTCCTGCTACATGCAGCAGCTCCTGGATGCCACGGAGGAGCCAAAGGAGGTGGAGAGCAGCTCCCCGCTCCAGAGCCTCCTGCCCTGCAGCCTCCCACCCCTGCCTCACAGGAAGATGCTACAGTGAGGGTTGGGAGCCCTGTCCCCCCTCTTCTATCACTCCCCCCAATTCCTTGGGGGTCTCAGCACCCCACTAGGTCAATGCCTGGGGCTGCCGTGATGCCTGGTACAGCCTCTCCTTGTGTTGTGCTGGCTGAATGTGGCCAGCTCTTCTCTGTAATATCTATTACTCTGTAAATATATTTATTTAAGTAAAGCTGTAACTCTAGCTGTGTCTCACCTCACTTTCACTGGGTGGAAGGCTTGGGGGGGGCTCAGCCACTTACCCCACTTGGCATGTTGGGGCTGTGCTGGGTGGTGGTGCAAGAGTGTGCAAGGAGGGGACCTGTTGCAAGCGGTCCCCAAGGGAACTGCTGCCTTTGTCCTCCTCCCTGTCACCCCAGTGCCCTGGCTGGCGTGTTGGGCTTGCCCCCCACCCCCAGTACTGAGCCAAGACCCCTTCCTGGCACTGCAGGCAAGCTATGATGAGGGGAGGGTGCACCCCTCTTTCTGTGGGGGGTGTGTTTTAGCACCTAGGGTCCCCTGGGGAGCCACCACAGCCCCAGCTGTGCCCACAGGGATTGGAACTGCCCTGCAGCTCCGGGGGTATCATATGGGCCAACAAAACACAGCCTGGGGCGACATTGGGTTATACTGATCTTCCCTGATGGCGAAGGGGGAGAGAATGAGAGCCCAGACCTGCTTGCTGAAGTGCAAGCCCTGCTAGCCATACTGGCCAAGCTGGGAGGGAAGGGAATGACCCACTACGTACCTGTGCTATACTGGGAAGCACTGGGGCAAGCTCTGGAGAGGTAAGAGAAGCTGTGATGCACCACAGGAGACCTAAGCCATGCTCACCTGGGGGCTCCACCGCAGGGATCTGGGGCTCCAGCATGGGAACAGCCAACGCAGCAGAGACCAGAGCTGGGCTCAGGGCAGCACAGCCCACCTGTGGCTCTGGGGGCTTCATTAGCCTGATTGTTAACGAGCCAGCAGCCCAGCCTGGCACAGATGTGTGACACCTGGGGTGAAGTGGGTGTCACTGATGGGTGCGAGGGACAGCACAGGGATGCCGTGCTCTGCCCCACTGTTTCAGGCTGTCCCTGTCCCCAGCCTGATGCCCCTGACCCCACAGGGTGACGGTGGCCATGCCAGCCCCCACAGTGTCCCCCACCTGCATGCAGGTGGCAGCTTGGCTTTATTAGACATATTTATTTCTGTACACACTTTTACACACGGTTCCCAGGGTTGCTTCATCCTTGGCTTCAGTGCCATCTCCCGGCAGGGTCTGGTCCACAGCGGGGGGGCACACACATGCTTCCTAGGGTGCCTGGGGCCAAACCCAGCCACGCCGTGCCCCCCTCCCCATCCCTGTAGTGTCTACCTGGGGGCAGAGCCCCGCTGCAGCCCCCCGGCTGGGGCAGGACCATGCACCTTTCTCCTGCCTCAGTTTCCCTGCAGCATTGGCCCTGGCTGCAGCAGGGGCAGAGGTAGGGGCAGCAAATGCACCAGGGGCTGGAGGGGGGCCGGCCCCCCGCCCCCGCCAGCACCACACTCCCCACTGCAGGGTCATCTGGGATGCACGGGACCCCCAACCCAGGGTGAAGTCCGGGGACACTGGAGGGGGGCTCTCGATGCTGAAGCCGCCCCGGCAGAGCCTGCTGGGGGTCCTCCATCATCCTGACCCCTGCAAGAGGGGGGTGCTGGCCATCGGTTCCCGGTCCCCCAGCCCCTGCAGCCCCCTGAGCAGTGGTGGGGGGCAGTCAGGGGGGCTTTACTTGACGTGCTCGGCAGCGTGGGAGGAGCAGTAATACTTCTTGTGGGCGATGAAGGTGGAGAGGCTGCTGAACTTGATGTTGCAGAGGCGACAGTACCTGTGGTTGCCATTGGGCACGGTGCTGGGCACAGCCTTGGCCGGGGGTGTTTGCACCCCCCTGTCCGTGTAGGTGGGGGGCGTGGGGGGCTTGCGGGTGCCTTCCCGCAGTCCCTCGGGGGCTCCGGGTGAAGCGGGGGGCCGGGGCGAGGCAGGGGGTCGGGGGCTGCCGTCCTGACCTTCCTTGCCGTTCAAACTGTCCCGGTGAAGGCGAGGGGCAGGTGGGCGGGGGGGTGACGCCGCGGGCAGAGGGGGCTCGGGTGTCCTGCCAGCACCAGGCACCGGGGCGTCAGGGAGCCCCTGCCCGGCCGCCGAAGGTTTGGCCATGAAGAGCCCGTGGGCGTTACGGAAGTGCTCGAGGAGGTCGCCCTTTACGGCCCCATTGAGGGGACAGTAGGGACAAGCAGAGAGGGGTCCCTTCGCCCCCGGGGGCGGCAGGGCACCCTTGGGGTGACGCTGCAGCGAGTCCACCCCAGATGCACAGGGGTAGGGGATGCTGGGGCTCCCCGCTGGAGCCGCCCTCACCCGCAGTCCTTCAGGGTCCCCCTCGCCGGGGCTGCCGGGGCTGCGCCGACCCTTGAGGGCGGCAGGCATGGCCCCCTTCATCTTCTGGAGATGCTCGAGGGTGCGGGGTTGCAGCGGGGTGGCCGGGCACTGGTATTTCTTGTGGGCCAGGTAGCTGTCGAGGCTGTTGAAGCTGATGCGGCAGGCGGTGCATTCGTGGTAGTCGGCCAAGGGTAGCAGCGGTGCCGGCGCCGGTTCGCCCTGCCGCCGTGGCTTCTTGCTCAGGTCGATGGGACCGTCGGCATCTGGGCTGGAGTGGGGTGAGGGGGCAGCCCCTGGAGGGTCGGGGGCCGGCGGGGGCTCGGGGGCCGGCGGGGGTTCGGCAGCGCGGTGAGCAGCCCCGTGGATCTCGTAGAGCTTGCGGCGTTTGCGGGTGCGGAGGGGCTGGGGCAGGAAGGGGACTTTGGGGGCACTGGGGCGGCGGAGGGGGGGGTCGTGGCGGGAGGCGCAGTAGAAACGCTTGTGCACCACGTAGGTTTCGTGGCGGCTGAAGCGGATGTTGCACGCCTCGCACAGTGTCTTGCTGGGGTCCTCGTCCCCCTCGTCCCCCGCGGAGCTGCTGGGGCTCTGGCTGTCCTCGCTGCACCGCCCCGACCCCACCTCTGCCTCCGGGGACCCTGCTTTGCCACCCACCTCCTCCGCTTTCACCTCCGACGGGGCAGCTGGCGGTGTGGCATCCTGGCTGGCGTCCCCATCCCCCGCTGGCGTCCCCTGCCCGTCACCCACCAGGGGGGACACTAGCGTCCCTGGGGCAGGAGGACCCTTGGGTGCCCCCGGGGGGGCTTTGAGCTTGCGAGCCCCGGGGGGGCTGTCCTCGGCGAGGTGCCGGCTGGAGCAGTAGAGGCGCTTGTGCACGTAGTAGTTGTTGATGTTGTTGAAGGTGATCTCGCACTCAAAGCACGTGGCACCCTTGGGCACCGGTGTGCTGGTGTAGATGGTGGGTGGCACCGCGCCGCCATGGCCCTGCTTCAGCCGGCTGTGCACCAGCTCCGACATCTTCGCCAGGATCTCCGACGCCTGCGGCACCACCGCAGCTTCGTGGCCAAACACATACTGGGGTAGGAAGACGGTGCCACCGGCTGTGCCCGTCCCCGGCTCACTGGGCACCGGGCTGGAGCCCGGCGTGGGACTGGCGAGCTCCGACTTGACCTTTGCCGAGGGCAGGCTGCGGGGGGATGAGGTCCGGGAGCAGGCGTCGGGGCTGCTGCCCCCCTCGCCGGGGCCGCCGCTTTTCGGTGCCTCTGCCTTGCTTGCTGGGCTGCTGGCGGGCTCCTCCTTGATGCGGACGGTCTCGCCAGAGGAGGAGGAGGATGAGGAGGAGGATGAGGAGGAGGAGGATGGACCTTCCCCGTTCTGTGGCTGGGCTGGTGGTGAGAGCTTGCCGGCCCTGGTGTCGGGGGGTGAGGCGGGTGGTGCGGTGGGGGGCACGGCATCGGAGCCGGGCGGTGGGGTGGGCAGGGGGCCGTGCAGCACCACGTGCTGCGGCAGTGCCGGCAGCCCCTCCGGCAGGAACGCCGGCAGGCTGCACTTCCGCAGGGACGCGTTGTTCGTCTGGCTCAGCCCTGCCGAGGGGAGAGAGGCACCGCCGTTACCCGACATCCCTGGCGCGGGGATGCTCGCCCCGTCCCCCTGCCTCCCTCCCTGGAGCCGTTCGGGGGCCGCAGCCCTCCGTGGCAATGCCAGACTCTGCGCGGGGCGGCCGCACGCGTTCCCCTGCAAGCCGCAGCCCGTGGTACCCACCAGGGGCGAGGGGTTTGGCAGCGGGCAGGGCTGGCCCTGGCGAGTACACCTCTCCCTTGGAGCCCGGCTGGCAGATCATGTGGTTGGTGACCAAGTGGCTGTAGAGGATGTCCCTCGTGGTGGAGATGAAGCCGCAGCTGTGGCAGACGCCTGCAGGGATCATGGCATGGGGCTGAGCGGGCAGGATGGCACCCGGCAGGGGAGGAGGAGACTCGTGGGGAGCGGGTCCCCATCCCCAGGCTGTGCTCGAGGGGACAAGGGGGTCCCCGTGGGGACACCGAGCAGCGCTCACTCACCGTTCAGGGTGTCTGTGTGTACCTTCAGGTGACGCTCGCAGTTGGCTTTTGTGGTGAAGGCAGAGAGGCAGATCAGGCAGACGAACGGCCGCTCTCCTGCAGGATAGACAGACAGGCAGACTCCTCAGTGCCAAGGGAAGGGGGATGGGGACCACAAGGACACCCCATGGGGCCATGTGGGCCAGGAGGGTGCTGGCTGCAGGAAGCAGTATCCCCCTACAACTTTAAAGGGCTGAGATGCGGGGAAGACCTACAAGCGAGTGGTCCCAAACCAGTAGCCCAACTGGGGAAGAATCTCATCTAACTGGTCACCATTCTGCAGCCCCCCAACATCCCTGCCCTTCCACCCCGCCGCTCCTGGGGCGGTCCTTGCATGTGGCGCGGTGTCCCCCGGCTGCAGCAGCGTGGCGTGCCGTGCCATGCCGTGCCGTACCGCTGTGGCTCCGCATGTGGATCTCCAAGGAGCTGGCACTGGGGCAGCTCTTCTTGCACTGGGGGAAGGGGCAGACGCGCTCGTTAGGGTAGGTCTCCTTGGGCTTCTCCTCCAGGGCGGGCGAGCCGGCGCTCTGCCGGCTGGCACAGTAGTACATCAGGTGGGCTTGCAGGTTGCGCTCGCTTCGGTACCAGATCCCGCAATCCTTGCACGGGAAGACGTCCTCTGCAGAGGGGAAGGGACGTACATCACTTGCAGGATGGGCTGAGGAACGCCGGCATGGTCCCGGCCCCGCGGGTTGCACCGTGTCCCCCCCACCCCGGCCGTGCTCTCCGTCCCCGGGCACTCACTGTTAACCACGGCGGTGGCCAGGATGGCGGCCATGCCGGCTTGCTGCGGCAGCAGCTGGATGTCCGAGTGCAGCGCGGCCGGGTACGGCGAGTCACCGGGCTCCGCTTTCACCACGTGGTGGTTGGGGATGGCCGGCGGCTCCGCCACCACGAAGGCGCACACGGCCTCGTCCTCCTGCAGGGCACGCGTCGTCCGGCACCACAGGGCTTTGTCTGGGGGTGGGGGTGGGTGGGCAGGGGTCAGCATGGACCCCCCCCCACCCCAGACCCCCATCTTGTGCTGCTGCCCGCATGGCCCTGCGCCCTCCTGTCCCCTCTGCCCCTGTCCCCGCTGCCCTGGCAGCGCCCGGTGCTCCCTCCCAGCCATGGCTGAGCTCCGGCTTGCCTGGAGATGGCGGTGTCTGCCTGCGCCTGAGCGCTGCCTGGCACGGCCCTGCCTGCTAGGAGGCTCCCGCTCGGCCGTGCGCCCATGCTCGCGCCCATGCTCGCACCCATGCTTGCACAGAGTCTTGCACCGAGTATCGCACCGATGCTCGCGCCGAGTCTTACACCAACGCGCGCAGTAATGCTTGCACCAGTGCTCACGCTGAGTCTTGCACCAACGCTTGCACCAACGCTCACGCTGAGTCTTACACGGGTACGTGCAGCAACCCCTGCACTGAGTCTTGCCCCAGCCGCATGCACTAACGCTTGCAGCAATATTTGCACCAGCCACTGCATGCTGGGACCCTCCTCTTATCCCCCAAGAGCCAGACAGGGCACAAGCCCCAGGGACGGCCGGCGGTGGGTCACGGAGGAGCAGGCGCTGCCCCAGTAGGTGTGGGGGGGCCATGGGCACTGGCTCGGGTGGGCAGGCTGGGGACACGGCTGGTCCTGGGATGGATGCGGGACAGGGACTCATCCCTTGGTGGCAGCACCCCCTCCCTCACCCAAGTGCCAGGGCAGCCATGCCCCCACCCCGGGACCCCCCCCTCGGGCACGGGGACACGCGGCATCGGTACCAACCCTTCCTGTAGATGACGGCGTTGGCGTCGGGCTCTCCGGGCACGAGGGGCAGCCGGGACAACCAGCAGCTCTCATCCCCCAGCACTAGCGTCACGGGTGGGCTCTGCTGATGGCAGGGAGAGAGGGGTGAGCACCGCTCCCCAAAACACCCTGGGGTCAGGGTGGGGGGTCTGGCAGTGGGGGGCCACAGCGCTCCCTGCTCAGCCAGTGCCCGGCTCTGCCTTCCCACATCTCTAATGAATATTAATGAGCAGAAAGGGAGGGGGGGAATTAATCTGCCTGATCCTCTGATGGCTGCCGCGGTAACGATATGAAATCTAATTATTCGTCCCAATATTTCTAAACCCTCCAACTCAGCCTGACAGTCGCAGCCAGTTGAGGCCTTATCACCGCCAGGAGCCGAGTGCCGTCAGCGTGATAAACCCCACGCGCACGCGCTTGCACACGCGCGTGCACGTCCCGCGGGTGCACGCGCGGCACCCGCGCGCTGCTGCTGCGGGAACCCGCCCGCCTGCGGAGAGCGGGTGGGAAATGGGGCTGGGGGCTTAGGGACACCCCTGCACAGGACGCAGGATGGGTGCTGCTGGTGGCACACGGGCTGAGCTCTCTCGGGGACCCCGGTGGACCCTCCATGTCCCGTGCTGGGGATGGGAGGGAGAGGAGGGTCTCTGCAGAGCTTTTGCAGATTTGCTCCATGCATGGGGGGGGACCCACAGGTGCCCCCCAATGGAGAAAGGCCCCTGCGGTGCCCAGAAGCCCTGCAGCACCCCAGGGCGCTCCCAGCACCCCAGGGTGCCCGCCCTGGCTCCCCTCAGCAGCCCCAGCCCCCATGGCAAGCCCTTCCTTGTTCTCCCTGGAACAAAGAGGTCAGTGTCTCCGCTCTGCACCGGCCCGATAACCATCGGAAACCCTATCTGTTCCGCATCCGCCGGGATGGCGTTATCGGGACAGCCCTGTGCCCTTGCTGTCCCTCCCCCCTGCCGTGGGCACCACCCCGGGGCCGGGCGGCTGGGGGGTACGTGGGGCAGGGATGGAATTGGGGGACAGCCACGGGATAAGCCAGCACGTGGGGCTCCACAGTCCCTTGGCACCCCCAGGCTGGTGCTGCTGGTGGGTTTGCACACCCTCCTGAGCACTCTGTTTTGGGGGAGCCCTGCGGGACTATCTGGGGGGGGTACAGGCAGGCATCTTCCTCCTCCTCCTCTATCAATACAGCGATGGGCATACATGATGCTCTGTGCCACAGAGGCGTTAAAGCCACCCAGCGTTCCCACTAAAACCCCAGGATGGGATAATCTCCCACATGGAGATGAAAAGCGGAGCTGGGCAGGATTTGGGGGAGACCCCCTGCGCCCCCCGCCCTGCCACCAGCAACAAAGACGAAGGGACCCGAGGGCGACATCCCGTATCAGGGATGGGGCTGCAATTCCTTCCTCGCTTCCCTGAGCAGAGATAGGGAGGGAGGCGAGCAGTGGAGGAGAGCAGGGCTGGGAATCATCAGCCGGGCTCGATAAGGGAGCTGCTGAAATGGGAGCAAAAATATTTAGACAATAAATGAAGTATCAGAAAAAAGCTGCGCATATCTTTAAGAAATCAATCATCCTGTACCGGGTGTCTGGACACACGGCGCCAACCAGGAGATAGGGAGCCAAACTGGGCAGATAAGGGTTAATCAAGGATTTAATTCGGCAAAGATAAACGGGCCTGAGCTAAAAAAAAAAAAAAAAAAAAGAGAAAAAAAGAAAAAAGAGTGAGGGAGAGAGGAGGAGGAGGTGGGGATGGAGCCTGAGTGAGATTCTCCGGCCTCAAAGACCCTGGGCTGGAGCTGCCCGAGTGCGGCTCCAAGGGGGAAGCAGGGGGGAGGATGTGGCTGGGATGCGAGGACCCAGCGCCTAGAACACCCCATGTGCACCCCCACCCCAACATGTGCACCACCACCCCCCACCCCCGATGCTCGCCCCGGCAGCGTGCGGCCGATGGCGTGCTCCTGCCACCGCCCCGCTGGCCTCCTCTCCCGTCCCTCCGCCACGGGCTGCAGAGCCCTGGCGCTTTCCAGGCACAGCTGGAGTTCCCTGGGAGCAAAACTGGGGTGGGAAACCCAGATTCCATCTCCTCTGCGAGGACACACATGCCACTGAGCAGCCTGCTCACCTGCAGCCATGTGCAGGAGGGGATGGCCAGCATCCCGTCCCCCTGCGATGCTCTGATCTCGGGGTGATGGGCAGCGCATGGCAGGGAGGCCTGGGCACCCAAACCGTGCGATTCCCAGGGGGTCAGGAGCTCAGGCAGGGAAAATCCCTCCCAAACCAATGCCTCTCCCCAAACAACTTGTTTCCTCAGGACTTTCCCCGCCACTGTCCCCGGCAGCCCGCGGCAGCATTGCTCCTTACCGTCTCGCTGTGCCCCGGAGATGCTGGCTCGCTGTGGATGCTGCCCTGGAAGGGTCCCCAGGAGAAGCCCTCAGGGAGGCTCCTGCGGGTTCGCACCCGCCTCTCCCCCTCCTGCACGGCCAGTTCCAGCTCATCTACGGGGAGACAGGCACAGCATCAGCGCGATGCCCCCCAGCCGGACCCCAGCCCGCGGCAGCCTCAGGTCCCCGGGGATGTGGGCACCCACTTGGAGCTGAGAGCCACTGGTGGGTGCTCCGGGGCTGCGTGTCTGCGGTGGGTGGGTGGGATCCAGCCGCTCGCCGGGGGGTCCGGGCACGGCACGGCGGCGGAGCGGAAGGAGCATTTCCCATCCCCGCACCCAAAGTCGCAGCAGCTTGAGGGCTTTAATGGTTTTGATTATCTGATAAGCCTCTGGTTTAATGGGTTAGATAACATGTTAATACACTATGAAGGCTGCTCTAAAATGTTTTAACTGTGCCTTTGTCTTTCGGAGCGCAGATAAGATGGCAGGTAACCAATATGCAGATGGATGTGTGCTGGCTGTCCCTCGGCTGTGTGGCGGGAAGGGGCCACACGCTGCACCCCAAAAACCAAGATGCTCCTCAAACACGGCAAGCAACCCACCGAGCCACTGGCAGGGCAGGGTGCCCAGGGCACCCAGCTGCGTCCAGGAGGGCTCCCAGCACCTTGGAGTGCTCGGGGGCAGTGGCGGGGTGACTTCCCTAGGACCCTGCCATTGGAAAGAGCCCCCCCTAAAGCCACGTGCCCAGAGCCCCGATCTTCGAGGGCATCGTGGCAGAGGTGGCTGGCGCCCGGGTCCCATGCACGGGGAGGAGGCTGCGCTCGTTTGAAGGCAAAATTGCTTTCAGAGCTGGAAGCGTGGGGAGGATAAAGCGATCCCATGGCTGCGGAGATTGAAATCTGATGTGTTTATTAGCCAGGCTGACATCTGGATCCTCTCGGCACTGGGGTGAGTTAAGGTGAGCAACTGGAAGGGCTGGGTGGTGAGCGGGGGTTGGCGGCACCCACGATCGCCCGGGTCCCACTGTCATCCGTGGGTCCCCTCTGTCCACCGAGAAGGCCCTGTGCCGCCGGGGACGCGGCTCCGAGGGCGTCCCAGGGGAGCCCCTCGGCAAAACCCGCTGCCCACGCGGAGGTGGGCTGGAGAAAAGGTCTGCGAAGGTGTCAAAGGTCCCCGAGGTCTTTGGGGGTCACCAGGCTGGTCCCCGTGCTTAGGCATGTGCCGCCCTCTGTCTCCATGCCGCAGCCTCCAGCACGTGCCCGCGAACAGAGATGCGCTCTGCCCGCAGCCCCTCTGCCCCGCCAGGGTGCAGGCAGGGCTGCCTGCCCTCCCCTTCCCGCAGCGCCGCGCTGCCTTTGACACAGGAGCCCTCGGTGCCGGCACGTTCAGAAAAGCCGCCCCGGCTGCGGGGATCCCGGCTCTGTTTCTAGCTGGGTTTTCATCCCCAGTGAAGTGGTTTTGGGAGCGAGCACGGCGCTGGCTCTGCCTGCCCCGCATCCCTGGCATCCCCCTGCCTGTGCCATCCGTCTCAGGATAGGGAGGAGGAAGAGGAGGGCAGAGGGCTGGGGCTTTTGAGGAGCCCATGGGATTTATTCCCTGGCATGAACTGACGCAGAGGAGGGGCAGCAGCAGCCCCTTGCCCAGCCGGTCCCTCCCGTGAAGGAGCTGGGAGGCAGGCGGGGAGCAGAACCGCCGGGCAGGACGCGGCCATCAGCGGGGCCTCGGGGCTGAGCGGGGCATCCAGACCCTTGCACAGTGCGCATTGCTCCGTGTTTCCAACACCCAGCTCCCGGCTGACTCCTGGCATGCTGCTGGGATGCTGGGCTCCCTCCAGTCCTTCCATTATGGTCCCAGTATCCCCAGGCCACTGGTCTTCACCCCCGCCCCTCCCCAGCTCCGTCGAGGGCACAGCAAACCCCCAAATCCCCAGGAGAGCCCCAACGGTGGTGGCTCCCCTCTGGCTTTGCCACCCCGTATAGCCTGGCTGCTTTTGGGGAACTGAGCCCAACTGCCACCTCCCCCCACTCTGTGCCCCCCCTTCCCCCCGTCTCACTGGTAATCAGTGGCGTTTGGGTCAGGAGACCATGTCTCCGAGATAAGAGCGTTCGCCTGACACTTCCCATGTCAGAGCACTTCATCTTCTGTGTATCAATCCCCAGCAGAGAAAACACGCAGGCGCTGATAAAGAGAAAACCGTTCCAGACAGGGGGACAAAAATAGTGTTGCTGGAGCCGGCCCTGCTCCCCGCCAGCGCCCGACGGCCACGGCACCGGCCGGCGGCCCAATCCCCCAGTGTCACCCCGAAAACCAGCGGTGCTGAGCAGTTCTCTGTCCGGGTGGGTGTCCCTGTGCCCGGCCAGGGATGCTGCCGGAGGGCCCTGTGGTGCCCGGCTGCACCCACATTGATACAGCCAGAAAAAAAGAGGAGGAAAAAGGTGATTTCCAAATTAAACTGGCGGCATCACTGCGTTTCTCCCCTGGCACGGGGGAAATGATGCTGAGCCGGGATGGAGCAAACTGGGAGGTGCTGTGTGTTCACGTCGTCCACGCTTTGGGAACAAAGCCCGAAGCGAGCGTCCCCGTGCCGGGAGGACCACGCAGAGGGGAGCGAGCCCCATCCCTGCGCTCCGATGGTGCTGCGTTTGGCCACATCACCCTGCCTGCAACCTGGGGAGGTTGGGAAGAGCTGGTGGCAGCCTGTGGGGTGCCCCAGGTGACCCCCAGCAAGGAGCAAAGTCCGGGCCCTGCTACGGGGCTGCCCTCCCTGCGGGATCCCCCCAGCAGGTGAACACCACCCCGGGTATCTCATCTGGCCATCGGTCCCCAGCCAGGCGGTGCCCCACCGTTATCACAGGAGGGTTTATCTCCCAGATCATTAACTAAATTGGGCAGGGACCCAGCTGTTTGCTTTAGGTCACAAAGAAAAGCGGCAGAAAGGAAGGAAGGAGGGGAAAAAAAGCCCCCGGCGAGCTGGGCGCACCTGCTCGGCACGGCACGGAGCCTGCTGCTCTGCTCGCTGCTGAAACACGGGGCACTGGGGCTGCTCCCTGGGGCCGACAGCGCCTGCTCGCCCAACACTGTGCCTCGGCTTATCTCCCCATCGAGAGATTTCAAAGAAATAGGCTGAGCTGTGCTGGCGAGCAAAGATTAATCCCGTCATCACACCATGGCCATGCACCGGGCGATCAATGCCTGCGAAGGCATGGCTGGCACCCCGACTCCCCACTGACCTGGGGGTCCCGGGTGGGCACACGGGGAGAGACGAAGCCTGAGGCATCACCGTGCAACATGGCTGCATCTTCCTCGGGCACAGGGTGAATGCAGGACCAGGGTGTGATGAAGAGGAACTTCTGCAAGAGCCCATATGCAAGGTGACCCACAGCATCCTTACAGCCGGAGAAATAAATAGCACCGCCGGGCGAGGATGTACCACCGGGAGCGGCACCGAGCCAGGCCAGCTCCTGCGGCCGCCCGCGTTTGCTCCGGGGTGCTCTGGAGGCGCAGCCGCATCCACGCACCCACATTTGCTTTCCCTGTGGGAGGGAGCAGGAGGGAAGGACAGAGAGTGCTCGGCTGGACCCGGCAAACCCACCCATCCCATCCCAAGCAGCTCCTGCATCCCCTCGCCCCAACTGTATCCGTGTGACTGAAATCGAATCCGAATGAAGCGGCTCTGCCCCTCGGCGGGGATCCAGGCTCGGAGGTCCCCGGAGTGTTTGCAGCTGCCTGGATACTATCTGGATAAATACTGCTATCGGGGAGTCACGGGACCGCATCCCAGCATCAGCTGTGCTGCACCGCTCCTATTAATACAGCACTTTGTGCCCGGCCCTGGGGGGTCACAGCGCTGGGTACGGCCCCCGAAGGAGCACCGGTGATGCCTGAGGGAATGGGGATGAACTGGTGGTCCCTGCTGCCATCCCAGCGTGTGCGGGATGTCCCCATGGCATGGGAACCCCCAAGGGGGAGGGAGGATGGATCCATCCATCATCCATCCATCCACCCACCCATTGATCCACAAGCTCCCGTGGCTCTCCCGCTTCAACCCGGGAAGAGCCGAGCTGGAGAAGCCCCGGCTCCCCCGGCCCGGCCCCGCCGTGTGCCCCAGCTGCTGTTTTTAGAAGCGGCGAGCGCGCGGCGGAAGGAATAAATCCTGACAACTCAACTAGCGAAATGATGTGATGGCACCGCTCCGATAAGATGGAGGGAGCCGATTGGGAAGAGTCTTAAGCTGTGAACACGCAGCATCTCCACTCTTCACCTCCGCTCACAAAGGGAAATCTCTCCAAAGGGGCTAAGGAGATTATCCCGGCTTTGCCGTCCCGGGTGCTCGAGTAATCAGGGCAGCCTTGGGGACGACAAAGGAGCGAGGAGGGTTTAAATTCGAGCCTTGCTGGGCTGCGCTTGCTTGGGCTCAGCCTGGGGTTGCTCTGGCCGAGCTGCTGCAGATGGAGGGGGGACGGTTGCGGGAGAGCTCGGCTGCTGCCGGCTTTGCCCCCCGCAGCTTTAGGGTGCAGGGGTGAACCCCACTGCCCCGGGGGCGGGTGGGAGCGAAGGGGAGATTTCTGCCTTTATCACTCCTGCCCATCGCTTGCAATTTATTGATTTTTTTTTTTTTTTTTTTGACAGAGTACAAAAGCAAATCTTTATCGGGCTGAACCCTGCCCCTGGTTAATGGAGGAGCTGTGACCTACTCCGAGAGCAGAGCAGGCACCTCCCAGCGCCCGGGGGGGAGCCAGGGAGGGGGCGAGGGGAGGGGGGCGATGGCACCTGGGAGGTGCTGCACCCCAAAAGGGCCGGGCACCCCGCTCACCAGCTGTGCTGCACAGCTGGCAGGCAGCAGGGCGGGCACCGGCCGTGCCACGCGTCGCCCGGGGATTGCCCTTCCTTTATGCCCCACATAAACTGGGGTGCCCTGCCCCAGCAAGATGCGTCCCGATAAGCCTCCATGGGACATTTGTGTTCGGGGCGTTGCTGTGTCCTACTGGGATGTGGCCCCGAGGGGGTCCCTGTCCCAAGAGGGACCCTGTCCCAAGGGGGGTCCCCATCCCAGGAAATAAATGGGAGCTGTGCCCATGGGGAGGGGGACAGGAATAAGCACTAGGAATAACATCAGAAAGTGCTCAGGGAGGATGGGAAGGAGGAAAACTTCCCAGCTCCCCCAGGGCTGTGCCAGGGACCCCCTGTCCCTGCTCTGTCCCTGCTCGTTGGGCTTCTGGGACCCCCTGGTTCTGCCCAGGCTGGTGCCTGGCAGCGGGTAGGGGTGCACTGGGGGGGCAGGAAGCTGGGGTGGGGAGGAAAGGGAGTGAAGGGGCCCCTGGAGCCGATGCAGAGGGCAGATATCCCCTCCGGAAAGGGGAGGGGACCGCATGGCGGGGTCGCTGGTGCCCCGCCAGGCAGGGCCTGTCTGCGGTGGGGAGGGAGGACCCCGGAGGGGCCAGCACCCAGATGGAGGAGGCGGGTGGGAGCTCAGCTTTGCACCAAGCCCGCAACTCACCGGTGCTCAGATCCAGCCCAGGGCAGAGCAGCAAGGCAGCAGTGATTGACAGCTGTCAGTCACTGTGAGCCAGGAGCATCGCCCTCAAGGCTCTCACGCCAAGTACGCAAGACACTTTTCTCCTTCCCAAGGGAAAACGGAGGGGAGGATGGGGACAGGGACAGGGAGGATGGGGACGAGGAGGGGGACGCTGCCTGCACATCTCAACAGCCCCTGGTGCTGCCCCATGCAGGGGGGTGTCCCTCCGCTCCAGCAGTGTCCCCAGACTGGTCTGAGCATCCTCCCACTCCTCAGCAATGTCCCCAAACCAGTCTGAGCATCCCTTCACCCCACTGGTGCCCCCAAATTGTCCTGAGCATCCTCCCACCCTGCAGTGTTCCCAGACAGAGGGCAGGGACCTGCAGGCACAGACCCCCCAGACTCTGGAGAACACCCTAACTTGGGGGGCTACTGCCCCAAACCCCAACTTCTCCCCATCCTCCAGCAATCTAACACAAACACAACTATCTGCTGCTCAGCCCGGCTCCCAGCGATAAAAAGAAATAGCTGGAATAATTTTTCCCACCCACACATACCAGGGCGGAGGGGAAGGGGGAGCGATGGGGCAGATGCGGCACGGTGCCGGCCATCCGGACGAGCCATCCCTCCTCGCCGTGCCCTGCTCGCCCCGATAATGAACCTTGAGGTTTGCAGACAAACTCCGGGCAGCCGGAGATTATTCAGGCAGGAGTCGTGGCACAGATAAACACAACTGAAGGCGAGCGAGAGGCGAAGGGGAAGGGGGAGGCGGGGGAAAGGGGAAAGGAAAAAAAAGTTTGCAGTTTTAATTAGATGCACCAAAAAAAAAAAAGTTGCTCTGTCCCATCCCGATACCCCACACGCAGGACTGGTGGTGAGGATGGATTTGGGGTTCACGGCCAGTCCCCGGAGAAGCGGACCCATGCCATGCTCTGGCCATCGTTACCACCCCGGAGCAATTAAATAAACCCCAAACAGACGAGCTGGCAGCTAGGGTTTGGGCGTTCAGCAAGGTGGAAATTTTGCTGGGGACCCAACTAGTGAAGCTGATGTAGGAAAGAGGGTGAGGAACCTCCTGGGAGCAACCGCTGCCCTTCTGGGACAGGGCTGGGGGGGACAAGGCAAAAGCCACCCTGGGTTTGGCCTCGTCTGCTCCATCCCTTCCCCACTAGTAGCCCATCAGTGTCCCCACAGGGACAAAAGCAAAAAGCTTCATCCCACCTTGCAGAAAGGCAAGTGCCGACTGGGCTTCCCAGGGCCTGCAGCATCCCGGCGGGGATTCTCCAGTGCCTCGTAAAGCGGTTGAGCAGCCTGTCCCTCAGCAGGGCTCTGCTCTCCTCCATTCCCCTGCCCCAACACTACGTTAGTGAAATTTGTCGGAGCTTTCACCTTATCCCTCTGGGAACATTGGCCAGGTTGTCTGGGCAGTGATGGGGTGGGAGGGGACAGCCCTGGGAGGGGAGCGGGAGGCTGTAGGTGCTCCCAAAAGTCTCCACTACCAGCCCTGCTCCAGAACGAACGAAAACAAATGTGAAAGATGGGGCATGGCAGAGAGCTGCTGGCGGGGCCACGGGGAAGGGGTTGGGGGAATTCAGGGTGGTCTGGGGGAATCGGGCAGGATGCGCATCGCCTCTCCAGACCCACCGGAGGATGAAGCGGCTGGCACGCGTGGGCACAAAGCATGGCCACGCTCCACCCCGGGATCCCGTGGGGGAGCAGCACCCACTCGGGGTGACCCAGCGCCCCGGCCGAAGGGTCAGCACATCTGTAAAGACTCCCAAGTTGAGGATTAGAGCCTCCAGCTCCCAGGGATTTGCATATCAGCCGGGCAAGTGGCAGCCCCCTCCGGCGAACAAGGTCATTTCAAAGATAAACTAAAATACTCTTTCTCCCTCGCCGGTGCGCAGGGCCAAGGAGCCCCACGGCGAGGCCCTGGCACACCGTGTCCCCGTGCCGCCGAGCCTCCGGCGCCCAGCAGGCAGCAGTTTTGGAGACCCAGAGGGCAAAGCCATACGGGGGGGGGGTGGGCTGTGACCCTTTAGGCCCCCCAAAAAGGGCCAGGGGAAGGCGAGACCCCGCAGGGCACAAACAAAGGCGTCCAGAGCAGCCCGCTTGCCCCCCCCCCGCACCGCGCCGCATCTTCGCGGCTGCCATTGCTGACATACGGCGGATCCTGCCAGATAAAAAAGAAAATTCAGGCTGCTCAGAGTTTCCCTTTTCGCCAGCTCCATCCCTGATAAGTGCAGAGCCTGCAGAGCGCCTGATAGACGGGCTATCGCGGCGGTTGGTGCGAAAGGAACACCCTATCGCTGCAGCATCGCCGGACCGCCATCAACTCCCAGCCACACAGAAATTAATACCACTCCAATTACCAGAATAGAGATGGGCTGGGAGAAGGCGATAATAAAATCTCTTTTACATAAAGAATGCAAATAGCCCACTCCAGTGAGGAAAGGGGGGAAGGGGAGGCATGGCCAGAGCTGAGGCTTTGTGGTCCCTTTTGGGGAGCCCGTGGTTGAAGGTGCTGCTGGGATATGGGGCTGCGCGGTGCCGTGACCCCTGGGATGTGGGGACACCCATGGGTTTGGCTCCGCAGCCCCCTCCTGCCCCGCACTGGGATGCCAGCAGCGGAGCGGAGAGCACGGCAGTGCTGGGGGCAAAGGGCCGGGGAGCAGATAAGGAGGAGCCGGGGGTGGCCTCACAGCTCCTTCCTGCCCGGCACGCAGGAAGGGCCGGGATATCAGCAGGACCGGCGAGCGCTTCCCCTCGGATGGGGCGGGAAGGGGGAGCGGGGCCACGGCTCCCCACCGGACCATGGGGATTTCAGCAGCTGCAGGAGCACGTGCGCTGGCAGCTGGCATTTCCCAGGGCTTCTCCATCGCCCAGCCCACGCAGGAGACTGGTGGCCTTGGGGACACACTGGGATCCCCCCAGTTGCATCCATCACTGAAAAGCAATGGCTGATCGGCACCGGGGTCACCCCTTCCCATCACACGCTGCACCATGGGGCTGCTCTGACACCAGATCACCCAGCTGGGAGCTCCCCTGGGAGGAGCAGGGTATGGGCAAGGGCTGGCGGCACAAACGGGGCACGAAACATGGCACATCCACCCTCGGCGGGGGGGGTCTCAACTCCCCCTGGTCCTGTCCCCATCCACCCGCTGGGTGCCGTCCCCACCGCACAGGCGCCCGCAAACCCAATCTGCGCAGAGGAGCCCTGACCGTAACCCCATCAGCGGGTTGGTTTGGAGATAGCGGGGCGATAGGGCGTGGGGTACCCACACAGCGCGCCCGGCCTTGCCGGGCCCCGGTGGCCCCGGCATGGAGATGCCGAGAGGGAGATAGACGGTTGTATTTGCTCCTTGGGGTTTTGATAACCATCATGAAACCGCTTGAGCGTCGCTCTTGTGGTTGCCAGGATGTTTGCAAAGTGCCCTCGTGAGCGTGGGGCAATGCAGGACGGGTCCAAACCCTCCCCGCACCAGGGAGCACGACACCAGCCGGGGGGCAGGCATCCCCACCGCTCCCAGATCATTTTTTTTATGGTCCCAACAGCACCTTGGGGATGTGGGGGGACCACAACCATCATCTTGCACCTCCCCTTCAACAAGAAATGCTGGTATTTGCAGCCTACCCAGTCCCCAGTGCTCCCAGTCTTCCTCATACTGGTTTTTTGCAAGAGGAGGCGAATGTCTGGGGGCTGCCTCGGCTGCTCCAGCCCGCAGTCGTGCTGGGAAGCTGGCATGGAGCGGGATGACCGGCTGCACTCTGGAGGCTCACCTGGCCCATTCCAGGCATCCAGCTCCTGTGGGTTTTCTCCAGGATCCGGCTTCTCTGACTCCTTCGGACTCTCCGGGGCATCTCTGGACTCTGCAGCAGGAGAGGGAAGGCAGCAGGTCACGTACGAGGAATTTCAGAGGCAGCATCCTGCGGGAGTCAGGACCACCAGACCGGCGACGCCCTGGGGCCAGGATGTGCGTGGGTTCATCCTTGAGGATGTGCCCTGGGGGTGGGGATTCCCCTCAAAACCCCTGTGTCCAAACCCACCCCCTTCCCAGCCAGGGGATCCCGTGTGCCCCACGGGATGACCCATAAAGACAGCCAAGCCCACCCATGCACCCTCCCTGGCGATTTCTTGAGCCACCCCTGGGTGGGCACCCACCTCCCAGCCCCAAACCCCCCACCCCCCCCGCAACTCTCCCATCCCACCGTGGGCCCCCACGTCACCCGGTTCAGCCCCGCTCCCGTCATGGCTCTATTTGTGGCGTATTCACAGCAACTTGATAACAATTATTTTCTCCATTAACTGCTGCTGGAGATGCAGCTGATAAAGCCTATCTGCATATGACAGTGTGGAAGATTAGCGCCCAAAGTACATGTTTGCCTTGGCGTCCCGGGCGGATAACCAGCACGGAGCCCAATCGATCGGCGCCAGAGCGAACACCCAGGGGTGACGTCACCGGCATTGGAGATTATTAATACAGGTGATAAGCGGAATGATTAACATCAAATAAATCAATCACCGGGTATAAAAGTCCTATTATTTTTGGCTATAAATCAAAGTGCCTGGCATATCGATTTTTATCCATCGCGCTGAAAGCTTTAGTGGCCGTTATTGCTGCTCAGCGTTATCTCTGCTATCACCTTTTTATCGAGGCAGGCTAGTGCCAGGTGCAGCTCCACGCCCGGGCTCCCGGCTCCCTCGCCCCCAGCCCGGCTCCCCCATCAGATAAGAGCCGCTCGCTTCTCCCTGCTGCTGAGCAAAGTTTCCCAGCAAGCCCTCCCTGCCCCGGCTATCGTGGATCACCCCCTTTCCAAGTGCACCACGGGTTTTGGGGGACGCTTTGCTCCCTGGCTGCTTGTGGACGAAGGCAGTGGGTGCTTGCCGGGGACTGCCCAGCTCCATTAGCCGGCGCAGCCTTGCCCCGCCGTGGTTATCTCGAAGGGCACTGCAAACATTAACTGATTAGGATTTGCCCCCACCTCTACAGGAAGGAACTTAAAGGATATCTGGGGACTGTTTCAGCCCGGCCCTGAAACGCAGCCACCTCTGGGGTGGGGCATGGCACGGCAGGGCGGCAGGCAGGCGGTGCGGGCAGGAAGCAGGCAGCAACGGCCCCGTCCCCCCCATCCCCATCCGTGGCACTGCCGGTGCCAGCACCTGCGCCCTCAGCCCCTGGGGAGTCACTTTGCACCCCAAGGGGTCACTCTGCACCCCCACATCCCTCCATCGCTGCCGGCAGCTCAGCACCGGGGCGGGTGAGAGGCGCTGAAATGGATACAGGGTGATGGTGCTCATTAGCAGCCATGGCGGTGAGCAGCCCGCCTCTGGTTTCCAGCAGCCTGGCTTGTGGCCCCCCCGGCACGCCGCTGCCCCCGGCCGAGCCGAGATTGCTCCTGCCTGTGCCGGCCACGGGGACCCCCTCTGTGCCTGGGAGGACCCTCGCTCTCAGCCGGTTGCTCGCCATCACCCCCGGGCCAGGCTGACCCAGAGGGTCCTGTCGCCAGCTGGAGGGTGGCCAGAGGGATGGAGCACCCCAGGGAGACTGGGGGTCTCGCTGAACCAGCAGCCCACCCCTCGATGAGTGGGTGGGATGCTTCGTTTGCTAATTAACACCCTGCACCACCAGCAGAGATGATGCCCAGGATGCCGACGTGCCGGGCAGGTTGTTCCAGTGGCAGAGCCCGTCCCCATAGTGGGGGGGAGGAACAGGGGCAGCCCCCTGCCATCGCGGCAAGGCTCACCTTCGCTGCCGGGCGGGCTGGAGGTGTCGCGCTCAGCAGAGCCCTCGCGGTCCGAGGCGGCCCCCTCCCTCTCTGAGGGGCTCTTCTCCCCCACCGGGCCGTCCTCGCCTTCCTCCATCGCTGCCAGGGAACCTGCCGAAACATGGAGGGGGTGGTTAGTGGGGTGTCAACTGGAGGAATAAAAACCCCAGTGGGTTTTCCCAGCTGGGGAAGGAAGCAGGTGATGCCTTAGGGTCTGGCAAAGGGCCCTTCCTGGAGCCACCATGGGCATGGCACCGGGAGGCGATGCCCTGCAGCTCCACAGGCCATGGGAAGGGAAAACCCTGTCCCCTGCGGTCCAGCACCGAGCTGGGGTCCCTTGTCCCCTTGCAGAGGGGGACTTATAGAGCCACTGCCTTGCTCCAGGGTGTCCCCCGAGGGATGCCCAGGCCCCCTCCAGACATCACTGGGAAGAAGCCCCACACCCCCGTGGGAAGCGAGTGGGGTCCCCACCGCTCGCCCGCGCTTCCCACCCAAACCTCTCCCAGCACCCACCCCGAACGGGGCGAAGGACCCCAGAGACCGTCCCCCACGGTCCCCAGCACCACCTGCCTGGTGGGGGACCCACGACGGCCCTGGACAAAGGGGGATACTGTGGGTGCCTAGTGGGGCCATGCTGCCGCTGGAGGAGACTGTGGCGGGGACACAGGGTTCCAGAAGGATGCGTGGAGGGTGCAGATGGGGTGCACGTAGGGGGACGCCCCAGCAGACCCCTCCCCGAACAGCCCAGCCAGCCCATGCTGTCGTTTCCACGGCAACGCAGCATCCCCCATCCGCGCCGAAATCAAGAAAGAAAGGAAGACACAGCGGCGCACGCGGCTCGTGCCGCACGAAGCCGTGCCGGGGGGCTGCCCGGTGCCCCGTCCGGCACCGCCCCGCCGAGCCCGGCACACGGGCAGGGGGAACGGCGTGGTGACAAACCGTCTGCAGACCTCAGCTGCTCTCTGTGACTCCAGGCATGTATATTTACAGCGGGAGAACAAAGAGCCCATAATCTATACAAAGCAGACAACAATGAGCGTGAATAAAGAGGCTGCCGGAGAAGGGAAGGCAATTTATTCTAATTCTGCTAATTTCAGTTCCAGCACAATTAAAAAGGCTCTGATAATATTCAGAAACAATCGCCAGCTAACAAATCGTTTCTCTCGCTGTAAATGAAACATTGTTAGGCTAATTTCTTCTTTCACGCCTTCACGGCTCTTGGGCTTCTGATAAAGTTAACCCGACTCTCGCCTGCTTCATGGCTTGGCACCTCCAGGCTGGCCGGAGAGGGATGGACGGGGCCAGGGAGGGATGGACGGGGCTGGGCACCACACATGGCACCCACCCAGGGGTGCTCAGACCACCCGCATCCTGCCCTGCAGCCCCGGGCAGGAGGGAGATGGGGATGCCCCGTAGAAATGCAATTGTATAAAGCCTGGGGTTTGGGTACCGCGGCATCACCGCGTGCCTTCGGGGACGACGGGTGGCCGGCAGCATCCCGGCACCATGTCACTGCGGTCCCTGGGTGCATCCCCGCACCCAGCCCAGCCCGCCCACCCCCAGGGGATGCTCTGGCCCTGGTGCTCCTGGCTGCGTGGGTTAAATCAACTACTGGATAGCTTAAAAAAAAATATTAAAGGAAAAAAAAAGGGAAAAAAAGGAAAAAAAAAAGCAAGCGAGGGAGAGGGAGCGCGGAGCAGGGAGCGGAGCGTCACTTCTCCGGGATTGCTGGAAGCCCTGCACAGTTATCACCGCACACAGCCTCCCTCGGCTTGCCTGATCTGTCTATTCTTCATTAAGCAAATACGCCGAAATGGAAATGAAAACATAATAGCTATTTGATTTTCGGCGAGATATTTTGCATATTGGTTCAGTGCTGATAGTGGAATTTCATCAACTCCCTTTTTTCATGCTTTAAAACTGAATTACTGAGGCTGGCTTTACAGAGAGGGGAAGAGCCAAAAAATGCTCCCTTCCAAGATACTCCGCTTCGACGATTAACTCTTCTCCCTCCCTCCTTCTTCCTCCTTTTTTTTTTGATAACAAGGAAGGATTTCTTCCCCCCCCCCCCCCTTTTTTTTTTTTTTTAATTATAGTGATTGTAAAAACTTGCAGCAAGCGGAGGCGACGTGCCCCTGTCACCCGTGCGCAGGCTGGGGATGCGGGGCCGGGCGGGAGGAGGGTCAGCATTTCTGGGGCTTTTCCAGCCTTAGGAAAAACCCATCGTTACCCAGGTAATGATTTGATCATGTCACTCAAATTAAGGTTCTCCTAGTGCAGGAACAATAAACCTTTCCTTGTTTCTTTGCGCTTATCCAATAAATTAAATAAAAGGGAAAATAATATAGAAAATAAAAAAGGAGGGGGGACTTCTCCAGGCTGCCAAGAGCGAGACCCTGGACGCTCCCAAAGCCGGCACGCAGACAAGAGCAAAGAGATAAGAGGCCTCGATAACAGATAGAAAATAGCAACAGCCCCAGACTTTCCCACCGGCTCTGGAGAGGGGAGGAGGAGGAGGAGGAGGAGGAGGAGGAGGAAAAAGGGGAGGAGGAGGAGTCCCCGTGGCAGAAAAGCAGGTCCCACACTGCAAATACATGCAGGCTGAGGGCGACCCGCCCGCGCCGTTTGGTGTTCACCGCCTTGCATCCAGCTCCAAAAATGTATTCTTTTAAATTTATTATTATTTTTAAAAATAAAAAGGCCGGGCAGCGCCCTGGGGGGGCTCCGGGAGCTGGGGACTGAGGGCGAGAGCTCGGCTTGGGGCAGCCTCACGCCCCAGACCTCACCCAGAGGCACCTCGAAGCTCGTGGTGCAGCGAGTGCCCGGGGTGCTCGGCTCCGGGGTGCCCCCCCTGCCCCCCGCTGCTGGTGGGACCCCGGGGGCATCCCCAGCTCCACCGTGCTTGGCGGGACCACGCGGGCAGCACAACGGAAGCTCTCCATCCTTCCGGCTCCTCTTATCCCCGCGCTGGCCCTGAATCCAATCTTCCAATTAAAAATAAACAATAATAGTAAAAACAACAACAATAACAACAACAACCACCCAATAAACCCCGGAGCAGCCGGGTGAAGCTCCTCACTGGGTCTCGGGGTGCACGAAGCTCTGCCACGACGCTCATCCACCACCTTGCGATCGGGATGTGGGGAATCCAGCTCAGGCATCGCCTCCTTGGGCAGCGCCCCTGCCCCTAAACCTCCTTATTTTCCCCCAAAAATTTGCAGCCGTGAGCAAAGGGCTGCAGGGGTGGGCAAGGGGAGGGAAAGCTGCTGTCAGAGAGACTGGCAGCTGCTCCTGCTCCTTCCTTGCACTGGCTGCAAAACCATCTCCCTTGGTTCGGTGGGATCTGGCACAGCCTGGGGATTCCCCAGGGTCTCATACGAGGGTTGTGCCGTGCCCGCCCGGCAGCAAGCAACACCCAAAGAGCAACCTGGGCTGCAAATCCAAAAACCACCAGTATCTGATGGGAGACCAGCCCACCTTTTCTCACCCAATTTTTCCCCAGACTGTATTAATGTTCACTTCTACCAATGACCTCAGGTGCCCCTGAGCCCGTTCCCTGGGGATCAGGGATGCCAAGCGCCGCCGCTGAGGGCAAACGAGGTTTCGGTGGCTGGGAAATGATGCTGGTCCTCAAAGGTCACGTTATTCAGCGGGTTATTTTTTCCCTCCCCTTGCATTGATGCTGCTGGGATCCAGCGTTAAGTTGTAAAGCTCTCCAAAAACAGGGGGCCTGGCAGCTTGTGAGACCCCCTCCCTCCCTGGGACCCCCATTTTGGAGGAAAACAGACCTTTCTGAGCGCAAATCAACCTTCTCCCCTATCAGCCTGGCTGCAGCATCCCAGGGCCTGGCTCCCCCTGCGGATATCGGCACATTAAATATCAGCCCCGTGCATGGAGCCGATAGCGGTTGGGGCCAGCCCCAGCCCCAGCGGTACCTATCTCTAATTAGGGGCTCTTCTCCATCATCCCCAGATAAAATTCTCCCTGACCCTTCCTGCCCTGTGTTAAAAGGGCAAGAAAAAAGTACATGTTTGTGGAGCTGGTAGGTGGAAGGGGGGGTTTACAATGTATTTATAATAATTTATTATTAAATTATGCCTAATTTTTCCAGGAATGAAGGGTAGTGGGGGAATGAAAGTGGTGGTGGATGCCATGATTGCTGCTGGGATGCTGCGATTGCTTGGAGGGAGGGAACTATAATAATTTATAATTAAATTTATAAAGTAGTTGGTCCTAACTTATCCAGGGAGGGAATAAAGGATAGTGGGGGAATGGAGATGGTGGGCAACACCACGATTGCTGATGGGGGGCGTGAGTGCTGCAAACGCTCTTGGTGGGTATTTATAATAATTTATTATTAAGTTTATAATGTATCGAGGCCTAATTTATCCATGAGGGGAATGAGGGCTGGTGGGGAGTGCTGGGATTCCTCATGGCAGGGGAAGATGCTGCGAGTGCGCACCAGGAGATGCTGCGATTACTAATGGGGGGGGGGGGGGGGGGAGGCTCATGGCTGCACCCCACAGCATCCCAACCACCACAAAAACAGCGCACCCAGGCTGGCATCCCCATCCCAGCGACACAAAACACCCCATCGATCCACCCGTGGGGTGCAGCACCCCGAGCATCCCTCCCCGATCCGGGGCACCGCTGCCCCACGGGAGCCCCCGGCCGCAACCGTCAGGGAAGAGAAGAGCCGGGGAGAAGCAGAGCCTGAGAAAAAGCAGCCCTGCTGATAGGGGAGAGATTGGTTTCAGCCGGAGCTGCTCCCCCTGCCAAGTCCATATCCTATCTGCGCGGGGTGCAGTTACTTAACATTCATCACCGCCTGAACTCTGTAACTTTATCAGCGGCCGAGCATGGCGCCATCGCCGAGCCCAGCCATTCCCGGCGCTCAGATAGGGCCGATAAACCGCTGATAGATTACAGGAGATTGTTTCACTTCAGGGGCCGCGATTACTAATACTAATAGCGAGAGAGCCCGCATCATATCAAACAGCAGCCGGGGGTGGGGGGGGGGAACGGGGATGGGGACGGCGGGGAGGGAACAGGCCGCGGGGGGCACGGGAAAATAATGAGAAAGAAAATACAGGGACAATGACAATGAAGTGACTTTACGTTTCAGATGGGGTCGATAACGCCCCAGTAGATTTTAAGAGGAGAGAGTCTAATAGAGCCGTCCCCGGCCCTGGCACATCAGATGGATGGGAGCAGATTGCTCCCTGAGAAGGGGATGTGATGCTTAATGCGGTCCTGCCTTCACGGCTGGCGGCGGGACCGGGGCTGGAGACGTGCGAAGCACAGGAGGGAAACTGAGGCAGCTGGCGGGGCTCCTCTGCAGCCGGTGGAGAAGGACCGGTCCTTAGCGGGGGGGAACCTGGGGGGACCCTCCACCCCCATCCCCAACCAAGGGCAGTTTGAGATGGTTAACCCCATACCGATGCGGGTGGGATTTGGGAAGCCTGGTGTGAGCCCGTGGCTGGGGAGCAGCCGGGTACCCCAATAATATGGAAAGAAACTCCAACCACAAAGATCAGGCTCCAAATGCACACGGGCGTGCAAGGTGGCACCGACATGCGAGATGGCAGCAACGTGCGAGGCTGCCTTGCCACTGCTGTTCCTGCACCACTGCTGCTGGCCAAAGGGAGTTTTTCTGTGTGAAAAAAAAAATAATCCTAGTTCTGGTCCTTTTTCTCCCACCTGGAATAAAGGCGTTCCAGTTGGGAATGGCTGGGGGTGGACGCTCACCCGGCGGCGCAGCCCCGTGGAGCTCATCAATAGCAGGTGACGGCGAGGCCAGAGGTCAAGCTCTTTGCTAATCTAGCGACAAATTACCCCAGAGATGCCGCGCCAGAGCCATCCCCCTCCCCGTGGGAAGCAGTTTCGGGCCCCGCTGGGTCCATCCCGCTGCCAAAAGCTGCCGGGAGAGGAATGGGGACAGTTTTCAGGCTCCACCCCGAGACTTTCAGTCCATGATAGCACCAGGCAAGGACAAGGATGGGGACAAAGATGATGGTGAACATGGCCCCGAAGGCCACCAGGCCTCCATTGCCAGCACCTTCACCCGGCACCCCCAACCCTCCTCTTCCTCCAACTCCAAGCGGCGTGGCCGTTCATGCCCAGCTCCGCACATGCCGAGTTTGCCTCCGTGCAAATGCGCGTGCCTGCGCTGCCTCTTTTTTTTTCTCTCTTTTTTTTTTTTTTTTCCTGTTCTTGGCATTTTGGTGGAGCGAGATAAGAGTAAAAAACAACAGAGCTGCTCGGAGAGTGAAAAAGGGAGATAGATAACGCAGATACCGACTCCTACACAAAACAGTCCTGGCTTTATCACTGCTTTTTATCACAGTTCCTCTAAAAAAAATAAAGAGAGCAGCCCAACTGGAATGGGGCAGCACATTAAAAAATGAACTTTATACTGTTTGCTCTTTAGTTTTATATTTAGATGAAACAAACTTAGATTCTTGTGGTCGATACCTTTTCCAGTTCACGGAACCAAGAAGTCTGGAAGCCCCATTTGCTCCAGCGGGGACGAGCGAGGAAACTCAAGGATCACTTAGAAAAGCAGATATTAAGGGAGCGGTGCCTGCTCCCATGATCCGGCCTTGTTTGAGGCCACGGGCTGTGATGTTGCGAGCATCTTTAAGCCCAGATGGGGCAGTGGGATGAGGCGGGTCCCAAAGCATCCCCGCTGCACCACCGGGCAGCATCCCGCCACAGAACCAGCGAGGCTCTGGATGGAGATGGGTGTAGAAAGGCAGACGCTTCCCGAGCATCCCCAGGCCCCTCCAGCCAGCTGCCGGTCCCCGGAGACAGCCGGAGCCCACCCGAGATGCCGCAGCGGCATTGGGAGCCCGGCCACGTGCCGCAGCCACGTGGCATCGCTGCGGCTGGCAAAGCCAACCATCCCCACGATGCCAGTGGGTCCCTGGCGTCCGACTGCAGCTTCCCCGTCCCAGCGCGGGGACGCGACCGCATGCGCAATACGCCCCGACCACGTGGCTCCCAAAAATCCTTTGCCCACCGCGACCCTCCCCGTCCACGAGGGCACCGCACAGGGCTCTGCCCTCCCGCTGCCAACCCCAGGCACGGGCTGGGGCGGGCATTTTGGAGCAGAAAAACTCCAACCCACAGGGCACGGCCAGAAAGAGGGAAGGGAAAAAAAAAATAATATTAAAAATGGACTGGAGGTTTTTCCCTCCCCTCACACTCCCTTCCCTACCTTCTTTTTGAAAAACATAATTTATCTGTGTATTATCAAGAAATCCAGACACTTTAATCAGTGAGCTATGAAGTCAGTATTTCCATTCTTATCTAGCGGAGGAGTGGAAATGGAGAGCAGATAGGCAGCTCCGAGCCGGTCCGTGGTGGGGAATGTTAATGGGAGGAGCGGCAGAGCCATTGGCTACCGAGCTGCCGCTATCGCTGCCATTATCGGGGCGTTATCAAGGCAACCATCGCAGCGCAGTAATGGGGCCAGTTCAACTTTCCGCATTATCATAGGAGCTGGAAGTAGCATGAGAGGCCTCGGCTGGGAGACGGAGAAGCGAGCGAGCGGCCAAACTTCCCGGTGGAGCAAGGAGGGGGGGATGCTAAAAGCAGATTTTCCTCCCCGCGGTCGCTGGCGATGCGCGGGGCGATGCTCCCTTGCTTGGGCATCCTCCTGTGCATTCCGGGTAGCGACCCCAAAGCACATCCCCAAAGCCCCGGCACTGACCCCAAAGCGCGGGGCCGTGACTCCCCCCGGCTCACCAAGGACAAGAGAAAACAATGCATCTATATTTCATCAGATGAACAAATTAGAGGAGCACATTTCCTCCACGTGCTATCAAATGGGAGATGTCAAGAAAATATGTTGATGTGAGAAAGAGGAGATAAAGAATTATTTTGGAGGAAAAAAGCTGTGGAAGGCTCTTATCTGGAGTGACTCACAGGCACACACTCCTTAACCCCACTGCAGCCCAAGGTCAGCAGTTACATTCCTTTCGGCATTTCATCCCTTCCAAAAAAACATGTTGCTGCAGGAACAATGCGGAGCCTTTGCTGGGCAGCCATCGGAAGAGGGAACTGTATTACCCCCGAAACACTTGAACTTTCCTGATAAAATAAGCAGTGGGACAGCAGCCTGGCCAAGCCGGAGTGTCCAAAAGCCCTGAGTCAGGCAACAAAACTAGTCATGGGACGCATCACAGAAAAAAGTATATATATATTGGCGTCCTGCTCCCATTCCTGCTCTTCTCCAATGGGGAGGAGCTGATTTCTTCTCCCCTCAGGAAGCAAAATCCATGCCCTCGGTGTGGCCATAGGACTCCCAGAGCCGGAGCGCCATGCGGGGCTGGCAGAGAGGCGTCTTCCACTTTTTCTTCTTAAATTAAAAAAAAGAATCTTAAAAGCACAAGGTTTCTCTGCTCCTGATGTCCCCCCCTACTTGCTCCAACGGGTGCTCAGGGCCGCTCACATCCCTCTCGCCGGGCAGCCTCGGGTCCCAGTGCCCGGCTGCGCTGCTATGGAAGGTCTGGGCTGGTTTTCTCCCTGCAGTGTCGCCCCAGACAACGTTTTCCAAGGAAAATCATGGGGGGTTTTTTGTAGTAGGGTGAACAGCACGCATGGAAAACATCCTCTTCCCTTCCCCAGAATGGATGCATTTGACCCCAAATCCACCACTGCCAAGCAGGGCACAGCAGCTCCGTCCCCAGGCTGTTCCAGCCCCGCTGCTCCCGGTTTGGGCACCGTCGTCCCTTCCTTTCCCAGGGATGCGAGTGGCATCGACCCCACGGCCGGCACGGAGCTGGCACAGGGTGCCCCGGGGATGCTGCGGATGGTGGATGCGGACATGGTGACAGAGGACTTGGCTCCCCCGTGACTTGATGCCACGTTGCCTTTGGGATGCTGCCGTCGCTGGGTGGCTCTGATGGGTCCCCAGGGAGGGACAGGGCTGCCCCTCTCCAGGAACCACGGATCACCTGCGCCATGGCACTATCTCCTTGCACAATCTGCTGCAACACCCATGGGGAAAGGATTACTTTCTTCCCAAGCCCTGATTGCAGAGCTGGCCGGCTCGCAACTTGGCGAAAGGGGAACCTGCAGCTTGCTAGGTGGCCTCGTGATTCACGATGGAAAAATAAAACCTTGCCCAACTGCACAAGTTTGGAGCTGGAGCCATAAATCCCAGCCAGAGGTGGCTTTCCCTGCTCCCATGTGGGATGTCAGGGACGGTCCCTGTGGTGCAGGCACCGCCGCGGCTCCGCGCCTGCTCAGGGTGCCCCGGGGAGGGGGCAGCGCGGGGGTGTCCCCCGGGGGTGCGGGAGGCGGAAGAGCAGCAGCAGACACAAACCAACCCAACCCCAGCGCCCACGGGCCCTGGAAGCAACCGCCTGCCAAACCCGCCGCAGCCTCCCTCGCCGGTGCGGCTGCCAGTGCCGCCTTCCCGCCCCGCGGCCGGCAAGGATGTGCGCCGGGGCTCTCGGCAGAACAGGTTTTGCCACGCTGCCGGGTGCCCCGTGCGTGGCCGTGGCCAGCCTGGCTCCGGCACTCGCTCTCCGAGCATCCGGCACGCATCCTCCCTGTCTGATGCGGGGATGGGGATGGCTGGGAAGGGCTGTCCTGGGGATACACCGCGAGCAGGGTCCCAAAATGGGCTTGCAGGGTGCCCTGTCACCCAGGGAAGCAGCCACGTGGGACACCCACTACACATCCTTTGGCTGGCAGAGCACGGAGCCGGTAGCACGGGGCAGCCCAGAGCCCCGTAAATGGATATATTGTCTTGGAGAGAGGCCGAGGCGAGCTGTCCCCTTGGCCGCCAGCCGCCAAGCACGGTGCCGACCCCTCCCAGTCGCAGGGCCCACAGGGATGCTCACACCGGGACCACCAGCCATGGAAGAGGAGCAAAAGTAACTTCTTCCAGCATCACCAGCAGCTGGTCCAAGCCCTGCACCAAGCAGGAGCGCAGCTTCCCCACGGTGCTGCCAAGTTACCGGTGGGAAATGGCCGGTGATGGCCAGGAGACCTCACCGCGACGGGCCGTGGGCTCTGCCGGATGCATCCCACCAGCACCGCAGCATCGCCAGCCCAGCCCGGGCCATCCCACCCTGCAGGGACCACGATGGATCCTCGCCTCCGGGAGCCCCTGACGTCACCCACGGCGCATCCGAAAAGGCCGGCGGCAGCTGGGATGAGCTGAGCCTCTGCGGGGGCAGATGTGCCACAGGGCTTTGCCGCCTGCAGCCCTGCCAGCACCGAGGAGCCGTGGCGCTGGGATGCCAGTGAGTCAGGGCTGGCAAATGCCTTGCGGGGGGGGGTTTGCACAAGAGGGGAGGGGTTGGCAGGCAAGCAGGCAGCACCCACGGGAGTAGCAGACATGTGGGACACGGGGATTCCACCCCTGGGAAGCCGGGAGTTGGGCATGGGGGAGCTGCAGCCCCTGGGGAGGCACAGAAGAGACTGATTTTGGGATCAGGGCCAGGAGGCCCTGCCTGCACCCACGTCACCCCTGGGTGCTCCCCAGGGAGCAGGCAGCAAACCCTCCCCACCCAGCAGAGCAGCGCAGGGTAGTGCACCTCCCCAGATAGCCTGCTGCCCACCCTGGCCTGGAGCATCCCTCCCCAGCAGGTGGGGATGGGGAAACTGAGGCACGGAGGCTGGCAGTGATGGAAAAGTGCAGCAGCATCAGAGTGGCAGGAGGTGGGGGGAAAATGAAAAAGAACCAAAACAGAAAAGGCAAGTGGAGGCAGTTAGTCACCTACACGGACCGAAAGGAAAGGAGCAACTCAGCAAGCAAAGGGAACAGGAGAGGAGCGGGCAGGAGGCGTGCCGGGAGCATCCCACGCCACCGGCTCACCACGCCGCCGCTAAAAATAGGCACTGGGTTTAGCCACTGTCATCTTTACAAGAAATGTGCTTTTCCAAGCTCTCGGGAAGGATGGCTCCCGTGGTCCGGCTGGCACCGCAACCCCCCACCCGGCAGCACCGCAGAGCCCACGCGTGACCGGGGAGCAGCGGAGCTTGTAGAAGAGGGAAAACCAAACAAAAAATAATATAAAAAAAACAAAAGACCAAAAAAACCCAACCCAAACCACCCCATCAAGAGACGGCGGGGTTTAACAGCGCAGATCGCACTCGCTATCTAACACCATCTAATAGCAATTAAACAAAATCCACATACAAAAATATGACGGTGCTTTTGACTCCCCCCGCCCCCGCCTCCCACCCCCAGCCCATGCTTTTGCTCCTCGGAGCAGAATGGGAGATAACGATCTAAAAAGAAAGTCAAAGCTCTGATCAAACTAATGCAACATCTGCAGCTGATAACAGGCGCTCGGGAGAGCTCGGCTTCTCAACCCAGCTTGTTTCACAGAGCACGTGGGGGGGGAAGAAGAAAAAAAAACCAAAACAAAAAACACCTTGAGAAATGAAAACACATATGCAGCTGCCCCCCCCACCCCCCGCGATAATTAAAGGGCCTGCGTTAATCACATTTGCAATGGAACAAATTGTTGGAGCCCTTTTGCCCCTCTTCGCTGTGTTTGTTGTTGTAGCCAATCCCGCTCGGGTCTGGTGGGGAGAGATAAGTGGTCCTTATCTCCCCTGGCAATCTCTATCAGGATGGAGATCGGGCCTCTGCGCTTATCGGGAGCTCAGATCTACTGTAGCTGAAAGCAGAATAGAAAGGGGAAAGGAGGAAAAAAAACCAACAACAAACCAAAAAAAAAGGAGAAAAAAACCACAAACAGGCCCCTGCAACTAATACAAAAATATTCTCTTCCAGTTAATTTCGGAAGGAAAAAAAAAATATATATATTAGAACAACAACAGAGGGAGAGGCACATCAGCAAGACGAGATCAATCTCCTGCTTATCAGCTTCCCCCATCGGAAGACCCGGCGCTGCGAGTGCACGCACAGGCAGCTGCCAGCAGCCTCGCTCATCAGCCGTGTGCCCGCACTCCCATGTTTGAAGTTAATAAATATAACAGGCTATCTGGGTTGGAGATCAGCTCCTGCTCTCTATCAGCCCCTCACATCTATCTACCAGCAGAACAAAAGACAGACAAAAAAAATAAAGAGGAAAAAAAACCCAACAAAACCCCAACCCTATAAAGCAGCAGCAGCTGCAGGGAGGTTGGTGGTTTTACAGGCACGGATGGAGTTGGGGGGCAAGGAGCCCCCCACCTCGGGAAGGTACCCTGCAAAATTAAATAAGTAAACGCTCCGGGTGTTTTCTGCGCTATCGGAAGCCACCATCTAGATGCAATCGGCTTTCAAATCCTCCCCACCGCCCGGGTGCTCCCGGGGGGGGGGGGGGGCTCGGAGTGACCCCCACCTTGCTGGTACCCCCGTCCCCCTCCTCGCTGCATTGCTCCAGCCCGAAAAAAGCGAAGTAGTAGTAGGTGGTTAAAGCAGCTGGTTAAATATAGTCCGGTGTCTGATCTTTGTCTTATCGCTGTTGGCGATCGCCCGCTCTCCCGGCGATCTCCCCTGCGAGCCTATCTGCGCATCGCATCGAGCTTTTAAAAAAAAAAAAAAACAAACAACAAAACCCAACAAAACAACAAAAACCCCAAACCCAGAAGAGACGAAGCCAGAGCGAGAACATAGCGTCACCCAGGAAAATAAAATCAGCAGATATCAATCTGGAGGAGGGTTTTTGTTGTGTTGTTGTTTTTTTTTTTTTTTTTAAAAATGCTCCAGCCGAGATGATAAAAAGGATAGACTTTGTGGAAACAGGTCCGGTCTGTACACGAGAGGAGTCTGGTTACCGGAGCCCTGATTCATGCATACCTTCCTCGGCCCGTCGGAGGCAGCGGCAAGGCGCTCTCGCCGCGCTCGCTGGCTCTAATGACTGTTTTCATGTTGACACATACAGGAAGGGTTCCAAGCTTTCAGCTTTTAATCAGTTTTGGCCATCGCCGGTGGCCTGAGATCAGCCTCCCACTTTATCATTTCTTCACATCTCTGCAGAAAAGCAGCAGAGGAAGGAGATACGAGCCGCCTTCGCCCGGCCAAGCTGTCACGGCCTCCTCCAGCCTCATTTCCCCCCCCCCCGCCCCGGATTCCCAACCAAGGTCCACGCCGGTGGGTGCCGGGACCGGCCGGCCGGTCCCCCCGCACACGCAGCTGTCGCCCGCATCGGCGTCGTTATTTCAATGGCTGCGACGCTACCGCTCGCCTCGGTCTTAACGCTCCCGGTTTAATGAGCTGGACCTACCCAGGGAGGGACGACGGCCAGGCAGGCGGGCTTTTTGCCGAAATAAAACCGTGGAAGTTGGATAAAGCTGAAGGAGAAAACTAGCACCAAAAAAAAAAACAACAAACCAACCAAAAAACAAAAGGAAGGCAGCTGGGACTACTTTAAACTCTACCCGGGTAAAAGTCTAGCTGAGCTTTATCACCAGAGCAATCACCCCAGGCAGGGAAACAGGTAGGTGCAACTCAGCCTTGCAATTATTTCAAGAGAAAGATAAAGCGAGATTATCACATGGTGGCCAGCCTTCCCTATCCTCCCATCTCCCTCTTATCGCCAGCTTCCATCGACTCGAGGGGGAAAGAGAAAAAACACACACACACACACACACCAGAGAGGAAGGGAGGAAAGCCGAGCTAAGCCCGTCACCGAAAAACTTCCAGCACTTCGCAGAATTTCTCAGCGGAGCCGACGCGTCCCCACCGGACCGAACCCGGACCCCGGCCGATGGGTCGGACCGCGGGGAGCACGACCCTCCGGAGTCGGTGGCCAAAGTCCCGTGGGACCCCGCAGAGCGCTCCCTCCCACTGTCACCCTGGGGTGTCATCACCCCGTCCCCGCCCGGGTTGGGGTGCGAAGCGGGAACAAGGCGGGGTGCCACCGGGCAGGGCGAAAGGCTTGAGGCCGGGGCGGTGAGCGGGGACGATGGCACGCCGCGTCCGGCCGCACCGATGCCGAACCGGGGCTGGGGGGGGGGATCCCCGTGCGGAACGGGGAGCCCCTGGCAGGGTGAGGGTGCTGTACCCGGGGTGAGGTGCTGCTGGCAGGGCTGGGGTGCCCCGGGGGGGTGGGTTGGTTGGGGTGCCTTGGGAGGTAGGGTTTGGGGAGCCCCTCACCCCGGCTCTCGGCGCTGGATGGGAGGCGGGGGGGGGGGGAGGAGATAAGATCACAATTTCAGGTCGTCCCGACAGAGCGATGTTATCAGGACGGGACTTGCAGAACGGAATATTTTAAAGCCTTATCGGGGCCCCCATCGGGAGCCGGTACCGGAGCCACTGAGGGGGAGGCGACGGGGACGGAGCCCAAGAGCGGGGGGCGGCCATCCCGGGTGGGTACGGGGGGGGGGGGGTGAGTGAGGGAGTACCGGAGGGATGGGATGGGGGGGGTGGCGGTGGGGGGCCGCGCCCCGGCGGGGGGGTAGTGAAAAAAAAACAAAACCAAACATAAAAAATAAGGTTATACAGAAGAAGGGAGGTGGCGGCAGCCGGTTGGGGGGGAAGTGCCGGGACCGGAGACTCACGTTTGATCTGCCGGGGGTTGCTCTGTTTCCTCCTGGACATCGCTCGGCGGGGGGCGAGCCCGGCGCCCCGGCTGGCGGCTGGGCGGGCGGCAGGTGGGTGGCGGCGGGCGGGCCCCCGGTTGCTCTCATGCCCGCCCGCCCGCCCGCGCTGCCGGGGCCGGGGCCGGGGCCGGGGCCGGGGCCGGGCCGGGCCGTGCCGAGCGCGGCGGAGCGGAGCCGCCGCCGCCGCGGGATTTTCTCAATGGGGCGCCGCGGCCCGATCAAACCCGCGGAACGTTCCACGGGGGCGGGGCCTGCCCCCGCCGAGCGCCCTCGCGGCCGCCCATAGGCTGGCGGCGGACACGCCCACCGGATGGCGTAGCCGGCTGCCGCCGCCGCCGCGGCGCGGGGCGGGGCGAGGCGGGGCGGGGCGGCGGGGGGGGAGCGGCGGGGCGGGGGAGGGGGCGGTGCCCCCCTCCCCGGGGTCTCCAAAGCCTCCCGCGTGTCGCCAGCCTCTCTTTGGGGTGCCCACACTCCCCCCCCTGTGAGGCTCCCAGCCCCCTGCCTCAGGACCCTGACCCCCACCCCTTTGGGGTCTTCCCCGCACCTTGGGGTCCCCAATCCCTCCTGCATGTCCCCAACTCCCCCTCTGGGGTCCCCAACCCACTCCTTTGGAACTTCAGTCACCCCTCCAGGGTTCCCAAGCTCCTCCTTTGGGACCCTAACCCCTCCTTTGGTGTCCCCAAACCCCCCTTTGGGCTTCCAATCTCCCATTGCACCCTCCTCCCCCCACCCAGAAGGTCTGAAATGCCCACAGGGCTACCAGTGCCCCCTTTTGGGACCTCAGTCCCACCCATTGGGGTTCCAAGCCACCCTTTGGAGGCCCTCAAACCCTCCTGTGGGATCCTCAAACCCTCCTGTGGGACCCCGCAAACCTTTCCATGGGGTCCCCAGGGCCTCTTTTTAGGATTCCAAACCCCCCTTAAAATCCCGCTCGTTTGTAGGTGGACGGTCCAAAAAGTCTCACTCGTGACTTCCAGGGTCACTGCGAGCCCACTCGGGGTAGGGGGGACACCCCAGGGTGTGCTGGGGACAGCCTAGGGGTGCTGGGGTCCCCCTCGGCATCATGCCACAAGCATGCAGCCAGGCAGCGATTTTGGGGCTAATTGTTGAGGTAAACAGAAGCCGCTTCTATTTTGGGTCCGTGATGGGAATATTCTTCTGTGAAAAAGAACCATTTCTGCCAAACCCGGCCCTCAGCTGCGGCTGATCTCAGCTCGGAGGTGGGGGGGTTGCCGGCGGCGACGGCCGGTGCTCCCCAATTAGTGATGCAGTTTATGGATCAGTGGGGGAGCAGGGAGCTGGGGGGCTGCGGCTTGGCCATGTACCCTCTCCGTCTATCCCTGGATATGGGGTGTGCTGCTTCTCCCCCTGTCCCCCCTCCCCCGCCTTCTCTTTTTCTTCTTTTAAAGGGTTTTTAATTAACTTCCTGTTCCAATGGTGGGATAATGAGTTTTAAGCAGCACATGATTCCAGTAAAGAGGTCAAGCCGGCAATGAGGATGTCAAAAGAAATTAAGTTAGGAATTAAGAAGAGTTCCAGGGGAGAAAAAAAAAAAACCCAAACCCATTGAGGGAGGGAGATGCTGCTGAGAACAAGGCTTTGCTCTCCCCCCGCTTGGCCGGCCGCCCCCCAGAATGACCCTGATGGCGTTTTTCACCTTGTTTGGCCCCGAATCGCAGCCTTACTGGAGACCATCACACCCCAGGGCAGGCGGCTCTGCTTCCAGAGCCTTTCCCTTCCCCGCCACGGCTCACACGTGTGTGATGAAATCAAGCGCCCGCCCGCGATGGCTTTGCAGGGTCCGGCCCAAGGAGACTTGAGTGGCCTCTGCTTTGCATCAACAGTGATGGGCGCCGACGCCATCGGGGCCTGGGTGATGGGGAGCCGAGGCTCCGTTCTGCTGCTTTTGGGGGGGGGGTCTCCATCGCCGCCCCCAGCACGGCTGTTGGCGTTTTGGGGTTGGGGTCAGCGCTGCAGACCCAGCTGGCTCCTCTGGCAAATCCGTGGCATCACCTGCTCACAGCGCCCGTGTTATTTACCCTCCACGTTTGCTTATGCCGAGACAATTAGACAAACCATTTAATTACGTGCCACGCCAATAATTGCAAGGACCTGGAGGGGGGTTGGGGGGTGAGCGGACACAAATAGGGCGCCCAAATTTCCTCTCCCCAGCACGGAGCAGGGGGATGTTGGCTATTCCTGGCTCTTTGTGCTAGAAGAAGCAGCGACAGCATCCCTCAAGGGGCCCAGGGGACAGACCCCGGTTACTGTCACACCCGTGGTGGGGGGGCTGCACCTCACCCAAAGAAGTCAAAAAGCCCTCAACCCAGTCAGTGGGTGCCAAACACCGGTGTGCAGCTCTGCCCCGGGGAGGGGAGCCCAGCTCCAGGGGGGGGAAACAGGTTGCAGTCCTTCCCCTTGCACATTCCTTGTCAGTGTCCTTTTAATTCGCTTTTTGGCACCATCCCAAAGCCTCTTCGATCCCACCCACCTCCCCCCCAGCCCAGGCCTGAGAATTTGCCTTCACATCAAACACCACCCTGCTGAGGGCTGGATCCCCGGCGTGGGGACATCCCCAAGCCCCACATCTCCCTGCCCTGTCATCCCGCACATCCCACCCTGCCAGGCGGGGACGGACAGACACCCATGGGTGCCCCTACATGGGGACAACAGGCACGGTGACAGTGGCATGGCTGGGTGGTTTTTCTTTTTATCCCCCCTCCCTGATCCCGTTGTGTTTGCAGAGAGGTTGTTATAGGGTAACAGAATAAATAGCGTGTTTTCCTGAGGAGTGAATTACACGCCTGCAGAGCAGAGATAATGCGCGAGCAGCCGTTTCCCCCATTGTGAGCGAGGTGACATCTTTTTATGGAGCTGTGTACATTTGTATTAGTGCCAATTAATCTGGGGTGATATTATTAGAGACGCGGGGAGAGGAGGTGTTGGTGGAGGAATGTAAATGGGAAATGCTAAGGCGCTGCCTCGGCCATATTTCACGGGCGAGGGGTGGGTGGTGGCGGTGCTGGGTGCTGCGCTGAGCGCCCGAGGGGGTCTGGGTGCCCGCAGAACCATGGGCTGCCCCAGCCGGTGGCACCGCCTGCTGGCTCGGCTCTGCCGAGGTTGCAGAAACAGCTATTTCCAGCTGCAAAAAGTCATGTTTTAGGGTTGTTTTTTGTTTAAATTTTGTCCCACGAGGGAGGAATGGCTCCTTGGTGCCTCTGCCTGTGGGCAGGCCAGGACCCGCAAGGCTGGGTGCTGGGTGCTCTGCGGAGGGGCCCTGCCACCTACTGGCAGGAGAACCTGGCCCTGGGTGCCACTTGTCACCTGCCTGTGGCTCAGCCCCAGGCAGCTGCCGGCAGCCCGGGGCCCTCTGCGGCTTGGGCACAGCTTAGGCACGGCTTGGGCATGGCTTGGGCATGGCTTGGGCATGTCCCTGCATGGCTTGGGCATGGCTTGGGCACAGCCCTCCACGGCTTGGCATGTCCAGTGCAGAGATGCTGCTGTAGGATTTGGGGCTTCCAGAAGCTGTGGTGGCAGCACAAAGGTTTTTGGGTTAAAACAAATGATGCTGGATGCTACTGAAACCCGGTGGGAACATGTGGATGAGTGGCCCCTGTGGCCCACATTCAAGGCTGGGATTTCTCAGTGCTTATTTTTTCCCCTCTCATTGATCTCTGGCTGTAGGGATGATGCTCTAACTCACAAAAGGACTGATTGCCCTGTCCTTGGCAGTCCGGCAGCGAAGCCAGGCTGCAGCTCAACGGGCATCGCTTCTGGCAGGACGGCAGCCCCCAGGCGGGTGCATCGTTCCTGCGTTATCTCCCCAGCTCCCTAGTGCTCCCATCCCTGCCTGGGCTCAGGATTTCCCTGCCTGAAGGCAACTCAGCATCAGGGATGCAGGAGCCCACGGGTGCATGTGGTCCCCTCCTTGCACATACAGCCAGGGGACATGGCTTAAATTCCTGCTGTGCAAGGAATGGCCAGATTTGACTCAAGAGCAAGAAAAAATATATATAAATCTTTAGCCCCTGCTAGCAGCGTGACAACCATGGTGGATCCCGTTATCCTCCAGGCTTTATGGAGAGGCTTAAAGCACCTCCAGCTCAGGAACTTGGGTATGCAGCTGAGAAGAAAGGCCAGCTGGATTTGGGGGGGGGGCTTGAAGAGCAAACAGCAGCTTGAAGAAAATTTAGGGTGGTGGCAACAAGCCAAGAAATTCCCTAAAGGCCTCTGTGCAAAGCCAAGCACCCTCCATTCAAACACAGCCACCCTGCAACCCCCTCCGGGGCTGGCTGCGGAGTCGTCCCCATCCTCAGTGGGTGTGGACTGGGGCAGAGGATGGCGCAGACCAGCCATGCATCCCAGTGGGGTGCAGCCCTGGGACCCCCGGACGTGCCGCGTCCCGTGGGTGCCTCCCTGTGCCGCTGGCACCCGCCGAGCAGCGAGTTAATCTGCAGCCGGGAGAAGCCACCTGACTTTGCCTTCCTTGCTGGAGTTACGTTGATGGGGACCTGCAATCTTCCAAGTGACAAGCGCTGCTGGATAATGCAGGACTCAGCAAACCCGGGGACTTTGGGGAGCTGGGGAGGGGGGGGGTCGCCTGCTCAGCAGGCGCTGAGACTGTGGGAGGGGGATGTGGGAGAGAGCAGGTGGGAGAGGATGGGGGAAAAAGCTCCCCCTCTCACTCAGAGGGGAAAAGGAAGAATTAAATCTTTCTGTCTTAAAAGCTTTAAGAGCTGCGGGGATGATGCTCGCGTCTCCCCGGGGAGCAACATTCGGGAGGGAGCGGTACCCAAGGCGAGCCTCGCTCGTGGCCTGTGCTGCAATAAGGTGGGTGCTGCTTTAGGACGGCATCCTACAGCCTGCCCAGGGCCCTGGGGAGGGGTCCCGGCCCCTGCAGCAAACCTGTGACTCCCAGGGGCTTTCATTTCCAGGTTATGAATCTGGAGGCGCGGGAGAGCCACAGCAGCACCCAGGCTTGAAATACTCCTCTGCCCCGTAGGTTTGCTGCCCTGGTGAAATATAGTAGAGGGAAAACATAAAAGTCCCATTTCCAGCTCCATAATATTTCCTGCCAAAACAAAGTAAAATGTGCTGCCTTAAATTTTCTGCAAAATTCTTTTGAGGTTATTTTTTTCCCTAAATTAAGCCATACTAATTATTTTCAGCCACTTTATCTCCACTCTGCAACACACCAGGAGGGTGTAGGCGGCAAGCATTTTAAGCCTCCATAAACAAAAGAGTAGTTTGGAAAATAATTCTATCAATTAATCAAATTAATCCTGCAGTTTTAGTTACAAGCCCCAAGTGGCAAGGATTCTAGCCTGCGGTTAGGAGCTATCTCTCATTGACAGCGTTTAAACGTTATGATTGCAACAGTAATTAAAGAATATAATATGCCCGGTTTTGTGTCAGCCTCCTACCTTCAGACCTCAGCGCTGCGCCGGCAGAGGTCAGCTTGAGGACAAATTGGTGATGACCAAACTGGGCCACCACCATCATGATGGGCTTCTTTCCCCCCCGGGACAAGACACCCGTGTCATGAGTAGGACTCAGGCAAGGTGCAGTGCACCTTGAGTGCTGGGCTCAGGATTGGGTCCCTTGGGACAAGAAGGCCCTGGAGGGGCTGGAGCGTGTCCAGAGAAGGGCAGCGGGGCTGGGGCAGGGTCTGGAGCACAAGTGTGCTGGGGGGCGGCTGAGGGAGCTGGGGGGGTTTAGCCTGGAGAAGAGGGGGCTGAGGGGAGCCCTTCTCGCCCTCTGCAGCTGCCTGAGAGGGGCTGGAGTGAGGGGGGGTCGGTCTCTGCTCCCAAGTCACCAGTGACAGGGCGAGAGGGAACGGCCTCAGGCTGCGTCAGGGGAGGTTTAGGTTGGAGATGAGGGGAAATGTCTTCCCTGCCAGAGGGGTCAGGCCCTGGCACAGGCTGCCCAGAGAGGTGGGGGAGTCACCGTCCCTGGGGGGGTTCAAGCTCTTCAGGGCACGGTTTAGGCGACCTGGCGGTGCTGGGCCGGTGGTTGGACTTGATGGTCCGAGAGTTCTTTTCCAACCTTAATGGTTCTATGGTTCTATGATTCGTTGAGAAGCCTCACCACTTGGCAAATGATTGCAAGCTGACGGCAGCGGCACCGACGTCCTCCTGCGGCCACTTTGCAGAGGGCACCATGAAGACGTACAGAGCATCCAGCTGTCAATTAGAAATATCACCGCTGGGTTAGGGAAGCGCCCGGGAGGAGGGGACCGCAGGGTACAGGACACAGCCAGCGAGAAACACCCCGCAAACACCACGCAGAGAGGAAATTTCTGTGAAAATATTGGAATATATTTGAAAAGATTAATCATGTATGATTTTACAGTACCACCCCATATTTTCATCTCATACTTTATTTAACAATATTAAAGAGGCACTTTAAAAGCACACATACAACATCATAAAACGGCGTTTCCTGCTCTCTCTCTGCTTCTCTGACAAAATATCAAAATAAAAACTTTTGACAGAACACATTGCACCCAAGGTAAATTACCTACAATATTTTTATACAATACAAAGAATTGTAAAGATACATATTAACAGAATAAAGCCTCTTTTTTTTCCTTTTAAATCTAAAACAAAACAAAAAATAATTGCAGGACAGACGCAAAGTACTCTGACTGTTCATATCACATCAGTGCATTACTTCACCTCCTTGACTTGGGAGTATTTCAATAGTATTTTTAATTATCTTCCATGTCCTCTTTTGCACCTGAGATTTCTTTCCGGATTCAAAAGTTCGGTTGTATAACGTGCTCGTTTAACGTGACGTAACCTTTTTGACACTATGGAGTACCAGCATACAGGATTTTTTCTCCTAAAGTTGGATTTTTTAAACATTTATTTTCCTGCTTCGTTTTCTTTTACAGGTAACGGCTACTTCCTAACGGTTCCCTTTTATTTTTTAATCAAGGAAGGCTGTATTCACATTACAAAAGAAGAATAGCACCAGTAACTGCATAGTAAAAAGCGGATACCTATATAGCCACTAACTCAATACAGTAAGATAGTTTAGAAGTGATACCGTTGAGGGCACTCGGACAGTACCGGTTCGGCGCGGTAAATTGGCACAGTTTTGTCGTTGCGCAACCTCCCTCCTCCCCCGAACAAAAAGAAAACATACACACACACGCACACACACGCACGCACACACAAAACCCTAAAAAAATCAGAGTTAGTCACAAGTGTCAAGGTGCAGTTTGCTCGCGGTGGCGGCTCTGGTTACATCGCCTACAGTGGTCAAAGAGCGGCAGCATCCTCTGAAGGGCTCCGGCAGCCCCGGCAGCCCCAGAGCCGGTTCGTTATTCTCTTGACGATGTAGAAACAAATTCATAGGGATGGCTGTCAAAATATAGGACACTCGCTTCTTAATTTAATTTTTTTTTTTTTAATTGTATCATCTCTTAGGCCAGCTCCCAATTAAATGAATTGTACGGGATTATTTGTGCAAAATCTTCAAAAAAAAAAATTTGCTTTCTACAGTGTACTGCACCTTATGAATAAGACGTCTACGGAATGAAGTTCATCTCTTCAAGTACTTTGTACAAAGATAACACAGACATAGTCTCAAAAGGGTCTGAGATTTGCAAGTATCCTTATAACCTCAGCACTTCTGCAATAAAGCAATTGCTCTCGACGATTCAGTCTGCCCAAAGCGATTACAATTTCAGTTCATGAAAATCATCAGCAACATCAAAGTTCTAGCATTTGCATGATAAATCAGGTGAATTAAAGTAGATTAGTAGACACAAAGCAAACTATTTCACAGAGGCTGCAGTGCAAGTTCATTTAAGCTAGACAGAGAAATCATGCTACACAAACGAATTTAATGCTTTGATAATTTTTCCCTTGCAAACCCCATGAAAGCAGCTGAGGATCACCATAAGTCACTCCCATAAATTATTCTGAAGTATCTCTTCTTAAAGGAATTTTAAAGCTAGTTAATTTTTGCCCAAAGAGTTGGCTTAGCAGGTTGTTCTGGGACTCGGCGGTGCGGTAGCTGGCTGAGCCGGCCGGCTTGGCACCCCGGGCGGCACGCGGGCTGTGCAAGGAGCCACGCGGGGACGGTGCCGGCCCCTTGGCCAGCACTTGGTGGAGGCTCTTCCCCAGAATGGCCTTCCTGCGTTTGACATCCCCGTTGGCGTGACGGAGCTCCCCCTTCTTCTGGTTGAAAGTATCCAGGACCATCTTCTTCAGTTGGGTGCCTGCTTTGGGCTTGGGTACCAGCTTGTTGCAGTGCGTCTCCCTCCGCCCGGGGGAGAGGGCAGAAGCTTCGGCGTTGCTCCAGCCGGTGCGTTTGAGCTCGCTGGTGCTCTCGCTCCTACCCGGGCACGGGGTCCGGGCTTTTTTCTTTTTCCCATCTCCCTCCATGTTCTCCCGGGAGCCGGAGCTGCTCCGGTGGCTCAAAGACTTATGCTCTTTCCGCCTCTTGGGGTGAAGCTTGCCGGTGGCCTTCCTCGGCTCAACGTGGCCGTGTCTCACGACGTTGCTGGCTGCCTCGCCTCTGGGCTGGTGGCCGGTGGATTTGCTTGGGTTGCCGCCTTGGTCCTTGGCATTAGCGCTGCTGTCCTTAGCCTCGGGCGTGGCTTTTTCCTTCCCCGAGACGGTTTGCTGATCCTCCTCGATGCTGCCGCCAGGACTGCCCGTGCCGGGAGCAGCCTCACTGCTGGGCTGGCTACCCGCGGTCTTCTTCTGCAGGGTTGAATCTTTGGCAGCCCTGTTCAGCGTGGGTGATGCTGTCTTGTCCTTCAGGGGCAGGGGATGGGGGTCAGCCACTGGAGATGTGGCCTTAGATGCACCTTCCCAAGAAGAGGCGTCACTGGCACTGGGGTTGCTCCACCTGCTGGTCTCCTTGGCTGATGGAGCCTCTGCCTCCGGGGAAGGAAGCTCCGAGACCTTCTTGGCAAGCTGGAGAAATGGGATCTCACCCACGGCATCGGTGCCTGTGCTGGGATTTTCCAGGACACCTGCTATATATTCATCTTTGTTGCCTACGCTTGTTCTTTTACTGGCATCGGTGTAGCCACATTTCTCGGTCAGGTGTGGAGGAGAGAGTTTTTGGTCTGTGGCCTGGTTACAAGCCAACCCAGCAAGGTCAATGGTAAACTCGGGCGAGTCCAAGAAAGGAAGTGGTTTCCCATCAAATGGTCCTTTCTCCAGCTCCTCGATAGACAGGGCAGCGATATGGCCGAGCGCCGGACTGCTCGCTGCAGCCTGTGGCAAAGACGGGGAGAGGCAGGGTGGTGGAGGCAGGGTGTCAAACTGGGACTTCTCCATCTCTGCCAGGAGGTCAGAGAAGTCACCGACCAGGTCTTCTGTTTTCACGGAGGGCTGGGGCAGCGGTGCTCCTGGGTCCGTAGGGAAGGAGTCAGTGGGAGCCTGCAGGCTGGGGCTTGCAGCCTCTACCAGCTGAAGGTCACTAGTGTGGTCCAGGTGGACCGGTGAGCTGCGTGGGAGTGAGCTGCCGTGGTGGGCAACCTTCCTCTTCTTGTTTGGCGGCATGCCCTCCCGGAGAGAGCCGTCCTCTTTCACCTTTTCCTTGCCGTCTCTGGAGGCATTGCCAGGTCTCATGACCCCTCTGAATTTGAAAGTCTTGCTGCTTCCCACCAGGTGCTTCTCCATGTGCCGGTCATACTGCTCTTTCTTGGAGAAGGTGTAGTTGCACATGCTGCAGATGAAGGACTTCTTGATAACGTGCATGACATCTGCGCAGAGCTCGCAGGCATACAGGGTGGTGTGCTTGATCTCCTGCTCCTCTACTATCCCGTGCTCCTGGCTGAGGTGGTTTCGAAGCTCTTTGGTCTCCTGGTAGAACATCGGACACTTGTGGCACAAGTAAATCTTCTGTAAACTGTGCACGACTAAGTGCCGCTGGAGCTTGAAGGGTTTGGGAAACTGTTTGCCGCAGTGATGACAGTCCCTGGAAGGATCCTTGCAGTCTGGGTGCATGGGGACAGATTTTGGTGTGCCTTCGCTTTTTGCTATGTGCTCTGGAGACGGACTGGCGGATGCTTTAGAGGAGCTGGGTGCAGGTGGCTTCACCTTGATGTTGCTTTCTAAGGGGTCTTTCATTGCCTTGGCCTCCTGCTCGAGGGGCAGCTCCCTGGGGCTCTTGCTCTCTCTGCTAACCTCATGCTTGCTGCTGGGGTCGGCGTGCCGGGAGGACCTGCTGGGCTTCCGATACATGATGGTGTTGAGGAAGTGGGTGACAGCGGCATTGTCGTCACTGAAGCAGGCTGGCAGGCCCATCACGGACTTCTGCGCTTGCCCCTTGCGAGCAAATTGGGTGGCGTGCTCCCGGAGGTGCTCGTTGTACATCCAGACGTCAGAGATCTCCTTCAGGCACATCCCGCAAGCCCACAGACCGGCTTTGTTTTTGGCGTGCTTCTCCTTCAGATGGTCCCTCAGCTGCTCCCGGGAGCTGAATTTGCGCTGGACACACATGTAGCAGGTAGGTGGAGGGGAAGGGTTATGGGAGAGCTTGTGGAAGTCCAGCTCCCCTAATGTCAGGAACCACTGGAAGCAGACTTTGCATTTGTACTGCTTGTCTTTGCCCTTGATGGTTATCTCACTCCGGTTTTTCCCCAACTTCCCATCTTCTAGCTTACTTCTGTGCTTGCTGTGCTGGCCCGGCTTTGGCTTGAAACTCACAGCGTTGTCCTCTCCATGGCCAGGAAGATCTTCGCAAGGACTGAAGAAGCACATGTCTCTCATTTTCAGCTTTGCATTCAGCATCTCGATGTCGATGGTATGAAATTCAGGAGAGTCTGAATCTTCGTTAGCCTTGCCATCATAGGGCTGCTCCACCAGGTCAGGGGGCTCAGAGCTCGCTTCTCTGAGCGAGTGCTCATCCTCAAGGTCCATCAGAGGCTCAAACATGTCCTCGGCAGAGAGGCCTTCTCCCTCCTTCTCCAGACTCCCCCAGATGTTCAAGCTGGGGACGTTGTCCACTTGGCTGTTTTGGCACAAGAAGGTTAGCATGTTGTCTTCCAGGTCAATGTCCTCCTTCCCTTGGTGGGTCTTCTCACAGTCTGACCTCGGTGCAGTGCTTTTAGATCCACTGGGAGCAGCATCTCCGCTCTTCGCCTTGCTGCTGTGACACATGTTTAGCATTAAGGCGTCGTCGACAGAGATGGTTTCATATTCGCAAGGGTCCTCCCTGGTGACACAGAAGGCGCTGGTTTCGCTGAGGTCAGAAGCTAATCGGATTGTGAAGAGGTCAATGGCACCCGCTGGCTGGAGGTTTACCTCGGTGGTGGGCTTGGGTTTCTTGCTGCGCTTCCCATACACCCGCGTGCACTTCCTCCGGATGAACTGGTCATCCCGGGGGAAGAGCTGGGAGAAGGTGGAGTCATCATCAAACAAGCTCTGGAGGTCTGAGATGGCCGCGCTCTCCACGCAGTGCTCTCTGCCCAGTGGCACCTCTGCCTTCGCCCATCGCTTTGGCTCTGCAGGAGGAGGGCTGGTCCCCGGCGCGGGCTGCAGAGTGCCCTGCCCGGGAGCCTTTTGGGTGGTTTCTGAATCACACGTCTCCAGTGGCAGGCCCTCTTCAGCAGGAGCCGTGGGACCCTGTGGGGCACCGCTCCCCTTCCCAGCACTGCTGCCTACTGCAGGACTGTCTCCTGTCTCAGCATCCATCTCCTCCGTGCCATCTGCACCATCTTTGCCTACCTTGCCCAATCCCTTCTCCACTTGCTTCACAAACCTGCTACCCCATTTTTTGCAAGCCTGCATGTCTTCCACCCCATTTGGATCTTCCACCGCCCCAGGACAGGTGACCGTGCCCATTACTGACTCCTTGCTGACCATCTCCTTTGAAGACACCATCCTGTCGCCCAGGTCCTCTGCAAGCTCAGCTGCACAAGGGGACTGTTTACCTTTTTGAGCGTGCTGGCTTGAGTTGGATCTATTTTGCTCCTCTGTGGAGATGCAACCACTTGGCCCGTGCAAGTCCTCCATAATCCTCGGCAGACTGGAGCTGAGGACAGCAGGGGGAGAACCTGCATTCTTCTCCAGCTCACATGGACCATCGGGCTCATTTCTGCTGGGAAATACCTTTGCTTTCCTTCGTCTCACTTTCCTGTTTAGCTTCTTTTCAGAATTGCCGTTTACCTCTCCAGGATCTTTGCTTTGGCTCCTTCTGCCCTTTTCTCCCTTCCTGGCTTGTCGTCCCGAGTCCAGCTTCCCAGACGCTGCCTCGCCGGCTCCCCTCGTCTCTGAGCGCTGTCCCTTTGCCTTCGTCTCCCTCTGCAGAACACGTGTGCGGTGCAGCTCCTGGGACATCTCAAAGGAGATCACGCTGAGGTCACTGAGCACTCTGCTGACCACTTCTTGTATCTGTGTGCTGGGCTCTTTCTCCAGGTCTGGGCATATTTTCTTGGGGATGTGTTCAACGTTGGTGGTCGGCATCTCTGAGCTGCAAGTTTTGTCTTTGACTGAAGCCTTCAGGCTCCTCCTGGGCACCTTTTGGGCTGCTTTCAATGTCTTGTCTGTGGGAATCAAAGTGGACCCGGGAGTCTTGCTGGGCTGTGGTACGCCACCATTCTTCACCTGGTGCTTGACAGCTTTGTGCCTGGTCAGGCCAGGCTTGGACCGGAAAGAGGCTGAACAAATGTCACAGGTCACTGGGAGCCCATTTGGCTTCTTTTCTTTGTGAAGTTCATTTTGGGAAGGGTTTGGCGCACTGTCAGGTGTGTTGCTCTCTCCTTGGCCCATACCATTTAACACACAACTCCCTGCTTCTCCAGCCCCATGGCTTTTGGGTTTCTCTCCTTTTAAACTCTTCCCTCTGTTCTCTGCGGTTTTGGAAAGACCAAGTCTCACTTCTGCTGCCTCTGCAAACTCGTGGCCATTTAATTTAGCAGGACCAAGATCTCCAATGCTTGTAAGACCTCTATTGGCAGAAGCTGGCACCTGCTGAACAACAAAACCATTGGACAAAGCTTCTGGTTCACTTTGATGTTTATTTCCATCATCGGAGCAATTTTCAAGCTTGTTCTCTTGGTTCAGGTTTACCCCTCTTTCTCTGATCGGCAGAAGATCTGTCATGGGCTGGGTTGGGTAGCCTTGGGTTTCCGGAGGAATGGAGTTAATGACCATGTCTGTCATGGTGCACGCTTGGGTTTCTTGAAAGTGAGAGTTTGGCAGCACAGCACCAGCACTTTCGGGTACTTCTTTCCCAATGCCCTCTTGGTTGAAAGGTGGCGAGCAGGGAAGAGAGCAGTCCTTTCCGTGCAGGTTCTGGGGACCATCCATCCCCAAGGCAGAGCCCGCTAGACCATCGTCACGCAGCAGAGCACAGGGTCTTGCTGTCCTTTCTCTTTCAGGTGGTCCGTAGTCACCCAAAACACCATCAGGGAGGTGATGGTGACTGTCCTCAACCACCTCCATCGGCACAGCCCCGCAGTGATGCAGCGAGGGAGGAAGGGGGGGTGCCCTTTTCCATGTCCCTTGCTCTACCGGGCTTACGGTGGGGTGATGGACACGATGGCTGTTGGTCTCAGGAGGACACCTCTTCATGACGAATGAACTTGATGCGTTAAGCAGGGATGCGCTGTATTTCTTCTCACCTGAGAGCTGAGTGCCAAAGCTGGGGACCTCTCCACCCTCGGCCCCACCACTTTGCAAGCATTTAGGGTGAGAAAAATTGGCTGGCAAGGGCAGGCTGGCTGGAGATTCGCCCATGTAGTGACAGCCATTGAGGGACTTCTGGCTACTTCCTTCTCTGGGAACCTTCGCACTGACTGCACCGGCGTTCGTCTCCGGCACCATGTGGTGATCCTGGTGGAGATCCTCCTTGGAGGGACCGGGGGGACTGGTGGGACTTGTGGAAGCACTGCGCAGGGGCTGTGCCTCCTGCCCCACCTGATTCCTTTCCAGCCTCTCTGCTGCTGCACTGCCCAGAGTTTCTTTCTCGAGTAAACTACGGCTTAAGTGGGATTGCTCATGGTTTTTAAATGCCAAGGTCGCTTTGTTTTTATCTTGCTCCTGCTCTTCCATGAGCTGATCAGCTTTCTTTCCTTGCCCTGGCAGTGGGGTCACCGCTGTGTTTTTGAGTGGCAAGAGGTCATTACGCTCTTGGGAAACACCATCTGCACAGATATTAATGTCATTCAGCTCCACATGTTCATTTGCTAAGTGCTGCAGCTCCGTTACATTATTTTGTAGCTCCGGCTTCGCAAACGTGGCTTGTTTTGCACGGTAAGACCCCATTGCACCGAATGACTCCAGCTGCTCGCATCCACCAGAGAAAAGCACAGCCTCTTTCACTGGGGCAGCAGTTTTTTCTGTGTTGCCTCCAATGGGGATGTTCCCCTCCCCTTGGGCAGGGCAATATGTCCGATTTTCCCCCTCCAAGGCACCACCACTCTCCTCTTTCTGCTCCGGCTGGACGCGGGCGGTGGCAGACGGGTGGCTGGGAGCAAGAAGCATGGGGAAGCACGGCATCAACAGCTCCTCTTCGTTGCTCTTCACCGTTCGGGCAACGAAGAGCTGGAGCTGCTGCAAAGGGTTGGCAGCCGTCTCCTGGGATGCCATCATCTTCTGGGAGCCGCAGTTGTTCTCCTTGGGCAGACTCAGCATATCGAACAGCAGCACTTTTTGCTTGCTGGCTTTGTCGCTGGGTCTGGGGGCTGGATAGGTGGTGGGGCTCTTCCTCGCCTCTGTTTCTTCCACCGACACAGACCCATCACCATCCCCTTTGAAGTCCATGGCGCTTTTCGCCATTTTGGGTGACTCGGGCCTGCTTAAGGGTCTTTCTTCTGTATCTGGGACCTCTTTGATGTGAGGAGAAAAGGCAAGATCCAAGGCTGGGGTGGGACCTTGCTGAAAGCCAAATTCAGGTTTATGGTTTGGAAGATGGGCATCAAACTTCTCCAGCTCTGCAGCATCAGCGAAGCTGTCATCTGTTTTCCCTGGCACAGGGAAGCTCTTGGCACCGTGCTGGCATGGCAGGGGTGGCAGGGGATCTTTGGTCGTTTCTGCTGCCTCTAGGGTCTTGGGGAACACGGTGACAACAGGGGGGCTTTTCGTCACAGGGTCCGTGTAGATGGGAGCCTCTGTTTGGTCTGGTGTGTGTGAGCCAGGTAGACTTTTGGAGGAAGACCCATTTTCCATCTTTCCAGGATCATTTTCCTCGGCAGCCGCAGCTCCCTGGAGCTGTTCGCTGCTGTCTTTGGAGCAGAAACGGTCTGCGGTGAGCGGGGCTGATGTGCACACCCCTGCCTCCAGCGAGCCCAGCTCCACCGGGCAAGGCCAGGGCTCCCTGGGTCTCTCGTAGTCCCTATGGGTGCTCGTGACGGCCGGCTTCTTGCCCTCCAGCCTCTCGCGGACACAGAGGCTTGAACTGCCCAGCTCATCTGCCAAAAACAGTCCTTTCTCCTGGCCCGTCTCTTGCTCGGCTGGCAGCGGCGGTAACTGCTCAGCCGCCTGTCCTCGCAGATGGGCAGCAACCTGTTGCTCGGGTTTCTGAAGGGCAACAGATGCCTCGCTATCCAGCTTGCTGGTTTGCAGTTGACTTTCCAGCTCTGTGACTAATCTCTTGATCTCCAGCTCATCGTCTGATATATTGTTCATAAAAGTCACGTTATAATCCGTTATCCTGTCCGGCAGCGGCAGGGAGAGTTGGCTGGTGGGGACAGGTCCTTCCTCGGGGAATTTCTTGGCTAGTGGCTTTTCCACTGAAAGGCTGTGGAACTGAGTCATGTCTTCTGGCAGCATCGGAGCCACCTCCTCCATGAGGGACCAGTCTTTCTCTGGCATGAACGGTGGATATGGTTGCTCAAATGGCAGTGGCTTGCTGGGGGGGTTGCCGGGGCAGGCAAATGTTGTCACATAACCGTCCTTGCTCGCAGAAACGCTCTCGTAGAGCGGCGGATCAAACTCAGTGACGGGAAGCTCTCCAAATATCGAAGAGGAATCGAAGCTCAGAGGGGAGGAGACCTTGGCCTGTGGCGTTTCTGCAGCGTAGGGGGAGATGCTGGCGTGCTTCTGCTCGAAGGAGCTGGCGTTGATGTCATCCCGGCATAAGTACATGTCATCTATGTGCGAAGATCCCACGGCTGGGGGCTTTGAGAAGAGGTTGTCATCGTAGTGACCAGGAAGGCCTTTGGGATCGAAAAATGTGTTGTCACTGCTGACATAGGGATCGTGAGCCTTGGCATTAAGCATCATCCCTACTGCATCACCCCCGTACGGGGCAACCGGCGTGGGATAGTCCTTCTGACCATCGCAGAGTCCATGTGCCTTCAAATATTTGATGCCCGCTTCCGAGTAGGCGGCACTTACGTTGCCAGGACTAGCTTCGTTACCGCCATGGGATGGAGCAATTAGCTCTTCTGCATGGTATTTCAGCCCATCGCTCGTGAAAGGGGCAAACTGATGCCTCTGGTTGACCACGGTCAGCTCGGGTGAGTCCTGAGCCTCCAGGGTGGGTTCTCCTGCCTCAGCCGAGTGCTTTGCTGCTCCTTTGGGCTCTTCTGCCCCCTCTTTACAGGAGAGCCCGATGGGGCTCCTGCCCGAGGTGGCCATGCTGGGCAGCTGCCTTTCCTGGGGCTGCGGTAACAGCTCCTTCTTTGCACAGTCTGCTGCAGCAACATCTGGTTCAGTACTCGGATGTGTCCTGGAGCCTGCTAGCAAAGGTTTGGCTGAGCCAAACCGCCTGCTCCCCCTGGAAAAGTCCTCCTTGCTCTTCTGGCCTTTCTTTGGGCTCCTGTCCTCGGGAGGGCTGAGAGGAGTCCTTGGCGCACGTGCCAGGCTGCCTGAGCGCCTCCTCCTCTGCGTGCCTCCCTTCTCGCTGCCCGAGCCGGCCCCATCAGTGCGGGCAGGGCTGGTGCCAGTCTCGCCGGGCACGCTGTGGTTGCTGCCAGTAGATGACTGGCTGCTCCGTCTTCGGACTCTGGCCACACAATCCTTTTTCTTGGCATCCTCCTGGCTTGGGACCCCCCTGGGCTCCTCTGCCTCCCTCTTCTGACTGTCCCTTTTCCGGCTGTAGCTCCAGGCTGGGTCTTTCTCTTTGGCTCGCTCACTTCTTCCCGAGCGTTTCTTGCTAAAGCTGTACTTGGTCCTCCCGACGAATCTTGTGCCGTGCTTCTTCCTCCCCCGGGGCTTGCTGCACTCTGCCCCATCATCATCCGAGTCGGAGACGTAGTCGTATTCCCGAAACCTGCCCTCCTTGGCGGCTGGCACCGGCCTCTCGGTGACCTGAGGGAACTGTGCCTGCTTACTGCTCTTCACCTGCAGTTTGTGGAGCTTGTTCTTTTGCTGCACGATCTTGTGAATGAGCTCCTTGCTCCACGTGCCGCTTCGGGGCTTCCGCTTCTTCACGTCCTTCATGGAGAACCGGGGTGGCTTGGAGCTCTTGGTGGCAACACCTGGCCCCACTTCGCTCTTAGTTGGAGGCTCTTGGCTGAGCTTCCTGGGATGCTTTTGGCTGGAGGTGGACTTGGAGGAGGCGGTGGCTGGTTGGATGCTGTTCTTCCTACCCACCCGCAGCCTGGCTGTCCTCTCTGCTCCCGCTGCCCCGGGATCCGGCTCCTGGACTGCCAACCTCCGTGCCACCCTCCCCTTGTGAAGGTGCTGCTTTCCTGCCCCTCTCTTCATCTGCTCCCCAGCTGGGTGGCCATCCTCATAAAAATAGCCAGTCTTGGGCTGGCCCGCTGCCTTCTCCTCCGCAGTTCCCTGCTTTGACTTGCTCTCTGAGGCCAGGGCTTCCTTCGCCTTGTGGGACATCCCACCGCCGGCCGCCTTCACGCCCGGCAGCTCCTCGTCAGCAAACACGTCTATGAAGCTGCTGTCAATCTCCGGGTTATCTGACTGGTACCCCAGGCCGTTGAGGGCTTCGGTGATCAGGCTGTCCAGCTTGGCGTCGTCGATGTCCAGGTCCGAGGCAGTGAGCGGCAGGGAGCTGGCAGCAAGGCTGTTGAAGAGGCCACCCTTCAGAGCATCTTCCTTGCCCTCGCTTTTGCTTTCCCCATCCAGCAAGAAGTCATCGCTCTTGTTTAACACCAACAAATGCGCCTGGGGGTCCGGAGACAGCGCCAGGCTTTGGGGCTTGGGGGGCTCCAGGGGGAGCGCTTTCCGCCCCTCGGCTGACCGGGGGGCATCCTTGCCCTCTCCCTGGGGAGCGGGATGGGAGGCGCAGAACTGGCGGTGCTGCAGGAAGGAGGAGAGGTTGCTGTAGTTCTGGTCGCACTGCTTGCAGGTCAGGAGCACATCTAACTGGTCCAGGCTGGCGCTGCTGAGTGAGCTGGCCAGCAAGTGATGGGAAGAGTACGGTGGTGGAGGCTGCTCCCCGTCCAGCCCATCTGAGCATCCTTTGGCTACCTCCACACCGGGTTTGTGGAAGGGGCTCGCCGGGGTGCATTTCAGGAGGTTGTCATCTTTCAGGGCATCAGGAGCAAAGTGGAAGGCCTTGATGGAGTCCGGGGGGTGGTAATGAAGCGAGCCTGAGCTCAGGACGTCGGAGGGGTGGAAGGTTTTGTTGCCGTCCTTGGGATGGCAGGGGTGCTGGAAGAAGGGAGAGGGGGTCAGCGCTCCGGACATCTGGCTGTCTTCAAAGCCAGGGTTGAGCGGGCTGCTGGACATGGGGGAGAGCGACGAGCAGGTGCTGCCGCAGGTGGGGTTGGGGACAGGGGATGGCAGCGGGGACTCGCAAGGTGAGGCAGCCACCAAGGCTGACGGCGGCAGGACTAGCGCTGGGCCCGACGAGCTCCTTGAGGGAGGAGGAGGAGGACCTGCTTGACCCATGCTGTAGAAGAGGGCTTTGCTTCTCGAATCGCAGGCGGGAGACCCTGGCTCCTTCCCACTTTCAAAAGAGAAAGCACCCGTCGAGTTGGGGTCTCCCCTCTGGACCCCGAGGCTCTCTCCCGATAAGAGCTTTTTGCCATGATACCCCGAAGAGTTACTTATGGGGGGCCCTTTCTGGGCTTTCCCACTCCCCTGCCACTCCGACGTGCCCAGGGGGAAGGGAAGCTTCTGGCTGGTGATCTGTCTCGACAGCTCTAGCCTGTTTTGACCGGGCATTGCAGAAGTGAGGTGTATTTGCTGCCAAGGCATCCTGGCATTTTTCTGCCTGTGCTGCCTCTGCTCGGGGCCAGACTGGCACTCGAATGAGAACTGGTTTCCAACAGGGTTTGAATAAGGTGCTGAATTCTGATCCATGGAAGAAAACGCCTTAGTGGCACCTTCCCAAGCTTGCACAAGCCTGGGGTGGGTGGGTGCCGTAGTGGGAATGCTTGTCTCGAAAGGCATGGATCCTGCGCTGGCGCTGCCCGCGGGGGAACTGCAATAGGCTTTGCTCTGAAAGTGCACTTGGGAGAGAGAGTTCGGTGGCATGTTCCTTCTCAGAGGGCTGCTCTGGACCAGCAGCCGCGGGCTGGGGACACTGTCTTTCGCTGAGGCTTGCCTCTTACCGACTGGCTTTGGCATACTAGGCGAGTGTAAACTAGACGGAAAAACAGCTTGGTTTTCTTGGAAAGTGCTTGGGTTTTGGTCGATAGCACCAGACGACGAGAGAGCACCATTGGGGTCGGCGGGATGCTCGCTCCTGCCCTTGCAGCACGGCAGCGGGCCGTGGTGCGGGGCCGGCGGTGGCGGCGGCGGGTGCAGGAACGGTGGCAGTGGTGGCGGCGGTGGGGCGGGCAAGCCGTACAGCCTGCCCTCGGGGGACACGCTCTCGTAGGAGCCACTGCTCAGCACCTCCTCTTGCCACTCTCTGGAGGACGAGTGGAAGGCGAAGGCGCTGTGAGCCAGCTGGCCGGCGGTGAGCCCCACGTCCAGGTACTCCTGGCTCCCCACATCGCTGCGGTACGGCTCCTTCCCCGAGTCGTGCAGCAGCTGGAAGGGGTACTGGCACGGCAAAGCCCCCAGACCATGGGTGCCGGCTTTGCTGCCCTCGGGGAAAGAGCTGGACTTCTGCACTGAGACCCCGTAGCTAGCACCGGCAAAGCTCTTCTCCGGGGAAGGCCAGGAGTCAGCCCCGTTCGCCTGAAACTCTAAATAATGTAGCTGCCCATTGGTGCCGGGGCTCTTGAGGGGGATGCCGGCGGCGGGGGGCTGCCCTTTGGGGCCGTGGCGGGGAGCGGGCTGTGAGGTATAGTTGGCAGAGGTATGGCCGGTGGTGGCATCGGGGAAGCAGCGGCCGAAGCTGAGGTCGTCTTGCCGGAGCTCAGACTCGTGCTGGGGGATGCTGGGCACGTGGAAGCGGTAGCTGCCGGCCACGGGGCCGTGATTCTCCTCTGGCTTCTTCGGTGGGGTCACCTTCTGCTGGGGGTAGGCGATACCGATGGTGGGGTTTGGCCGGGTACCGGCGATGCTGAGCCGGTAAAGCTGATGGTGGCCCCGCTCACCCTTCCCCGAGCGCCGGCTGCGCTCGCGGGCTCGGCCCTTCCCTGGGGGGGATTGGGGGCTGCCCTTGACCTCTCCCCAAGCACCGTCGTTGCCAAACTTGGGTTTGCGGTGGAGGGATTTGAAGTCGATCTTTCCTGCTTGCTGTGGCCGGATCACGGCTTCCCGCTGGCTGTGGGGCTCCTTGTCCTTGGGGCCAGGGAAGGGGGACGTGCCCTCCCTGCCAAGCGCCCTCCCATCCTTCTCCCCGCAGCCTTCAAAGCCAAAGTCCTTGTCGGGGTCTTTGGGACCGGCCTCAGTATCGCCGATGGTGTAAACATGCTGGGTCTCTCCAGTCATGATACCGAGCCGGGGGAAAGGCTAGAAAGCCCCGTTTTCCCGTCCCACTGCGAGCTGCCGTCCCTCCGTCACGGGCCTGGTCCTCCGCTGATGGGCACCGCGGCGGTGAGAGGGGCAGCGGCTCCCCGGGGCCGGGGCGGCGCAGGGTCCCGAGCGCCGGCGGGGCTCTGCCGCATCGTTTCAGACCTGGAGAGGAGAAAAGAGGGAAAGAGTGGCCGTCAGGGAGATATTTTGGCCCCTTTTCTTGGCGTTGTGGTGGGGAGGGGGACAGAGGAAGGGGCAGCGCAACCCCCTCAAGCAGCCCCAGGGCGAAGCCCTACAGCTTTGGCTCTTCAAAGGATGCTCGGAGCATTTCACCTTTGGCAAAAGCTGCTGATGGAGGCACTTCTTTCCTCCCTGGGAAGCTATTTCTGGGTACTACTTAGCAACACGAGCAGAAAAAGATGACAGAAGAGCTCCACCTACGGATTAGCGGGAAGGGCTGTCGGGTTGGGCTGGGAGAGACATCCTGGGAAGGGCTCTCTGTCCCCGTGTCCCCGTGTCCCAGCTCCTGGGGCTGGAGGGATGGCAAGGTTCGGCTGTGCAGCAAAAGGCTTTGGCTCCACCTCGATTCCCCCCCCAGCACATCCCTTTCACCTCGCTGCCCCTGCACCAAACCGTCGCTCTGAAACCCCTGGAGAAAGGACTTGAGCTTCTGCTGCCTCTGCTTTAACTTTAACACCACCTGCAAATTGCCCTCGCAATTTTAGACACCGTTAAGTAGGTGAAAGAATAAAAACTAAGTCCCAAATTTACCAGCTGATTTTACAATACAGCACCTCAGGGCATTAGACGTGAAGCTCAAGTCAAGCGCAGCCGCTTAAAAGGTGCCACCAGGATTTTAGCCCCAAACACAGGTTATATTAAAAAGAAGAGTAAACCCCTGTTTTAAAGAGTCTCTTTTAAAAAGTCTGTTGGAAACAGAAAGGGTTTCTTTCTCCTCCCTCACCAGAAACCCCTCTTTACTGTCTGCCCCAGGGGGCAAAGGCTTGATACTGCTGGGAGCTGGGGAGGGGGCAACCAGGCTGCAAAGCAGCATGAAATTCAGCTTACTAGTCTTCTCCTGGGCGTAATTCTTACGGCCCCCCAGCCCCACTTGGGGTCCACCCTGTGCTGCACAGCCTCGCCATCCCTGCCCTGCAGTGATCGGAGCAGAAAATGCCAATTTCTGCAAGAAAAGGGGAGCGACCTGCGCCTATTCGGGGTCTCTGCAGCATGCACGGGTCATGTATCAGCTCACGTTCGATGCTTTGCTTGCGCACAGCAGCCGGGGTGAGCACTCCGAGATGCTGCTGCAGCACATATGCATTAATAATATTATTGTGTATATACAGAGATAGCAGAGGCACGGCTGCATCCCCGCGGCTCCCTCTGCAAAGGTGCTGTGGGCCCTTGCAGGGAGGGGAACGCAATGCAGCGGGGAGAGCCCAGGGGGGGTCCCCGGCTCCCCTCTCTGATCCGAGCTGCCAGGCTCAAATTCCTCCACAATTTCACACCCCGCTAAGTGAAATGAATCCTGGGCTGATTTGGCCAGAACCTATGTGCTCGCCCCCCTCCCCGTGCACCGGCCAAAGCTCACACGCGGCCCTTTGGCAGGCAAGGGTTTTGCTTGCAAAACAATGCACCACTTATGCCGCTTCCAGCCACCACTGCAAAGCCTGTTTGCTGCTGTTTAAATTTGCAAAGGCTCCTGGCCAAGATAAAATACCCAAGGCCAGCGCTTGCTACATTATCACAGTCCTGCTCTTTCAGCCACATAAAGGAGCCTTTTTTTTTTTTTTTTTTTTTTTTTTTTTGTGAAGGAAAGGCTCGTTTGTGTATCTGTAAAGCTGCAGGATTTGCGTGGCAGGGGCTGGGGTTTGCTGGTGCATTAGTGGTGAGCGCCAGGAGAAACAAACACCGTGCTCCCTGCGCGGGCAGAGCGATGGAGACGGGCAAAGCGGAGCTGGTGGCACGCAGCACTCTCCCACTGATGAAAGGGATCCATGTGCCGTGCCGGGATGCCTGGCGGTGCTGGCAGAGCCTGGCCAGGACACAGGCATGAATTTATCCCGTGCAAATGATAGGCGGTGCATGGGGATAAGGACAAGGTGTAAATGAGGGCTTCGTTCCCCAAAACCGCGACGCTTGTCGCCACGCCGGGGTTCGGGGGGTCCTCCGTCCCCGCGTGGGGCGTCCCTCCTGCTCGCTGCCAGCCACGGTGTGTCACCGCCTGCAAAGCCAGCGGCGGGGCACGATGGCACGGCGGCCACGGCGCAGAAATCTGGGCACTCTCGGTGAGGCTCAGCCAGCGCTGCTCCCGATGGGGCCTTCGGTAAGGAGGGCTGCGCGTGTTGATTTAAAGCGCTATTCCCCATGCAGCTGCCTGCATCCAGCACCGGAGGGTTTACGGACCCAACCCAAACACAGTTCGCCCCTTGCGGGATGGGAAACCCAGAATAAAATGAAAATAGGGACCATTTAATCTTTTTTTTTTTACAGCCTGCCCCCGGGACCAGGCTCCCCTCTGGGTTACTGCTGGCATCACTTCTTGGGTTTTTATGTTTCAGCTCCTGGAAGAAGAGGTGGAAAGGGATGGGACAGGGACAAAGGAAGGTTATGCTTTAAAAAAAGCATGTGATATTTATTACTAGGCTGCCTGGCTGCAGGGATAGCGACCCCCACCTGCCGCTGTGTGCCCTGCCGGGTGCTCAGCCCTTTTGCACCCTCCCATGCTGGGACAGACACGGGGCCACCCACAGCCTCCTGCAGCCCTGCTGCAGCTTGGGGACGCGGGGACAAGCCGAGCAGTGATGGCAGGAGCCTGGCTGGCAGGGCAGAGCCCAGCCTGCCGCTCCGCAGGGCAGGTCCCATCCTGCCGGGAGCCCCAACATGCCAGACGGGTTGTGATTCACCGCCCTGGCTCTTCAGCACCCGGAGCCAAGCGGCTCAGCTCCTCGCACCCCGAAAGCCAGCGGTGCCCAAGGGGCAGAGCTGAGGGTCACCTTGGGCTGCCTGTGCCCCCCGAGCACCTTAGCACTTCCCCATCCCAGCACGCACATCCTGGGGGGCTGCATCACCCCCAGCCCTGATAGCATCTCCTTCCCAGGAGAGAAGATCTGTGAATCCCACCAGCAGGATGCCAAAACTTTGCATCTCAGCTGGGACACCCTATGGGGACCACACCGCGAAGACCAAGGGGACCACCACTTCCCCACCGCAGGCAGGGCAGCCGCAGGTGAAGCATCTCCTCCTGCTCTGGAGGGAACAGCGGTAAAAGAACAAAATAGTCGCGTGAACAGCAAAAAATCCCCCAACACCCAACAAGAGAACCCCACCAGCTGAAGCAAAGCAGGAAGAAAGGCCTGAAATGGTGGCGCTGCCTGCAGAGAGGCAGGTTCAGCCTTGCTGCCCAGCCCCTGCCAGGGCTTAGCTGAGCATCGCTCCGGGCAGAAGGAAAAACTCCTTTCCCGTGGTGGGGAGCGGAGGGGTGGCCTCACTGGGGGAGTTGGGAGAGCCGGGTTCAGCGCTCGGCTCGGCTTCTCCCTTGCATGACCTTGGGGAAGTCAGTTAATCACGGTGACTCAGCCCTCCATCTGTAAATCAGGGCCGATAATGCTTCCCCTTGCCTATCTGCTCTTTGTATCGTCTATTGAGATTAGCAAGGCAGGGACTGTTCTTGCTATTTGTAGGTACAGTGCCCAGTCCAGTGAAGCCCTGACGGGGCTGGGAGACGTGCAGGGCTGGGTGTTAGGGAGTCCGGTCGGGGCGGGGGTCCTGGGGCCGCGGCTCCAGTCGGGGTTTGGCACGGGTGAGCTCACAGGCTGCTCCTGCAAGGTGAATAAACAACCAGCCCAGGATGGGGCTGCTGTTATCTGGGTGGGTATCGTGGCCGGAGGCGCTGTGGTTTCGGCAGCGGCGGCTCAGGGACTGGTGTGGGAGTGGGTAGAAGGGAAAAAAAGTCAAGATGCCAGCTGGGTGGCATCACCCAGGCAAATGCCCTTTTGCTGCGGCTGGTGGGAGGGAGATGGGCAGGGGGCATGTGGGGGTCCCAAAATGAAACCCTCCAGCTCTGTGGGCTTTCACAAGATGCAGGGGTGACTCTGAACATGCTTTGGGTTTTTGTCCCCAAAAAAGGGGTATTTAACCACTTTCGAGAGGATTTAAGTCCTACCCAGGCGGGTTGATCCTATCCAGGCACGACTTTGGCTGGGGCTGTGAAAAATCCCTTCCCTTTGTGAACTGGCCCCTTCTCAAAGCCCAGCGCCTCTTTAAACTTTCTGCCTCTCGCAGCCAGGCTGCTGCGGGGCCAGAAAAGCAGCCGGGAGGTCCCTGAGCATCCCTGAAGCTGGGGCTCGGGGCGGGGGAGGGGGCTGGGGGCATCCCCTGAGCCTGCTGGGGATGAGGAGGAGAGCGTCTGGCTCCCAAAAATAGCATCTGACCCTGTGCTGTCAGCTGGCCCGTACCTTGGCACCCTCCGCCGCTCAGCTACTGCCGGGACTCACTTTCACCTCCCATGAAATATGAATTTCTTGGCTGCAAAGGAAAGAGAAAAATATGTCAGGAATCTGTCTTTGGCTTGGCTGCCAGCACCGCGGCATGCGGGGAGCGCTCGGCCGCCAAAAGGAGGGGTTTCCACCCCAAAATGCCCCGTCATGGCCACCCCCAGCTGGGTCCCCGTGGGCTTTGGCTGGGTGCGTGGTCATGGGGTGCTGTGGGAGTGAGGAAACTGAGGCACGGATGGAGATGGGGTCCTGCCTCCCCCTCTTCTGCGCCCCAGCTGCATCCCCTGCATCCCGGCTGCTGCCTCTGCCCGTTGGGGTCCTGCAGACCCCAAGCCTTGCAGGGGCTCATTGTAACACGGTCAGGATACGGCCCCGAGCAGCAGGACACGGCCTTGCTGGTGTGAGGAGGAGGAGGAGGAAGGGGAGACTGAGGACGGCCAAAGCTCAAACCACAGCCCCGGGCGTGCTCAGGACACCGGCCAGCGTCCGGCAGGTGCTGAGAAGAGCCATGGGGCAGCTGCCAACCTGCTGCCTGCCGGGCCTGATCCTGCACCCTGCACCCAGCCATGAGCCCACATCCTCCCGCTGTCCCCGACCCTCAGTACCCCCCAGCTGGGGGGTGACGTGCTGGTCCCCCCTATGCCCAGCCCCAAAGGGGCAGGTGGTGGAGGAGCAGCCCACCTCCTGTCCATCTCCATCCCGTACCGCACCGAATCAGGCCATGCTCCCAAAACAGCGCTCAGCTACATTACACCTTGGGATTGAGCTGGGAAAACGGCGCTTTTTCCCAAGTTTGGGAAAAATGGGGGGATTTTAAGGGGTCACTGTTACCTCCCTGCCAGCCCCAGGTCCAGCCTGGAGTTAAGCCACGCTCGCTGCTCCCCAAGAGCACATGGACCATATCCAGAAACATCAAACCCTGCTCTGACATTAACCCACTTCCCAATCAAATCAAAAGCAGGATGGAGGGTCTGGTTCCTGCCTGGGCACGATGCGTCTCACCAGGAGATGCGACACCTCCCTTGCCAGCCCTGGTCCCTGCTCCCCCAGGACCAAAGGGGCAGGTTTGGGGATGGACAGAGGCTCTTTCTGAGAAAGGCTGGGGGGAGGCTGCAGCATCCCTTGGGGAGAAACCGCAGCGGGAAGGAGCTGAGCCCTGGTACCGACGGCTTGAAAAGGACTTTGTAAGAGGGGCTGGGAAAGACGCTGGGGCTGTGTACACACACACACACTCCTGGATGGTCTGGTCTGGCCGTGTTGGGGCAAGGAACACTGTGAGAAGTTGTTTCCAGCGGCTTTTTCTGGCCCAAGGAGAAGTTGGAAGGTGATTCAGAAAGTTTGTTTCTTGCTTTACGATGATCCAAAATTGATTTTCTGGATCTGAACAGGTTTGAATTTCCAAGCTGGTGACAATCCAACTTTTTGCTTGGGATCCAGATTTTGCAAACAGTCCTAATCCTTCCTCGGCTTATAATGTAAAATAGTGGGGGAGGGCAGGTCCCTGGGCGGGCACGGCTGAGCCTGGCAGCTGCCTGCACACCCCACGAGATGTGGGGGTGTTGCAAACCAGCATCTTGGCGCTGCGCCCGGGATCCCTCCCGAGCCTTCACCCGCCCGACCCGGAGGCGCTGCGAGGGGAGGTTGCACGCCTGGCAGAGGGGATGCCCCACGGGACACGGCACCGAGGAGGCGGTTGGGGTGGCGGGGAGATACGGCTCAGCCCTGCCTGGACGTCACCCCAATCCAATGTCTCATGAAAAGGGAGGGATGGATCGGGGTGACCTGGCAAAGCAAACCCCGTAATTCCCTGGCTGGGTGGTCACGGGAGCTGGGTGTCAATCAGCTACGGACACTCGCACCGGCCCCATCCAAAGCAGCCCCCAACGGCCTCTGAGCCTTTTCCAAAGGAAATAAGATGGCTGGTGATAGAGAGCGGCGAGGCTCTCCTGAGGTTCAGCTCAGCTTCTTCTCACCCATCGCAGAGCGGGAAAGGCAGCTGGGGTGTGCCAAGCGGGGCCGGGAGCTGCCGAGGCAACCAGGGACGGGTTGGAGCAAGGTGAGGGTCAGCTCCCAAACTGCCCCCCCAAGCAAGGAGCTGGCCTGGTTCTGGTGCGTTTTGGCATGCAGAGCCCTTCAAAGCATCTACTTCCCTATAAAACCAGAGGCATCGGCCATCTGGGACCTCCTCCCCTCCTGCTCGCCGAGCCCCGAGACTGCAGCGAGTTTAATCTCCCCCCGGGAATCAGCAGAGGGGCTGGGCCTGACAGCAACGTCTTTGTAGGGCTCTAATAAAGAATGACTTATTTTGACATTTATTTAAGAAATATTAATCTTTCATTTTCCTTCTAAATGCTCCTGTTTGCTAAGGAACTATCTGTTACCTAAGTGCTCCGATAAATCTTCTAAGGTAAAATTACATGTTAGATGCTGCCAGAAGGGTACATTTAAGAATGCTTCCTAAATTATCAACTGCATTAATCTTAATTACTTTGGTAAAAGTAGAGTCTGGCATTAGGGTGAACTAAATTGAACGGGTGTTTGTTTGTCTTTATCATATCACATATTTGAGATCATTTAACAGAACGCAGATAAAAGGCGCGTGGGGCAGCGAGGTACAGAGCAGCTGCCTGATGAAAATGATGGATCCGGATGACAAAGAGCAGGCGGGAGGGGACCGCAGGAACCCCTGGGGTCCCCGACGCGGCAGGCCCTGCCTGGGGCAGGGTGGTGCATGGGCAGAAGAGCACGGCAAAAAAAAAAATAAAATTTTTTTTAAATTCAAAATTCACTCATTCGACGCTGTTTTGAGTGATTAAAGCAGAAGTTTGGGAGGATAAAAGCAGGTCGGTGTCCCGCTGGGTGCTGGGGGAGGCGAAGGGCTCTGGGTACCAGCGCATCCCACATCGCCCCATGGGTACCCTGGCAACTGGCCTGCGTCCTTCTGGGGTGCAAACGGACAGAGCAGGACAGACCGCAGCCCGTGCACAAGTTTGTGCTGAAATCTGGCCGCTGTCCTGCTTATTCGGAGACCCGCGGCATGCCTGAGCGGGCCCAGGCCCTCGCTTCGACGTGAGCGCGTTGCTCGGTATTTTAAGGCACAGAAATGAAATTAAGCGTGGGATTAAGTGCTCTCTTTCACTGGGGCCTTGGAGAGGTATTAAATACTGCTGTGACGAAATCTCGCCATCTCCCCCGGTCTGCGTGACCTGGGCAGATGGGTTATCAAAGCAGAGTGAATTTGCATAAGCCAAAAGGGAGGATTTTTCTCTCTTGCTCCCTTTTGTTTTAAATTTAACAAAAATCTGTCCACAGACACCCCTGTGCATGGGACGCTGAAGGGGAGCTGGTGGAAGAAGGGGAGAAATGATTCGGCGCGTTGCTGGAGATGCGGATAAAGGATGGATTTGGGGGAAGGGGAGCCCAGTGGCAACACCTTGACTATCCCCAGCCCTGGCTGACCCCCTTGGGCATTGCCATGGCACGGCATGCTGGTGTCCCACATCGCCGTATCCCCCTCGCCCCGCTTGCCCGAGGTAGAGCTCTGCTCCTCTTTTCTCTCCTAGCCTTCCGTGTCCCCCAAAATAAAGGAAGAAAAAAAGCAAAGGCAATGACACCGTTCCCAGGCCAATATCACATTTCCTTCCTCCCGGCGGAGCCTGGGTCTGCTCCAAGTTGCCTTCCCCTCCGCTCCCGCTCCCAGCCCTGGTCAAACGGGGACAGGAAACCCGAGAGCAATGAGCACATCACTGGTATTTTCACCCAAGCCTCATTTAGCTCGTTGTCCTTTCGGCATCCTTCTCCTCCGCTTTGCTCGGTGGCACGGCCGCTCGGGGATGGGGGCAGGGGGCACAGCAGATGAGAATCTGCCCCACATTCATTCGGCCAGTTCTGCCTTTGGGCAGACAGACGCACGCACGCACGTATCTCCGAGTGAAATTAATTGGCTCATTGCAATTAACGCGGTCACAGACTTCAGCTGGGCTCGGCTGGATGCACGGCTGCGAGCTCCCCAGCCGTGGTGAGCGACCAAGGAAGGCCACTTTCCTGCCTGTTGGTGACAGAGATCCCCAGCGACACCAGTCTTGCTGAGCCCCAGCAGACAGACTGACAGACTGGCACCTCCCCAGCCTCTCTGCAAGAGCAGCAAAATCCCAATATTCCTCCCCAAACTGCTCTGGCTTAAAGGGTGCAATGGCCGCAGAGACGCACGCACAGCCGGGTTTCGGCAGAGAGAGCGAGCAGCATTTCACGCCGGGGCTTAGACGGAGCACGGGCGGCACGAGGAGCATCACGGCACCGGCCAGCAGCCCCAGCACGGATGCTCTAAGTGCACCCACCAACCTGGCTCAGACGATCTTGTCGCCCTGCCCTGGGCTTCGCCCTGAGCTCGGGCAGGAGGGGTGACCCGCAGCAGGAGCCCTCCCAAGCCCATCCCTGCTGACACAGCTCCCTCATCCCCTGCAACCCACCCACACCATCCTGGGGAGTCCCACCTGTCCCCGGCGGTACCCGGCAGCCGCAGCCATCCCAGCCCGGAGAGCGGCGGTGCTCCTGTCCAGCCGGAGCTAGTTACGGCAGGATCTGATAGGAGGAGACTCCAGCTAGATTTGGGGGCTTTTAAGCTGTCAACTTTCCTATAATTATTAGCGATGTTTTAAATAAGCTCTCTTCTGAAATTTGCCTCTGAAAGACAAGATTAATGAGCATTTCCTTTGGGGATTTATTGCACTGTTAATTATTCTCTTCCAGAAATTTGGTTTAGAATATTATCAGCTTTTTTTTTTTCAATTAAAAGTGATTATAATTTGCTCAGTATAAAAGAAAAGTGGATTTTAAAAAAAAATTATAATATCCCCCCTTCCTGATTAAGTATAATAGTCAAGTGATGGAGATAAAAGTAGCCAGTGGCTCTGGCAGGCCACGCCGTGCAGACATGAACTTGGCGTGTCCCCCCCCACCCCCAGCAACTCCGTCCCTGGTGGGGTCCAGCTCTCAGGATAACGCAATGTGTAGAGGCCGACTTGCAATTTATGGAGATTTCCTGCAGAGGGAAGCAAAGGTGTCTGCAAGCAGCCGCCCGGCGCGGTGCCAACTTTGGACAGGGGGTTTGGGGAGGAGGAGGAGGAGGCTGGGGCTGGTGAGACCCAGCGATGCTGCTCCAGCAAGCACCTTCTCCCAAATAATGTTTGGCTGCAATTTCAGGGCTCGTGGTAGAGGCCAGGAGATGCTCCCTGGGACACTGATCCCTCTCGGATCGTGCAGTGGGAAGGTGTTGGTAGAAAGGCTGGTTTCTATTTTTACCCAAAAAACCCCAGCCCTTTTTTGCACCAGGAAAGCCGCGGGGTTTGAAGTGGGACCTGAGCAGGTACAGTGCTGGCAAAGGGGCTCAGGTCCCCAAAACACAGCCCAGGCCAGGCACCAGCACCTCGCCGGTTCACAAGCCATTTGCCCTCCCCAGCAGACATTCCTCGTGTGTCTCCCAAATGCAAAACATTCAGAAAATGCTCCGAATACAAATGCTTGCTTGGTGGGGGATGGATCCGATTACACCCAGGGCACAGGGGGGAGCAGCCCCACGGCATGGAAAACACCCTGCAGACTGCACAAGAACCCGAGACCACGTCCACGGCAAGGTTTGCTTTAACCCTACACCGCCCCTGCGAAAGCCCCGCTGCTTGGCTTGGCTGGTAGAAAGCAAACAAGATGTTGAGCTAAATGCAAAGGCTGGCCGGGAGATGCCCCGTACCGGCACGTCTCTCACTGGGACAGGCAGGTTTGGCTGGTCCCTGGTGCGTGGGGTGACCCGTGGGTGCTGTCCCATCCCTGTCCCCCGGCACACAGACCTCCAGTGGCGATGGGATGCTCCGGGCTACGCGGACGTGCTTCGGGTACCACCTGAGCGGCAAGCTGGGATCACGTATCCCTGCCCAGAGACCCGGGTGAGGGCCACATCACGGATTGAGTGGGATCACCAGCGGTGTGCAGCCTGGCCTCTGCAAGCGTGGCATGCGTTGCCATCTCCCAGTGCACCTTCCCTCTGCCTATCCAAACATGCTGGCCTGGGGCACCGGGACCTCCGACTGCAATGCTGTGGGTATCCCCCCTCATCCAGCCCCCACAACCAGGCGCACCGGCATAGCCGTGCTGGCACCACTGGCTTGCATCTTCCGTGAGCTCACACACGCTCACGCACGCACTGGTGATGTCCCTGCGAAATCCCTGCCACTCTCAGGAGCGATGCCAGCTCCGTCCCCTCCTGCGGGAGCCCTGGCGCTCGCAGCTGGCATTGTGCAGCCGTCCTCGGCTGCCTGTGACCTGCAGCTGTGGCACAGACACTGCTGCAGAACCCGCACGGCCGCATCCCTCCCTGTCGCTGCCGGAGAGCGGGCACCCCACCAGCCCCCGCAGCAAGAGAGGGTTTTAATTTACTGCCTATTTACTCCTTTCTGCAACTGATGTCCTCTGCTGTGCCAGCGAAAAGCCAGCCGGGAGCAGGTCCTTGCTGCCCAGCCCTTGGTTTATGCCTGCTCCAGAGCATCTCCCCATTGCTCGGCCAGCGGCATGCGTCAGCGCCGTCCTCCCCACGCCAACGGGGACGACCATGGCTGATGGGCCGGGGGGAAGGGGAACACCTGCGAGGAGGGAATCACACCCCGGAGAGCAGGGAGGGCAGCCAGGGAATTCTGGAGCGTGCCTCACTTCAGGGTCCCTCTCCCATCCATGGGGTTGGGATGCACCCATGGGTACTGCCTCAGCACGGGGAGCTGCTCCCATGGGAGGTGGGAACAGGGCCACGGTGATTTTGATGGAGAACGACCTGGTTTGGCTTCCTTTGGATGGGGCTGCTGCCTGAAGCCAAGCTTGCCATCGCCTCCAGTGCCTTGCACGGCGTTCCCTCGGGATTCACAGTCCTTCGGAGGCAGGAGGGATGTGCCACGCGCGAAAACGCAGCATGGGGTCACAGGTTTAGGAAAGAGCTCAATGCTCAGACTCCAGCATCGCCACAGCTCCTCGCCAGGACAGTCCCTGAGCTCTGCATGTCTGAGCTGCAAAATGCACTGGCCACCCTGGTGCCGAGCTTTTAGTCCACACCGGGCCAGAGGCACGCCAGGAATGTTGCATTTCGGGCAGCAGGACCCCAAAAAATGAGCTGCCCTGCTGCAGCCCCCTCCCACCCCGGCTGGCTGTGGACACCGGTGCTGAGAGATGCTCTCTGTTCTCAACGGGAGCAGAAATGCTTGGGGCCAAGAAAAACGCGCGGAGCTATAAAAAGGCTGGCAAACAGAGGGACATTCATGGCAAACTTCAATCAGCCGCTTCGTAAAGATGCTGGTCGCAGTCGGGCGGGTTGCATGGCCCCGGCAGCCCCAGCCAGGGAGCAGCAGACGGCTGCCAGCAGCGGGCAGCGCCCAGGATAGTGAGCAGCTCGGTCCTCCTCTGCCTGCCAGCGTGATGTGGACGTGCCAAAGCATCAGTGATACAAAAATGGCATGGGTTTGTACAGCCCGCCGGCATATCCATGGTTTGTGGGGTGAGGATGGGCTAGAGCAAAATCCAGCCGTGCTTTCTGTCGTTCCTCCTGGGTGTCCTGTCCCCTCCGGCCCCTCTCCAGGAGGGTGACGGCAGCCTGTGGCCGCGGAGACCCTCCTGCGCCACGAAACATCAAAGCTGGACAGCCGCTCGGGTCAGGTTTGTTTGCAGGTGCCAAACAGGAGTCCGGCACATGCTTAAAACTTCAAAGGGCGAGTAACGAAAAGCATTTTGCCCATGGGTTTCCAGGCACACGCAGCCCTTCCCACTGGTCCAGCTGCTGGGTGGCCAATGTGGGGACACATCCCTGTGCCCCAACCACAGCAGGAGTGGGCACAAGCCAGGCGATACCAAGGTGGAGAAAATCCACCAAGAGGCTCCGTGCTATTTCTTCTGCATTTTTTTTTCTTCTTTTCTTTTTCACCATGCACCATCCGTGAGCGAGCGTGGTCAAATAACGCCAATATTCATCGCCCGGACAAGCCCAGGCTCTGTTTGCTCAGGAGGCACATTTTCTCCAGAGACACACCAAGCAACAAAATCCCCTTCCTCGTGCCGGGGTATTTTTCTTTTATCAGCTGAAAAAATTAACAGAGGATATTACAGAGGGCTGAAGAATGGCATCCTACAAATATTTCCCTTTTGCTGGTGGTGCCATGAGGTGGAAAAGTGCTTGGGGTCCAAGCCCATCCCTGCTGCGCTGGTCCAGGTACCAGTCCGGGGCAACATCCCTCCTCAGCGTGTGCCTGCGAGATGCAAAGTGAGGACTGGGAATTTCCCTTCTGCTTCAGGGTATGGTTTTCAGGCAGAGCAGGGAGACTTTAAGATGTTGTCTCAAGGAGACCAGGTCTGAGGAAAGGATGCTGCTGCCGTTCCCACAGGGAAAATGCAGCTGCAGCTGCTGCCGGGGCTGAATCCCAGCGGTGAGGTGATGCCGCAAGCAAAAAGGGGCTGGAAAGTGCAGAAATGGGGAGGGGATCTGGCCATTGCCCCCGGCCTGGGGCAGGCAGCATCGCCAGGGACCAGGCTCCATGCTTTCCCATGCGTCTCATCCCTTCCCTCACCTTCAGCCACTGAAGGAGGAATGAAAAAGAACAACCCCCGCTCCTGCCCCCAACCCTCTGGGAGTCTGGAAAAAAAAAGTGTATTTTTACATCCTGGCTGGAAACCTGAACTCTTCCAAACAGTGACAAATTTATTTTTTTTTTTAAGAAACCTTACTTCTGAAAAACGGGTGAAACCCACTCATTAGCGGTTTCTTTCCAGACCCCAGTGGCGGGCAGATGTGGGTAGAGAGCAGGGGGCCGGGGTATCACTCCCTGTCTGATGGGCCACACTCATCCCGGGATTATTTTTCCTCCCCGCAGAAAGCGTCCCAGACAATACCTAATGCGATGGACACCGGAAACTATTTATTTCCCTCAGCTATTTAGCAATGACCGAAGCAGTGCTAATGCAATATTACTAAATCCTGCATACTTTTACAGTGAATTCACAGACCGAGAGGCTTTTTTTTTTTCCTTCACCTGGAGATTTAGTGCTGCTGGGAGCGGGCAGGAGATATTTGCAAGGGGAAGTCAGGCGGGATATTTGTGCCGGCGCGGGGATAGGGCTGCGGAGCAAATAACTTTGTGGATCTCTCATCTGCCCCGCTCCTTTTCCTCCATTTTCCAGCAAAACGTTGCAACTAATAATTTTCACACATGGTGCAAGAGCTGCCGTAAAGTAGCTGCTTATTTCATTAACAGCCACCGGCTGCTATCGGGTTTAGGGAAAGGGGGTGTTGGAGAAGGGCCACCCGCGCCCCGTGGGGTATCGCTTTACCCCGTCGCTTCCTGCCCAGGTGAACCCACACAAACCCGCCTGTGTGATGGAAAACATTCGGGACCCGAGACACGTTTCCAGCCGAAAACACAGGCTGCGATTCAGCTTCCCTCCCCTGCCTTCCAAGACGTCCTCTTTCTAACACAGAAAGTGGCATTTATCTCGGGATTCCTCAAACCCGCGGTATATATATGTAAAAAAATATATAGAAAAAATTAAATATAGGTCCGGGAGTCTGCCTGCGCCCCGCTGCCCGTCGCCTCGGTGGTTGGTGCGCCTCGTGCGTGTGGGGATGCGGGGGGGATGCTCCCAAAACGAACCACCCCGCTCCAGCAAGCAACCCTACGATAACAAGCCAGCGCCGGGGTCGGCAGGAGGGAAACGGGTTCACCATGCCGGGTCCTTGTGAGATGGGGAGATGGAGGCACGGCGAGAGGACGACTCCCTCACGCCCGCGCCGGCTCCCGGTACGCCCCAGCATCCTGACACCCAGCCTGCCTTCCTCCGAGCTACCCTTTAATCTTCCTCGCCGCGTGTTTCTAAATTGAGAGTTACAACGATCGACCCAAGCAAGACTTTGTTTGGGTTTTTTTTTTTCTTTTTTAAAGCTGGTTTGCAAAAACACACTATAAAGAGGGAAATGTGCTGCCTGCCTCTGCCCCAGGATGGGGCCAGCAAGCACGGCGGGGGCTGCAGAGGATGCGAGGACTTCACCCGTTGTGCCTTACCAGGGCCAAGCCCAGGCAGAGCTTGGGGATTACTTTTCCCTTTCATCGGATGCCAGCTTTCAGCCCAGGATTTATACGGTCAAATCCAAAATCCCTGGAAGGCAGGGCTTGGCGCGGTGGGAACGCAGATGCTGCTTTTACCCTGCTGCTGTAATTATGCCACCAAACTTAGAAAGCAGCGGAAGAGCCGTATGTAGCGCTACAATTAGGAGGCTGTTTAATTGCAGTGCAATTGCATATTGTTTTCCTCTCCCTGACTCCAGCTGCCAACAACCAGCTGAGCATCAGGAGCCGCACTGCAGACGCAGGCAACACTGGCTCCCCGGCGCTCCCCGCTCCTGCATCCCCTGAGCATCGCTGCCGCGGTGAGGCACGTGGCCGGGCAGCTCTGGGGACAAGGGGCTTGGTGACCCATCACAGACATATGGCCCTGTTGAGTCAAGAGCAGTGGACAGCCCTGGCCGGAGTATCCAACTGGGGAAGGAGCCACCAAAATACGTATCTGCTTGATGAAAGATGCTTTCTTCAAGCAACAGACATCGTTCTCCTCTCTCTGGACTCCCCTTCTGCCCAAGGCACGCTGGCTGGTCTCAGGAGCAGCCAGGAATGATTCCTCCCTGTCAACCCGGAGATTAAAATGGATATATGCGTGGGAACCAGCAGCAGCAATGGAGATGACATGGGAGAGCAGCTGATTTATATCACACTGCCCCTGCAAATGCCGTGCATAAATCTGCTGCTTTTCAAGGCAAAGCGTGAATCAGAATAGCTGCGCTCGACTTCGCTTTATCTCCTCGCTGCGTGACTCATCCTCGGAGCGTTGAATTGGGCTTCCTACGGAAAAGTGATGAATGTACACGGCCAGCGGACCAGCTTTGCATCGGGGATTTCACGGCGCCCAGCAGGAACAGTGCCCCCACCAAATCCATCGCTGTATACAAAGAAAACGAGGGTCCATGAGAAAAAAACCCAGTTGTTCCCACCCTGACAGTGGCAGGCACACACTGGTTTGGGCAGAGTCAGCTCGGGTCCCCTGCTCTTGCCCACAGCTGTTGCCACAACCCCGGGGTTTAAGCTGGACCGAAGCCTCCTGAGCTGCTCACCAGCCCCGGGGCTGAAAGATGCTTCCATGGGTTTATCCAGCCACGGCACCAGGAGCAGGGATGCATGGGGGGACCCGGCGCACATCCCCGGTGTCGGCAGCCCAGCCGGGGCTACGTGGCTCCGACAGAGGTGGAAGAGACAAGCAGGGACTGGCATCTTCTGCAGGACAGCCCTAGGTTGATGACACTGCTGAAAGGTGAGATGATAATGCCTAAATATCACGTTTGAAGTGAAAGTGGGAGCAGATCTGGGGGGAAAGATGGGGGGAGCTTCGTGTTCCCTCCAAGCCTCTCTCCAGCCATTCTTGGGCAAGGCCCTTTAAAATGAACATGTATGGTGACTTAACTCTCACAGTTCATCGTGTCAACCCTAGAAGCACATATAATGTTTAGCAGTTGGCAAACAGGGCTGGGCGTCCTCCCGTTGCAAAGGCTGAGATGCTGTGAGTCCTCTGCTCCCCATGCTGCGGCGGTGCTAGGGGCCTTGCCGGAGGAGCCGGACACATCTCCTGCACCATGCAGGAAGGCGGCTCCTCTTGTTTTCACAGCTGATGTCAGGTCTGGAGACGCTGCCGTGGAGCCGCGCCGGGGAGGAAATGCGGCAGAGGGTCAGCCGGCAGCTGTGGCCGCCACTGCCTGCACCTGGGCTTGTCTGGGACCCGCACCGATGGGGAGGCTCCTAGATCTGCCACCCAGGGGGGTGCAGAGGAGGCTTTCCAGGGATGAGCTGCTCCTCCAAAGCCCTGCCGAGCTCTGCGTGCTTGGGAGCATGGGAGGAGCGGCGGCTTCACTGGGTGATGCGCTAGCCACATACCAACACGGAGAGCCACCCACGTCTTGCAAAGCACTCCAGAAGCTGCCTGCAGGATTGCTCGCTGGAAGGCGTGGGGGGAGCAGAGAGGTCTGACCAGACCCTGGTCTCGTCCCCATGATGTCCTCAGTCCCCCTTCCCCTGGGCTGCGTTGCACGCACAGCCTGTGTGGGAGGTTACTTGGAGGTGGGAAAGGGGAGCGCGTGGCGGGGAGCTTGGGTGCAGCCGGCAGCGTGGACACGATGAGAGCCGCATGGACAGCCACAAAGGGAGAGATGTCCCAGCAAAGCCCAGGGATGCGCCACCATCCTGGGCCCCGGTGAAAGCAAGGATGCTGCTCGGGGAAAAACCCTGTCTGAGCCATGCTCCAGAGAAAGGCCAGGGAACCCCTTCCCTTCCTTCCTTTAATGATCTGCTCTCCGTACAGTCATGAGCAAAAGGAAACATGTATATATAAAAGCAGCCCCTCTGGGTTTCCCTTCATTGCACCCTGCTGTCGAACGCTTCCCAGAAGGCTGCGGAGAGCTCAGCCGAGCCCAACACACGCCTGTCCCCAGCAGCCAGTGTCGCAGTGCAACTGCCATCAGCTTGTCCCCCTCTGTAAAAACAACAGGCAAAGAAAGAGCACTTTTGTTTCTTCCTCCTCTATTGACACAGCTGGGAGGGCTGGAGCCAGGGGAGGTTCCTCCTCCGGAGGGCCAAGAGCCTCCGCACGCTTACTTTGTAGCCCAGGTGGCGCTGGAAGAGGCAAAGCTCCCTCGCCCACTTCACACAGGCTTGCTGGATGCAGCCAGAGCATCCCTCGGCCCGTGCCTGGGCCCTGAGCGAAGGAGGTGGCAATGGGGAAAGATGTCGCCCCAGCTGCTCCTGCTGGGTCCCCTCAGAGCTGGGAGCTCTGGCAAGGATCGTTCCTGGGATGACGGCGAAGTGCAACGCCAACGCTGCGGCTGCCAGCACCGTGCTGTGCGAACCGAGCCCAGCCGAGCTGCCGGTGGCTCCTCCCGCGCCCATCCACATCCAAGCCGAGGATGCTCCCATAATCCTGGAGCACCTGCACTGGGGGCCGTGCCACGCCGAGCTCCCTGCACGCACGAGCTGCTGGCCTTCTCCTTCTCCTGCCCCACGGCATCTTCCCGGCTCGGCTGGACACGGCACGATGCACGTGCCGCAGGCGAGGCCGGCTCCTTGGCCAGGCCTGTGTCACTCTGCTTTTAACAGGAAGGCACCAACCCCTCCCCTCCCTTACATTTCTGGTGAAGAATTTACTGCGCTGGCTTTTGCAGATGTCCAGTGCAGTTATTTTATTGCCATTTATTCTAAGCTCCCCAACCAACACTGCAATGACATGGGGAAGAGGTTAATTAATAAGCTGTAGAGAGGAGCTGTATGTTTCCCTGTAAATAAACCCCCAGGTGTTGCTGTGCGCGTGTTCGCAGGTTGCTGCGATTAGCTGGGGTTGCGGGAGGAATCCGGTTCAATCTCATAGGGCAGAACGTGCTCTCCAAGCCAAACTCGGGGCCTCATCCAGCCACCGTTTAAGAGCACGAAGCATCCTGCCTCACAGCCCTCCGCGAGCACCACCTCCAAGCATCCCTCTCCTGGGATTTTGCCACTGACTTGCACGGAGCCGGGGCCGAATCCGGCCGCCCGGCCATTGCGTGATCGGTGGGTTTGCTCCTCTTTGCCTCTGGCCTCCGAGGCAAGAGGCGAATGCAAAGCATTCCTTTATCTCCCTGCCTCTACCAAACGACAGGCAAAGCAATAAAATGCATTTTTTTATAGAGCTGTAAATTTAATTTCCTTTTAAACCATTTGCTTCCACTTATAACTCAATGGAAATCCTGCGCTGCTGGCAAAGCCGCAGCCTCCCTGTCCTGCCATCAATGTATAGAAGCAGAGGGCTGCAGCTTTTGGATGAGCTTAAAAGTTGATGGAAGGGAAAATGGGATGGGGGAAGAGAGGAAAATTCTTAGGGCATTAAGGGCCTATTTTCCATCTTCCTCATGAACCTTCCTCAAAGGAAGAGCTTGAGCTGCTTTACGGGGGCACAACTAAAGCTGTTTCTGTCCGCAGGATAAAAGTTCAGCCCTGGACATTGCTGTGAAGCCGAGGATGCTGGCTGCAAGGGGAAGAGAATAAGGATTTTTCTGGCCTGAAAAACCACACAGGGCTTTAGATTTGGGGCTAAGAAGCAAGGAGAAGCAGCGTGGGCTCATGCATGTGACCAGCAGCCTTATACCATCAGGAAACCAGAGGGCAGCGGCACCAGCATCACCCGCCCTCGGCATGGGAGATCAACCTTGGCACGACGCGGCAGGTGTTGGGGTTGATCCCCCGGAGCGGACCCTTCCTTCAGCAGGACGTCGATCAGGGCAGAGCCTGCTGCTCCTCCTGGGAGCTCCTCATTAGCACGTCCCTTGATGGGGCTGATAGGAAGCAAATGATGGCTGCTACAGCAAGATGGTCCCCGGTGACAGATGCACGGTGGCCCTGGAAGTCCGTGGCACCCATCACTTGCTCGGCTGTGGGTCTACCATGCCAGGGACCTGGATCCAGACTGCTCCTCTCCTCCGAAACCCCTCCAGCCTTTTCACAGGAGGCGTTTGCAGTCTGCACCCACAGCAGCTGCTGTCCCACGAAGGAGCACGACTGACGGACGGTTCCTGGTACTGTACAAGGGTGTCTGACCCACACACCTCACCCCAAGGCTGTGAGCATCCTCCCCCAGCTCTCAGAGATGGCCCCGAGCCACGGGCATGCTCTGAGCACCCGTTTTGCGTCTCCTGCCCGAAGAACGTGGCTGCATCCCCATCACCTACCTGGCACCTGAGGACTCCTCTCTCCTACTTGGGCTCCTCACGAGCTCCAGACGTGCAGAGATCCATGGTGTGGCAAATCCCAAAGGCCGGAGAGGCCATTCCCGTTTGTCCTGGGTGGATCCTCCTGTGCTCGTGCCTGTCCTGTGCCGCTGGAAGGCAGCGGGCCGCTTACCGGGAGCTGGATCTGCGGGAGAAGGGAGCAACCCAGCTCAGCAGGGAAACGCCTCCATAGGGATGCTGGAGATGGACTGCAAGCCACCGCTGCAGGGACATCATCCCGTCACCCTGGGTCATCGACCCAAAGTACAGGAGCTATCTGGAAGAAGCTCTGATGCAGATGCTATTCCAGAAAGCCAGTGCAGGGATTTTGGAAGAGCCACCCATCCCAGCTGGGAGGGGGATGCTGCAGCGGGGTTCGCAGGGGGCCCCCACCAAAGCTGCACAGTGCTGCCCCTGCCAAAGCCAGCGACCCTGCCAGGGGACAGCAAGGGGAAAGCAAGCACCCGTGCATGCTGCCGTCCCTCCTGCCTGCAGTCTGCCCTCCTCACTGCCAGTGCTGCCAGGCCCTGCCAGGCTGGGGAGGGCTGAGTGCTCTGGCTGCCAAAAACTGAGAGGTGCCGAGGGATGCAGCCCACTTTCTCCCTGCCCTACAGCCTGTTGATCTTTGAGCTCTATTTCTATCCTGCTTTTTAACTGACTGATGAGGAACGATGACAAAAAGGCTCAAAACAGACCCACGGGGGCCACCGCCGTCTCTACCGCTGCCTGTACCAGACTTCATGTCCAAGCCTTCCCCTCCTGCCCGTCACCTCCCTCAGGGATGCACACTGGGCTGGCACGGGCTCCCTGGCCATGCTTCGGGATACCTGCCCGCAGCCCGACATCCAGCACCCTCCTCGCCCCATGCTGGGGGAAGAGCTGCTTCCAAACACCTGCAAACACCTTCAAATCCCTCCTCCCTCCTCTCCGACCCTCCAACATTTCAGCTAATATTCAGGTTGTTTTGGGGGGACAGGGACCCCAGCACGACATGCCCCAGACCGTCAAAAACAGAAGGGTATAAACAAGCAATAACAGCTACACTTTAAGCCCAGCTTAAGGCATTGCATGAATCAAGTTCCATTCATCCCCACATCCCAGGAGGAGGCTGCGTGACCCGAGGCTCGTCGGTGCTGCTTGTTAGCAACGTGGGACTTGTTTGCAAACTGCACCAAGCCCATCCATGTCTCCGTTAATCTGCTACAGGTGAGCAGAGCTCCCGGCGCCCGCTGCTTGAGGCCGCTCCCATCCTGGAGCAATTTGCGGCTGCGTCAGGAAAGCTTCCAGCTGGATCCACCAAAACAAGATGTGAGGGTGCCTTTTCAAGGTGAAATTTTGGGAAGGCAGCCACAGAAGCAAAGCAGAAAGGATTTTTACAATGACCCAGACGGGTGCAACCCTGAAAACATCATCCCAACATCCACACCGTGCAGCTCCTCCAGAATCAGGATGTGACCTGTTTCCACCGCCCCAGGTCATAGCGGCAAGACCAGATGTTCAAAACAGCAATGGAGCACCCAAATCTTACCCAGACCACAGTCCTGGGCTCCTGGAAGCATTAAATCTCCCCGAACAGGCTGTGAGTTATGGTATCATCTCTTCTGCAAGCTCCCAGCCTGGGGTGTGAGAGGTCCCAGCTGGGCCCTTGGACATCCCTCGGTGGCCACGGTCCTCGGATCTGAAGATGGGGTGATCTGTACCAAAGTTGCACCCGGTGCCGAAGGTTTAAAACCCCCATTAGTTTAAAGCGCGACGTGAAGCCCACTTCAAAGAGCTGCAGCTTCCTACTTGATAACATCAGGAGTCTGGATCAAAGGCTGCATCCTAGGAAGTCCAGCAAGGGAAGGGAAAATAAAATCACTTCCTCTGGAGCATTCCTCACTGCTGAACATCAGCTGCTGGTTTAGGGAAAATTAGACCGTCACGTTAAAATTATAGATGATGCCAAAGTGTTCTCCTCTAATGGCTTCACGGGGCTTGAAAGTGGCTTGCTAGCAGGGGGAAGGGGTGGCAGCGGGTCTCTGGTTCTGTTTGAACCCTGTCTGGCACGCGAGGGTACATCCAGCTCTGCCCCAAGCGGGGACGTGGCTCCTGGCTTCCGTCATCCCAAAGGGGACAGGAGCGAAGGGGAAGGCTGCAAGCACAGCCCAGGACGGAGCGGGCAGCTGGGGACAGGGGGGCACTCAGCCACGCACGGGGACCCACGGCCCGGCGCAGGATGCCCCTGGCAGCTCTCCGCTTCGGGAGCATGCTGTGCCCCTGGTGCCCCTCGGCAGGTGGAGGCAGATAGTCCTCTTTTTAAGGCTGCTTCTGTGCCAGCTACCGGCACGGCCGTGGGCTTTGCAATCCTCCCCGCTTTTAAGTGTTCCCAGTTGGCTGGGTTTGATATCAGCACTCTGGTATGCCGGCGCCGGGATCTGGACTTCTCCACACTCGAGAACAGCCTCATCTTGTCCTCCAGCTCCGATAATAAGGTGAAAGTGAGCGAATCTCACCCGGCTGGGAGTTCCTTGCCTCGGGCACTGCACAAGGCTGGGGTCTCCGGGCTGGGGGATGCCCAAAAGCCACCGCCACGTGCGGCTGGAGAACAAGCTGTCACGCCGGGATGTCCTTGTCCCTGCGCACCCGGCGCTAGCCCTGCAGGACAGCACAGCCTGCGGGGAGCTCTGCCCATGGCTCCTCCGAAAGCACCCGGTCCCGCGCAGCTGCTGAACGAACAGGTCACGGTGCTGCCTCCGCTGCGGCTCTCGCTTGGCCAGCCTGGCGTTTCCTAACGCATTTTGCAGGACAGTGACTGTCTCGGCCTACTGAGAATCTCAAAGTCTCAAGGAACAGCAACAAAAATGGCCACGTGCAATAAAAAGTCAAAGTCAAGAAAGACAAGAAGAAGCCACGGGCAGTGCTGGTGCCCTGAGCTGACTCCGGGCAGAGGTTTTCCTCCTGGCTTTGCAAACCCCATTGGGGCGAGTCAGGGTAAAAGCAGACCACCTGTTTCATAAAGCTGTCTCTGACCATGCCACCTTGAAACAATCTCATTTCACCCACCAGCAAAACCCCGAAGACCCTGCAAAAGCCTGCAAATGCCCCATGCCGGGTGCTGCCCGAACTCCAGCTGTGCGGCTGGGCTTTGCTCCGGCCGGTTGGACCCGAACCCCTGGCACCATCAACCACGCGCATCTCCGGGGGTGTTTGGGATGCTCAGACCCACCCTGTGCCCCCCGATGCCGCCAAGAGCACGGAGGAAGGGTGCTGGGGACAAATCAGACGTAGCACACAAGCATGTGCCACGCGCACATACCATCGATTGTTGCTGAAAGCCCTCTTGCAAACCCACCCGTTCCTCTGCCCCAGCGATCGGGGACGTATTTGCCAGATCCCGGTCCCAAGCACAAGCAGGGGCTGCAGCAGAGCCTGGACCCGGGTGGGCTACAGCTCCTCCTCGCCCTCCTGCCCCTCATTTCGCATCCCACAGGACGCGGGGACAGCGGATCCTTTCTCTGCCCTCCGCCTCTGCAATGATTAGTGCCTTTCAGGAACGGGGTTTAGTTTTTTTTTGGCTAGCCAGCCCCAGATGAATAGCTCTGGGCAGAAGCGAGCAGACAGCATCCCCTGTATTCCACCCTTCATATGAAAACCAGATGCCACAAGTTCGGCTACAAATCAAAGCTGACAGGGGGACGAGAGGTTTACTTAGGAATTGAGAGAGGGCACGAAACCTTTCAAAAGGGGCTACCGTGCAGCCCCCCCGATGCACAAACCCAGAATTGTACCAACCCTCCCTCCGCCCCATGCCACGGAGCCTGAAAAACGCCGATAATCATCCCCTTTCACGTTATTCATGCTTTCCATTGGCTTCTCTAGAAATGATAACTGGATAAGGAGTTGTTACCTGGGGAGCCTTTTATTTTTGTTAGTTTTAACTTATCGCTGCTTGCATTTATACAGCTGGTTGGGAGGGCACAGGGTACAGCCGAGCCTGGAAGAAAAGCCTTGCTCAGAGGGCGAGCTGGTGGCAGCATCCTGACGGGTACGGCGCTCTAATGAACTGTCAGCTTGCAGAGGGAGGGCTGATGAAACGGCCGGGCTAATGTTCAGTGACAGCCGCGATTTACTAATCCATCCGAGAAATAAATAGGAGCCGTGTGGAATAAAAGCGGAGTTCAAGCCCGACCCTCGCTGGGGCATTTGCAATGAAACAAAACGTCAGGTTTTATAAATGACCTTTTCATGTAAGTCCCCGGTGAGGCCTGGGAGGAAGTGGGGGGCGGCTGCCCGAGGAAGCGCTTTGAAAGCTGCGAAGTCAGGAGGCTGGTACTGGATGCGGCCGAGGCTATGGCAGGGTGGGACTGGGGCTGGGAGGAGCAGCAGGGAGATGATCTCCAGCCTGCCCGGCCAGAGGACCATACCATCGGGGTGGGCATCTCCCACATCTGCAGCACGCATCGGGGCGGGCATCTCCCACGTCTGCAGCACGCATCGGGGTGGACATCTCCCACGTCTGCAGCACGCATCGGGGTGGACATCTCCCACATCTGCAGCACGCATCGGGGCGGGCATCTCCCACATCTGCAGCATGCATCGGGGTGGGCATCTCCCGTTTAACCCTGGAGCTGCAGAAAGGAAGTCTCAGCTTTGACCTGTCATGGGAAAACAGGGCTAAGACCTCGATTTCCGATGCTAAGTAATGCTCAGATGTGCCGTTCCTGGCCTCGAGGATTTATCCAGCCCCGCTGAGAAGCTGTCTGGGCTGGGATGCAGGGCTGCATTGAAATATTCTCTTCAAGCCGAGCCCTCGCATCGCTGCTGTCACCGTCTTGGGGCTGCTTGTGGTGGCTTTTGAAGCTGCAAAATTTCCTGGTTCGCTTGTCCTGTGAGCCAGGGCTGCCGGCAGCGACACCCTGACAGCCGTGGGAGGGATGTTGTGTTGCAAAATCCGCTGGGATGCAGGCTGGATCCGCGCCGTGTGAGCCCTGTAACCATCCCAAGGACCTCGCCGTGAACTCGGGGGTTGTGAAACTCTCCCCAGCCGACGTTCCCATCTGGGGAGCTCCATCAGCCCAGCTTGTGCACCTCCCAGGGAGGATTTCTCTCTACTGGAAAAAGAGATTTTTCAGAGCGACCTGCCTCTGCCTCCTGACAGCCCTCGCTGCCGTCACAGCCCAGGAAACATGTCAGCTCGGGCAGTTTGAAAGGATTGCTGCAACCAGTTGGCAGCAAAGATCGCTCGGACTGTGGAAGTGCTTTGGGATGAAAAGTATGTGATAAATTAAGATTACTACTCTTCCCTCTGATCAGCCAGTCACTGGTTTCCAGCGTGGTGCTGGCCAGAAAAGTCTCACCGAGGGATTCTGGCCTCGCCCCGAGAGCTTGCGGTTGAATGAAAGCAGATATTTTACACCAGCGTCCAGAGTCTGCTTTGGGCTCTCAAAGTGACAGAGAATTCACCACAGCTTTCGTAATCTCTTCCAAAATTAATTATCCCTGCTTCTCAAAACCTTCCCGCTTGAGTTCCTCGGCCTGCAGCTTCGGCGGCGGAGCCAGCAGTGCCGCAGCGTGTGCGACGGCAGAGCCTCTGCCACCAGGTACTTTCCCTCCGGGTGGTATTTCAGGCAGTAATCCATTCCCTTTTAGCCTGCTCATAAGCAAGCTGAACAGATCGAACTGGATTCTCATCTTTTTTGCACTAAAACTGGACGTAGAGCCCGTCCCTAAGCTCTTGGCATCACCGCGCCCTGCTCCCATGGGAGCACTGCGAGAAGCCCCGGGCTCACTGCTCTGGCTCACGCGTGACCCGGGCGCGTTGCTGTCGGAGCTTCGCTGTGGGTTAGTGCTGCGCCAACCCGCGCAGCATCCGCAGGCATCCGCAGCATCGCTCTCCGCTGCTTCCAGATGAAAAAAAATAATCCTGAAGAGGGAAAAGCAGTGAGCAGAGGGCAGGGATCCCTCCAGGATGCTTGGGGAAACACCCGCCTTGCTCGCAATTCTTTGCTTGCAGTTGCCTTGCTTGCAATTCCTTGCTCGCAATTGAGGCGGAGGCAGGTGGAAGCTGGCAGGAAAAGGACTTTGGACTTCCAGCCAGACGGTGACGAAGCATCGGGGCAAGAAGCAGTGCCCCTACCTGGCACCGCTCCCTGGCACGCAGCGTCGCTGCCGGAGCCGTCGGGGAATGCGAGGTTGGGACCGCAGCTCATCCGTTCTCGCCCGGAGCAAGTTTCAAGGCAACAAAAAGCCAGTGCTTGACCCAAACTCTCGCAGTGACAGCTAGGGGAGGCTTTCATTAAAACCTTTACCTCCTCGGGAGGAGATTCTCCACCCGCAGCGTGTGCAGGTGAAGTAGGGCTTGAATTAATATAAATAATACAGCAGATGCAAATCGTGGTGACGAGCTCTGCAAGGCCACGACAGGTTGCTGCCTCTCGTTTTGCCCGTGCCCCCGTCGTGTGCTGAGCTGATGGAAAAGCCATGCCTACGAGACCTGCCACAGCCTGGCACCCGCCGCGCTGTGGCATGAAAAATGGCAATGAAATGCTTCCCCGGCCCAAGGGGGAGAAGAGGCCACTGAAACACATTTGGAAGGACTTTATGTGAAATAAAACACTGGCTTTAGCGGAAACGCTGTTGGGAAGCACATCACTCGCTGCACTGCTAGAGCTGGAGGGAATATTAGGGAATAAGGGTTTGTTACCCCAAAATGCAGGTAACAAAAAAAGCCCAAATTTTCCGTTCCAAAAGCAATGTTTCACCATTAATTTAGGTTTTTGGGGTATTTTTATGTATTTCCAAGAGAATGCCAGTGGGATGGATGAAACAGAGACCCTGCACACACAGATTCTGGTGCTGGTGTCTCCACCGGCAGCAGCTCGTGCAGTGCTCGGCTGCACTGCCCTTCTCACCCCCTCCCCGCACCCTTCGGCGACAGCCAGCACCCCAGGGTCGCAGCACCAAGGATGGGCTCCGCGGCACGTCCCGGCAGCCGCGATGCTGGGCAGTTTTGCCGGGAAGACGTGGGAATCCTCCCTGTCACCATCTCCCTCCTGTGCCTCTGAACGCCGGCCAAGGAAAACACCATTGTGTTGGGAGCAGACAAGGAGCTGGTGCCAGTGAGGTATGAACAGCCGGCTCATTGTGTCCCTCCGGCTGCCGGCTTAGCTCGGGGTTAGGTCAGCCTAAGTGTGCAGCTTTTCACTTCGAGCCTTCATTAATGTAGAGAGGAAATGAGAAACATTACACGGTAGGGCTGGTTTGCGTGGAAGGCAAACCTGGATAAGGAAAATAATCCTCCTTCCCCAACACGATGCTCTGGCAGCAAGTGATGGCCTGAAACGGGAGCAGGGCTGCTGAGAAACACAGGGCTCAGCGGGATGGGAGCGATGCTGTGGCCGCTCGTCTTGCCCACACTTGGTCCAGCTCCTTCCAGCCCGTCCCCTCCATCCAGCATCCCGTCCCCCAGGGTGCTGGGATGCACAGGCAGGGATTGGGGGTGCTCCCACCCCAGTGTGCTCCTTCCCCTCCCCTTTATTAATCCTTTTGCTGAAGAACAGGCGTCCCACACCGGACAACCCACCCAGCCCCTTTGGTGTGGCCTCCAAGGGCTTTTCCAGCTTTGGAGGGGTGGAAAGGGACACCCAAGGCGCAGGCTGGGACACTGGGACCCTGGTGGGCGAGGGCCGAGGGGACAGTTCCCGATGGGCTCCCCTTTCAGCTTCAGCTCACAAATCACCTGAAATAAGGTCATTTTAGTTCAGCAGCTCGGGGCTGTGTGAACTCCCCACCTCCTCCAACAGCTTTCGAAGCTCTGCCAGCCCAAGCTGCCTCCTGGGGATTTCCTGAAGCTTTAACAAGGTCTTTTAGAGAGATAAGAGCGAGTGCCATCCTCGGCATCCTCATGTCTCTCTCCTGCCAGGTTAGACACCAGGTGTTTAGTGAAACCCACGGTCTGGAGGATTGAAGAACCCACCTCTCCCTGCTTCCACTCTTGGAGCAGCGTGGACTCTCCAGCGGCTGCTCTGAGGCGCCCGAATCCCCGCTCTGGGTGGGAGCAGCTTGTCCTCGCACCCAGCCAGCCTCGTCCAGGCAAACACCTCCTAGCCCTACTCGCTCTGCTCCCTTCGGCATCCTCCTCCCATGCCCCCGGGAGCTGCGCCGGCCCCAGCCCCTCCGCACGGACACCTGCGCCGCTTCTCCCAGTCTCGCCGTTCCCATCGCCCCGGCAGCGTTAGGCGTCGGCACAGGGAGCCCGGCGTTTCCACACGTGTGCGAAGCACCATGCGCGCCACTGGCAGGCTGTCAAGAAGCAGCATCACTCTCTCCAGTCCAAGAACTTCCTGGGCTCTTGTTTTGGTTTCAGCAAAGATAAAATGTCAACATTTTTAGGCACAGAGGGACGGCCGGATAGCCTGACCTGTCAACATCTAGAATGGAAAACATGCTCGTCAAGTACTCGGGATGAGGTTCTAATTACTCCCCGCATACCAGCCTGCATAAATACAGCGGAGCGGTCCAAGAAAAGCACACTTCCGACACGAAGAGCTTTTCCTGGAGTTACGCACAGTCTCCTTTGCCCTGGGAGCCAGGTTTCGTCTCCAGTAGGTAGCAATTTGCTTCTGCTGGGTTTGCAGGGCTTTATGGAGGAGCTCCAGCCCAGGCAGCATTTTCCTGTGGAGGAGTAGAGCAGCACCCTCCGCGGTGATGGGAACGGCGATGCTGTGGGACACGGCCCGGGGTTGCCGCATCTGAACGGTGCTGGCTTGGCCCTGGGGGTCCTGGGGGCATCGGCCACACTGATCCCAAAGCGCCGGAGGATGCTGTGGGATGCTGACATCTCACCAGATTTCGTCCTCCCCGAGTTTGCTTCTGGGAAAGCCGAATGGGGCAGAGATCTGATGCCTTATATGAGGTCAAACTCCCTTATCTTCATCAACAGCCTCCAGGCTCCCACATGCCTGTCAAGCACTGCAGGTAAAGAGATGCTACCCCAGAAAAATGCAACAAATTTGTTTGACGCAAATCCTCAGCTCCCTGCCCCGCGTCCCGGCTCCTCAGAGACACAGTTTCTGCTTCCTCACAGTAAGAAACCCCCTCTTCAAAACTTCCACCTTGACTTTGGACAACCTGCCCTCTCTGGGCTCCAGGCCCTGGGGAGGCAGCTCCTGCCTGAAACTCGTGGTAAATAAATGCCTCCTGCCTTCCCGAGCATGGCAGCGGTGCTGCCGAGGGAGGCTGAGGAAGGGATGAGGATGCTCCGAGCCAGGGCACATCAGTGCTGCTGGGTGGATTTGTGTTTGCCTCAGTCGCTGTGAGAGCTGGGCTCTCTCTCTGCTACAGACCTCCGCTTTCCCACTCCGTACATTACAATTTCTGCGTCATCAATGGGCAAAGGAGAAAAGAAACTCAGTCGATGGTTAGAAACTCCTTGTTTTAGAGTAAAAAGACCCTAAACCACAGCTGGCCCAGCCATCAGCTCTGAAGACACTTGACCACGAGCAGGACCAAGGTTGGCTTGAAGGAACAGGAGACTCTTTGGAAGCCGGAAGGGTGCCAGCAGAGACTGGGACGGGATGGGAGGACAGCTAGATCTGAACCAGCGCTGCCTCAGTTTCCCCCCCAGCCTTTTCCGTGCCATGGATATTCCAGTTGTAACCTCCTGGATGATAAACCGCTGCCTCCCGAATGGCACTCAAGGCGATGAGGGTGTCAGCTCTGGTGGGCGCTTCCACGCCGTCCCCAAACACCCTCCGAGGGCTTTGCCTGGCAGCTTCAGCCGGGCCGTCTTCCAATTTGCAATCCCCATGAAGAAAAGCCCAAGAGCAGGAGAGCAGGGCCGCAGCTTCATGCAACACACGGACCCTCTTCGGGAGGGTCTCGGGGGAGCGGCAGCAGTTGCAGGCAGCAGCAGAGCAGGCAGCGGCAGAGCAGGCAGCGGCGCTGGCTGGGCTGTTTGAAGCCCCACGTGGGGGACCTGCCCTCTGCAATCCATTTAGCACTTGGCACCACTCAGAGGGCTATTTTTAAAAGGTATGCAACTGTCCCAGAAACCCAACTTTGAAGTGTGGTTCAAGGCTTTGTTGTTGTGAAAAGAAAGGGCTTTTTTACGTTTGTAATTAAATGCAAACACAAGTGAGTTATTGGACCAGAGCTGGCCAAGGCAGGTCAGCTCCGCTCTATCCATCGGGGCTGGATGGTGTCCCGCTCCGGTTTCACAGCACGCCTGATAGACTGCCGGCCTCCTCTCCGCTCTGTAAAATGCTGTGGTTTGCTGTCAGTAAGAAAAAATTGTTTCCTGGCCACCGATAAGTACCAGGAGAGCACAGGGCTCCTTCCCATCCTCTGCAGCCCAGCGCTGGCATATGAAAATCAGCCCCCAGCCGGGGTGGGGTGGGCAGGGGGCTCGGTGAAACGCAGCGGTGATCCTCGGCAGCAGGCCCCGGGCAGGAGGGGAGGTTGGTCTGTTCCCCTCTGCATCCTCTCCATGTGCATCCTTGCTCCCAGCCTGCCTCCTCCTCCTCCTCTTCCTCCAGAAAGTCCAGGCTTTTCAGGGTCCACCCTTTTGGCCAACTTTATGCGTCAGCCAGGGGTAGGTGATGCCCGAGCCAGGGAGACCCTGGAACGGCCCGAAGAGGCGATACCAGCCAGCCGGTGCCTAATGAACCAAGCAGCATGGCCCAAACACCTCCAGGCTGGCAGGAGACGTCTGTAGGAGCAGTTTGCACCTCTTGGCTGCGCGGTTTTGGATGTGGCAAGCAGAGCCACAAAGCTGCTTGAGCTTCTCTTCGCCCCGCAGCGGTACGGGACTGGAGAGCAGCCTTTCCCCCTTGCAGGGCTACCGAGCGTCTCCAGCTCTGAGTCTGCAGCCAGACCTTCATCCGGGGAGTCCCGACTGCAACGGCACGGTCAGCTAAGAAGAAACATTAACACACGGTGCGACGCCAGGAGAAACGCAGGGGTCCCCTTACACTTCCCACCCAGGGAGGTATTTTGGAGGTGTTGCTGAGCGGGAAGCCCCGGGCCAGCACCCGGTGTTATTGCAGCCTGGTTTTAAACCTGGCTGGGGAGGGAGGGTGCTAATTGAACATGACAGCTTGACAGGAAGGGGCGTTAAATAACTCCTGCCACCCCGTTTGTCTGGGCAGCTCCGCGCAACCACGGGGAGGGGACAGGCGGTTCCCCTTAATTAAAAAGCAGCAGATCCAAACCAAAAATAGATCAGGCTCTTTTTTTAAGGGGACACTGACGGTCGCCCACGGCTGCATTTTTCACATGCCTTCTGAAGGAGATCTCTATCGATGCACGGGGAGGATGAGCTGGTTTGGGTCCTGCAGTTCGCTGAGTTGCACCCGGGGACGTGACCGTGCCCAGGATCCTCCCGTGGGCTCCAGCAGCCCGTCCCATGCACGGGGCACTGGGGCAGAGCTGGTGGGTAACACAGGGATGGAAAAGACCTCACCAGCGGGCAAAGCGACGAGAGGGGAAGGAATGGGTGCCAGGCGGATTTCAGAGCGCTGCCTGGAAGGCAGGTGGGCAGGCAGCAAGGGTTGGCACGGGGGAAGCTGGGCTTGCGAGGAGTCCAAAACGCAGTGCAAATACCTGCCTGCTGCCCTGCCAGCGCCCAGCACTCATGTACTGCGCTCCTGACCCCGCTCCCCGCCAGCCAGGTCAGGAACAGGTGACCATTAAATGTGTTAAAACCAAAAAAACCACAAAAACCCAGATTAAAACGCAAAAGAAAACACGGGGGACAACACAAGTGCTGGTTCTTCCCTGCTGGATTTTGTACCTACATTTGCAGGACCCCAGAGGAAGGAGGGATGGGCAAACTCGTAGAGCAAAATGCGCGCTCCTGCATCCTGCTGCACGGTGGAGAGGGCTGATGCCAGTGACCCTGCGAGCGTGGGAATGGTGAGAAAGGCTCAGACCTCAGGCCCTTTTGTCTGCCCCCGTGCCTCTGAGAGCATCCCATAGTGAAGGATGGGAGGACAGCCCCAAGCAGGACCCTGCCCATGGCAATGCTGGCGCTGGTCATCATCAGCTACAGCCCTAAGGCTCCGGGTTGAATATTCCCTTCTGAACCAGACTTGTGGTAAATCTGGATGGTTTTCTTAGATATAAATGCCCTGTCCTTTTCTGAGATAGGTCAAGTTCTTGGTTTCAGCCTCTTCCATCAGCGGCTTTGTCCGCAGGCTCTTTGCTCCAAGGTCTTTGAGGGTTATAAATAAGCAGAAACGCTGGATCCCAGTAACCTCAGACGATGCTCCACAGGGAGACCCCGGCTCTCGCACGCCTCATGGGTGTTATCCTGGAAAACTCACGCCACATGTGCAGGCAGGAGGCAGTGCCCTGCCCTCCCGCGGTGCAGAGGGGCAGTCTGCACAAGACCCACATCTTCCCTCCCAGCCATCCCACTGTTGCACACGGGCCGGGTTTCCCTGAATCCTGGCTCTGGTCCAGCAAAGCTGGGGTTGGACTTTGCTTCCAGCTCCTTGGGGATGCAGAGAGCCCGCGACAGCCGCAGAACAGGGATTCCTGGTGTTGTGGGGGATGCTGCTAAATGGCTTGTAGCCCATCGCCCTTCGCTGGGCTGCGGGGTGGGTGTCAAGGCTTTAAAACAAGCAGCACCTCGGCAATGGCTGCCATAGGGGCTCCAGCCAGCCCGCAGCTGGGATTTGGAGGGGACCAGGCAAACCCCAAACGACTCCGTGGTGTCTGCCGGGGTACACGGCCGCGATGCGGTTCCCTCCGCACGGCGCAGGGTCTTTGCTTTGTTTGCGGTAACAGAAAGGCGAGGGTAGGCTCAGACTTCCCGGGAAGCCACATCCACGCGAGGGGGTGTTAAGCGATGAGGAACACCATCGGCCGCCCCAGCTTCCCTTCCCAACCCTCTGCCCTTCGGCAGGAGGGAGAGGGGAGTCCCTTCCCATGCTGGAGCGGGAATTTAAACTGGGAATTCCTTTCACTTGCTCCCAAGTGGATGATAGAGAGACCGAGGCTGGCACAAATGTGTTGGCAAGCCAAGACCATGCTCCCTGCACGTTTTTCCTTCGAAGCTCAGCTCTGACTTCACTCGCGCGTGTGTAAATGAGACGTAGCCCCACCAGGGCCAACGCTGCTGCTCCCTGTACGTCGGCAGGTCGGGGATGAGGAATTAAAAGCTGGACCGCAGCCTGAGCTTCTGCAGACTGAATGCCCAGCAGTCAGGCGCAGATACCTCCAGAGCTTGATTCCCAGCTACATTAAGGCCCCTTTATGCTCCTCTAGCCATGTAAAGAGGTCTCTAAGTGAGTGTAAATTAAATTAAAGTTACTTTTGCTTCCTTTTTAAGGCCCCTTTATGCGTCCAACGAAGGGTAAAGGAGCCTTAGTGTGACTGCGAGGCGGACAGGCTTCCCTGCCAGGCGCAGGCAGGTGAGAGCCCCTCCTGTGCTGCCTGCGCTCGCCCATAAAGCGGGTGCAGCAGCTTTATGGGGTGCCGGCTCCAGCCGCGCCGGCGTGGGGCGTGACGGGGGCCGACATCCCAGGGACAGCGGGTGCCTGGGCAAAGGCACGGCAGGTCAGCCGGAACCACATCAAGACATCCCACATCCACACATGGCCAAGGTTGCCTTTCCAAGGACAAGACAGGCTGGGATGTGAATTTTAAATGCCCAGGAGATTTTTTTTCCCTGTACAGGTGAAGGTATTTCCCCACGTACCCTGGCCAACTTACAACACAGATAACTTTATTATGCCTGAGAGCATTTTTCCTGCACCAGCCTGGTTAGGATGTCTCTCTCCAAAGCTGTTGGCTGGCGTGTGCAGCCAGTTCTTGCATTTAGCCCAAAATACGACTGTATTTTTACGGTGCCAAAAGCAATTCCTGCCACTACCGCCTGTACGACGTTTGCTGACCGCAAGAGCGGTGCCGTAGGGGACGGTACAGCGCAGGTGTGATGTGCTGTGATGCCGGCGCCTCGCCGCAAGCTCACCACATCCTCAGCCTCTCCTCCCAGGCGCGAGGACCGATGGTACATCCCGACCTTCTGCACAATCCCAAAAGCTGCTCTTTGACCCCAGTCCCGCGAGTCACCCGCTAGCAACTAGGATAAATATGCTCAACTCATCCCAAGGTCCATCTGTCCCCGCGGCGTCTCTCCATCAGCACATCTTGCGCTAGTGAACCCCCAGCCCGGTGAGGTCCCAGCTGGGGGAAATCACCTCTCCCAAGCGCTCGGGTGCCAAAACCCTCCCTCCTTATGGGGCTGCCGGTTTGTTCTGCGCTGCCAGGCCCAGGTTCCTGAAGCCGCTCAGCCCCGAAGGAGTTAAGGGAGCAGAGCGCAACTCGGATTCCTCCACCTAACCCTCCAAAGTCCCCGTATAACCAGACTTGGCACTTTGAGAAAGCTCCACAAATCCAGAGGCTAAAACGCGCTGCCTTCCGTTCGTCAAGAGAAGGCAAGTCCCAGCTAATTGAGGAAACAGAGCCTGCCCCCAGCCCCCTTCCAGGCTGCTTATTTATTTAGGAGCTTTTTCCCCCCCTTTTTCCTCTTCCCCCCCCCCCCCCTTCAGTTCTTCCCAGAGCAAACATGAGGAAAAGAAAGTGCAAATTAATTTGGTGGGGCACGGCTGCGATTTATGATGCTCCCCAGCTGGCGAAGGCTGTTAACCCCATCGGTGCCCGGCGCGGGTGGGTGCAGACACCCCGCTGCCCCCCGGGGGGTGCAGCATCCTCCCGGCCCCCCCGAATCCCACAGGGAGGCTTCCCCATCCACCACCGCCCTGTTCCTCCGCTCCCCACGAAGGGAGAAGGCAACGGGAGCAGGAAGGCAAAGGGAAACAGTAGCAGATGACTTTTCTTGCCCCTAAATCTCAGTTTTCCCCCCTAAACCTCAGTTTTTTCCCTTTTTCCGTTGGCTGGCTGCTGCTGAAGGTTTCCCGAGCATACAGTAGGTTTTGGGTTTTTTGGGGGATTTTTTTTTTTTAACTCCCTCTGACTACTGCACACAACTCAAAGGAAATCTGGGAAACCAAATTCTCAGCTCTCCAAAGCAGCAAATGGAAAGTCACTTAAAGGGACTTCTCCCTTAAAGCGGCAGCAGCGCTTTTCTCCGGCGGCGCAAAAAAAATGGGGTTAAACACCCCCCCAACCCGCCCAAAACCAACCCGGCCGGGCTCAGCCCTCCCGAGGACGGGGCTGGGGCCGCCCCAGGTGACAGCTCATTGGGACCCCCCCCCACCCGCACCCTGCCAAGCCCCCCACCCCACCGGGGCCGGTGGGAGCGCTCCGTGGGGGGGGGTGTGGGTGGGTGTGCACATCCCGGGGGGGGGGGAGCAAAACGGGGAGATGCCAGCACCCCACGGTGTCCCCGCGTGTCCGCGACACCCCGCCACACACACCATAGTCCCGGGGAGGTGGGGGGGGGCTCCATAAATCCCCCCCGGGGGGCAGCGAGCACCGGCAGAAGGGTTAAGGGGGGGCGGGAGAGGGAAAAAAAAAAAAGTAGGAGAAGGAGGAAAGGAAGGAGCGACATCAAAGGCAACTTCTCTGCTCAGCAGATGAGCAGATCCATCCTCACTTCATATTTTTTGCAGCTGAAGTCGGCGCTGGGGGCGGGGAGGGGGGGTGGATTAACTCTTTATCTCCCCCGGGGTGACCCCGCCGGGACAGAGGAGACACTTTCCCGGGAGAGGTGGGATCATCGCAGCCGATGACAGGAGGGAAGGGAAGCCCGGTTTCCGAGGGGGGGTTTACCGGGAGCAGCCCCCAGCCCGGGGCAGGGGGGCTCTGGCATCCCCAGCTGCAAACCGCCGGGGTTTAGCCTTGTTGGGGGGGCGGGGGGGGGGGGGAAGGGGATGGCAATGATTTTTCTTTTAAAGTTCCAGGATGACACAAATAACCCAAATACCTCGCAGCAAAGGAGCATCATATTTTAACTCTGACAAACCTCGCTGAGTTATTGAATGAGCAAGAAAGGGGAAAGGGGGCGAAAAGTTGCGTTAAAGGGTCTTTGCAGAGCGAAAACGCAGGAGCCCGCAGCAAGGCGGGTTCGCGAGGCGAACAAACCCTAGGAAATCACTGGCGTGGAGGTATGAAACCCCCAGCACTGACATGTGGCAAGCAGCACATTTTTCCTTTTCCCCCCACCCCGTCCTTCGACCAAACAAAAAATAATATTTACATGCCATCAGGGAGCAAGCCTGAAATGACAAAAGGGTGTTTACTCACCTCATTATAAGTCGGCCGGAGGGGAAGGCTGCATCCTCCTCGGCGAGGGCTGAAAAATTAAAAAGTCGGGAAATTAAGAGCTGCCGTCTGGCCCTGTGCAGTTCCTCCGTAATCTGTGTATAAAAAGAGAAGTCTTCATTACTGACCACAGGCACGGAGCTGCGCTGCTCACGCCCCCTCCGCGCCGCACCAGCCAGTAGCACGCAGAAGTTGGGCTACGGGAGAAGGAGACAAGCTGAGAAGGGACTATAATGATTTATCTGCACCTCTGGTGGGGGGGCGGGGGGGGGGGGAGGGAGAAAAAAAAGGATAGAAAGGGGGAAAAAAAAAACCGCCCCAACTTCGCTCTGAATATGACACGGGAGGAAAAGTGAGTCTTGTAGTTGCAGAAGAGTGACAGACGCGGGGATGTGCCAAGTCCCTAAGGACAAAAAACCCACACACCTCTTTAATCAGCCCTTTAGCCAAAGCCTTAATTAAAAATGCTGCTACAAAATATCAGATAATGGATTGCATTTTCAGGCCTCTCTGGAAAACCGGCTCATATGGCAATGTTTCTAAACTCCTGCCAGAGCAGGGAAAGCTGCCAGTTTTAGGTTACAATATCAAAGGCACGCATCCTCTGCACCAGCAGCCCGCTCCCAGTTACACCGGAGTAAATCCAGAGCCACCTCGCTGCCTTTGAGGCAGCTGGGGCCGATTTGCAGCAGAGCAGGATCAGGCCCTGCCCTGGCAAACTGCTGGGCTGCTCCTGCCTGCAGCACCGCCGGAGAAATTTGGCCTCTTTATCCCCCGATCTGTGATCAGGTCTCCTCACGTCTCGTGTTAAAAAAAAAAAAAAGCACTATTCTCCCAATTTGTAAGGATAAAAGGCCGAGGGGATTATCTGCTTTGCTCTCCTCTGACAGCAGCGAGTGTAATATTTGAAACCCCGCTCCGAGGCTAACACGACTTTCCATAGCAAAGGACTGACTGACACTTTTCATGTTGCGATGCTTATTCCCGGAGCTCCATAAGCGTAGAGAATGAGTCGGCATCCAACCTCGGCGATCAAGTGGAATCGCAATAAAACCCCCTGGACTGGATGCCATCCAAGCAGCTCCGGACGGAGCAGCCCCTGGAACGAGCACGTGCTTATTTACAGCAACGACTGCAAATTGCCTTTGAAAAGTCAGTCTGGCTTTCGCGGACTGCAATAGCGGGGCTACACCAACTCTTGACGTTGTTTGCAGTAAAGCTCGCGCGGTTTTGAATTACTCATATTTAACATCTTTCTTTTTTTTCTTTTCTTTTCTTTTTTTTTTTTTTTTCTCCTTTCAGCCCCCGAAGCGAACAACCATTTCTTGGCATCACCGGGTGACGGCTGCGCCCTGCGCATGGAAGGGAGGCACAGACAACCTCCCAGTCGTGGCTTTGCTCTCATGACGTCCAACCCTATGGGAACACGGTATATAATAATACACACCAGTTTGGATCAAACGCTCTCCAAAGGCCTGTGCAATTTCAGCAAAGGCCTATTTTGATGAAAACCAGAACTAAGGGGCTGAAAAAAAACGCTGCTTTTTTGCCCGGCTTGCCTCCAGCCCGCCCCCACCGAGCCTGAACGCAGCTCTACGTGGGTGAACCGGTCCAGGCTGATGGTGCTGCCTGCTCGCACCCAGCATCCCGGCTCCCCCAACACCGCCAAGGCTTCGGCATGGGCTCAGCTTTTGCTTTTTGAAGGCAAGCATATGCGTGGCTTTTTGCAGCAGATCTTTCCTCAGGGAAAACACCCCAAACCACCCCTTGAAGAGCAGGTCACTTCCATGCAGCCATAGCATGCTGTGTTCCAGCAAGAAGGGTACCAGCGCCCCGGCCTTTAGCATCCATCTGGCAAATCTCACGGCGAAGCACTGCACGCGGTCCCCAATACAGCACGCACGTCCAGGAGGAGGGATGAAGGAGGAAAAAGGCTCGTTTTAGCTAATGAGGTAAGTCCAGAGGAACTTCCCCGAAGCCAAGGGAGCTACCATGGGCTAAACCCGGTCTAACAGTGAGCTGGCTCTGGCTCCCGGTCAGGGACTTTTTTAGAAGACTCATTCACAGGGCAAAACAATGAATTTTAAAATACACGCTGTATTCATAGATTTGTTTTGGCCCCACTAACATGAAACCGCTTATATAATTGTCACAGAGCAAACGTCTCATTATGCACAATAAAATGAAGAATTTCATTTTGGTGTCCCGTCCCGTCCCCCCCCAGTTCTGTGCTTTTTTGCCTTGGCCAAGGCGTTTCTCATGTAACATAAATCAAACCCAGGTGCATCTTTCTGCATGAAGCACTTCGCTAATAAACGCTGCTTAAAATACATATATGACTGCATTAAAATAAAACCCAGCCCATCATTTGGAGGCCTCAGAATTCCCTTTCTGACCCAGGAATAGTGGTTTTTCCCCCCAGGAGGTGACAACCCCAACAGCATTTGATGCATTAGATATTGGGACCGAAGTGCCCTGTTCTTCCTCACACTGGGTTTCTTCTGTGGTATCCAACTCACATCCCAGTTGCCTAGAAATCAGGTGTGCTCGAAGCTATTCTCATTTTATACACAAGAAAATGATGTTTTCAACCAAGTACAGCTGGCCGCATGCTTATTTTTAATGGTATGAGATTACGAGTATAGAATAATTATATATTATTAATATACTGTAGTGTCGGTTCATACAGAAGATTGTCCCCCTGCTTTGCTCCCTTTTAGCCGAAGGCTTTCAGCATCTTGCTGTTGCAGGCCAGGCAATCTGAAAGACCCCTGAGCAATGAGGCAATGAGCCAGACCAGGATCCAGCTTCGTAGCTCCTCCGCTCCATCAGGACAATTCTCACCACGTACCCCGTGTTTGCATGCGCGACGGGGTGAAAACAGGCTTTGGTCTGACCGTAGCGCGCATCAGGGACGTCTGATCCTGATCTGAATCCACGACCCTGATCTATCTGAATCCACAGGTCCGATCTGCTTTGGAGCACGCGGGCTGGCCAAGCACCTGCATGAGGTGGTGCCAAGGAAGGTGCTGTGGGCCCAGCCTCAGAGACAAGCCAGAAGCTGATTCATGGCCGGGAGCTTTGCGGGCGGCATCGCTCATCTTTACCGCCTGGTTGTTCTTTATTTCAGGCTCCTCAAAACCGCGATCCAAGCGACCACAGGCTGGACATCAGAGACCAAGGTAAGGGAGATTGTCCCTACCCCAACACTACCAGGAGGTCCCATGCAGAACCACGCTGCAGACCCGGCTGCGAGGACTCACAGGGTGTTTTTGAACGGTGGCTCCAGGCTGGGCAATCCAGCCAGGTAGCAGCGAAGCGCACAGGCTGCTCAACGGGAAGAGGAGGATGAGTAGCCACGAATGCTTTTGATTTCAAGCCCAATGGGGTTCGCAAGGCGGATTTCAAACCCCCAGCCCGCAGCAGTTACCGTTGTTGTTAAAAGCATGCTTGTGGGGACACGGTGCCCGTGGGACAGAAGGAGCCAACACCGTTCCCACCACATCTGGGTTTGCAGGAGACAAGACAAGCCATAGGGAACATCCCTGGGGTCTTGGGCACCAGAAGAGTCACCAGAAGAAGCACCTCTCCAACCCCTTTTTCGACTTGGATGCTCATCCCCTGGGCTCCCCACCACCACCCTTCATGTTTGCACCCTTCCGCAGAGAGAAGACGACCACCAGCATTAGATGAAGGGAAAGAGTGATCCAAAGGCAGCAACACCATGAGACTCGGGGACGGCACCTCTGAAGACCCCGGCCGGCCTCGAAGGGCTTTGATCAACCGCGACGAATCGCCCAGGAGTCTGAGGCAACTGAAGATATAAATCAGTGATCAGGAAACTTAAATTCCCCCCAGCTGAGTCACCACTACTCACAGAATAATTGCAAAGGGCTAAAAGCCAAATAAGGTTCAACATTGCTGTGGATGATAGATGGTCCATACGAAGCTAACATTTTGCTATCAATTTCTGCTGAGAAGCCCATCCCTTTTCTGTTGAAAAACTCATTGGAAGTTAATTTGCTTCCCCAGCTCATCCATAAAAGCAGCAGAGCCGGGCCAGGGCCGCGGGCTGATCTCATCTGGAGGGTGGCAGAGGGGGCGGCGAAAGCCACGGCTGCTCTGCGGTGCCTTGCTCTTCCTTCCCAAAGCAAATTCCCTCATCGTAACCCTTCTGTGACCCTCTGCATCCCAGCACGGATTTCCTAGAAACTCATTTTCTCTCTTTCCTGTAATCTTGCTCTGGTAAAGGCTTGCTGAATAGCTTGACTTCCAAAAGAAAAGCTGACATCAACCGAAAGCACTTTCTACCTAGGGAGACCTGCTCCCGTCCATCCCACGTCCGCGATGGGTTTCTTCTGTCCATCTCCCTTTTATAGGAGATTCGAACTGGCTGCTAAGAATGGGGTCAACATCCCCTGCTCATCGCACGCTCGCACGGGCACGGAGGGCAAGGCTAGCGTAAGGACAGCCGAGCCCATATGGCTTCAGCTATGGTACTTAAGACACGCATGTATGCTGTGCCGCGGTCCTGATGCGTGCCCTCGGAGCGCTGCCGTGGCTTGGATGCAGCCAAATAAGCACCAGAAGATCCCAAAGCATCTTCTCAGGGGTCTTCAGGGTGGGCAGCGGCTCTCCTGCCTGCAGCGACCCTGCCAGCCTGCAGAAAGTGCTGCAAACTCATCGCTGCGGTGGGTGGAAACGGGGTCTGCTCAGGGAAACGGGGGCACGGGGTAGGCGGGGCAGCACTCGGAGGTGCTTTTATAGCAGCATTTCAGAAAAATCAAACCAAACCAAAAAACCCAAACCCCAAAGATTTTGGCTTTCTTGCTCTGCAGACCTCATGGCAAACGGCAGGAGCGTGTGCGGGGCAGGTATTTGCACAGCCCTTATGCTAATAGGGTTGTAGCATCTCTTCCCAGCCCTTCGCAGCCTTTCAATCTGGGAATCCTGCTAATGAAAGGAAAACAGAGAGGAGCTGCGGAGCAGAGGCCCAGGGTGTGGTAACTCTAGAAGGCAGCAGAGGAGGGATGAATGAAACCTTTCACTGTGGTCCAGAGGAGCCAGTGGCACACAGGCTTGAGGAATTCAAGAGCTCTGCACACCAAAGCAGGCGGCGAAGACGTTTCGTGGGATGTGGAGACACAACTTTCCTTTAATTAGCAGGCAGGGAGGACGATGGAGGAGCTGCAAGAGGGGGGACGCGGCACGCTGGATGCAGACACCCCACGGGGGGAAAAGAGTATGTGCATCAGCAGTTAGAAAGGGGACGAAGGAGGCCGGCTTCCCAAACGCTGAAAAGCTGTCCTTATTTTTTTCCTGTAATTATGTCTCTAAGGGATCACTAACATTTACATTTTTGTACGAGCTGTATAGTTTATTCACAGCCCTGCTCAGCAAAAGCTCCGCTAATAAATAGACTTATTGATGCTTGCACTTCTATACATTATGCTACATCCACGCTCAGACAACCAGCCTATTTTACCCTGCTCTATATTGTGAACAAATTATTCTCCTCTCCGGCGTGGCGCGCTCCCACCCAGCCACGCGCCCCGCACGCCCCCAGCTGAGCCATGAATGGCCGCAGTGTACAGAGCCGCTTGCTCCCCTGCCTCTCCAAACACTTGCGGGGGGGGTGGGTGGGGTAAAACCAAACCAAAAAAGAAAAAGGATGGGGTATAAAGATTCCTTCACACTCTCTGCCTGCGATTATTTCACCTCCCTACCCCCCCCCCCCCAGCCCCTTTTCCTACTCCAAAAATAAATATATAAGGGAAAAAAGCAGAGGAAATGATTCCTTAATGCTTCTGCACAAAAATCCTGTGGCCTTGCTCCCCGTTGTCTTCCTCCTGCGGCCAGAACAAACTCTTTTCTCCTGCCCCTCATTGGGGGAGATTACTACGGGGAAGTGTTTCCCCTCCCACACTCTCAGCTGGCTTGAAATTATGTATACGAAAGTTATCTGGAAGCCTCTCCCCAGCCCGAGCAGTGCTGGGTACCTCCAGGCCACAGGCGAAAGCCTGGGCGAGGTTGGTAAGAGCCGTAACCTGCTCTCATGCGTGAAACAAGTTGGGGAGGTCTCAGTCCTCTCCAGCGTGGCCCGTGTCCACGCCATGGAACCACCCCGGCTCATCCCTGCGCTGAGCCCATCCCGCTGGCTGCGACTGCAGGAATTAGCCCAGCTCTTTCATTTTTTATGACTTTTTCTTAGAGCCAACATCTTTTTCTGACCTTTTTTTTCCTCCCTGCCCTATGCATCCCTGCCCACAGCCGCCGAGGCTGCCCGGGCACAGTGAAGCACCCCAGCACTAGCAGCACACTGCAGCGCAATGACCCACGCCCCAGCAAAGAGCTTTCCTTGCCCCATATCCCTTTCCAAGGGGGAAAAAAGCATTTCTGGCAGACATCAGTATCGGGATCGCTCCCGGCATCCCTGCTCGCAGCCGAAGACCGCTCCGAAGGCAAATAGTACCCCTCTGTGCCTCCGGCACGCAGCGCCACGGACACATAGATGGCATTATATTTAGCTGGCCCCAGATCTCGGGCATAATATTTTTTTTAGCAGTGGACTAAATATTTTTAACATATGCAAACATGCATGACTGAGGCAGCTACAGAGCCGGGGAGCTGGGATGCTGACGGCCTTCCAGGGCAGAACAATGTCACCTTTCTACTCCCCGGCACTGCCTGTCCCCAAGATGATGACCGTGCAGCTTCAGAGGGATGGGGAGAAGGGGATAAGGAAAAACGTGGAAGCTTTTCAGGGTGAATTTTGCAATGCTATCGCAGCAAACGGGTCCAAATTCCTCCGAGGCACAGAGCCGGGGATGCACAGAGCAGCGGTCTGTCTCTCGGGCAAACATACCTGCGTGCGCGCCTGGCTTGGCTGAGAGGAAACGTTCCCGGCTTTAAGCAAACAGAAAGGTGCCGGGTCAAATAAGTGGAGCAGAAAGTTCTGTCGTAGGTAAATAGGTCACTGTCAGCCCTGGTTTGGGCAGTGCAGCCCAGCCGCCCTGGGTATGTACCCCAGCACTCCCACCCCTGCTTTACAGGCGGGGAAACAGAGGCACGAGTGTCCCAGGAGCCACGTGTGTTTGGCCGCAGGAGGGAGAAGGGATGCTGCGCTGGTACCTAACCCAGCGTTGATTCCCTGGACCCATGGGCCAGCTCTGGATAAATTAATATGGGTTAATGGCCTTTGTGCAGCGGCTTTGCTCAGTCTGTCTGTCCCCCACCACTGCCCTGCTCCCCACAGGACACCTGGACACTCAGTGAAACCGCAGGCACCGTGAAAGGGGTTGGTGAGGGAGCGGTTGAGAAACAGGGTGAGGATCCCCAACCGAGCCTTCATCCCACACCGCGAGCAGCGCCTTCGGCAGCTCAGCCTGCTGCTGGGCTGCACGAGATGTGCAGAAATCCCCCAGTTTCATTGCTTAACTCTATTTTGTTTTTTTTGCTCCGTCGCTGTGGCAGCAAAGCTGGGTGGGAGGAGGGAAACTGAGGCAGGGAGAGGAAAGGGAGCTGCCTGCCATGCCGGGCAGCTGGTCCATGGCAGGGCAAGTTGCTGGTGGCCAGTGTCCTCTGCGCTGCACGGCACACCGCATGCTCCCCTGCATGCTGTGGCCATCAGGCCAGGTCCCCTCCTTGGTGCTGGCTTCAGGAGGCGTTTTGCAAGCCCACCCCTTGGGTGTGAGCAGCTCTTGAGCAGCAAAGAAGGCTCATGAGGAACACAACGGGGTTTTTCCAGGGAGGAGAGAGGCTATAGGGACGTGGCTCTGCCCCACAGCAGCTCTCCTGGCCTCGCTGGGCGTCCTCCCCACACCATCACCCTGTCACATGCACTTCTGGCTCCTTATCTCAAAGCATCTCAGACATTTCTCCTTGCTAATCATCTGCAGCTCCCACATACAAGACACTGGTCTCAGTGGCGCATTATTGCTTCCAGGGGGCCAGATGTGGACAGGAGGCACACGCCGTCCCCCGCCGGGGCTTCGCATCCTCTTCTTTCCCTGCAAACAGGCACGTTTGCACTGCCAAAAATTGCCAGATTGTTGAAAGCTGGCTCCAGAAAATCTCTATCAACCAACAACATCCAACAAAATCCCCCGTACACCTGGGACATCAGGTTACATCAGCTTGAAGCGTTGCAGGCTTCACCCAGAAGCATTATGCAGGGTCTTGGCTCAGAGGATGCATTGGTCTTTACAGGAACAAGACGAGGTCAAACTTGGAGGTTTACTTCTTATATTTCTGCTAACAAAACTGTATTTGCACCCAGAGGAGCTCTGGTGCCTCTGGCTGGGCAGGGGGGAGATGCCCTTAGAGCAGCAGGAGATCCGGCGCTGCCAAAGCCCCGCCGGCTTCGGCACAGGGCCGGGATTCGGCTGCTGGGTGACGCTGGCTCTCTGCAGCTGGGAGCTGGTCGGCCGACGTGAGGATTTTGCTGCTTGGCTGTGCTGGCATGGCTGCGACGTGCGACTGGGCTCGGGACGCGTAGGAACGTCTGCTTTAAAGCTTCCTTTAACTCTAATAAAAACAACCAAAGCTCGCTTTGCCTCTTCTCCCGCTGAGCCAAAAAACTGCAACCTTGTGCCCAGGGGCGAGAAAACGAGCAAAACCTGGCAATGGACAGGAGTGAAACGTCACCCCGAGGAACTGGTGGCACGGGCTGAGGCGGAGGGGACCGCTGCGGGGTGGCACCAGGCTGGCATGGGGGGTCCCTCAGCCCTGCCTTGCCTGCTGCCAGCTTTGCAGCTCTGCCCCAGGGCTGCCCCCCGCTTCCCCCCGCGCCGAGCCGCAGGCAGGCTCATATTTGATTTGGAAAGACGTGTGATGCCTGCTAGAAGCGTGATGTTCCCTCTCCGACGCAAGCCGGGAGGCAAGTGCCAGCACGGTTCCTGGGGAGCCGTCGAGGCGGCCCGTGTGTCCTCCCGCTCCCGGCTCCTGGGCTGCCGCCCCCTTCCCTGCATAAACACATCATTTATCCAAGCACTCTTTTGGCTTTGCAGATGTGAAACTCAAGGGCTCAATTTTCTGGCTATTTAGATGCAGAAAGATTGTGATTACGCCAAAATAGGCATCTTAGAGGCGGCTGCATGTTGCTAAACCCTTTCCTGTACCTTTTGTGTTGAAGAGATGCTGCAGAGCATCCAGCCACGACAGAGCTCAGCCAGACCCAGGCTGCCTTCCCTGTGTCACCAGCATCAGTCCTCGTGCATACCATGGGAGGCTGCTGGGATGCAGCGTCCCGAGCCAGAGGTAGGACATGGGCCATCTGCCTCCAGCACCGCCGCTGCCAGCGTGACCCCAGCAAAGGGAGGCAGGAGTCTGTGGCTCTGGGCAAGGTGAGAGGTGCAGAAAGCAGAGCTATAAACCATGCCCTTGGGTTGAAAGGCTGTGGGAGAGCCTGGGGGGCTGCAGGGGGGCTGCTGGCACGGGCAGCAGGAGGATCCATGTTTCCTGCGGGTTTAGCATTGATAGTGGCCACAGCGTCCCTGCTGCAGCATTTCCACCTGTGCAATGGGATTGCTGAGGTGGACCTCTGTTGCAGGGTGCCCTATGAAAAGAAGAGCTGGGAATGGTCCAGGAGTCAGGCAGCACCCTCCGAGGGCACAGCTGCGGAGTGTCCCAGAGCCTGGCACCCAGGTCCCGCCGCCGTGGGTGGTCACCTGCCCAGAGGGTGTCACCACATCTGCTTCTCCTGGTTCTTCCTGCTCTTCCATGGGCTGTGTTCCATACTGTAACAGGACTGAGTAATATTCATTCTCCATTTGCAATCAGCTGAGTTAGTCTTGGCTTTTCCAGTTCCATCATTTCAGCACAAAACTGGGTGTTACCTGCAAAGGCAGGAGAACCACCGGGCCCGTTCCTGCCTCCCAGCTGGCCACAAACCTGGCTGGAGTTTAATCCTTTTTCTTTCCGCTTTTGCATTTTGAATTGAACAAGAATAACGAAGGAGGGAACACCACCTTCTTCTTCTACCTATCTCTGACCCGGGTATCCCCCAGCCCTGCAGGCACCATCCCAGAGCCACTGTGGTGTGTCTGGATGGACGCATGCCTGCTTGAGCCCTGCCACGGCTGGTGCAGAGCTGGCAGCAGCGACGCGCTGGGGCCGTGGGACCGGGCCTGGCATCGGGGCACCGTGTCCGGTCCTGCTCCAATGCTACCGCAGCCATCAACTTTCCCAAATTTCTCTTAAGGCCATGCGGGCTTTCCCCCTGCACCCCTCTCGACCCCGGCTCCCTTTCACACCAAGCGACACAGACCCTCTTTAAAGTCTTATTGTAGATGCAGCAGTGCAGCCTGAATTTTACTTGAGTGCATGAATAAAAAGAAGCTTTTCACAGAGTTTCAAGCAGCACGTGCATTTAAAAAAAAAACCAAGATGACTAGGAGGAGGACAAGGTTGCTGCCCCTCTGAAGCCAGCGGTCCCAGTGCGGGGTCCCCTCTCTGCTCGGCACAGAGGGCTGCAGTCTCACCCTGAGGTGTGCCGGCAGCTCCCCTGCGCGTCCAGATGAAAGGACACCTCACAATCGCTGCTTAATGCTGGGTAAGTGTTTTTCCTCAAAATTATGGGAGAGGAAATTCAATATTTTTTTAGGACTTGGCTTTGCATAATAACGACCGGCACGGGGAGAACAATTCGGTATTGATGCTCAACACAAACAAGTACCTTCCAATAACCTCACACCTCCGACTCCAGCCTGGCCGCGGGTCAGGCACTAACCTGTCCCCGGCCGCCACCGCAGTGCCACGGTGCCAGCACACGCCCCTGAGGCCACCCGTCTCCCGTGGAGGTCAGAAGGGTGACAGCGTTATGTCCACCTGCAGCCGCAGATGCCCCCCAAGATGCTTCACTAGGCTGGGAGATGCAGGATACAGAAAAAAAAATAATGTATATTTTAATGCAGCACAGGGGATGGGAAAGCAAGAAGATATCCTCTGGGAAGAGGAGAAAGGTGTCTCACCTTTGTGGTGGGAAGAGGAAGGACCATGGCGGGAGATTGGCAGCTTTGCCCAGAAATGCCTGCTTTCTGCTGGCACAGAGACCCAAGCCTAGCAGAAACGCAGGGAGAGCCATCGCAGCATGACTTTGGCCAACGCTCCTGCGAGGTTTCAAAACCACAGAGAACAAATCTAAGTTGCATCAAATGAATGAAGGCAAAGTTGTTTCAGCCACCTAAAAAACCTCCTGGGAAGCTGAAGGTGGAGACCGGAGCCCTGCAGCCCCACATTGCACCAGACCCCACTTTTGGGCATCTCTCCCCAACTGTGTCTCACCATGTCCATGCCCTCTCACGAGCCCAACCTGCTCACATCCCCCCCCCCCCCCACATCGTGGCATCGAGCCTGGGTTATCCTGGACCAGCCCCAGAGTCTGAGACCTTTTTACACGTGTTTCTGAAGAGGAGCAGCGTAGTCCGGCATTCCCCCACCTCCTGGAGGAGAAGGACCTCCATCACTCAGCAGCTGGTCCCATGGCGACGTTAGCTCTCCGCTGAGGGCAGCCAAGGCGCAGATTGTTATTTACATTTTGATAAACACTGACACATCTTTTGGAGCAGAAGGCAGTTTTTGAAATACACAGCGAAGGGGAAAACAAGCAGCGATTCACTAACCAAAACTCTCAGGGAGAAAATGCTCTCAATGGAGTGTAGGTAGGGAAGGCAGTCCCTGCCCCTGATCTCATTGCATCCTTCCCCGAATCCTGGTTCCTCTTGTCTCCATCTTTTGCCATTTATTCCCTCTGCTCCCCTGCAGCCCTTTCTGAGCAGCTGCCCTTTGCTAGTAAACAGCCCACAGCCCCAGGGCCAGCTTTCCTAGCATTAAAAGCCCACTTATTTCTGTTTGCCTTGACAAAACAGTAGCAGATTTGTGCTGTAAATCCCCATTAATGCAACAGTCTACGCTGGCTTGCTCCCATTAGCGCCTGCCAAATGAGAAGAGGTTTGTGTTCACGCACACACACGTGAGTGTGCGCACACGTCTCCCTCCTGCAAACAACAGCCAGGGCTTTTGATGCAAGATCTTCCCATTAAACGTCAATATTCATAAGCAGAATCTAAATATTTCAAAGCCTGACCAATTTCAACATACAGATGTCTTGTTGAGTCATTTCCTAGAAGGCTTCCTTCAAACAAAAGCCTGACACTTAATCCATGCACACGCTGTTCATGGAAATGGGGGAGCACAGGAGCATTTGCCCAAAGTGTATGGATACCCCTCATACACTACATAGGCATGAGAAGGATTTGAATAGCCCTTAGTCATTGTACAGGCACGACATAGCCTTTAGCATCGAGGTGAAGGAGGATACCCTAAATATCCACCGAAAAATCAGTGAAATCCACCAAAACCAATGCAGTGAGATGTGTGAGCCCAGTGCCCCGATGCTGAGCCCTAACTCTTGCTCCAGCCAGCCCGAACCCTCAGCCTGCTCTTCTCCAAGGCATCTTCCTGAAGGGAGGCTTTTCCAGCAGAAGCAACTGGTTTTGGGGAATGACCCTGCATTTCACAGCAGACCGACTCCAGTGCGATGCAGCGTGCACCTCGGCTTAATTCAGCTGCCTGCCCAGCCAGTCCCTGGTGAGCATTTTGGAAAGACGAAGCTCTCAAAGGAGTTTTGCTCAAGGGAGAGTGAGAAGCAGAGTGAACCCCTCGATAGCAGCTCAGCCCTGCTTGTTCCAGCTCTCTGCATTTTCTAGCTCCTGTTGCAGAGCAGATCCTCCAACAACCTCCCAGGGGGATGCAGCAGCTACACTGGCTGCAAGGCAGTGCCCGGATGCACTCAGCTCCCGCCGGCTTGCAGACCACCCCAATCACACACAGCTCTGCGATGTCCTGGTCTCAACTGACTTAGCCTTGCCTGTGTCAGGTTCCAGAGTCCCATTTAAACCTCTTGATGTGGATGTGGGAAAAAACCACATTAAGAACCTGGCAGCGAAGGGCTCCAGGGAAGCATGCACATGAAAGAAGGAGGTCCAACAGTCCGAAGCAGCAAAGGTGGTACCAGCACGGCAGCACTCTGCACTGCCCCACCGCCTGGGGAGCACTTCTGCTCCGGCAGAAAACCAGCACTTACTCCTCTCTCTCCATCCCCTCCTTGTGCTGGCTTCAGCTGTGCAGCCTGTGCACGCTGCAGCCGGGAGCACCGCTGCGGGGATGCCCGGTGGGGCGCATCCCGGTGGGCTGCATCCTGCTGGGGCACATCCCGATGGGGCACATCCCGGTGGGCTGCATCCCAGTGGGGTGCATCCTGGTGGGGTGCATCCCGGTGGGGCACATCCCGATGGGCTGCATCCTGCTGGGGCGCATCCCGGTGGGCTGCATCCCAGTGGGGTGCATCCCGGTGGGGCGCATCCTGGTGGGGCGCATCCCGATGGGCTGCATCCTGGTGGGATTTATCCTGCCGGGATTTATCCTGCTGTATGTTCGCCTGTGGCAAACAGGTGGCGATGTTGTACTCCAGGACTTCAGCTTGCAGCCCCAAAAAGCCAGCTGCTGTCAGGGATCGGCTCTCGGAGTCTCCCTGGCCCATGTACCCCCCAGGAGGCCTTTGAGAACCGACGAGAGAGGAGCTGTGATGAACCCAAGCTTTCTCCCTTGCTTTAATTAAAATAAAGGCGAGCCAAAGCTTCTCTTTCCATTCTCTTTTAATCAAGGCAAAAGATAAAAAAATTCCATCCTTTGCAAGCGCATTTTTGCCTTGAGCTTTGACGGGAAGAGGAAAGTTAGGCTTGCAAGGGGAGCAGAGAGGATGCTTTGGGGAAGGTGCATGATACTGTGGTTGCGGGCACAGGACCTGGTCCGTTGCAAGGGTACGTCTCAAGCAGAGGGAAAAATTCCTGCAGCAAAGCAGAGATCTGTGCTGTAAGATGACTTCCATCCACAGCAGGTACCTGCACTGCGTGGGCTGGAGCATGAGGTCTGCACCCAAGGCACCAACCAGAGCTGCGGGGAAGACCACTGGGTTGTGGGATTATCCTGCTTGTACCCGCCGCTCGCAGGCGCAGCCCCGCCGGAGCCAGCGGCCCGGGGTCTCACTGGGGACCAGCAGGATGTCGTGTCCCCGGAGCAATTCCTCATCTCAAAGGGAAACAAGTGCCTGCGGCGTGCTGGATGCTGTGCACGCAGGGATTGCTCTGTGCGTGTCCCCACGGGATGCAGCGCAGGGACCAGGGGCACAGACGGGACCAGGGCCACGGCAGCGGAGGTGGCAGTGCTGGGGCAGATGCCGGCACGGCCACCCGTGGCCACCACCTGCCCCATGCCCCTGGCCACGTGCCCTCTGCAGCACCGGGAGCGATGCCACCCGACACCTCCACGAAAGCAGAAGCTGCCAAGGGCTTTTCATCGCTGCATCGCATTTTTTCCAGAGAACCAAATTTGAAGTCACCGGAGTCCCCCTCTGAACCAAGTCCCTGTCCTTGCACTGCAGCCTGTCTTATAATCTCCATCCTTCAAAAGGAAAGGTGGAAGCTCAGGGAGGAGCTCCTTTGAGCCTTGCCCTCGCCGTGCCACTGGGCAGGAGATGCCCGCAGTCCAGGACGTGCTGAGCAAGCCGCAGAGCTGTGCCACAGGTTCCCGCAGACTGATGCCATTTCTTAGCAGAGCCCTCGTGGCGTTCGGCACCACAGCCAGCCAGGCTCGTGGCTCACCGGTGACGCCAGACGATGGCGAGCAGGGGGACAAGGGCTCCATCCTCTCAGCAGCGTTGCCCATTCAGAAAAAGGCGAGTGCGCTATGGAGGTGACAGCCACAAATTCAAGGAGATCCTCAGCAGGTCTTGGGGTGGCGGAGGCTGGAAACACGAGGGAGCATCCACAGGCACGGCAAAGACCAGCAGGATGAAAAATTATGATAATTGCAGGTGAAGAAAGCAATTCCCAGGGTGAGGTGAGATGGGCTCCGTGCTGTAGCGTGCGTTCAAAAGCAGGTTGGGAAAAGCAGCTGCATTTCTCTTCTTAGAGGGGTCTCCCTGACTTTCTGCCTGTCCTCAGTGCCTCTCTTGCAAGGATCTGTATTTTGCTGGCTAAGCCACAACACACATCCCAAAAGACCCATCTTGCAGAGGGGACAGGAGTCATCTAAGGTCACGGGCAAACTGCTGCAGAGCTCAGGAGACGGGTCCCCTCTACCGACCCCCCAAATCCCATCTTCATCTTTCCACAGCGACCGGCATGACTGAAAAGTCAAGAGTCTGTGACGCAGCCCATGGGATGGCAAACCAGCCCTAGCAATGACGGCCTGGCTCAAAGACACGCACTTTTCCTTGCAGCAAGACTTACTGCCCCCAAACCCTGGTAAATTATGGGAGCACAATGTGCCACGAGAGCCGGGGAACACCTCTGCTGACGAGCTCAGACAGACTGACACCTGCCCGCGCAGACAGGCTGCCTATATGGTTATTTATGTAGTGCCAGAGAGTGACAGCTCAGAGCCAAAACAAATCTACCTGCACATGTAAAACGCCTCTGCTCGAGCGATGGCTTCCAGCCTTCCCAGCAGCAGCGTGGCCACCCTGGGGAAGCCACCTTGGAAAGAGCGCACTGGGCAAAATCACTTTTTTTCAGAGGTTTGTAGAGTAAAAGTTAGCTTTGTACTCGCTTGGTATTCCCTTGAAGCTCAGTGGCGGGGCAGGTACCTCCAAAAGTGAATCTTGGTCTCCTTGGATGGAGCCCAGGCATCTTCCCGGGGGGGCTCTGCCAGCCCCTGTGGGGGAAAAGCTGCAGGTGACTTCCTTGAAATATTCCCTGCACAATTTAGATCTTGAGGATCTGCATAAAAACCCAACACTGAACACCACTGGGATAACCCCCTCCCTCCATCGGCTGAATTTCCCACTCTCTTAGCTGGTGCGTGGTCAAGGCTTGATAACCTGACCTGCAACGAGCTGCCCTGGGGTGAAAGCTGCCGCCCACAATGCCCAGCGAAATAGCACACGACATCCGAACCATCCCGTAACTAAGCATTAAAAAAAATTTATAAACAGCCTTAAGGATGGCAACCCGTAAATACCAGCTTCTCGCTCGCGCTATCTAGCAGCCAGAGAAACGCATGTTATTTGAAACCACCATAAATATTTCGGGATGTCTAATCTCCCAGGGCCGGCAGATCTGATGTGTGGATGCTGTCATCTAGGAACGAGCGGAGAGCAGCAGACATGCACTACTGACTCACACCGCGGAGATGCTGGGAATCAGCTGCAGTTCCCCTGCTTTCATAATCTCACATATTTTATTTGCTTAAGGTTGTTGGTAACTGTTGCTTAGTAGTGGGCCACGGGCCCTTTAACACCTTTCTCCTCCAAGGACAGCCAGCCAAAGTGGATGGCGGAGGATCCAAGGGTGTTTAAAGCCCATGGGACCTGCGGGCAGCTCCTGCTAGCTGACTTTCGGGTCCCTGAGCGCTACGGTCCCCGAAAATCTGCAGCAAAAATCAGAACAGCACAACTGGTTACTAATATATTTGCATTGGATGCACAACCAGCTGGTTACGGTGCGACTGGAGCTGAGGCAGGGCTCGGCAGACTGGCAAAATCCACGTCCTTGGTGGGATGAGGTGCGTTCCAGCTTTGGAAAGCATGCTGCTGTCTCCCTTTGCAGGCAGCCAGAGCCGGCCCGACGGCCAGGCTTTGCCACCCACAGCTGGCACGGCTGCTCCTGAACCCGCTGCCGAGCACGGAGCTCAAATCCTACCCACAGAAAAAAAAAAAAAAGAAAGAAATTGGCAATTTTAGCTTTTTCTTGGGTGGTGCAGCACAGCCACGAGCCCCGCCGGCAGCTCGCTGGGAGGGCATACAAGGTGAATCTCTGTGCCACTGTTTTAAATGATTTTGGGTGTATTAAGGAAAAGTTACCCTGAGAACTTGGAGCGGCAAGTTGGGCTTGAGGAGGCTGCACAGATGCGGGTCACAGCACCCAGGAGACCTTGCCAAGGGTCACCTGGGCTTGCCATCCTCTGCCCGAGGTCCTTCCCTGGGCCCTCCGCTTGCACCCACCACAGGCAGGACACAGGATGCTGGGGATGGGGAGCTGGGAGAGAGAGTTAAGCAAGGAGGCAACCCTCCTTGAATTTTTCTCTTTTTTACTTAAAGCCAAGCGTGCAACAGAAAAAAAATGAGCCGGCGCGCTCTCCCCAGGTGCAGCAGGGATGCAGAGCCGGGGCCACCGCGAGGAGCCTGCCCAGCTGCCGTCCCGGTGTGCAATGCACGCCGACGAAGGTGCGTTTCCCATGCCCAGAGAGCTCCTGCAAAGGGGAAAAGCCACCCAGGAAGGTGGTGCTGTGGGCAGGGCGGGGGGACCCCTACCCGTGCCCCTCCACCGCCCAGGGACGGGGGTTTGCGGGGGGCTGCTTTGGGCTAGGATGCAGCTGAACTGCGAGGTGTTGCTTTTAGAGTAACTCACGAAGGTTTTCTAGCTGTAATGGGTTACGAGGAAACGAGATGTTTCTGATGTAGGATTAAAAAGGTAATCGTGTCACCGATCTCGCTGGGAGTCCCTAGGCCCCAAAAATTCTGTTAACGTTGATATAATATTAACCTCTATATGGATAAAATCAAGGGATTTATTTTTTTTTAAGAATGTATTTTTCGCAATGAGGAGCAGGGCATTGCGGGAGTTCACATAAACCCAGAAGCTGGGTGTCTGTCTTCCTCGAAATACACCCTCAGCGTCACAAGCTCAGACGCTTCTGCAACTGGAAAATTAAAACTACCGTGAGGCAGAAAATACAAAATTTGGGGACAGACCTGAAGACGGGCTGAGGAGCTCTACGAGCCCTAAGCTCGATGCAGTAGTTGAGTCGTCGGCTCGTTTCTGACCGCTGTAAAGCGATACGTGCTCGTCTTATCCCGGGAACAGTCCCAGGAACTCATCATCTTGAACGGGTTAATCGCATCTGGTTAGAAGCAAAACCTCTTCTGCGCATTTTTCTTTCTTTTACGATAAACAAAAATGCATGTTTTCATGGTGTGACTTTATAAATGAAACAGCACTGTCGAGTCATCAGCTCCAGCGTGGATTTGTCTGCATAAGAGTTACTGGGTTTAGCCTTAACTAAAACTTTGCTCTGTCCTAAGTTTCTAAATTGCTCCGAAAAAGCCATTTTTTTACAGAAAAGGTAGGACCTGAGCCTGTGAGCCGCCGATGCTAACGTGCACAGGCTCCCAGAGAAAGGATGATAAAACCCTGACACAGTTTCTTTGCAAAGCCCCAGAAGAGGAGAACAATATTTTTTAATGCTATTAAAACTGCCCACGTATTTTTCAAAGGGGGACTGGAGGGTGAGGACTGAAGGCAGCCGGGTTCTGCTTTACTCGCCGCTCCCGAGAGCAGCCTCCCAGCCCTGCTCTCCCGGGAGGTCCGCACCTGGGCGCAGGGGCCAGGCAGGGCTCGCCGGGGCATCGCCGTCCCCGGACACCGCTCAGCAAACTTTCCAGCTGCAGAGCGAGCACGAAACAATGCCATGTTTCCAGAAACATCCCCCTTTCCCCACCCCCAGCACTGCCACAACCCAACCGCCGGCGATACAGAGAAACCCAAGGGATTTTCCAAGAGAATGCCCTCACCTTTCCTGCGGAGCCGGGAGCTGCCCTTTGCTGTCTTTCTAGTCTCTCACTGCACTATCTCCAGTCTTCCCGCAGCTCCCGCGGAGCTGGAAATATCATTAAGCTCCAGTGAAGCAAAAAAAAAAAAAAAAAAAAAAAAAAAAGAAAAAAATCCCAGGGAAAGCGTTGCAATATCCAAAGGGAGGGGAGTGAAGCCAGCGGGATGGCCGAGCCCCGGGTCCCTGCGAGCCCCGCTCCACCTGCACGCGCCTTGCTGGGATCTGACGATACCCTTCCGGCGTGGAGCAGGCATGAATACTTCTCTGGTGTCTGCTGATGACTTCACTTCATTAGCATGCTCCTGATAGTTCTCTCTGACTGTCTTTTTTACTGACTTTAAGGCTCTGCTAATCAAAATACTGTAGCGTTTAACTATTTCCTGACTCCAGGGTTTCGAAAGACGAAGCTCCGTGGGGCGACGAAACCCGCGCGGGAGCAGGAACACAATCCGTCACATCCACCAGCCCCAGCCTCCACCCAAGAGCAATTCGTGCCGTTGGGGTTTGCGGGTCACGGCGGCGACGTACGGCTCCGAACGTGCTCTAATTTTATCGCCTTAACGAGGGCGAAACGCTCCTCTGCTGTGCCGGACCTTTGAGCGCAGGAGGATGCAAAGAGGAAAGCGCCTTCCACCTTTGGGGATGAGATTTACCCCCCGTAATCATTTTATTTAAAGGAAGCTCAGGTAGAGGGTGAAGCGGTTCATAGGGTGCATTTATTAACCTGTGACACTTCATCAAATGTCCCTTCAAGACGGGGCGGCGTGACCCAGCCGATGCCACCCTCCAGAAGTGCTACCGCTGCCTTCACCTTCTTGCTCACGTGTTTCAGGAGCAGAGGTGACTCTCAGAGGGGAAGAAAAGCTGCACAACCCCTGGGTTAGAAGAGTGGAAGGCCAGGCACAGGAAAATAAAGCAGCTCCGCCAAGAGCACACCTGGAGCGTGTGATGGGGACAAGGACTCTGCTCAGGGGTCCCGGGTGCCAGCCTCGTGCCTTCTCCTTAGGGTTTCTACCTGGTTTGGAGTCCATGTCAGGTTTTACTTTAACAAAGAAAAAAATCAGGAGTGGATTTTGCAACAGTGGGACAGGAAAAAAAAAAAATAAAAAAGAGAGACTGCGTTAAGCGTACGCGCGGTTTTCCCTGGGCGTGTGCGTCCGTACCTGGTTGCACGTACCCGTGCAACCCACCCGTGGTCACGGGCATCCGTGTTTCCGCGCACACGCGTGTGTGCCCACCGGCGTTTGCAGGCAGGCGCGCGCCCACGCTGACCCCGCGCTGCGCCGGCACGCGCCGACGCCACGGCGGGGCACGCCTGCCCGTGCCGGCGCACGGTTGTGCACACGCGTGTGCAGGCACGCGGGGTGGGAGCACCGTGTTTAACCGTTCGGGTCCCCGAGCGCCATCAAAATCCCCGGGAAAAAGAGCCATGCCTGCACTCTTACCCAATTAACACCCCTTTGTTATAACTGAGAAAACTGGCCCCAAAAAGCCTTTAATAGAGGCGTGCTGTGGGGTTTGGGAGCCGCGTCCGAAGCTGCCGTGGCAGGAGCAGCTGTGGGGTCTGTCGGGCTGGAGGCCTGATTCATACCCAGCAAAATGAGGTCAGGAGCAGATGAGTCTCCGAATGTTCATTTCTTCGCACAGGAGGTGACCCACATTTTTTACTCCTGATTCACAGCTCAGCTGCAGACACAGCTATCTTTAGCCCCAGAGAGAGACGCGGAGAGGCCGAGGGCCCCTCGGCAAAAGCCGTAAGGTCCAGGCTTCAGAGGGCTATGATTTTTTATGATTATATATATACCTTACCCTGCTTTCTACGGCGTCTCTCGCAGGAGAGCGGGACAAGCTCCAAGCGCAGGTTTGATGCACTAACCAGAAGGAGTCCCGCACGGGCTCCGGGAGGACGGGGGTCTCCCCAGGACGCACCTACCGGGTGCCCACCCAGGCAGAGCCCACTGAAACCCATGTTGGGACCCACTGGAAACGGGGCCAGCTGCAGAGGGGCAAGGACATCAGGAGAGGGGGAGCTTCCAAAACCATCTCGCTGATGGCGACACACGGGTTGATGGGACCAAGGAGCCGCCAGCACCCGTCTTGCGATGGCCCCCGAGATGGGGGCCAGCCTTTGTCCGTTCATTGCACCTCCCCAGAAGATGGGGGCTCTGTTTATGCTGATAAAGGCAGAGGATGCTAAACAAATCTGCTCCCAGCGGAACTCCCAGGCACTTTCCCATGGCGTGGAAGAAACCCTTGCGGTCGTGGCTGTATCTAGCACCCAGAGCGCAGTTGCACAAACGATAACATTTTAGCAATGTTTATCCTTCTCCTTCAGGGCGGGTTTTTTTTTTTAAAATCTGTTTTCAGAGCCCTAAAGCACATGTTTACTTTCACGATGAGTAAAGTCTCCAGCACTGGCACGGGGAAGTCTCCAGCGCTGGTGTGAGGTTAAGCATGTGCTTAAAGGGCTTGGACTAAATATGGCTTTTCTTTTCTTTTTTTTTTTTTTTTTTTTTTTTTTGAGCAAGGCCACAACGCAGCAAAAAACCCATCCCTGGGACTGTTACAGGACAGCAATGGACATAAACAAGAGGGTTGTTGCCTGCGACCACCACCCTCCTTGGGCACAGGCTTCGGCAGAGGCTTGAAGAGAGAAATGGACTTTAAAACTGGCCTTAAATAGCCTCAACTCTGATCCGCAACCTGTGACTTGAAGACGCTACTCGGTATCCAGAAACAGCGCCCAGCTTTTTGCCTTTTTCGCCAGACATTGGCACAAATTGCCTGTCTAAACACACGGACCTTCTCGCGGACCGAGCGGTCTCCAGAACTGAGCCAGGAACCTCCAGAGGGTTTTCTAGGCCCTCAAAATCATACCAAGCCATGCTGAGAAGAGATTAAGGAGCTAGGACGGATCGCCCGGCATCCTGAGATCCTCTTGTACTGCCAAGCGGCAAATGGCCACTGGTGCCACCTTATTCCATCCTACTGGGGCGGATGGGAGGGCGTTTGTCTGCCAGCTTTTGCTGCAGGTGGGAACATCCCGGCAGGGACCATGCCGGCAGCCTCCCTTACAGCTTGCACACCCATAAATATCCCTGTCTCGCAGCAGCGAGGGCTCTGCCGAGATCACCACGTCAGCTATATCTTCACCGTAACCTTGATTTCTCTCATGGGCTTGGGTGGCCTCCCTTTGAAAGCACGTAGCTTCCAACAATTCCTTTCCTCATGCCAAGAAACATCGAATTAAAAGCCATACAGCCCAAGCGATGCTGCCTAAACCAGCGGTGTCAGCTGATAACCAGGGGGAGGAAGCTCATGCCCACATCCAGCTCGCGCCTGTAGTGTAACAAGGAAAAAGCAGGTCTGGCATTTGTTCGAGAGCTAACGTGGATTAGCAGAGAGAGTAAATTTAAAGCCCAGCAACTATTCTTGACTCGTTCCATGCACGGACACCGATCACACACAGCTGACACCCCGCCAGGCCCCCAGGTTAGGCAGGTTGGGATGGGTGGGTGCTGTCTGTCCATCCCTCTCTTCCCCTCCTGGTTATACCATGAAATATGACTCAACTATTTCATAACGAACACAAGTTGGATAAAACCAAGAGAAAAAAAAAAAGCAGCAGCAGCACATGCTTTCTTAAATAATAAACATATAAAAATGTTAATTAAATCATGCTTTTCAACAGAGAATGATGGGTAAATACTTTCACACAATGCTGAAATCAATACAGCTTGCTTTTTTTATTTTTTTTTTTAATTTTTTTTTTTAACATCTCCTTGCAGCCAAAGAGATGCAAAGACCAAGCTAGATGCGGGGCGCACACTATGCAGGCCCTGCAAATCAGAGGGTGCCACTTTCTTCCGCAGGCAAACATCATCTGCGCTAACGGAGGATGCCAGATGACTTAACATGCCACGAACGTCACTCCAAATGAGTCTGCGGTAACCAGAGATATGAGACCCAGATGTTTGATACTGGCCTCTAATTTGGTGCGTCCACAACCTCCCGATTCACAGCGGTGAAGTTAAAAGCTTTGGGGCCTCCCACCTTGGAGCATCACCCCTCCAAAGGGGGCACGGGTGAAAACCCAGCCTTGCAATTTGGGGCATATAGCTCCACAAACCATCAAGCAGACACCTGGTCGGGGTGTGTGAAGGCCTCCTTTGATGAAATCCTTTTCAGCAATGGCAGGGTCGTGGTGCACAACCATTCCTTCAAAACCTCACCTGTCCTTCCTCAAGGATGCTGCATTGTTTTAAGGACAAGTTTCTTCCTGGGTCCCCCCACGAGGTGAGCCCAGGTTGCAGAGGGATCCGCTCGGTCTCACCTCTGCTTCTGCATACCCCCATCTCCCTCAGAGCTCTGCAATGGTGCCAGGACCAGCCATTAAAAGCGGAGCTTGTGCCCCGTGAAAATTTATGGAGGAGATACGGCACAGCTTGATTTTCCTTATGTCTCCTTTCAGATCCTGGAGACCACCGGTTCAAAACAGCTGGCTGCGGAGGAGCTATGAGCCCAGGCTGCCTCTGCTCACCTCTGCCCAAAGCTGGGAAATGAAGGATGCTGGGTCCCTCCCGGACACAATAGCTGCCCCAGCAAGACCAATGCCCTGTCCCTGAAGCAAACACATAGAGAGGGGCAGGCACAAGCAAACAAATTCCTCTGCAGCCGCTCGCCACTTGTAATGACTTTATGGTCTAGTCATGCCTGCAGCTCTCCTTTCTGTGGCATTACTCATGCTGCTGCAAGCTTCTCGGGAGAGTTTTGGTGTCAGGCTTCCCCAGTTGCCTTGCTTAGTGTCACGCATGACCAAAATACCCTGCCTCCTCCTCTAGAAGAAGCCACTAATAGTTGATGTGCTTCTCCTACAGCCTCTGCAAAGGTCAAGTGTGGATGCTTGGTGACCGTCAAGCCTTCCCCACCCCACCAGGTCTTTACAAGCTGTAAAAGTGTATGATTTATTAAGGCTTGACAGGCTTTGTGTGGCTCCTTGCTGGCTCTCCAGCAGCTCTGCCCTTCCTGAAGGGCTTCTGGTGGCAACAGGCCAGGGACACCCGCAGAGCGTGCAGCCACGGGCCAGGCTCGGTTATCGGTGGTGAGCTCCTCGCCAGCTGCTGGCCGGCACTGCATCGATTCAGGCTTTGCTATTTAAAGCCTTGAGCGTTCGTGTGAAATAAAAACCCGGAGCGAGCGAAATGGCAAGGGAGATGGGGGTACACAGCAGCAAGAGGAGCAGAAATGGCACGTCTGGCATCGCTAATAGGCTCTAATGCTTGCAACAGCCACGTTGTGCCGATTTCCCGGGATCCTCCGAGCGCCGCCTCGGCACTTATCAAGAGAACAGCCCTCGCTGAGCCAACCCAAAAAGCAACAGGCGACTTCTTTGAAACCTGCTTATGAAGTTGCCAAACAATAGACTAGCAAGATCCCACGGATGGGCTTCAGCCTGCACCAAAGGCAGAACGGTGACGAAAAGCCAAAGGAGAAGGGACGTGGAAGCTACGGGCTTCCTAGAAACCCGACAGCCACTGTGCACATGGCTTCTGTAGTGAGCAGGAGGCATTCAGTGGCCTCTGTGTTGTGGGGAGATGCTTTGGGACGGTATTGAAGTGGCCTGAGTCAGACAAAAGCATTTTGACAATAATGTTCTGAGGCCAGAAATTAAATCTGAACAAAAAGTTGGAACTCACCCAGCAGGGATAATACAGCATGTGTAAGAGCTCGCTGACTCCCAGCTGTTTGGAGAAAGCCATCCTTGCCACCATCCCCAGAGCTTTTCCTCCACCCTCTTGTAGAAAGTTCATCCCAGTTCTCATCCTCTCAACCCCACCAACCGATGCTGTCATTCCAGAGCAGAAAGAGTCTGGCTCTGCTGCCTCCACCCCTCGTCTGTTCTTCCTACGCTTTGAGTGAGGGCAAGAGCCTCCTACGCAATGCCATGGCGAGCTCTTGCAACACAGAGCTGCCTTCAAGAGCAGGGCTACAGCAGTCACAGGGACTCGCGCAGATGGAGCCAGAGCCTTGAGCATGGACAGGAAGCCCGTTACTGAGACGCTGAGCTTTGCTTCTGCAAGAAAACCCCTGCTGAAATGCACCCAGTGTCCCAACACTCATCTGAGCAGACGTGCTCCTCCAGCAACGCGGTGCGGTTGGACAAAAGTGGGTTGGAGCATCACGCCACGTGCTCCCACGTACCCCAGGACCTCTGTCCCAAAGACAGGAGCTCCAGAGGCCAGACCTGACCTCAGATGCATGGTCCTCCCATCCAGCCTCCTCCTCCTCATCTCTAGAGAGACCTTAAGGTTTCTGGCAGCAACTCCCCTCTCACCATATGTGACGGAGCCCTGGTAAGGGGGTGCAGCCCCGGTTGCTGACCCCAGCTTCACATCAGCACGATCCACCGAGCAGTGGGTCTCCTGGGCAGCCCCGCTGTGCTTCCAAAACAAGCCTCCCTGTGAAACGCTTGATAGCCAGCATGTGTCTCCAGCTATAATGCAGGCACGAGCCAGAAAAACCAGCAACATCAAAGACTGGATCCATACATCCAGTAACTCGGGACGGCAGGGGGGAGGCAACGGCCCCCAAAATTGGGCAGAAAACTGTCAAGCTGCATTCTTGGGAGCCGAGTTTTGTTGACACCATTGCTGCCAAGGGGAGAGGGACGAATGAACAAGCAGAGGCCACCGAGACAGCGCAGAGGGTCACCGGGAAAAATGCAGATGCCATAAACAGCAGCCGTGGAAGCAAAGGACGCGATGGGAAACGCTTCCAAACTGCTTCAGAAGCGAAGAGGCAGCGCTTTGCTCCAGACGAAAGTAAATGAGCCCCACGAAGGGACGGATCCAGCCCCTTCTCATAATGCTGCCACTGCCCTGAGCGTATCCAGATGCCTCACTGGGGGCTGAGAAAGGAAAGCAATTTAACCGAGAACCAGCCAGATCGAGTCACCTTGCCCAGCGCCTGCGATATGCACGTATTCCAGCAGTCACAGAACAATTTTCTTCAGATATTCATCACCCTTTGGAAGCTGGAACCCCCTTTTTTCCCCCGTCTCACGCCGGGGTTTGTTTTCTCCCCGCTAAGGGAGCAGCTTGTTGCTGCAGGGCTGCTGCTGAAGGTCGGCTGGAAGTTCCCCAGTCAGTGATGGGGGAACGCTTGGAAAAATTGTAGATTTTGTTTTGCACAATATAGTTTTATATTTGTTTTGGGGTGGGTTTTTTTCGTATCTCTTGTTTTGCTGGAGTGGTATTTTTGATGATTTGCAGCGGGGGAGTGAGGAGCAATACAGCAACTATTTTTTTCGCAGGCTCAGACAGGAGTGAAGAGACTTTGCAAACACCTGCAGCTGGATTATTTCCTACCCAGCAAAGCGGACACGATCCCCTTCCCCATCCTGCTCACCCAAACCTTCGTCGTGCTTACAAATGTCTTTATCAAGCAAATACTATCTCCACGGGGCGACGCGGGAGCCTGGCACGGCACAGGCAGCTCTGGGACCCAGCACAAGCCCCGGGAGCAGCCCGGGAGATGCCAGTTCCCAGGCAAAACCAGCACAGACTAATAAACCGATGGAGATTTGCTGCTTATACCAATCCCTGCTGAGAAGCCCCACTCCCATGGAGAAAGGTGACTTTCCCAGCACAAGAACCACGGCTCGGCACTTCACTAACCCCAACGCCCAGTAAATCATCCCAGTCTTGGGGGCTGGAAGAAGAACTGATTTTTTTGGTTCGTTGCAAATTCCAGCGAACCTGGAGGGGGGAAGCACTCTGGGGTTAGCTCAGAGCGAAGAACTGAGGCTTGCTGAGCTGAAAAGCTGTAGGAAAAACCTGTTTCAGGGTGAGCATGGTACCTCACCTTGACCAAATCTGTCCCAATTATTGTGGCATTTTGGCATTATCAAAGGAAACCGAGGGTGCTCCCAGTCCCAAAATGGGAATTCGAAATGTTTTCAAATGTTCCAGATATTTTAGGGTGCGTGTCCCTTCAGTAAGGGACAGGTTGGATTCCTCAGGTCTCTCGTCTTTCCCTTTGTTTTGTTTCCCAGGGATTTCTCCTTCGGCTGCCTCCCCTGCCTTAGCTCATAGCGTTCGGGCACAATAATATCCTCCAGGCAGCCGGAGAGATGGGATCTTAAAAAAATAACATAGAGAGCACCTCCATTTTCATCACTGGCCTCTAAGATCCGGTTTCTTCGAATTAAAAGAGACCCCGATGCCACACAAACCTAGCTTTGCAAATCACTTAAGCCCAGCCACAACACTAAGCGGGTGCAAAGTGCCTCCTGGAGTCTGCAGCGCCAGAGGTGGGATGAGAGCACCACGGGTGCTGGAGCATCAGTGCTTTGGGAAAAGCCACCTCTTCTGGCTTCTACATCCCAGCAACGACCTGCACAGCATTAACAGCCACCGCAACTCTTCACGTTCACGATGGCCTGGGAAATCAGGTGTCCTCCCCGGGTGGAAAACGCCACCATCCAGGCAGGTGCTGCAGAGCTGGCTCTGGCCAAGGCATCACCCCCGCATCTCAGCGGATCGTGTCATTGTCTGATAGACCCTGGATGGGCTCAGGCCTTGGAGAAAAGCCACCTCCCAGCATTTTCAAAACCCAAGAGCTGTGCTAGCCCTCCCCTTCCTCTTTTTCTGGCAGCTTTTTAATGAACAATCCCGTTAAAAACAAAGGAAATTATATTAAAAAGGAGGGTGTTAAAATAGCTTTAAGGGCCTGACTTTAACTGACACCTACAGTTACAACACGTTTTGCCAGAGCGTGAATCATGCACAGATTATCGGCCAACATGGGTGATTTCCATTATGCAGCCTGGAGTAGTTCAAGTCTGCTGGGCTGTTTGTACAGAGCTTGGCACGGTCCTCTTGGATCTTCTCCCACTGGTGGTATAATTTCATTTAAAAGCCTTCGACTATTGTAGCCCTCCAAAGCAATAGAAACTAAGGGGGGAAGAGAAGGGAAGGGAAGAAAAAAAAAAAAGGCATTTTTGTGGCTGGCCCGAGCTGTAAAACAGAAATCTTCCAGCACAAAGTGGAGAAAATGTATCTTTCGAAGACATTTGTCTTTGCTCGCTGACCAGAGCAGGGAGAGGGATTTATTTGCTCATTAACCACTAAAGCAAAAGGAATTAGATGATTTCTTAAGTGCCATCCTGGCCCATTGAGTTTAGGAGCCTTCAAATTCATTTGGACCCCATGCAGAAGTCACTTTTCTCTCCATACATCACCCCAAAAAGCTGCTCTCCTCCAAGTACACCCAAACTTTCCAGGCCTTCTCCTTGCTCCGGCGCTCGCCCACATCCATACTTCTCAAGCAGATCCTCCCCGCCTTCCTGCCAGCTTGGACCGAGCTCGTGGGAGAAAGCCAGCCAAAAAAAGCCATTTCTGGAATATTTTTTAAAGGTTTGGTTTGGAATTTTTGCTCCTTTTTGACACACGGAACAGCAACACCGCCGAGGGAAAACTCAGTGCTTGAGAACAGCGCTAGGGTCAGACCATTTGATTTCTAATAAAAACGTAGCTATTTTCCAATTTTGCAAAGGAAATGAAAATGTAAAGTTTGGTCAGACGAGGCGTTTTCACTTACAAATCCCACCTAGCCTGGCCTGAAGGGAAAGCGCCGGCGGGTGTCGTGGGGTGGGAGATGGGGGTCTGTTCTGTTGTGTGAAAAGGCACCTCCCACCACACAGGGCAAAGTCCTGATAAAAAATGCCAGGTTTAGATGGGCTCCAGGTCCTACTGGAAGCTGGGGCCAATTTTGCCTCCTCTGCTGCCTGGTTATTTTCTTCCTAATAAATATTCTCCCTCTCCCAAGCCCTCCCCCCTTGCAAGAAGCCACATGCCGTAAGGACCCGGCTGGGCTCAGGGAGCCACAGAGCTGAAGCGACTTCTCAGCCTTACAAGGCAGCAGCCAAATCCCAGGGCACTGCCCCAATTTGCTTTATTTTTTCCAGATCTAAAGATGATTTGAACCATACAAAGACGAGACGTTCATCCCGCCCCAGCATCCGACCGCTGCCGGATTGTCATCTCGTTTGGGGCGCTGCTGCCGTCGGCCACATCTCCGCGCGGGCATGGACCGCAGGCAGCTGGAAAATCCCACGCCCCCTTCCCCAGGGGCAAACCAGTCCCAGCCACCACCAGAAATACCACCTGGGAAATATTTGGAAAGAAATATTTGTCTGCTAGCACACATGCCTGCCCCATCTGCGGACCAGGCAAGGGCTTCCACGCTTCCCAGGATGAAGCGGAGAGGCAGAACGTGCTCCGGGCGCGCAGCCCGGGACGCCAACGTCGGCTCTTCAGCAGCACGCGGGCGCGAAACGGCAAAGGCTGAGCCGAAAGGGCAGGTACCTCCCCGGAGCTCACGGGTATCTGTCAGCAGTGGCTGGCTGCCAAACCCCTCCTTTTCAGCCTGCTACCGCTGAATTTTCTAACAGCCCGCGGCTCCCCGCTTTCACGTGAGCATCTTCTGCCTCAACCATTGTTTCCAGCCCCACCTGCTCCAGCCTCCCTCTCTGCCCCGAAGGCTTCGGCAACAAGTTGCAGCATGTGGGATAGGTTTTTTTTTTAGCAGCCTGACACATGCCAAACCTGAAAAAGAAGCTTGATAAACCCAAGGTCAGGAAGGAATTTTAACTTGGCTTAATTGCTAGGAGGCAGTTCGGATCCGTAACGTACCTAGACGGGCAATACAAAGAAGTGAGACAGATCGTGTGGGAGCAGATCGGTAAAAGCTAACGAAAATATAAAGGGATTAGGTTGATTTTTTTTTTTATGTTTGGGTTTTTTTTTTATAGCAATGACGTGTTCTGCCAGGCTTTCTTGGAGGCAAACATTTTTGTACCGCGGCCAGCCTTGCCAGCCTCAAGTATGCAAAAGTCCTGAGTCAGATTTCGAAAAGCAAAGCAATACTGACTTAAAAATAATTAGACTGAAAAAAATAACTTGATTTTCTATTCTAGTCCCTATCCTTGCTCTTACAGCATTTTTTTCAGGTTTCCAGTTACATCATTTTTATTCTAAATGAACCCGCGAACCTCTGCGAATCCCCTGCCTCCGGCAGCTGGGGTTTTGAGGGACCCAGTGAGTACTGCAGGATGCGGGGTACCACTGCCAAGGCTGGGGGAGCTGCATTGCTGCTGGGGGAGCTGCTTTCTGAGCCCAATCCTCTGCTCTGTCCCTCTCCCCGCCCTGGGGCTGGATCCAGCCGCCAGTAGGGATGAGCTGCAGCGCCCGGCACTGCCTTCCCGGTGCGGTACCTGCGGCTGGAGGGGAATCCTCCTCCTCCGGAGGGGTCCAGCCAGCACCTATCACAACCGCGGCCTCCACACCAAAGCCTACATTTGGGAATAAATCCCTTTTCCTTGCTTTCGGCTGCTGGATCCAGCGCTTCGGCCAGAAATCTGGCCGGCGGGTTCGAGCCCGTTGTGCCTCGGCCGCCGCCTCTCGCGCTGCCCTTCCTTCCAAGAAAAATGGAAACAGGAGACGAAGGAACTTTCCTACGCCGCATCCAGCTTTGCCCGCTGCCAGATTATCATCATGATATTATATTAACGTGCAAATCATGATTGCTCACAATAAAAAACATGAAAAGAACAGAACGCACGTGCCAGCGAGAAGCGAAGCAGCAAGCCCGTGAGCTCCAGCTCAGCCTCCGGCAGGACCTGCGGCAATGGCAAAGAGCAGATGAACCAGGACGGCATCACCGAAAGGGTCCGGCTGAGCCCCGCACAGGATTTACCACCCAGAAAACATTTTGTGCAGCCAAAAGCCCCCTCTCCCCCACTGCCCCGTACTGTGTTTTGCCCAAGGGTGCTCCCCGAGCTCCGACGGGATGCATCATGCCGGGGCATCTGCACGATGGGGTCATCAGGGCTCTGCCCCAGCGACACGGGCCAGGAGGGAGATGTGAGACGGGTTTATGTGATTTCGTTTGGGGGAGATCAAGAACAAGTTGAATCAGATTCTTTTTTTTGTTCCTTTCAAAGACACAATTATCTCCAAACTGATCCCCCTTAAAAAAGCAGCGGTAGCCTCAGGAGGCTGGATTTCCACCCATAAACTGTTCATTTAAAGTGCTTATAGGTTCAGCTCTCTGACCTCTAGGTTTTCGCATGAAAAGACCTGAAAGCAGCAAACACTACATCACCGCTCGCATTTATACAGGGCTCCCTACCCTCCGCCAATCCCAAAGCTCGAGAGATTGATGCCGCTTTACAAACCGCTGACTGCCCAGACCCACGCGAACGCACCGCTGGCGTTATTAAAGGAACATTAAAGTCGCAAAAGCAAAGCTAGGACGTTCCGGAATTGCCGTTTCCTGAGCACCCTCAAAAAGCCTCTTAGTGCCTTTGCATTTCCATACCTGCTCTTTCTGCTGGCCTCCTCCCTCCTCCTCTCGCCCACGCATGCCCCGGCTGCGGGGTCCCCCCAGCCTCCCCCGTGCCCAGCGCCCCTGCGTTGGTTCGGGAGGCGGCTGGCACCCCAGATGCACGCGTTATTGGGGGTAGGGAGCACTGGCGGTGCCAGAGCCCCAGGTGGGAGGATGAAGGATGTTACCAGGCTGCCTCCCAGCCTTGCCGTCCCTCCGCGTGCCGACAGCCACAAAGGAGCGCAGGCGTGCAGGCTCTGCAGCAGCGGAGTCCCCGCTGATGTAAAATGAAGATGCTGGGTGGATTTCTGTGGTTTGGAGAAGCAGTGGAACTGAAATCGGGACCCAAGCTGAGACTGCAGCTATTTTCCAGAGCTATTTTCAAGCAGTATCAGTTCCAGCCTGAAATGTAAAGGCTTTCCACAAATACCCCTGCCCACAACTCACCAAAAATGCCAGCTTATCTCCCGAAAGCATCGGCATGGCATCAGCATGTGTGGGTACACACGGGCCGGGGAGGAACAGAACGGGTGAGGCTGGCTGAGAAGTCAGATAAAAGCAGGAACAAAACCCCGTCGGGACTGTTCAGGGCAAAGCAGCGTTGCAGCTCCTCTTCCTGAACTAATGCTTCTTTTTTTCTACCCATCGCATCACCATCAAACCTGAGGAGCCGGTACTGGAAAAGACTTGGGAAGCCGAAGGGAAAAGCAAAGAAATTGCTTTCAGGACACACCTCAGGATCTTAGAGAAAAATAAAAGCAAAGCATAGCCTGGGCACACCACGATGTGTCCCGGGATCCCGATATCCCCGGGAAGGTTGTGCGTATTTGTGTGCGCGTAAAAACACCCGTATGCCCTTAGATATGTGCAATAAACTCAGAAACGCAGAGCTCCAGCCTCCTTCAGCTCCGCAAGTCGCAGCCTAAGTGAGCTCCAGGAAAATCAAAACAAGGTAATTAAGAGCAGGTTTGGCCCTTAGCACTTTTTGTATACAAAATGCTTTGGAAACTAATTAAACCACCGTCCAAGGCGATGCCGTTACGTATCCAGAACGCCACGAATGTACTGGCGAGCGCCTCTGCCTGAGGACGGGGAAGGCATCACTAACCCCAAACCGGGCGCGATGGAGCTGCCACATCTCACCTCCCCACCTCGCAACCAGCCTTCAGAGGCAGGCGCTGGATTTACGAGGTGTCAGAGAGAGGAGGGGATGTCACTCGCCAAGGATCATCCTTCCCCCCTCCCTCCAGGAACCACGCTGTGTTTTTTAACCGAGCTCAAGCTGAAGGGAAACCTGGCTTTCTGCTGGCGGGGAGCTGGGCTGGGCTGGGAGGAACAAGCCACACCAGTACACTGCTGCTGGGAAGAAAGCAGTGCTCCAGGGCAGAGCTGCGCGACTGTAGTTTTACGCCTCTTACAGAGGCCAGAGCTTCTCAAACTACAAAATCTTCTGATATATTAGAAGAGGGACAGGTAGCAGAAACCTCTTCTGCGGGAGTCAGCGGTGAGCCGGAGCAACCTCAGGGCTGCTCTGGGGCACTGCCGGCTTTGTGATGATTCTCATGTTTGTTCGGGTTTTTATTTAAGCAACAGCAACAGAAGAATATTCCTTTCCTGAAAAGCCTGGCAAAGCTGCCCTCAAATGGGAGGCAGCAAAAACTCAAGCTGCAGGAAACCCAAGTCGAGGGAAGCACCGTTGGGGGGCAAAAAACGAGGAGCTGCTGACTCAGCAGGATGGGAGAGCAGATGCAGCCCCACGCCGGTGCTTTGTGAAGGCTCCCTAGGTGGGGTTTTGCAAAAACCAAGACATCTGGATGGAATACAACACATATTTATGCCATGATGCATGCCAAATGGATAAAAAACATCTCACCTATGGGCTGGTACAAGACACCCAGACAGGAGGAGCAGCCTCCAGCCACCATCCTCACCTCACCCGCATCCCTCCAAGCGGCCTCCAGCAACGCACTGGGTCAGCCAGCAGCTCATTTCCCCCCAATTTATGCTGAGGAAACGGCTTCTTAGCTCCTTCGTTCCCATGCAAAGGCTTTGCTGGTGGTTTTGAGCTCTTCGGGAGCCCAGCTGCGGGACATGCCAGCCTGCTCAGACAGCAAATCCCTGCGGAGGTCGCGCTGGCCCCAGGTGGGACCCAATTTGTGCTGCCGGCCGCCGCATCCCAGCAGCATCCCAGTGGAGATGGACGCAGCGGTACCCCAAAAGCCGGGCTGGGCTGATGGGCAACCCTAGGGCTGCAAAGAGGAGTTAACGACACACGAGTGAAAGCGCTGCTTGTCTGGGATGTGTAAATAGGAGAAACAAAAAGGAAGAAGAGGCGGCAGAAAGAGTGGTGTCGCGTACAGAGGTAATTATTGACACGCATACAGATACCGAAGGATGCGGATGCTAATTCCCAGGGGCACAGCACGCCCCTCTCCTAGGGAACATGAAGCCCTGCAAAGAGGGTACTTCCAAACGGCCCCTTTATTTGTCCTCTAAGATATTGGCATCCCGTCTTTCTGAGGCGGTCTGACACCCCAAAACTACCCCGGACCCATATAAGAAGCATTTCTTGGAGTTGGAGCCCCTCATGCTCTCTTTCTACTTTCAAAGTCTCTACAAATACTCAGCTTTGATATAAAAATACAGGCAAAATACTCACAGTGGGGTGACAGGAAAGAGAAATGCCCCCTTCTTCTTCTCCAATAAATAAATTAAACCCCAACTGGGCTGAACTTTGCCTGGCCATGTATTTTATTGCTACTTCAAATTATTTATTGATGTCTTGAGACGGTCCCAATCATGGCGTAAAGCGACTCAGCCGTGGCCACATCCCAACACCACCACCATGTATCTGAGCAAAGCGTCTCCAGACAATAACAGATAAAAATAATAAAACTGCAGGAGATTAAAAATGCATAGCGTTTGTCACCACTTCTACGCCACAGCTTTCACCTCTTGCTTTTTGCTTAGCAAAACCAGACAGAAACCATTTTCTCTGCCTGCTTATTCTTGGTCAACCCTTTGAAATTCAGACCTTCTTGGGAGGAAACCCAGTAAAGGCTGACCTTTCTTGAAACACTCGTAAACCTTTTCTAATTTTTCCTCTCGCCTTAGTGTTCTGTGTTTTTATTGGGACCCGAATGTAGAGTTATTCTCCCTTTTTATTTTCCTCCCCTTTTTTTGCCACTGAATCTGACGACGAACATCCCGGAGGAGCGGGAGTTTTCCACCCTTTCTGGTAGCAAATTCTTTATGTTTCATTTTAGCCTTTTGTGGCTTCAAAGAAACAGCTTGAACTGCAGAAAGGGTCCAGATTGGCCAAGGAAACATGAAACATCATAATATTTCTAATGTTAGAAGAATTTTTAAAAGGTTACATAGTGGAAAAACAAAATATGAAAACCTTGTGGAAGCAAGGAGGTTCCTCGAATGCTCCTGCCAGACCCCCTGCTACTGCAAAAAAAGGGCAAAAGAAGGAGGGGAAAATGTCAAAAATCCCCCCTGAAAAGCAAATTTCACCAAACAGAAGGAAAAGCGTTTTAAATCCTGCAAAGCAGAAAATGCTCCAAAATGGTATAAAGCTTTTCTCAACGTGTTTCCCATAGCTGACCTATTCTAATCATCATTTTCACTCTCTTTCTGGCACACCAGCCCAACGCCGCTGCGTGCATGTCCCTAAAGCTGCCTATGGACTTTCAAAACCAATTTTAATGGAAACGAAGCACTAATGGAAACATTTCGATTTCCTATTACCTTTCCTAAAGCCCTTTTACTACAAAACCCTAAACTTTGGGCTTAAGCCGTGCCCACGGACGCATCTCCTCAACCCCGTTTGCTGGTGGTTTGCAGGGCTGGCCTGACCCGAGCCCTGAGCGCGGTGCTTGGGGTTGGCAGAAAAATACCTGCAAGCCTCAGCGGGCAGGCCTTCACTTTGGGTTTAGGAAACAGCATTTCAGGGAATATTTTATTTACGCAGGATCAAATAACGCCAGCAAGAAGCCGAGCTATCAACCCTGCCTGTCATGAGGAGCTCGAATCACCAAGCAACCTGCACCGGTGTTTTTGGGCACATCATTCTTAACCGGCTCTAATGGAAACCAGGCACCGCTTTATTCGCTTCTCCCTCCGGCTTATCAAACGAGCTGGATGTTGCCACTGTGTTCCCCAGCCAAGAAAAGCTCCCTTTCTTTCTCCTTTCTTTTTTTTTTTTTTTCCTTCTTCAGCTGCTCTTTCACTTGAAGAATGAGGTGGTTTATGAGGATTTTCTCCACAGAGGGAAAAAAAAACGCTCCAAACTATCAGCCTGTGCAGGCAGAGAATAAGCTGATTTTTCAACACTTCAAAATTATGTCATAAAGGCCCAGAAAGAGGCTTTGGCGAATATATAAACACAGAATCCAATAGAAGTCACAGGGTGATTAACTAAAACCAGTGTTTCCACAGGAATAATATCTACACAAACAGCCCCATGCTTTGTTTAGCTAAATGAGTAACAGCGGTTCGGCCACTGCCAAGTGCCTTTTTTTAACTAAAAAAAAAAAAAAAAAAGAGAGATTTGAGAAAGATTGGCTCTTTTATATAAAATGTAGTGTCGGAAGCAAAAGTCGTACCCGACGGGCCTGACCTTGGGAAGTTTTGCCTTTATGGGATATATTATCGCCACTTGGTTCGGGGGCGCGCGCGCAGGAGCGTGGATGAGCTCCATGCTAAGTGCCCTCCCGTGCCCGGGAGCAGGCAGCTGCCCGCTCTGCCTGCACAGCTCACCCCCGCTGCGAGCAGGAGGAAGCGCTGATTCGGGATGGGGTGCTAAGAGACGTGGTCCAAAGCTCGCTTCTGGAAGGAGGGCACGGAGGGGAAGGGGAAACTCCTCGTTAGAAGCCCATTAATCATCAGCGGGGTCCCGCTGGATGAGCTCCAGGATGGAGAGATTTGCTACCTGCTTCTCCAGCCACAGGCAGTGCTGGAACAGCAGCATCTCGCGCATCGCATGCGGCTCCGACACGGATTGCTTCGGGTGAGGCACCGTGCTTGGCTGGGCCACGGAGGCGGGAGGAGGGTGCTAAAATTGCTGATTTTTCACAGGTCAGCAGGTCCAAAAAAGACTTTAAACAATATAATATAGCAATAATATCACCCTGCCTCTCCCAAGGCATGATTAACCCTTTGCAAACGTTGGCCTGAGCCCTCGCAGCTGCCTGGGAAGGGACGGCGGGTGCATCGCACGCCCTCCCCACGGGATCCCTCCCCAGGGGAGCAACCGAGGGGCGAACCCGGCAGCACAGGGCAGCTGAGGTCACTGCCCATGTCCTCCCTATTTTACCCTCCAGCTCTCCTCATGCATGCTTTTGCTCCTTTCCTGGGTGCTGGCTCCCTGCAGCATGGCAGCACCCAGCGCCGTGCACAAGCCGCCCCCCTCCGAAAGCGATGCTCCCCCCCTCCATCGCCTCCTCCCCTGCAAGATGCTTGCGCTGGCTGCCAGCAGCGTCTCCCCCACGGCGCAGAGCCATCGTGGCGGGCCGTGGATGGAGAGGCAGCCCCTTGGTGACGACGGTGACATTGAACTAGAGCAGTATCTTTAAGGGGGGGGGGGGGGGGATAAAAATAAAATCCTCCCTTCTCATAACTGGAGGAGCAGCCCCCGGATTGTGTAATCGCATAAAACTCGAAGCAAGCGCTGGGCCCTGGAGGAAAGTTTCCTATGGAAAGACGTATAGTGCCGAGGGGCTGGAAAGGCTCCCGCTGCCCGGGCGCAGGCAGCAGCCCAACGAGGGGCTGTAACCAGACCTCAGCGGCTACGTGAATGGCTTTAGCAGGGCACTTTCCTTCGTACAGCATGTGCCTTCAGCCCCGAGTTGCCATGGTAAAGGGTGAATCTTTGAAGTAAATAGTCTGTGCAGTGACGCCCCAGGTCAGGTTATAGACTTGCATCATCTGATTTGCATTTTATTCCCATTTCCCCCTCCCTGCCGCCTCTTCTTTTAAGTAAAGACAAGCACAAAAATCCTCACGGCGAGGACCCCGCGTATTGCTCTGCAGCACCAGCTGAGACTTCAGTTAGAAAGTTTTCCTGGAACAAAAGCAACCCAGAAATGGGAAAGAAAGGCAAGCATAGCAGAGCAGAGGTTAGAAAATAGACTTTTAGCTTCAGCAGCCTCAAGATTCATAACCTCAACCCTCACCCAGGAGAACACTTGAGCGCTTAGCTGAAGTTAAGCAGATGCTTAAGCTCACTCCGCTCCTTAAATATGTAAACCCATCACGAATCACCACACTGGCTTCACGGACACGGGGGAGCTGCGGAGGGGGCGAGGAAGGCGAGGGGCAGTTTCTGGATGGGGCAGGAATTCCCTGGCTGGGCAGTTCAGGCAAGCGGTGGCCATGAGCGGGCTTTGGGCACGACACACATGGCTCAGGACCAAAGCTCGGCACCTTGAATCCATAACTTATCCTTGGACAGCAGCTGCAAACCAACTGTAAATGATATTTGAACAAAACATGTCCAGAAATAAATGCATTGGTAGGTTTGCACGCTCTTATCACTTAAAATAACCACAAGTAGATGGGTGTCTTACTTCCCTGCCCGCTCTCCCCCTCTGGAGCTGGGGGTGCAAAACAGGGGGGTCAGGAATAAGTGTTGGTGCGCAGGGTGGAGGATTCACAGGCTTGAAACCATCCCCCTGAAAGCTTGCGCAGAGGCAGCGGGGCCTGCGCGAGAGAAAAGGCAGAAGCTTCCCTCAAAAGATGCTGAGAGGCAGGAAAGCTCTGGAGGAAACGCACTCGTTGCCAGCAACGCCGAGGTGTGGAAATACGAAGCAAATAAGACAAACGGCAACTGTGAGACGAGTCTTCTGGACCGAGAGGTTACTTACAACAAATAAATAAACCCGGAGCCTGATTGCAAAGACAGGTATTCACGGGAGCCGCTGCTGCACCGAGACTGGGAGCCTTTCTGCAGCCAGCGAGCGCTCCGTGCTTCGCCAGCCCCCGGCCCTTTGCAAACCTCCTCCCCTGCTGAGCACGGCGGCCACCGCCGGGAGACGCGGTGCGGCCCCGGGATGCCGTCCTTTTAATGAAAAGGTTGTCACCAGATAGGTAACAAATAAATGAAGCCACAACAATGATGAAAGCAAATAACCTGATGGTGTGGAAGGAGGGGAAGAGCTGTGAGCAGCACGGGCCGCGGTGGGTATGAGGACCTCGTTAGCGCAGCAGCAATTAGTAGCTGCTCTGGTTTAATTGTACAACACCCTTAATCACAGTATAGCAGGCAATTCCCTACACTTTCACTTCTGGCACACACTTCTTCCTCCTTTAATTAGCTGTGTGGAAATAGCTCATTAATGCACGCATAAGCAAAGCTTGCTTAGGCCAGAAATAATTAGGCGCTGTTTTGCTTATGTCGTTCTGACTTTGGCCATCTTGAAGACTCAGACCTGAGCTCCAGATCATCTCCTGGGACTATGGAAACCCTCTGCAGTCACCACGCACGGAGGAACCCTTTGAGTGTGCTCAGGAATTCGCTGTTGATCTGCAAAATTTGCTGGGAAGAAGTATGTATTTTAGCAGAGCAGGAGGCTGCGGTATGACAGAAAGGTGAGATGTTTTGCTGAGAGCTCACATCGTGCACTGGGATGCCGAGAAGCTCAAAACTCAATGCAACCCTCGGCGGGGGCTCGAGGGGCTGATGGGGAGCTGGGGTTAGAGCTGCATCACTCCCCAGGACCTGGCTCTCGCCCAAGGACTTGCCGTGCCCGGGGGCTGCCGGCTCCCACCGCGGCTGATGCTGCTGGAACCAGCCGCCTGCTTAAAGATGAGCTCGGTTTCAGGTGCGTTATGGAAAACCAGAGTTAAAGCTCATGATGACAAGTGGTATCAAAGACTGATTAAGCGGAAAGGAGGAAGAGGTTTAAAATAAGAAGACTTATTTAGATTAGAGCAGGTACTATAGCTGGATTAGGTTCAGGATGAACAAAACTGTTCAAGCAGCAAAAACCTTAAAGGAAAGATCTGCATAGGCTAATAGAGTGTAAAAATGTAACACACAGAGGCAAATTCCTGATAACTTCCCAGATTCAGTCAAGGGAATATTGGGATTACTTCCCGTTTTGGCAGAAAAATAATCCCCAGGATAACAGCAAAAAGGCTTTGAAGGTATAAGCCAAGCAAACGGGCTGGCTGATGAGCCACACACTAGATAGATGTGCAGATAAGCTGGGGTAGATACCGCCTTTTCAGCGCTAGCCATGAGGAATGACTGTCTGTGCTCTTCACTTTCTAACAAACTTAATCGCTTCATGATGAACCAATGGCATTTCCACTTCCATATGCTTTTGATATTACTTAATAAACTTAATTAGAAAGCAGCCATCCTACTGGAAAAATAACATTTCAGAGGGTTCCCTCTCCCTGGTTAGGAACAGGCCACATTACATAACTGGATTTCTTTGCTGCTCCGTATTATCACAATTGGGTTAAATTCCACTATTCATTTTTACAATATGCGGAAAAGCTAATAACTGTAATCATTTTGCAGGTGGGTAATGAAATACCTGTCTGCCCAAGCTTGCAGGTAATGCCTTAAAAGATATTGTGAATTATTAGAAAAGGATGTCCTGAGTCTGCGGCTCTTCCTACACAACTTACGAATTAAAGCCATAAACATCCTGTGTGCAGGAGGGAAAAAAAGGGAAAAAAAAAAACCCAGGGTAATCTGCAAAGGGGTGAGTGGCGCTACCCGTAGGGATGCTGAGACAAAACCTGCTCAGATAGATTCTCCTGGGGAGGAGACGGCAGTCGGAAGACCCTTCCCTGAGGTCACACCAAACGGTGGGGTGCGTTTCTCTTCCGACCCGCCTTGCGTCCCCCCGGTCCCGCGGAGCCCGGCTGCTCGGCATCTGTGTCCCCCACGTGCTCCGGTGACGGGCACGCACGCCCTTTCCAGACGATTGGAGCAGAAAGCAAAACCATCTGTATTGGTTTGAGGGAGGATGAAAACAACTAATATACATTTCACTCTTAATGTAAGGCACATTGCTGGTATTAGGGTGAGGGCTTGCCTACAGATAAATCTTGTCATCCGACCGGGAACGAGCCTGCACCGTGTGATGCACGGAAGCAGCAATGCTCGCCCCCTGGTTCAGCATCCGCAGCACGTTGTGCAGCTTCGCCCAGGGAGTTACTGGAACAAGGCTCTCTCTAGGCAAACCCCGGCGCTTGCTACTTCAGCAGCTGAGGCGCCCTGCTCCTCGAGAGCTGCATCCCCCCAGGGGTCCGCTCGCACGCTATAGCACGCATCCTTCGCACCATCGTGCTCTGGACCTTCCTCTTCTTCTTCCCTGCGGTGGACTCGGAGGTTTCCATTTTTTGAGCTTAGGGGATATTATCTGATGGACTGTATTCCTTCAGTCACAACCAGCCTCCTTACGGTTTCCAAATTACACTCTATGAGAAAGAAGCTGGCATGTTCAACCGGCCATTAAGGGTTTGTTCTCTTTTGAAATTATTATTTTCAAGAGGCAGAAAACTGGACCAGTTTTAGCATCTCCTCCCCAGTTTGGAGGTATTTCAGAGGCAATATAAATTTCTACAGTGTGTAAGAAGAGTACAGAAGCCTACAGGATTTCAAGACTTGAAGGTGAGTCTCCCACCTCATCTGCAGTGGAAAGTCATCACACACGAGCGATGGGATGGTAGGAAAGGTCTCCGGACTATGAATGGAGGACAACCACAAGCGGAGCGGAGATGAGCTTGGTTTTCGACCCTCAACTGATTTTTAAGACCGAAGGTTTTCTTCCGTCTCTGCTTTCGTACAACAAATTGTTACGTTTATTACGATACTCCATAAAAAATGTGATTAGCTTACAAGAACTGTGATGACCTCGTGATGGTTTTGGGAGCCTATGTCCTGCCTGTGAATTCTGTTTGGTCACTGAGGACATTTTATGTCTATGTTTTACGATTGAAAACTTCTTGAATGTGGAGCTTATCTGTTTTTCCCATTGCCTTTTTCCACCGACGAGCCTCTGGAAGCTCAGCAGCCAGAAACACAGGTACCGTTTAGGCAAACCGTTTTTTAAATCAGAATTCCTGCGCTGAAATAACGAAACAACAGACCTGGTGAGACGCCTGGATCGTATGCTGGGGCCGAGCAAGTATCATCTGGAAAAGGATGGGAAGATTATGAAAGGGAAGATCTCTCAGCAGTCGTTTTTGGAAGCCAGCTGCCAAAGCAAGAAGGGCTCTGTGTGCTGGAGGAGAGCTCAGGTGCATCAAAGCAGGAGGAGGGAGGATATGGGATTATTTAGAGGGCTTGGACTTGTGTTCAAAGACCTTTCAGGAGGCATTAAAGAAAAAGAGGCAGAAAAACATGCTCGGGCATTTATTATTTTGTCTAAATCTACATGTTTCTTGGGTTAGCTAAAATAAAATGCTGGGTGTCTTTGGAATAGCTGATCTCCTCCAAGGCAAAGCTGGCACTGGGAGCGTACGTGCTCCGATCACGCTGTGCCGACTCCGTGCTCACTGCAGAGCACCCGAGTGACCTCGGGTGAATCCCTTAATCCATTTCCATTCTCGGAGCCGAGTCTGCCAGATGCTCCGCTCTCCTTTGGCAGCTCTTGGTCCTACTACAGCACAGCAGAGCTGCGAGGAGGAAGATGGGGGTTAAGTGCTACTACCTGCAACTTGGGGGTCGCGGTAATACCTGGCTACAACATAAGCAATCAAAGGCAGCCTTTAACTCTGATTTTTCCGGAAGTCAAGTAATAACTACAACGTTGTTTTAATGTAACATCGAATATTTAACTTGAGATTGCTGGCATGCTCGCACAAGGATATGACTGGGAGACAGGATGCACTAATATTTGCCAGTGAGACAGAACAGAAGACAAGAGATAAAGAACAGGATTACGCACAGCACACTACATACTGACACAATAAAGAGCATTATTTCATTGCTCTTGGGACCATCGTGCAAACTAATTAAAATGGTATTTCAGTATATTGAATTAATGACTCCACTGAGGGCAAGAAAGATGTTATCAATAGGCGTTTTGAAACCTCATTTGCTTTAAAAAAATGTACCGGATTGGTAACAATCTCAGCAGTGAACTGGCAGAGTCAAGTAGAAGCACTCATTTCGTCAAGGTTTGTGTGGGGGTGAACGCTGCTGCTTTGTAGCCCTGCAGACCCCGTCGGCCAGGAGCGGGGCACGGCGGGACGAACACTGAGCATCACTCTGCACTCTGCGCACGGATGTCGCTCTCTTCGTGGGAACTCTTACCTTCTCTTTAGCTTAAGGAAAGGATTTCTGGCTAGAAAGGAAGGCTGCAAGGAGTGGGCTATTTTGGCCAGTTCACCTCTCCTGAAGGAGACGCCGTGTTGTCTCCTTGCAGCCACGTAAAACATCACCCACGCAACTCCTCGCTCACAACCGGGGCTCTGCTTTGGGACATTTTTTTACCCACTGCAGTTCCTAGACTGGAGATGCTTCAGGTATGACTGACAGGGGCCTCCTGCATCATCTGTTAATGCCAAAAACTAAATCAGATAGTCGTCTTCACAGATACGACCAAGGTCCAGCCCAGAACCAGCCAGGGTTTTGCCCCCACTTCTCCCACGAGAAGGACATGCATGACTCATGGCCACATACTACGCCAAAGTACGGATTGGTGTGTCTGAAGAATAAAACGAGAAATAAAATGCCTTGGCTTGCCTCCCTGCTCCTCCCCAGGCTCCCGGCAGCCTGGATCAGACCCTTGTGTGGTGCAGCCCACCATAGGCGATGACATGGGCTTCACTGCCTACGTGGTCTTCCTGCAGCCCAGGGTCTGCAGGATGAGTGGTGTGTCTACTCAGACATATCGCTGCCCCATCGCAGCCATAAAGTCTTTCCCATGGTCCTGAAGTCAAGTCTCAGAGCAAGAATCACTGCAAAACCAACAAAGTCCTGGAGAACGTGAACAGATGCCAAAAAGATAGATGGGAAAAACTTGCATTTCCAAGTGCCAGAGAAGACAATGAGACATAACAAAGCTCTTTGTTTGGGAGAGGGTTTTCTTTAGGGAAGAGGGAGGAAGACTGGAGAGGGACGAGGCGGGGAGGGTGGTGGGGGTGGAAATAATATTCCATCCCACATCCGATCCAACAGTCAAATAATTCTATTGAAGCCAAAAATTTTTCATATCCAACCATCACATTTTGGTGCCAGAGAACTCCCCGGACAAATAACCTTCCTGAGAAGGGACATGTCCTGGGCTGGTCTAGCCAGCTTTCCTTATTTTATATAAACCCCGCCGCCGTTTGCTCAGCCGATGTATAGCAGAGCGGGCAGCAGGGATGTGCTGGGTTCATCGTGCGCATGCAGTTCACGTGCCCAACAACCCCGTTCGGGTCCAACAGGGACTGGGACAGGCACAGAGGATCAGCTGGAGGCTGAGCGTTTGCATTGCAAGAGAGGACCGGCTGCAGGGAGAAGGCAATGTGTCCTAGGGAGGAGCAGAAGAGCGGGATGAGATGTTATCTCACCTAACATCTGAGAAATTAGAGCTGAACTGTGCAGCTGCTGCAGGCGGGTGTCACTGCAGGGGCGTCAGCGCAGTCAGTCATCCCCCAGGTACTCAGAGATCCCGACCGGCAGCGACACGAAAGCCTCTGCTGGCTTTCGGCAGCTGATGAGGAGCAACGGGGAGCTTAACCGGGAGCCTGACGGTGTTGCAGCAGAGCTTCCATAAACCAGCGCAGGCATCTGGGCCTTTTAAAGCAGCTCTGTGTGCTTTCTGGACAGCTGTTGCACATCAAGAAAACACCCATTACCGCTTAGAAGGATTCAGGTTACGCAAAGATCTCTTTTTAAAAGGTGCCGGAGCGTATGCAAACCTTTGGCCTCTGCTTCCATAGGAGGTGATACACCTATAAAGGCAAACACGTGGAAACCAGAGTACACGGCTTTCCCGTGGTGACCTTTCAAGATCTGCCACCCCGCAGCCTCAAGGTGCATGGCTCGCCTAGGCTCGGTCTGCAGCGAGCTCCCACCTGCCCTCCAGCCCCAAGGAGCTGCAACGCCTTGACCTCGGCCAGCGAGGAGAGGAAGCGGCCACAGGAGCATCCAGGCGAGCACCCACCGTCCCTTGCAGAGGGATACAGGATGGGTTAAATCCTCTGCCGAGCATCAGCTTGGTAGCCACAGCCGAGCAAAGCTCAAGATGTCCTCCGGGATAATTTGAGGCAGAGGATGAGGACTTGGAGCCATAAAACGTCCACCTCAGCAGGCTGCTGATGCAAGTCCCCAGAGACACCTGTTTTAGGACATGCCAGGTGCCTTTCTCTGGCTAGTAAGGGGGTGATTAGCGCAGGCTTAGGGGTCTGAGCTTTAGGTGCCTAAGGTAAGGCAGGTGAATCCACGCTTCATCTGCTAAGGAGTTACCACTGAAGAGCAAAGACAGGCTGAGCCAGAAAACTCCCCACTCTGACAGCAAAAAAAAAAAAAGCAAGCCCCTCGAGCGCACTGACCTCCCAGTGAACTGCACGGGGAGCAAAAACAACCTGTCAGTTCGGAGTAGCTGCTATCTCACCCATCATCGCTGTTACCTGCGCCAGCAGAGCTGACAGATCTCACCTGACGGCGGGCAGCGGCGCTGTCCCGGGGACTGAAGGGCTTTCCTCTCCCCAGCCGGGCTGGGCTTCAAGGGAGCAGCTACCGGCATCGTCACCGGCTGGCACCGCGTCCCCTGGGATGGGAGGATGGGGGGCTCCCAGGGAGAGGAGAGCTACACTGGGGACCCCAAAAAGGAGAGGGGATTCTGCAAAGCAGCAGCCCCAGGTGCTGGTATTTGAGGTGGTTATAACAGCAGTTCACAAGCACCCTTTTTTTCCAGCCAAGACAGTCTCCAACACGATGTTATTTAACACAGGGGCCACTGCTGCCATTGTGCTGACTCACAGAATTCACAGACAAGGCTCCTCGTAGGCTTAGAAAAACCTTAATTTAGATGGACCGTTGATTATTGTCTGCCACTTCGATAAAGCGTGTTACCGGAGATCTCAGCCTGCAGCTGACAGCCCAGCCTTGCAGCGAGGACTCTCCTAGGACCTGCATCTCCTCCCTGCTTGGGTGGGGAGCTTGGAGATGCCTGGTGCTCGCCCCATCACTGTGGCGTTAGGCTTTGCAACAGCAGGTCTTGAGAACAAAGATCCAGCAGCATATGGCAAATCCCAGGCAGAAAATTACAAACATCAACATTTTTCGTGCTGTTTCCCATCCAGGAACAGAGAACAACACGGAGCGTGCTGGGAACTGGGCCCAGGGAAGGGAAGAGGCCCGTGTGGAGCAGAGATGACTCTTGCTTAATGGTTATTTGAATTTTTAAAATCTCCCTCCCTTTTTAGCAGTTTAGTGTCCGGATTCTGAGAAAGCCTGAGTATATTTCCTGGCTCGCTCTTACCCTTTCCCACCGCTCTGTTTCTAGGAGAGAAAATGCCATGGTAAAGAGGTAAAGCAAAGCTCAAGCTTACTCGCAGCACACAAACAGAGACTTTAGCTTTTCCAAAAGCCCTTTTGAAATGCCAAGCTCTCCTGGGTCAGAGACCCCTGGTTAAGTCCCAAGATACCCACAGCAAGCCTGGCTGAGAAAGGGCAGGGGGAGAAGGGCCGATGCACCAGCAGAAACGCTCTGGGACATCAACAGTGTGTGTTTTGCAGCCACTGGATGCAAAGGGGCTTTGCAAGGCACTCCGCTGCCCGGGCTTTTGGGAAACCTAGTCCCACAAAAGGGGGCTTGCAGGTCTCTTACCCCACCAAGCAGCAGCTGAGCTCCACACAGGGCAAGTCAGCTGCCTTTAAAAGAAAGAGCATCTTTTCCCTTCCAGACCGTAAAACCTGTGGTGGTTATTATCCAGTATTCCCTACTGCCTCGCTCTTGCACTGGCATCTTGTCTTGCCAGAACAAGCCCTAAGATGACTAAAATAATACTGTGAAAGCTGCCCTATCATGCTCCCTGGATGGATGGTCCTGGATCTCAACAAACAGAAATGCACTCAACCTCCCAGCGCCTGCACCTCGCTCACTGCACCTCACCTACCCCAACGCAAAGCAGCACGAGCCCCTGACATCTCTGAGTGCTATCCAAAAACAAAAAGGCAGCTTCATCATACGGTAAAAAGTTCAAAGCAAACGATTCCAGTGCCAAAAGGGCTTCCCTGCACCGGAGAGCACGATACCAGCTGCTGGAAGAGCTTAACCCCACGCGTGGGGACAAGGCGGCTCCAACGGGCCCCGGCCACCCAAGCCCTGCCATCGCCACAGCAACCCGGCCCTGTTTGCATCGCCCGCGCTACTGCTTCAGGGCTGTTCTCCAGCCTGCCGAGGGCAGTGCTTCGGTCGCTACGATACCAGGGATCTGTTTTCCACGCGTCCCCGTTCGCACCTGATGCCGAAGGGGTTTGACCTTTCCTTCCCTCCCCTCCAACAGCTCATTACGGTCAGCGGGAGATGGCAAGGAGAATAAAGCCCGACGGCGGCGTGCGCTCCAGCAGAAGGAATTGGAACCCAGCTTGAAAACACAGCTAATAAACTTGAAAGCCTGAGCCTATCTGAAGCCAGCTCCTCGATTTTTACAATAACCCAAAGCATCATTTGGGAAAAGCGCAGCCTCTCCGCGGCTGGGGCTCGGGGCAGAGGCATCGTCCCCCAGCAGCGCCGGGCAGAAGGGCCGCCGACACCCCCAGACCCACCAGCTGGACCGGTCTGCTTCGAGCCAGCAGATATCTCTGCTCCAAACCCACACCGTGCCCTTGCGATGATAAATAACCATGTAACCAGAGTCCGCTGAATCCCATCAGGATCAAGTGTGTTTTCCTAGCATCTTTTATCCTCCCCGTTTGTCCGCCTGAACTTTGTGCTTCCCCCATAGTGGTAGGAATTTCCTGCTTCCTGAGACAGCAGTAAATACTTAAATACGCTAAATGAGCTGCTGTGCTTTCACTCATAGTTTGGAGAGCAGGTCCTTGGTTTCTGCAAGAGCTGCCCCGTGCTGCCCGTGGCAGCTCTCCCACCTCTCACCCCGGTGAGGTGCGTTTTTAAGTCAAGTCTTGGCAACAAGCTACCAGCATTTTTCTGGTACCAGCAAATATTGCCGTGTTGCAGAGAATTCCCAATTCAGCAGGATTTCATGGAGCTTGAAAACAAAATCACTTTTTTTTTTTCTAAATAGAAATCTTTCTCCCTGTTGCTGCTCTACTTCTAATTCTTAATTGGATGAGGCAGGTTCTTTCCTATTTTCAATAGGGCTGTGCAAAATCAGGAGATACATTAGCTTTGCAAAGAGAAAAAAAAAAAGCTTTCTCAAATGATTTTCAAATTCTTCTTTGGAACACATGTGCTCTGTGGCAGGGTAATTTTGTTTAGGGTAATTCACTTGCACTAATTTCCTGTAACTCTTGCAAGATATATGACTATATTTTTTGGTTATTTTCCACATATATTCAGCACTAATTTCCCTTGGAGCAATATTTATGTGCAAAATATCCCCAGAGATGATGGAGGGTTTTTTGTTTGCAGGAACAGTGGAAATGCCCGGTGGATCAGATCACCGGCTCGCTCAGTTCAGCGTTCATCTGAGCTAGCAGGGAGCTGTTATTCCAAAATACATAGATACTGCCTCATACACAGTCCCAACCCTCCCCAAGGTCCTGAGCTCTTGGAATTGTACTTCTAATTAGTCTGGGTGACTTCATTTCAGTAAATTGCTCATAATGGAAAAATGCTGTTTCTGTAAACTGCGAGCTATTGGTGAGCAGGTTGAATGGTGAACATTAGGAGTTCAGTGGGATATTTTAGATGAACGCTTGAAACGAGTAAAATCTGATAAGGAGGCAGATGCTTAGCGCTCAGGAAAGAAGAGGCTTGCCCAGAGATGCAGAGGCAGGAGCAAAAACGCTTCAGCCGCTGAGCTTAAAAGAAACCTGTGCCCTGGGAGGGGAGATCCCTTAATTCAAATCCTCACTCCTGGCCCCAGAAAGCTCAGCGGTCTCCGCACCATAGGGGCAGCAGGGTTGGGGGCAGATGCTGGGGGAATTGCAGCCCGGTGCAGGAGCATCTCCTCCCGTGCACTGCCTTGCCACCGCGTAGAACGGCGTTGTACGCTTCCACATTGCTTTTCTTTTAAATCACAGACTCTTTTCCTCAATATAACCTCGGCTTCAGGTCGACACTAGGTAAATACCTACCCTTTGCTTTTCTGGTTCAGCTGCTGATCTACAAATCCCGGCTGGCCACCGAGCCCCCGTTATAATTTGCTTTCACCTCCAGGTGGAGCGTTTCGGTTGCTGTTGCAGGGCTGAGCCCCGCTCTCCCTCTCGGCTGCGCAGCCGCCCGCCGCGGGGCCTCGACTGGACACCCCGCCACGAAGGAGAGGAGAAATAAAACCCATCCACACACGAATCCCAAACGCCACCACACGCTTTGAGTCACCCATTTGCTACGGCAGATGGATGGCAGCCAAGCGGACCCTTGCCTCGGTGCACGTGCAACGGGACCCACCACCACCATCCCTTGATGGTGGCAGCAAAGACGTTCGGCGAAGGCCTGGATCGTGGGGATGTCCCAAGCAGGTGATGCGATGAAGGGATGCAGGTCTCAGGCACCTTCCCCGTGGCAGCATCGGCTCCCCTGGCTGCGGAAGGTTTTGATCTTGCTGGAGAAAGCGTCTTGTTCCAGGATGGATTTTCACTCTCCAAGAGGCAGAACTGGAAAGCCGGTCGCAAGCCAGGAAGGAAAAATTGCAAAACAGGAGTGGGGAGGAGGGGAGACCTGGATCAAAACCCACCCTCCTCACTTACAGGAAGGCAACTGGGAGAAAGCATGGTGTGGAAATGAACTTCCCAAAATAAAGGGAATTTAATGCTAACCAAAACACCCAGACACAGATGAACTTAATCATACCGAAGTGAGTGAAGGTCATTAAATAAACGGCCAAAGTCAAATTGTTGAGATTGGGAATATATTTAGCTATCAGCTCTTAGGAAGAATAAATAAACATTGGGAATTGCATGGCCAGAAGTTATCTGAAGCACTGAGACAAAGAGGAAAAAACAAACACGAGTCTTTGCTGACACATAACGTACATAATGGCTCTTTCAGAAGGACGTGGGCAGGGGTTAGGAGCCGGTTAGGAAGGTAACGCTGCAATGGCAGGGGGATTTCCAAGGCACTTTATATGCATTTACCTTCTCTGATTTCTTATTCTTCTGCACCATAGTCCCAGCGCCACCATAAAATTTTTTAACGTTGACTGTGGTTGGTATAATATCAACGGCCACGGGCTGGTCCTTGGCTGCTGGCTGACCTTTGCATTTCATCTCCCATTATTGCAACTCGTTTCCCCAGTCGCAAAGCGCAGCGGCTTGGGCGCACGAGTGTCCTTGTCAACCGTTTGCAACTCTGCGGTATAAAAAGGGATATAAATTTTATGCTCCTCCAGTTTTTCCTTTCTATCAGCTTGGCAAGAGTCTGCATTTTTTAAACAGATGATCCAGCAGTCAGTTCGCACTAATGAATTTCACGTTCGTTTTGCCGTTGCAAGAAAACCCACACTAAAAGCACACACAACTTTTCAGCCTTTGTGTAAATCCGATATCCTGGAAACCAGTTGCGAGCTTTTGCACAGACGGGTCCTCACGCTGGGCTTGGTGGTGGTGGCTGTTATTTGCAGCGCTCACCTGGCGGTTCCCTGCGTGCAAAGGTGTCCGTGAAACTCGTGGGACTCATAAAAGTGGAATTGGCCGGTTATTCATCTGGAGCTTTTGACCTCGAATCACTCTTCAGCCTCCTGGATGGGGAGTTTTACCGGTTTTATTAGGACATGTGCTGAATAAAGCACTTGAGCCAATCTTTTCTGCCGCGCCTGCACTATGGAAACATCTTGGCAAAGCGGGTAAAAGGAAGAGTAATTTTCCTGATACGAATAAGCAAGGGCCCTTTGCACATCCAAATGCGGTGCTGAGGAGGGGGGATGGATGCAGAATTGCTGCGGAGCCCCTGTAGGAAGGATCGTTCGTGGAGCCATCAGTTGGAAAAGCAAGGGAATAAACCCTCCTCTCTGAATCACACGTCTATACCAAAGAGATGCCTGGACTGCAAATACACACGGTAAATAAATAAAAATCAGAGCTAAAAATTAGAGGTAAAATCACCCCAAGAGTCAATGGGGACGTGCATCTGACTCCTATAGCTGCTTTCAGAAGCATTAACTCGAGCTCTTAATGCCAGCAAAACCTCTGCTGGGCCCTCTAGATTTTCCTGAGCCATCAGCCGGTCAAGAACACAGCAGGCCACTGGATGCTTGTCAAACTCCATAGAAGAAGCCGATAAAGCCATTTTTTTCTATACAGGAATCAAACCCAGTGCATAGAAATTTCCGCTCCCAAAAACATTTCAATGATTAGCTTTGATTAATGCTGCTGCCAGAGGATCATTCATCAGTATTAACTAACAACATCTTTTTCCACATTATTTCCAACTCCCTAGAAGCTGGAAAGTGAAATACGTTTCTCTGACAGCATTCCTTTTACCCTCTTCCCATCTGCACACTGGTTTTGTGGGTTTTTTAGGGTTGCCCACAAGACCTGCTCAAATGCAAGAGGGTCGGTGAAAAACTTTGCACGGCACACGGTGGCCCTCCGCTAACAGGCTGCGGGCATCTCTCTTCCATTTGTTGTCTTAGGGTTGCTTAGGAGCACCCCTTACTCAAAGACTGCTCAGTGTTGTTGAGCTTCTAGAGTGATTCCCCCCCAGTTTTTCCTTTATGGCAGTTCTCTTCTGCAGGAAAGTCCTGAATTTGGAAACCAGGCCATCGCAGCCTACGATGCTGGTTTTGCAAAGATACAGCATGAGAAAAAATTAGGTCAGGTTTTGGGCTGCAACAGCACCTTACCACCACCGAAGACAAAGGGAGGGCAGAGAGGGCGTCCCACGCGCATGGGACCTTGAACTCCGCGCTCTCCTGGAGCATCCAGGCAGACATGGAAACAAAGCACACACAGTGTCACACACGCGCGTGGCCTCGATGGCCAAGATCTCCATGCTGCCCACGGCATTCCCTGCTTCCCAAATGCAGCGTCCGAGCGCTGGCTTTCACAGGCTCCACATAGAATCACAGAATCGTTAAGGGTGGAAAAGACCCTTAAGATCATCAAGTCAAACTGCTAACCTGTCACTGCCAAGACCACCGCTAAACCATATCCTCAAGCACCACGTCTACCCTTCTTTTAAATACCGCCAGGGATGGAGACTCAACCACTTCCCTGGGCAGCCTGTTCCCATGCCTGACAATCCTTTTGGTGAAGAAGTTTTTTCTCACGTCCAACCTATGCTTGCCCTGGCGCAGCCTGAGGCAGCTTCCTCTCGTCCTATCGCTTGTTACTAGGGAGAAGAGATTGACCCCCACCTCGCTACAACCTCCTTTCAGGCAGCTGCAGAGAGCGAGAAGGGCTCCCCTCAGCCCCCTCTTCTCCAGGCTAAACCCCCCCAGCCCCCCCAGCCGCCCTCCAGCACACTTGTGCTCCAGACCCTGCCCCAGCCCCGCTGCCCTTCTCTGGACACGCTCCAGCCCCTCAAGGGCCTTCTTGTCCCGAGGGGCCCAAACCTGAGCCCAGCATTCGAGGTGGGGCCTCCCCAGTGCCGAAAAACATTTGGGTTTCTACAGAGGAATTATTTTGCGAGGTGCAGTACAACTGTGGCTCACCCTGTAAGTAGCATCACCTCGTAAGAACATATACGCACATAAATAGGGAAGGGATGGCGCAACCTTTATGGCTTTATGTCCAGAGGTGTCTGGGGTGTCTTGAAGCAAACAAAACCTCAAAGCAAAGTCCTGGCCCTAGTCCCTGGGCACGAGAGCACAGGAGATAAAAGCATTCCGCAACTGCGTTCGGCGATTTACGAAATCAGGAAGAATAAGAGGCTATTTCCTTACCGTTGCTTGATCACGTCCACACTCCAGCAGGCAGCAGCAGGGTCTATGATGGCCTTGGCTTTAAGCCGTGCTCCCTCTCCCACTCGAGTCCCAGTCCCTCACCTGCTGCCAAACACCTTTGGGAAGGAAAAAAAAAAACAAACCATCAAGAGATTTTGTTAGCAAACAGAAAGGTCTGTGTTACTGCTCCGTTTTCTTACTAATCACTTAATCCAGGGATATTAGCAATAGAAACAGGAACTAAGGGAAAACATCTAAGAAATTTCAGAAGATGCTCAAAGGCAGAATAAGCATCACTTGCGACAGCAGTGCTAATGTCTGGCCCCCAGGTACGTGGCTGGGAAGGACTTTCCATCAAACTACACATCTTCCTCCAGCTGCGGTGATGCTGTTCATGGAGTTAGGGCCCCCTGTAGCCCCCAAAACTTTGGTTCTTTCCCCAAACACCTTCCAATCTTTCTAGATACCAGCCAGTCCCTCAGGAGCAGCGGTTCCTCCAGGCTTGGGGAAATAGAATCATAGAATCATTAAGGTTGGAAAACACCTCTAGGATCATCAAGTCCAACCATCAACCCAACACCACCATGTCTCCTAAACCACATCCCTAAGCACCACATCTACACATCTTTTACATACCCCCAGGGATGGTGACTCAACCACTTCCCTGGGCAGCCTGTTCCCATGCCTGACAATCCTTTTGGTGAAGAAGTTTTTTCTCATGTCCAACCTAAGCTTGCCCTGGCGCAGCCTGAGGCAGCTTCCTCTCGTCCTATCGCTTGTTACTAGGGAGCAGAGACCGACCCCCCCCTCACTCCAGCCCCTCTCAGGCAGCTGCAGAGAGCGAGAAGGGCTCCCCTCAGCCCCCTCTTCTCCAGGCTAAACCCCCCCAGCTCCCTCAGCCGCCCCCCAGCACACTTGTGCTCCAGACCCTGCCCCAGCCCCGCTGCCCTTCTCTGGACACGCTCCAGCCCCTCAAGGGCCTTCTTGTCCCGAGGGGCCCAAACCTGAGCCCAGCATTCGAGGTGGGGCCTCCCCAGGGCCGAGCACAGGGGCCCCATCCCTGCCCGGCTCCTGCTGGCCACCCCAGTGCTGACACAAGCCCGGGGGCTGGTGGCCTCCTTGGCCACCTGGGCACTGCTGGCTCATGCCCAGCCGGCTGTCAGCCAGCAGCCCCAGGTCCAAACTGCTCCTCTCCAATGCCATCTTCCCGGTGCTAAATTTGGGCATTTCCAGATCAGAAGAAGCAACAATAAACCTTAGGGTTTCCCGTGCTTCCTCCTCTTCCCCCAGTCCTCTCCAGACCCAAGTGGCAGAGCAACCAGTGACCAGCTCGATGCACCTCCCGTGACAGGGTGTCCTGTCCCCAGCCTCCCCCATGGCAGACCTGCCCAAGACGATGGGCAGAGGGGCCGAGCTGCCCCCCAGCTCTCGCTGCAGCCTGCCATGGGTCAGCTTTCCGCCGAGCCGCAGAGAGCAACCATCATCCTTCTGACAGCTTGGGGGGCATTTCCAGACCGCTGGCCTCGCTTTCTGTCACTGCGGATAGGAAAAAATCTCCAGTCATCCAAAAATGGATTCCAGCGGGCCCTGCAGGTAATTCTTGAAGCTTGAGACAGGCCTGGAGAGCGATCATTCCCCTCTTAATCCCCTAAAAACATCCACAGCAATGGCAAACCGGCTTCACCCACATGTCTGCCCCTTCCCCTGGAGCCCCATCTCTCCCTGTTCGGACTCGGACAGACAAAGGCTGCCACAAATCTCGGCTTTCCCAAGAGTTTAGTTTCAGGTCAATGAGCCTATGAAGAATAATTGCATCGAAGGAATGGCACATGCCATGTCTGTGATGTGATGCGGCTGGAAGGGCTTTCCCCAGCCGACGCCAGCTCCTGGTCCGTGCTATTCCCGAGCTGCCTGGGTGCCGCCGCATCCTGGAAATGCCTGGACCTCATCCAGGCACTGAAAGCCCCTGGAGGTGTGCTCAACTGGTGACCCTTCACTCCTCTTCCCATCAATACGTGTTTATATTTATGTGTTAACATAGTATAATATATTTATAACGTTTATAAACACACTTTATGTGTTTATATTTACTTATGTTTTGTGTTAAGCTAGTATTAACGCAGGTGTCTCGCTACATAGGGGGTAGGTAGAGATTGCAATGGTAAGAAAAATAAAGCTAATTACCTACTCCTTCAGCAAGCACACATACCCGTTCCACGCACGCTTGTATATGCTTCAGGAGCAATTTTCAGCAAACATAACACCAGCCCTTTCCAAAAACAAGCTGCCGGACAAAGCCATGCCCTGCCTGGCCACCTCCGCCTTCCTTCTGGGCGCTATTCCCCACCGAGGCACACGCGCACGGACGCCCTCACACGATACCCTCTGCCCCTCGCTGACAAAAACTGCCGAGAACAAACCAAAAAGAAGGCCCGTGAAGCAGAGGGATTGCGACAGATGGGCAAAACTAGAAACAGCTCTTTGTATATGTGCTTTTTTTTTTTATTTTTGGCTAGGAGACACCAGAAACTAAGGCCTTCCGTATCCAAATGGCCTCGTTTTGCTTTAAGTGTTTCCCATTTTTAAAGCCTGTCCACAGCTGTGTATATAGTGCTCTATAAATATTTCACTGAACCCGCAGCGCGAGCCCTTTCCTTCAAGTTCGTCCTTCGACACTTCCTTTTCGCTCTTCGATGATGCTCAAGTAGGAGCCGCCTGGGGCTGACCCCAAGCTGTCAAACGTCCGTGCGGCGCAGGCCGGGGAGGTAGAAGTGATGATAACAGCTAACGAGATCACGCAGTTATCATTTCTAGAGTTAGGATCATCACGACGCACGTTTTTTTCCCGCAGAGAGGTTGGAAACCAAACTGTAAAGGATCTTTTTTTTCTCCTTTTCTAATCATCAGCTCACTTGAATAATGGGAAGAAAGCAGGATATCCTACCACCTCCTACCAAAAACGGATACGGCAGTGTTTCTAGGGACTGCTGTGTTGAAAACGAGGATCACAAGATGCAAGGAAAGAGAATCTGGGTATCAGCCCTCCTCCGGTGTCTCTTTAACTCTGCAGGTGACTTGCTGGAACTTGCAAGTGCCACCCGAAACGCCCCTTTTCCCAGCACATCCTTTAATGCCACAGAGAAGGAGCAAGGGTTCGCAGATCAAGGTTTCTCCTCCGAAAGCCTTTTTGGTGATCACCACCCAAGTCCCACCGGCACTGCCGAGTCCCACCCCAACTTTAACAGGGTGGCTGCTGTGCAGGGTATTTCTCACCCCTTTCCTCCATCCCCTAAGGACTTTGCTTTTCAATCACAGTAATATCATGCGTGCTCCTCCCAGCCTCTCTCTAAGACTGGATCTGTCCTTTGGTAGGTCTAAGCCAGTGGAAAGGATCCTGCCCAGTTTATTTGCACCCAATCCCAAGAAATAAAAAAAAGGTCCTAAATGAATGAAAAAAAGGAAAGGAGGAGAGAAAGCATGACTCCAGCAGTTTTCATGGCATTTGGGAGGGCTGGAAACAGTGATGGCAATAATTGCCCATAGCTTCCCCAAAACTGCTTGTCACAGATTTTCCAAAGGCTGAAAAACACAGAGATATATATTTGTAAGTAACCACCAGACTCAATCAGCTCATCTCGACCAAATACTCCACAATGACATTATTCCACAATGGCATAATCCTTAGAGAAAAACCACAGCATTCTTGGACCCCAAACAGAAACTCGACACACGTAATACCTAATACTAGAGTGTACTTTATAACCTGCTTTCCTATGAGTCATTTTCCATCCCACTATCTGTTGAAAAATGCTTTTTTTTTGTTTGTTTATTAAAGATTCTCTCAATGGTTTTATTGATGACAGGAAAAGGGAGCGAACGAGGCAGAGATTCGGCATCCCGGAGACCTGCCACCGAATCTGGCCTAACTAAAGCCATCTGCTTGGGACAGGAGCCGCAGCCACCAGACCTGCTGCCAACATCAGTTTTTAAAGGGACAGTGCTAGAGCGGGCGGGACGCAGGCTGGGCTTTGCCTTTTAAAACAAAGTTGTGTTACAAAAAAAAAAGAAAACAAAACCAAAAAAAAAAAGGAGAGACACATGCTTTTTAATTTACTGGGAAAGACATGGGATGGAAGGACGAAGTTGTTTTGTTTTGTTTCGACTGTCAAAGACCAGCTTTCTTGGCACAAATGGAAACACCCCTAGGCCTGTCTGGAAGAACCCGCGCTGGGCAGCGTTTCAGCCAGCGCAAGAAAACGGGCAAAGAAAACCCTCTACCAACCCAAAAAAGCGGAACTGGCTGGTCTAGCCCAACAGTCCAAAGCAAAGCTTCTATTCAGGCCTCGCCTGTGCTAGTGTCCGCGCAGTGGGACCCATTTAAAGCCAGCAAGAGGCAGCTCAGCATCACCCCTGTGGGTGCAAGGCGAAAGAAAGATAAACCACCCATTTATTTAATAAATACATTTAATTGTGCTATTTGATCAATCTTCATAATCTCAACAGCTCAAGCCTGAGCCGTGGGGGTTTATTTTCCAATTTAATCTTGGCAAGACCCATTTAAACGCTATAAAGTGAGTAGCAGCATCTCGTGGGGATGTTGCAGGGAGCTGAAGGGCGCTGGACGGAGTCGGGGCTGCTACGAGCTCGTACAAAGCCAGGCGGACACGGGGGGGTGTGTGTGCCCCAGCAGCGACAGCAACAGCTCCAGACTTCAATAGATATTTAACCAACTAAACCCCTTCATTTTGAGTTAGAGCATTCAACTCTGCTTCCCCAATCTGTTTTGGTGGCAAGCTACCAGGTCACTTGATGAATGGAAGGCTGACCCTTCCTTCCCCTCCTTCTCCTAAGTTACCAGCCATAGGATGAGAGGAAACGGCCTCAAGCTGCATCAGGGGAGGTTTGGATGGGATATAAGGAGAAATGTCTTCCCTGCCAGAGGGGTCAGGCCCTGGCACAGGCTGCCCAGAGAGGTGGGGGAGTCACCGTCCCTGGGGGGGTTCAAACACCGTGCAGACGCGGCACTTCAGGGCACGGTTTAGGAGGCCTGGGGGTGTTGGGTTGGGGGCTGGACTTGATGATCCTAGGAGGTCTTTTCCAACCTTAATTATTCTGTGATTCTATGAAAAAAAGAGCTCCAAGTCTTTGCTTACAGGTTATGCTGGGTTTTTGCTGGATGTTAGGACTTTCTAAAGGGAAAGAAGAAGAAAGCCCTGCAGGCAGGGGTCTTGGGCACGCTCCAGCTCTGGTTAGCCAAATCTAGCCGATGGCTATGGAGAGGAACTCATCCTAGCTTGCCCCATTCCGCTTGAGCTACACAAGACTGACAGTCACCAGCCCACCGGCTGAACAGGCCAAATATCAGAGATCACCAACCAGCACAACCCATCTGTGCTAACGACTGATGAAACAAGCAACAACGTGTTCATGGTCTGCAGGAGACCCGATTAACTGATGGTTGTGATCCGTGCAATAGGCACCATGAATCAAAGGACTCGCAGCAGATACGCTCGCCTCCTGATGACGCCCGAGCCGCCGCCGTCGTGAAGGAGCGCATTGTGTGGAGCTCTCGGCATATGGTGGGACTCGCTGTTCACATTAAAACTAATAATCACAGATCTAAAACGATAACATTAGGAATAACCTTGCTTCAAATAGAGGTTCTGTCTTCCCCAGCTTTGGCCAAATACAAAGAATAAACTCAGATATATGCGTTTATGTACATCTATCATAAATACACGACACAAGCAAGACAGCCAAGTCAGGTCTCCTGACCTACTTGTGGTGCTGACAGGAGGTCCCTAGTGCAAAAGTTACACGTTTGCCTTATAGTCATTCTTAAACAAAATGAGCAAAGGTCAAAACTAAGTTCCCGTAGGAGGGGAGGGCACATTTGCTGTCCAGATGGTAACAAAATATGAAGGCCTTTTTCTGTGAGCAGAATGGACAAATAGACGCTCTGCAGCCCTCACGTCATTCCGACCTTCATGCTGTACAGTACACATATGCTTTTTCTCTTGGCCTTAGGCATCAGAGATGGAGTTCGGGACTAGCAAAGCAGAGTGCAGGGAGGGTACCTTATTCATATGGTACCTGGTCTCGTACTGCACCAAGCCCCGAGAAGCTCACCCTAAGGCTCAAGCACCTTCATAAAGCCCTGTGCAAAGTCCAACACTGGGCTGAAACCCCTGTCTGTGGCACGTGGGGTTTCATTTCCAATGTGAAATGAAATATTTCCACATTTCCAATGTGTCCAACCCTAAAACTACTCAAGAGTAGTCTCTGAAACTCGGAGAAGGTCTGCCGGGGGAAGAAGAGAAAAGAGACCCAAGGCTGGGATCGACACCAGTTTAACGATATTTCTCAGAACAACTGAGTTAACTTGCTGGTTTCTAAAAAGCACGTTAAAAAATTCTCACCATTTGTCTCTCTTGGGGACAAGCACCAAGGCTCAGTGGAGCAGGTTGCCTTCAGCAGCAACAGCTTCCCACCCTTCGGCGAGATGTTTTAACTGGGGATTTCTGTTACAGTGGTGTTGCACAGAGGCTAGAGAGCTTGCGAAGAGCTGCAAGAGAAGCATCAGGGACCTAGGGAATGGTGTTTCAGTGACTTTTCCCATTTACCATTGCCACCACAGTCGCACCCAAGCCATACCTGGCCATGCAGGGGAAGACAAGGAAAGGCAGAGCTCTTTAAGCCTCCATCCTGCCATCAGCCAGTGGTTTGGTGACTGTGGTCCAGGTCCCACAACAGGGAAGACGCACATAGCAGCTTCATCCAGACCGCAGAGCAGAACTCCCCCACAGAAAGCACTCTGCGAAATCTCAAAGGCAAAAAAACCCATCCCCAAAACCCAACAGGGCCATGGCCCAGAGTCAAAGCGCCTGGGTCCTTGGGTCCTGGAAGCAATGCTGCAGACTGAAAGCTGCAACGATTCCCAGTTGTTTCTGTTTTGTTTTCTTGGCCTAATTGCTTTCAGGCTGTCAATAGCTGCATGTCCTCCGCAGAGCCAAGCATAAATCTAGTCAAATCCTGACTTATCCTAGAGCAAAGAAACATCCTTTTTGTTATTCTAGCCAGGAATGTATGCGTTTTTATCGGCCTGCGAAGTGCAATCAATACCCTCGGAGCAAAGGTACTGCCCACCTGCCACCTCCTCTTTCTCTACCCCACAAAGAGATCGAGCTTCTTACAACCTGTTTTTTCCTAGGTTGAACTACCAGGTAAGAATGAAGGTCTCCAAAGGCAGGAGGATCAGCGCTTTTCAGCTGCAGCTTTTGTATCTCACTCCAAACGCTGAAGCTAATGCAATATGAAAACTATTACCCAATCGCAGAGGAAAGCTAATTCTCCAGGAGAGTCTGAAACATGCAAATATAACCATGATATTTGCCATTTGCAACACAATGGAAAATTGCTAATAAAAGTTCCCATTGTGTCGGGGATGTAATACTAACCGCATGGTATTTCTCCCTCCCTCCTCCCTCCCTTCCCCTTTGCAGCCAGGCAGCTAAAAATGGCTTAAAACTCCCCAGCGCAAATGCTCGAGGTCAAACAGTGATGATGAAGCACCAGAATAAAGAGTTTGGAGACCGTCTACCGCACAGCCCGTTGCTCCCTTCCAGGCTCGGGGGATGCAGTGCTCCCTCTCCATGCTCAAAGCCCAGGAGCACTGCCCGTGACTCCAGCTTGAGGGCTGGCCTCCCTGAAGTGCAGGAGGCTCTAAGACTCTCCTCTAGCCCCCACTTAATGCCACCCCACGCTCTCAGCACCGTGCCATGGGGTAAGCTGGGCTCCCCCATCCCCAACATCTCCAAAACACCACGCCAGCACCATCCTTCCTACCCTGCCGCTGAGCCGCTGCGCACGTTGCCTCTGTCCCATGCAGCGTGATACGAGACCTTTCCCCATCCTCACGGCTCTGAAGGCACCTTGCTTTGGCCACAGTTCTCCCTCCTCCTTCCCCTAAGGGGAAAATGTATGTGCACGCATATGCTGCATTGATATCTGCCTACACCCTTGTCCCAGCCCCAGGAAAGGAAGCTCAGACACAGGAATTAAAAACTGGGCCAGTATTTTCGAGGCTGGATGCCTAGAGTGGGGCTCCTCGATCCATCTTTCAGCTCAGAGACAAACAACCTGATTGCTTTACAACCCACGCGAGCACCTGCAGCTCCCGGCAGCCTCCTTAAAGGGGGTCAGCGCTTGCAGGGATGCCAAAGGAGGGATCGCAAGCCTGACTCTGGGCTCCCTGCTTTGAGGGATGTGAGTTTTCCCGAGGGTCCTTCCAACTCTGAGTCACTTCCTTCCACCCCAGGCTTTTAGGCTCAAGCAATGAGGCGGCAGCAGCAGGACAGGGGTCAAAAGCAAGCGAAAGGAGGCAAGCACAGCTCACACCTCTGCCCTGCTTCTTTGGAAGGGCACTGGCCTCTTCCACTTTGTGCTCTTCCCCACAGCATCCTTTCTCCTACCAACATCTCATGCCCCAGACCATCAGCATCTCTGCTGTGCCCCAGCCACTCCTCCAGCCCTTCCACAGGAGGAAAGCGTAGGAGTAGGAGTAAAGTGTGGTGCACACGAGATGCAAAACCCTACGCAGATCTTGACAGGCTGCAGGAAAAACACCCATTAGAGGGCAATCGGGGGCAATTAAGACATTTCGGCTGAAACCAGTGGCTTCGGTGTTTCACGGAGGCAGCCAAATGGCTTTATTTCTGTGTATTTGTTAGTAATCTCATTATTTACAGGACCCATGTGCTCTCTATTACCTCCCATATTCCGATACTGAAGGGACATCTGAGGCTGGTTAGCCTGTTTGTAACGGGTCCATCTTCAGCTTTTTGGTATTTCCTGGTTGGGACGTGACCAAATCAACACACTCCTCTTTCCACTTAAAAATGAGTCCCTCCAAGGAACTGCACTAAGCGATTACCTTGTTCAGCAATTCCTAACGTACAAGCTGCCTTGGGACTTTGTAGGTCTTAGAAAAGAAAAAGCAAACGCCAAAATTCAAAATCGAAAACCAACAACAAAAATGTAAAACCCTCTGTGATTCCCGGAGTTGTCCACTGGTGAGTGCAGGCAAGGAAAATAGTTTGGGGATTAGGACCATTTCAAATGAGGAGGTATTTCAGGGTTCTGTTCAGGGGAGTGGTGGTGGTGTTGATTTTTAGGAGGACGGGAGAGTTAGCTGCAGATGTCAGCTGCACGTCTGCAAGCAGAGGACACGCTGCCAGCACCTGAACCTCTTTCCACTCGGTTTTCCCCTTTAACTTGCAGCTGACAGAGGCTCAGATGGAAGAAGCCACATGAACAGCAGCATCCCTTCCCGGATGCTGAAGGCATCTGCTCCAGCTGATTTAAGAAGCAGCCGTCTGAGAACCTCTGTCTTGTGTATCTCGTGAGTCTAACCACTCCCCGAGGCACAGGTTTGCTCTCCCTGCTGGCATTCCTACATTTCATGGTGCTGGTGTTCAGCAAATCTTTGCTTACAGCATCTTCCTTTTGCCCTGAGAATCCCATTCTGTGCTCAACATCTGGTACTTTCAAGGAGATGAAGTCTGGGGAGGGTTTCCAAGCTGTTGGGTTCAGGCAGAGCAAGTGACTCACTGACGGCTTCAGCACGAGTTGGTGACCCATCCTCAGCCCCAAACAGGCGCCCTCAGCTCGGCTTCCTTACGCCCACCCATACCCAGCAAAAGACGTGGGCAGCGAGTGCGCTCCCTTCCCGACTGCACCACCCCCTGGAGCTGGTCCCACGGAGCAGCCCCCGCACCACCAACCAACCAACTGGAAATCCTTTGAACCCAATATGGACAGCTTCGGAGACTTATTTCTGCAAACCACGGGACCAGCAGGGCTCATTTCTTTTCTCAGCACATGCCCAGGAGCACCCATGTGAACACGAGATACGTTTCTGGACAGTTTGCGTACCACAGTTATCGCTAAAACTAGTAGCATGTAATGAGTCAGAGTAAAACCTTCTCCAGGGCAGCCAAAGACGGTCACAGCTGGGATCCAGAGGTTGACATGCCAGGTCTAAAACTCCCTGTCAGAAAAGAGCGTGCCCTGCCTTGCCCTGTCCCCTTGAGAGATGAAACCATGCCTGTCGCTTCCTGCAGGGAGAGGCGCGCCGTTGGGCTGCACGGGCGGCAGGGCCTGCCGGGAAAGCTTCGTTGCTCTTACCACACTTGGAATAGAAGGAATTGAAGGGGCAATTCCCAGGCAGCTGTGACGGGCATCTGCAGAGCTGCTAACGCAGATAGCACCCTCGCTCTGCCCCACCACGGACCCCTGAGAGCAGCTAAAAGCCACGCAAACCTGACCCCTGACAAGCCTGCCTCTACCCTTCCCAGAAGCTACCTTCAACATCGTGACCTTACACACCACAGAGGTTATGAGTGCCAGCAAGGATCCATCTTAGCACGTGCCTGTCAGCTGGAAGTGGGGGGGACCGTCACAAGCTGCAGCTCACGACCACCTTCATTGCTGCCAGGTCCTGCCAGCACAGCTCGATAGGCAGATTTGCTGGCATTTCTAACTTCGCTGAGGTTCACGGGTGGCCCAGAATATGACAAAATACTGAGTTGTTAGCAAAGCAAAGAGATTTGGGCTGGAGTTCCTGGGTAAATCTGCCAGATGTGTCACTTTTACTCAGAGCCGAATTGGCAGATCTTCGCTGCTGGGGAAAAAGCTGGAGGGGAAGGAAAGGAAATCAAACAATTTCCCAAGTCACCTGTTTCCTTTATGCCAGCGCTGCCAGCTTCGTACCGAAAAGTACAGCCTGCAGACTTAACTCGTGCTAAACGGGATCTCTTCTCCACTCCTCCACTCGTTCTCCCACTCCCTCTGCACCCCTTGACTAGAGCCATTCCGAAGCATTTCACACCTAATTATTTATTATCCCTAATGAACGTTCTCATGCATCCACCCCTCTCCTCGGATCTGTAGCTGGTTTTAATCGGGCAGCTCCATCCTCAGCGGAGAGAAGTTGTGCAATCTCTCGCACACATCTGCCACCAGCCCTGCCCCACCTCGACTGCTATTTATTTTAATCCCAAACAATGAGTCTCAAGGACTTTCTCTGGTCTGTCTATTCAGGGAGAAGCGTCAGTCACTGCAGGGGGAGAGAGGGACCTCACCGAGATAGTGTTCCAGGCCGATGCTTAATCAACATGATGGCCTCATTAACAGCACACCCCAGATAACGCAATCCTTGCAGCGCTGGCATTCCTTCTTGCTGAGCAGGCGCATAATAAATCAAGAAGAGATTTGGTGGGAAAGAAAAGCCCTGCTCTGTTCCCATGTGCTCTGGTGGTACATGTGCTCTGTTCCCATGTGCTCTGCCCCAAAGGCCCCGAAACCTCTGCTGGGATGGAGTAACTGGAGATGATCGACACCACCTGCAAACACCTCCCCGACTCCCAGCACAGCCGTCCCCAGCCGGACCCCTCAGGCTGCTACCGATGGCGAAGGCAGCAGTACGACCCTGCAACGGGCAGCTGGACATCTACGGCAGCCATCGGCAGAGATGCTGCAATCAACTCTCCCCAGGGTAAAACCAGTCCCTGAAATCCCCCCAGAATCACTCAGCTGTTTTGGAAAGCTTTCCCTTTCCACCACTCGGCACCTCAAACCCGATCCGGGGCAAGCGAGGTTTTGGCCCATTTTTTTTCTCCTTCTTGGGTCTCTTCTTGCCTGCCTGTGATGATAATCCGAGCTCCTGCCTGGCAGGAGGCAGACAAATAAACAGGGCTGCGCGGCTCGCAACCCAGCCTGAAACCAGAGTGTCCTCGCCCCAGAGAAGCGCTCCTTGTGAAGCCAGCTCGGCGTGTGAGCCGCGTTCCCAGGAGCGCATCCATTTACTTGAAAGCCTAAATGGAAACCCTTTGAAAATGGTGGGAACAAAAAGGGCATAGATTGGTGCTTGGTCCTGCAGAATGGAGCTCTGCCTGGCAGACGCCCATCCCACAGGGGAAAAAAAATATTCCACAATGTCTGTTCATTTTCCATCCATCCTTTCTAGGTAGCCTGCGTTGTGTGCTCGCCTTGTGAAGGAGCAACATGAATTCAGGCACATTATGGACAACTTTCCTCATCCCATAAATGCTCGCAGCCTCCTGATGCTGCCGGCATCCACTGATGAGGGCTAAGAGATGAAGAACTGACCCAAGGCAGAGAATTGTCGTCTCCTCATAGCCCCAGGTCTCCTGGAAATATCCCAGGGAGGATTACAGCTTGCGAGTACCCCAGCAGAGGTTGCAAGCTGGAGAATTTCAAGGGAGAGGGACGGAGGGAAAGGCCAAGAAGCAATCCAACAGCACAGCAAGTTTTCATTAAGACTGACTTCAGATTTGGCGTTCAAGCACTTCTCAGATCCAGGCTGCTTTGCATAAAAGGACAGTTTTTACCCCAGTGAACATCATGGTTTAGATTTACATCAAGGCTTTTGGTCTGAGTCTGTTTCGCCTGCTGTGGGAATTTATGGGTAACTACTTTTTTCCTTGGGAGCTCTGGAGATGATGGAGCCCTTGCCCAAAAAGGCCTGCCGCATACTTGTTGGGATCTCACCTTGCACTTGGCAGCTGGAAGAATTCGACTGCATCTACCTAACATCCGGAAAAAATCCATGTGGTTTGGATTCAGAGGAACAGTCAAGAATTTTGAAAGCAGAGGACACAAAGAGTCCCACAGACAAAAACCACTGACATTCAAACAACCTCATGTCAAATACCTTGGTGCTGCTCTCATGTTCCCCGGCACAAGACTCTGTTGAGTCTCTTGATCTATTTGAAGGAAGGCAGTGGCTCACGCAGACCAGCCAACGCGGCTCCCTCAACAGACCTATTCGTTCATGGCTCTATAATCGGAGACAGGCCTGAACGAAGCCCCAGATCAGAGAACGTCTAAATCTGGTGGAGGCAGGAAACTTCAAAATCCAAACCCAACCCCCAGTTTTCTGAGAGAACTTTTTAATGGGGCCGAAGTACGAATCCACTTATGGATTTCTGAGGTGTTTGAAATCTGAACTAGAACTTGGACCGTCTTTCCAGTTCATTTTTCAGCTCCTCTGTTACTTGAGAAGCAATAGTCTCCCTCCCAACTTCAGCCTACTTATTTTTCCATTTATCCCAGAATAACATCATTCCTTCTCCAAGGGTTACCCTACAGGGTACCAGTACCTTGTAGAGAATATCTTGGCAACTTGAAATGAAAATCTTCACGGCGGCTCCACTGCAAAGCCTAAATGTGGTTTGCAGCTCTGCCTGAAAACAGGCAGACAGTGACTTAGGCAGATCTTTTGGTAACTTGGGTCCTGACTGTCAGTGAGCTTCACCTCCATTTCTGCCGGGACTCTGGGACCTTCGTCGTTCCAAGGCCCTTTTAAAATGTCATCACTTCAGGAGAGGCAAGTCGGTGGTTGAGCCAGAGCTGGCCTGCTGGGTGATGGAGTGATGAGACTAAAGCTTTGAACTTTGAACAGTCTGGAAAGCCAGGAGAAGCCAGAGCAAGAGCTTCCATCACCCTATCTCAGAGGCAAGCAAGCACGGATTCTCCCCAAGCCTTTGCGTTGTAGCCACTGTCGGACAGTTACGGGAAGCCAGGATGATGAACATATGAGTCATTGCGGCTAGATGCTCTCCTGGGAGGAAGGAGCAAGAGTTTCTTCGCAAGAAGTAGCTTTTTTCCACTGTAAATCTTCTAAGCACAGTGATGAGTCTGAAAGGTCACTGGGGCTTGGCACTGGTTTGGCAACTGAGAGCCAGATGGCTTTGATGGGAAAGAGGATAACACTGTCTCCTTCTGAGTGCCTCCCTGCTAACAGGCTTCACCTACTGCTTGTCTGGTTCACTGCGGACCAGCCTTCTTCACCCCCTGGCTGCTCTAAGGTAGGCAGAGGCCAAGCATAGGCTGTTGCACAGCTGGAAATCCTGGTCCAACCTAACGGAAGGGGAATTCTGTCTTTGGATTCAACAAGGGAAGGATTTTCAGCCGAGATCCCTATTTGTATTTTGAGAGGGGATCTCTAGTGATAGCGAACTAAATCTGCCTCCATTCTGAGCGTGCTAAGTGGATCCAGAGCTTTTGAATTTGCGGTGAAGGCCTTGAACACGTACACCATCAGCCCTTCGCCCCCGTGCAGATCTCAGCTTTGCCATTCAAATCGACGGGGTTCCTGATAGGAGCCACTTCTTTCCACACGTAATTGTTATTCACTGAAGTCCCTTTTTGTGGTCTGGGAGAGGAGCGTCAACATGAAAGGGCACGTAGGTAGGAAATCCTTCATCTGGAAATGTGGAGAAGATGATTTGCAGTGCTCCATGATGGAGCTGACGCTGCGCTGGCAGTAGTGGTACCCAAGAGGAAAGCACTCAAACACTGGAGGCTTGAGCATCCTCAGGAGTGCTCTGGAGGGTGGGAGGTAAAACCCCACGAAAGCAGCTGTGCGCAGCTTTAGCCCATCCAAGACTGACCTCTTCAGAAAGACTAGTGGTACCACAGTCAGAGGAAAAGCCAGTTAAAAGCAAAGAGGTTTTCAGAGGAAGGGTGAGGAAATAAAGCAGGGTGATGAAGATGACAAAAAACCCTCTGTGCAATTGTCCCTCAGCACTTCTATAACACTAATTAAAAGACACAGGAACAACCCGATGACACCGAGCGTAATAATGGCTTTCCAACGTCCACCTAACCCAGTATTTTGTCATTAAAAACAGCCAAAACCAGATGCCTAGAGAGGGTTTAAGAACACAATAAACATGCTGTGATTTTTTTTCCCCCAGAATATTCCCCCAGCCTCAAAAAAAAAAAAAAAAAAAAAAAAGAAAAGAAAAAGCAGCTCAGGGATTTCCTGAGCTGAAGGAGGTGTTGTCTTTGTATTAAACAGGACTCGGGGGATTTCCCTTCTACAAACCTCTCCATTGTCCCTCGGTTAATAACAAAAGGAGAGAAAGAAACATTGCAAACTATATTGATGATTAGGTGTCAGCCTAAAACACAGGGGAAGAAATCGAAATGAATTCACCTGCACCTAAAAGCCAGGTCAGAGAAAGCCCCATTTCTTCCTTTGACAACAAAACCTTGGTTCATTAACAAAAGTTTTGCAGTAAAATCTTTCCCCTGACTTAATGGCACCGCTCTAACATCCTTGGAAGGATTATTTCAACACTACAGGCTGAATCAGTTGGTTCATTAAGCAGCAAAGGTTGAGAAAATCCACAAGGGATTTCTTCATTGCACGTTATTATTACTTCTACAAAATGTCTCCCTTGATTTTTCAACCAGCTGCAAGCAAGTTTTTGCTTTTAAAGCAAATGAATCAGGGACCCATCAGCACCCAAACACATCTGTGTGGAAGTGTTAACGGGCCTGTTGGGGTGAACCGTAGAGCTGGGGAATGGTATTTAAAGGCATTTGACTAGGAGGGACAGCAGGGGAGACAAGTCCTTCCTCATTGCACATCTGGAAGTGGCGGCAGCTGTACATTTTACCCCTCCACAAAACCACTTTCATAAGGAATTTGCCGTCTGCCGTGCGCCGTTCCCTGTGACACACAACTTGGGCAAACACAGAATCTCATGCACAAAATAATGACCCGTTTGCACATCCTTCCCTGGATGGCATCCAAAGAATGCTGCTGGAGCTTTCTGCTCCACTGGAGCAGTCGGTGAGTGTATTCAGCAGGACGTGTCTAGGCAGAAGACTTGGCCTAGAGGACCTGCCTCAGCCTAATTTCTGAATCAGGAATTTCTGCCTGGCTTAAGTGAAGTTAATTTTCTTTGCCACTCTTGATAACTGTTATAGAAAATTCATCACTCAGATAACTTTTTTTTTTACTACATCTCCCTTTCACTGGCTTGACGCTGCTTTGCGTTGCCTTTCTTGGCTATACACTAACATGCCAGAAACCTAAACTGCAGACTGGTTGCAACATCTTCGTTGTGTATCACTAATACAAGACTCTAATCTGTGGTGGGAAACAGATACTAACAAGGGATGCACCTCCAACTCACTTTGGTACCCACTGGTTTTTTTTTTTTTTTTTTGGAGATCCTATTAAAATTGGGCATGAAAGAATGAAGAAAAAAATGATACAGCCTAGCAGCTCCTGGCTGGTGGACCATGTACCACCAGTATAATGGAAAACAGCTGAAAGAGAAGCACATATACAGTCACAGTCCTGCTCCTGCAAACAGCAAACACAGCATAGGAAAAAAAAAAAATTAAAGCAAATACCAAATGAACATTCAAAATTTAGCTTCGTTTTTGGGGATTCTAAAAAAAGCAACACGGGCACTGCCTTCTGGCAGTTGCTACCAGACAAATCAAAAAATCTTGGCTTTTGTTTTAATGGTGTCACAGTCCTTCAAATAAAACGTCTGAGAAAGACAGATCTGGTCCCCCATCTCTAGGCAGGGTGAACTGTATATCATGGCATATCTGAGGGATGCCTGAATTATTCCTGAAGTCCGAATACAAGCAATGCAGGAGATGCAAATGCGTCCAGAACTGGCCTGTCTGACCTCCCAGCCAGTATTGCCTGAGCAAGCCTGAAGTCACTGCTAACACCACAACAGCAGAAGAAAAATACCAGTTTCAGCTCTGCTTTAGCAATAAGGAAAAGGGTAATTTGCCTGGAAAACATTTCCCAGTTTACTTCTACGCAGACCCACATTGACAAGGCACCTCCTGATACCGCAACGATACCACCGGGCGTGAAAACCTTTTTTTCTTTTTTCATGGAAAACAGCAGAAAGAACAGAAGTGACCGGAGGAGAGTGTCTGCCCTGACTCTGGTTTCCACCCAGATCCTTTAAAACAACCCAGAGCTGCATCACCGAGGCCTTCGAGGATATCGCGAGGCATGTGGAAGAGCATGTAACCAAAACGAGTGATGGGAAGAGGATTTTGGGAAAAGGAGGAGAACGGCACCACGTCAACACAGCGGCAGGGCAGATGAAGAAAAGAAGAGGGAAAGAAGCTCTTCATCACACAAAACTGCCAAATTCCTCATTTCCACGGCAAATACAAATATATCCCACCTTCTCTGTGCCTTGGCTTTGTAGCCCATAAGCCCAGGACTTCCACGTAGCGTCGGACCAGCTAATTGACACTTAAATCATTAGCAGGGCACCAAATCAGTGTCAGGGCCTCCTGCACCCTTGGGCTGGTGGCTTGTTTTCGTAGCCCATACCCCAGAGAGGAGGCCCTGCCCATTGTTAATGAGGCATTTCAGCACCTACTCAGGATCGTTATTGGTCTCTAACGAGGGCAAAGGTGTTTGTGGTATTTGACCACTTGCCTAATTAGTTTATAGCACAAATGCTCCCTGCTGAGTAGGAGATTTATGAGCTTGAGTTTGTCCCGGAGAGCAGTGCTGGGAAGGGAGCTGGTGGCTGCACACATTCCTGGTTTCTCAAAGCACAGCTCCCACCTCCCTGCTTACCCCGCTGGTGAGACATCCGAAAACCAAGCGGGGAGCTTCTGGGGGGCAGCACCACCCCCCAGGGCAGAGCTTGCTGCCCCCATGACTCACCCACGTGGGTCTTCCCCCCCGTGCATCTCTGGGGTGAACTGCAGGCAGGAAGGTCTACCTTGCAAGCACTGGAGCCCAGCCATTCCAAAGAGCCTTGGGTGAGGTCATTTTCCCTGTGGCACATCCAGCCAGCAGCAGAAGACGGTCAACTGCTGATGTGAATCCTCTTTTGACTCAAATCCCTGGCTTGCAGACCCCTGGGCAGCTATGGCTCGCCCTGCCAAACGGCTGCATGGGCAGGAACCTCTGGCTATCACTGGACACCCCTTGCTGGTGTTGAGCAGCAGGCAAGGATGAAATCCTGCCCTCGCGTTTGGAGGAGCATGTTCTTGCTCTTCGTTATGGGCATCGGCGTGCCGACACCACGAGCTGTACCGCTGCAGATGGAGATGCAGCCAACACCCCCGGGCCTTCATTCCCTTCCCAAAAGCCACGTTTGGGTAATCTTCAAACTGGTTTTGCTTCAGTTCTGCATCGCGACTCTGCCTGACGCCCCTGGCAATGCCAGGAGGGTGTCACTCGAACACCCTCGATTTGACCTGGGCTCGCAGTGCTCCTCACCACTGACAACCAGCATCGCCATCCAGCAAGGATGATTCTGCATCCTCAAATTTTGGTTGTTTCAGAGAGCACGCTGGGTTTCATTGCTAATGCGAGAACAATTGCGGCGGAGCTTCAGAAACTCCTCACATTAAATACTTCAGAAAAAGCATCAGGAATTCAGAGCTTCGACTGAATTGCATCTGAAACCTTTGGGATTGGAAATCCCTGATGCAACTTCGGTACCAAGAGAAGAGCTACTATTTGTTGACAACCTCTTGAAATCATACACTCAAAAATGTCCAGTGACTGGAAATCATTTCCCTCAAAATTTTCAGCTAATTAAAAAATGTTATAAATGCATCTTGGATTGCTAAAAATGGTTTGCTTTGCTTTCAACTACTAGATTCTTTCATATACATTTTTGAGTAAGATTTAGGAGGATTTCCAGTGAAGAAGCGGTTTCAACCACCATAAGAATGCCTCCCTTACAAAATCCAAAAGCCTTAACATCTAAAAAATGTGATCTAAATGAAAAAAAGAAACAAACCCAGCGTGTACACGCAATCAACTTTGTACACATCCACGTCTCCTGCGCAGGATGAAAAAAACATTTAACACAAAACACGTTGCAGCAGCTCAGCTTTGCCATGGCTGAGCCGGCGACCCCGGGGCTGCACCCATGAGCTGCCCTGACGCCCGGCGCTGTGGTCCCCCAGATGCTCAGCTCCCCGAGGGCAGGCACTGGCTCCGAGACACAAACCCCCTTCCAATGACCTCTTTTCTGTTTGCCTCAGCAGGAAGAGATGTTTGTTTGGTTTTTTTAAGTCACAGCAAATAGCTTAATGCAAAGCAGGAGCAAACAAGCAGCGGGGCTTGCCAGACGCATCGCATCTTTCCTGCCTTTCGCCTGGGGCTGTACCGGTTCCCTTTGCATTTTTTTTTTTTTGTTCCTGTGAGCGTTTGGGCTGAGTTCATAAATCAATTCTGACAGTCCCAGTTGGTAACTGGGACGCCAGCCCATGTAGGGGACTGCGGAAACCGGCATCACTGCTGCTAGGATAAGGTTTAGCTTCAATGGAACAGCAACAGGCTCCCCCCAAAATATCCCAGTGCCTCCTTTCCCCTGGTTTTCCCCTTCCTCTGCTCCCAAAGGACACTTGCCATTACAGGGGCAGGCGGTTCCAGCAACCCCCGCCTCCTCTCCAAAAGCCTCACATTACAGAAATAACCAACGCTAATCCTTCAGTCCCATTTTCCTCTGTGTTTCCCCTAATATCCCTTCTCTAGTCCTTGGTAGGAACCCACGTGGGTTGTCCAAAGGCTGCTCACAGCAGTGGTTCCCAGAGCATCCCCCATTCCTGCCCCAGCGCCGTGGGCTTCTCAGCGGTGTCGGCTTACGGTGGTTGTGCAACAGCTTGAGGACAACAAGTGGAAAAATCACACTTCCAAGCGGGAGGTAATGAGATGCAATTCTGTCTGTACAGGACAATAAATCACCTCCTAAGACTTTTCCAGCCTTAAAATATGTGGAGCAGAGAGCAAGGATGTGGCCAATGAAGGAAGACTGGAAGGACTGAGGTTGCTTTTGCCAGAAGGAAAAGATGACAGCTGAAGAAAGACGCAATAGCAGTCTTCAGATCTGCAGCAAAGAGGAAAGGCATAAAATATGCTCCGCATCCACTGCGCATAAGACAAGACATGCTTGAAGACATTCGCCACCACCGCCTTAAACAATGAATCATGCTTTGTAGACAACGTCACATTCCTGAAAAGTCTCAATAAATGCACATTTTGGACAGTAAAGTAAAACCACGCAAAGCGCGCTCGTTTCCCCATCACCCAGGGCCAACACATCTCACCAAAGCTTCTCGGCGCCTTCAGGGGCTTTGCAGCTATAATTGTTTTATTCATTAGCTGGAGCTCATTTGGTGTTTATTAATAGCCCAAACAAGATGACACATCAGGGTGGTGGAGGAGAAGAAAACAAAATACACCTTTGTCTGAAAATTTACGGGGGTTGGCAAGGAGGGAGAACTGATTGAGTCCAACGAGGGGTACGTGCCGGAGTCAGCCTGGTGCCAGCAGGCTGCCACTGGACAGGGACATTCAGCCACCACCTCTGCTGCTAGCCTCTTCGGAGACGTCTCTTGTTCACTGCTCTCTACCTCACCTCTCCTTACCTGCAAAATGGGCGCAACGCTACCGCGCACCTACGCGATGCGAAGGGACGCGGGCGCTACGCGTGGGGAAGTGGGACGTAAAAACCACGTGGCCTTGCTCTGTTTTCAGTTTAACCCGCACGGACAGCCCCTTCTCTCTCATTTCTGACATGTCAAGTCCTAGGAGAAAGTCTAGTCGAGTCGCTTAAATGGCGAGGAGCTCAGCATCTCTCTCCTACTGGGCTTTCAATTTAAAAGGCATTACACAGATGTAATTGGATTCAATTGCTACTACACATACCATCTGGGGCTGCAGCCACCGAGTAATATTCAATATCAAAAAGATTGTGTTTGGCACAGCCCCTAATGAGGGCAGCTGCAGCACACTCCAGCCAAGAAACTGTCAAAAAATGACAATCAAAAAATAATTATGTTTAAAAAAAAAAAAAAGAAAAAGTATAATTGCCACAAAAACAAACGGGCGATACGTTTACCTCATATGCCCACAGAGGACAAGCTGGATGTTTAATACGGTCTGCTTTAAATCAGGAAAACAATACCCGATCGCAGGGGAAAGCAGCGCAGAGCAGCTGCTGACAGGCGGGGCCCAAAGGTACAAACTCGACGCACCCTTCGCCTCCGCCACTGAAAAGATACGGACCACCGGCACGGCCACGCTGGCAGCCCCTGCACGCCTCCAACGGGTGCATCTCTGCGGTGCCCTCGCCCACCCTGCGGTGACAACGCTTCGCCGTGGCATCTCAGCGCCTTCCACTGGGGCTCCAGAAAACCTCCTCCGAAGGAGACCGACCCCTGTTTCGGTCACCACGGGGAAGCGCCCCAAACGTGCACCACCAGCACGTGCTAGAGAGGAGCGCTTTCTCCAAAAAGTCTGGAGCTGTCTGCACAGAACACCTGCCTTTGGCTCCTCTGCACGCCCAGCTGCTAAATAATCGCTCAGACTTCTGCTGCGTTTATATCACACGTCCTCTCTTGCCAGGTCAGAGCTTGCTGTGGCTTCCAAAGGAAAATCTTCGATGCCAGTGCATCAGGGAACGCAAGCCAAAACGTCCCATTGAAGCACACTTCTTGTCACCTGGGTGAATGAGGTTGGGTGGAGACGCCAGCTTCCTTTTGAAAGTTTTGGCACAAAGCCTGCTAAAAATCCAGCAGTAAAGTCATTTAATAAATGAAGCAAATCTGAACTAAGCTCCAGATTCACACTGGTGTTACGTGCTTCCTCTCCAACCCTTTTTTCCTGGTGAAACCCCTTCAGAAACGGGGGTCAGGTTTCAGCCGTTCTCTTGAGGTTACCGGCACGTCTGCCAGTTACGCCACTCGTGATAACGGGTTTTGCTGCGTGGGCGTCTTTCCCGCCATGTCGGCGACTGAGATCCACCACCTCGGTTTCCATAAGTCACCAAACCCTCAGCAGCCATCACGGCTCTTTGGTCACGGGCTGGATGCTAACCATAAAAGACTCCACAGAGCGCATTACCAACCTACCCAGCTGCTCCACGTCCCCAAACCTGGGTATTAACTTCTCTCCTCTACATCATTTTGTGGTTTGTGGCGCTCTCCGAGGAGCCCAGCTGAACTGTAACAGCCCCGTGTGTAACCAAACACGGGGGGAGCAGATAAAGCTATGACTTTTCGGAGGCAGCTCCAGAGAGCACAGACGGACCCAGGGAACAGCATCTCCCCCCGAGCCCCCACTTGCGTTGCCTCTTCGTTACTGTGCAGTTGGAGGCTTCCTGAGACATGGGTGTTTGTATTGCACGCCACTGCACTCGTGCTCAGATAAATTACACGCTGTGATTTTAAAGTTAGTAAATAAAGATGCAGAATGGATATGATCCGGGTGCAGAATATAGCGCGCGTTCAGTCACAAGGATCTTCATTAATGCATAACCTACAGCGGGGGGCAAAGTGCATACAGGGTAAGTTATGCACCTTTATGGACCAAAAGCTTGGCTACGTGTTCTCGTTATCAATTCAAAATTGGCAGTCAAAGCATCCTAACACCCTGCTGGCAATGCATAATTTATAGGTAGGGGTCTCTGCTCTCTTTGCTACAGGCATAACTTCCACCGACCACAGAGAAAGCTGCATGGCATTACATGGAGGAAAGAAGAGAACTAGAAAATTAATTTGAGTTCTCTGCTGCTTTGAAAGTCAAATGCCGGTTTTGTTTTCAGGAGGTCAGAAGGTAAATATTCAGGATGGGCCCAAACCACAACAGTCAGCTCCAAATCCGAATTTTCCCAGAGTTCAGGGGTACAAGGATCCAAGGTTTTGGTTCAGCAGTGAAGTCTGGCCTTCAGTTTCTCTCAGGCTTAGGGGTAGGTGGGTCAAAGTACAGTTTCTGGTCCATCTGTAGGAAGATTCACACCTGCCCGGAGCAAGCAGGGAACCTGACCCAGCGAGCCACGTGCCAAAACCTTTGCGTAGGAGAGAGGCATGAGACACATGCTGGGTACCCCTATATCCGAGGGGGACCCCAGGAGGAGCGCACCAGGGGTTGAAGAGGCCCAGAGAGGCAAGAAGTTGACCTGGGACTTGGAATCCCTCCTCCATTACCAACTAGCTAAGCAACATACTCTTTTTTTTTTCTTCTTTACCACGTCTCCACTCTCCATCCATAAAACGACAGCATCTCCCAGCCTTAGAAGGGTGTCATGAAGGTAAAAAAATAAGAGAGACTGAAGTGCCTGGATACTTGTGTGCTGCAGCAGCCGCAGCTCATCACATGAAGAGCTAAAGACGTTAGAACAAGTAGCACTCTAATACTTGATCTTATATCCCCCCTCATTTCTATTTCCTTATAATGGCTCAAAAGCAACTGGACTATGATGTTTCCCGTAGTTTCTCTAAACTCAGAGACGAAAAAACATAAACGTTCCGGCAACATCTACTGAGTCACTTTACTAATTGGCAATGAGGCAAAAAACCCTCCGCTATACTCTCCCCATATGTCCGTGAGTACATCGAGTGTTTACGATACCAACCACAACGCTGCGTTAGCTGTGTTCCTCACAAGACCGCTGTGCATAGCTGGAAATCACGATCCTGCCCTTAGAAAGAACACAAAACAACAGCAATTTAAATAATAAAGAATTTATAACAGCATCTAGCACTAACGAGCACTTCCGTAACATTTTACATCTTCCAAGTTTTAGGCTAATTAATTATTCCCATAAGCAACATAAATGCCACGCGACGCACAAGTCCAAGAGGATTGCGGGCAAAATAAGGAAGAACTTTGCAAACCATTTACCATCCCGGCCTGTCCACTTTCCCCTGGAGAAGATGGCAGCCCATCAGGGAGGAGGCTCAAAGCTGTGCACGCCCGCGTATATCAAAGCAGCCAGGAGCACCAGGGCCACAGGAGAATCATCCGAAGAGACAGACCGGTGCCCCTTCATGACAAAAGGGAACTCTAATTGCATCTGAAATAAGGGTTTTAGCAGCTAAAGCCGGATCCATAAATAAACCAAGATTAGGGATCGCAATTTATTTTGCTTTGTATAATAATATCCAGACCCAACAGTAAGAGGGAAACTCTGCACCGCATTAGCATCCTGCGCAGGGCCAGCAGGGCACGGCTCTGGCCGCAGCACGAGGATGCGCAGATGCTGTGCTCCTTGCAGAAACACCAGCCTGCTGCCTGCTCCGGCACGGCGCTAATGGCACCGCTCTGCCAGGGAGCACCCTGCCGGGTGATGGTCACCATCGCAGCACGGATATAGCCTGTGCCTACAAACAGCCCTGCACCAGCCAAAATGGCAGCAGTGAAGGGGAAAAGCACCTCGAACCAACTTTATGTGACCCCAGAGGTAGTAAAATAAGGACTTGGAGAGGTTTCCAAGCAGAAGCGCACATGCAGCAACCTTTACAGCGAGACGGACGCCCCTCCTGCGTGCACACTTGGCCTTCAGAGCTGGCACAGGGGGACCCAGCTCATGTCAGGAGCACCCATGTGAAGGGTTCACGCGCTGCAAGAGCCTACGTTATCTTATCTGTGATTGTTTCTACAAGTAGGTGAGTCCACCTGGATCTCCACGCGCTTTCATGTGCTTCAAAAGTGCCTTTATTTTCAGAGTTGCTGAACAGCCAAAATTTTTGGTAAAGTCATTGCGGGTACTCACCACCTCCAAAAATCACTTACCTATACAAAGGCCCATTCAGCAAACACATGACAAACATTAAAGCACTGGAGCGGATCCACTGAGGTGGCTTGGGCTCATATCTTGTATTTCAAATCAGCCACTTGCAGGTAGCCTAGAGAAGAGCTCTCCTCCCCACACTCCCTTCACCAAGTCAGGCCTGTGGGGTCCAAAACGCCCTGTGAGCTGCTCTTTGCTAAACTGAAACCTCATCCACGAGGTCTGGCAGAAGCCAGGTCGATCCCCCCATCAGCCTGCCTCGAAGCCAATGATCGCAAGGACGATTACTTAATATTTATAGTACGGCGGTACCCAGAAGCTCCAGCGCAGAGCAGGACTCCATCCCGCTACGCTCCGTGCAAACAAAACCCTTTGAAGGCGATAACTGCCTCTGCTCTGAGATGCTACAGGAGCTGCATCCGAGGCTTCCCAGGCGCTCCTGTAAACCCAGACAAAAGCTATAAAAACCATGCTGCAGGGAAGAACCGGGAAATGGAGAATGCGATAGAAGGAATGTCTCCATCTATAACCATCGCAACTCCATAAGGTTGTTTAAAATAGGGAACAGAGAGTGTTTTCTTTGTGGAAATCCTATGTTTATTATTAGTTATGCCTCTGAGTATACATAAATATGTAATGGATTGCATATTGGTTAATTCCCTTCATTGTGCACTTAATTGCTTCCTTGTTTGCTTTATACTTTCCACTCTGCTATATCCTCATATTTCAGCATAAGCTCATCCCTTCCACGTTTGTTTATTGTGTCTACATTTCCAGAAACTGAAAGGTCAAGAGAAAATATGATTTGTTATGGAACTTCCTAATACTAACATAGCTTTAACATACAGTACAGCTCCCCGCCCTCCCTTGGCACGCAGATCAGCAGCGGAGCCCGGCTTCCCTCCTACCTCAGACACGCACCAGCCTGAACACCAAGCTCAGTTCCAGCAAGGAGGCAGATTCCCTGAAACGTCCTCCCCTGTTTCCTTTCCCGGACAGGAGGCCTGTGTTTGAGGGCTCAGCTCACGCCCCTGAAGAGGACGTTCTCCTAACCCACAGGACAGATGCGCCGTGGGCAGGGATGCTGCCAAAGCAGACGGCGCCCTGCCAGCACCTCCTCACCCTGGTTTTGCGGGGCCACCCTTGGCTGAGAAATGAGTCGTCAGCCCTTTTGGCACCATCTGATGATGCTTCCCAGCAGGACTGGTGGTTTGTGCTATGTGGATGCCCCCATACACAAGTCGGAGCCGAGATAGCTGTGTGCTCCAGAGCACAGCGAGCACCCCAAGGAGACGCGCGGCGCAGGTGTGCTTGGCTAGGGAACACCTGGACCTGGAGCAGCAACGTGGTTTTGAACGGTGAAGGTGTCTCCTAGCACCGACAGCCTCTAAATCGGCTCCCCTAACCCCCAGCGGGGCACAACCCACACCCTGGCTGTGCACATCTCATCGCAGAAACCTCTGCAACCCTCCTTTGCATGCACCGTGATCTTCGCTTCAAAAACCAGAGGGTGGAAGCTCACGGCGCGCAACACGCGACTTAGCACTTGGGTTTTCACAACGAGCTCCAGACACGTGGGAAGCGGTTTCCATTTGCATTTGTTTCACGGGCAAAGCACTGTGTGTGCTTGCAGCAGAGGCCATGGGTGGGAAGCATGCACTCAAGATGAGTGCATATTTCGAAGGTGAATGCATGAGGGAAGTCACTCTGAGTTCATTATTGGAAGTACAGAGAAACACACACTTTTTCCAAACAAATATTAGATCAAGATGACGTTTGCGCGCAGCGTACAGATGCACCAGCTGCGGGCAGGAAGAAACACGTCCCGTAGGATACAGCTGTACAAGTAGGTGTGTTGTGGAGGGTTTCCGTGTTCCCCATAAGCATCCGGGAGCAGGCAGACCCGGAGGCAGTGGTGGGACCGCACAGGGGATGCCTGGAATTGCATGGAGGCAGTTACACCCTCACGGAACAAGGTGCCGCGAGTTGCAGAGGCTGGGTTGAACACAAACTTAACACGGCAGAAAGAAAGGAGAAAGAGGAGCTGTGGCCGAATATCCTGCAACCTTCCCTTTGCACCACGCTCCCAGCAAACAGACTTCAACCTTCCTACAGGGCTGTCATCCTTCTCCCAGCAAAATGACCTCCCATAGATGCCTCCTGAGACAAGGGGAAGGCGTCATTGCCCTCGGGACCAGCAGTCGGTCCTGTTGCAGAGGTGAACCAGGCCACGTGCAATGTTTTCCTACCCCGTCATCACCACTAGCCCCCGACTAGCACCAGCTTTTGTTTTCTTTTCGTTTTTTTTTTTCCTTTTTTCAAACCTGTCCTCAGACTATAAAGCTGCCCAGAGTTTCCAACAGGCAACTGGCTGTTAGGACTCCCGCCCTCAGTCTGGTTAGTTCTTGTACTTCTCAAAAAAACGGGCCGATTTTTAGTAAGCAACCAGAGACTTAAAATCTCTAACTCAACCTTATTAGAGGGAAGGAGAAAAATATGCAGGGACTTCAAGCAAATTCCTGCCTAATTCCTCGGGAGACCCAATCAATGGGAGACTTCTCCTCTCTGTTTATTTTCTTCCCAGCAGAAGTCCCAGTCTGTCCTCTTCCTCTTCCAAAAACCCGACTGTGCTCCACACCCAGGAGCCGTGACATCAGAGGATATTTTAGGAAGGCAATTTTGTCCCCAACCCAGGTTTGGTCTCGTTCCCTTTCCCTCGCACAACCCCAGCCCAACCCCACTGCTTGCTGCAGAGGAAAGTCAAAGCTGGCTACTGGATGCCAAACCTGGAGGTAAAGTGGGAATTTAAAAAAGAAGGAATTGTCTTTTCCAGTAATTTCCCTCAGAAGAAATAATATGCTTGGCTTGTCTCTATGTTGATACAAGGGTGACTCATTAATCCAACAATGTGAGACTGTTTTAAGGTTAATGGCAGGCATCTAGAACTGGCATCGTGTCAGTTGGCAGCTTCCGAGCTCAGCTAAAAAAATGCACTTTTATCACTGTAATATATCCGGAATGCAGCCATACCTAAAGATTTCATTCTCAGACTCATTTTTTAAGGCTATCCTCAGAGTCCATTCGCTCCTGGCTCCAAGTTTTGCTTGAAAATTACCCTTGCAAACCACTTGTGCCCACCCTTCGTGCCTTTGCCATATATTAGAGCCTAATCGCACCTCTGCATATTCTCATTTTACCCAGGTTTGGTCTAACCTGAAACTCTACAGATGAGTACGGACTCGGTCAGCTCACTGCAGGAGTTCAGCGCAGGCAGGAGTTTTATAACTCTCTGAACACCCATTCGGCACCATCCCGTAGAGCGTATCTGGGAGCACACTCCAAAATGTCTGCTGACCTCCACCTGAGAGCTAAAAAAAAGTTGTTCGCTCTCTCTCCCCAAAGTTTACTAGTTTTTCAAGGAGACCTCCAACAAAAACAACAACCGATAATGGTATTTCTACTATGAAGAAAAAAAAAAAGAGCTAAAATAACTACTTCCACCCTTCCTACATCATGAAATGAAGGAGGGAACAAAAAAAAGCAAGAATATTCTCTCCTTGCACGTCACCTCTGAATTTTCCTTTAACTTTTAAAAGATGTTTGCTTGGTTGGTTACAGCCATCCTGTGGACAAATGCCTACATCCTTACTCACAAACTGCTCAGGCAGAATTCCCAGGGAAAACAGTGGGCCAAGTCTTAAACCGCTTTATCCAGGCCTACCAAAGCGGGGCTCTGCTAGCCAGGGACACGCAGAGAACTGGAAACTCAGCCTCCTCAAAGACGGTCAGGCTGCCCTAAACAAGGGAGGAGAATGGGAACAACATATTTTTCAGTATCAAAAGCCTCTCCTCCCTTCTAAGAGGGACACTGGGGACTCAAATGCTCTCCCGCAGCACTGCAGACAGGCAGAAGGGTGACGCAAGCTCTACGGACTGAGCTCCAGAGCAGCCATACCAGGACCCAAGACCCATCCAACGCAGGATTTGTTTCCAACAGTGGCTAGGAGCCATGGGAAGAGTATAAAAACCAGAAGCATGAAGTGATACTCCCCCATTATACTCTATCAGCCTCCAGCTTTTTTGCATCACTGAGATGTACCATGCCAGGCACTCTGTCTTTGTAGTTATTAGCCTTTGGCTCATGCTCCTGCCAAGGTCCCTATGGGGCAAGTTCTCCGCTGGGCTTCCAAATCCCATAACCACGTGTAGCTTCGAGGCACAGCATAACCACGCTTGCAAAAGTGGCCTGATGAGTTTAGTATTAGTCAGGTTAGGCCTCATTAAACATCTGCTTAGTGTTTGTAGGACCATGCCTCAATGCTTAGGGTTGTTTTTTTCCAAAGATAATGATCCTTTTTCCATCAGATTTCTAGCGACAGCACAATACATCATTCTAACCATGGGCAAAGCTCTCAAAATGCAAACCTGCTGCTGCAGCTCTTTCAGAAATGTGTATAATAATCAGACCTATAATACCAAACTTACACACCTTTAAGCAGAACAGACAAGTCCCAGAGATTCAGGATTAGAAAACACATCTGCTGTTAGGCTTTTGAAAAACTGGCCTCCATTTATTAGGTGCATAGGAGTTAGAAACCATAAATAAGCCCAATAAGTCATCTCTGCTTGCTGTCTTATGAAATCTTCCAGCTTAGTTTGTCTTGAGGAACAGACCACATCATATTCCTGAACTTGTCACGCTGTGACGTTTGTTCATGCGCCATAAGCCTTTATCATCTTTTCCTGTACCTGCACGTATTTTACTGAACCCCCCCTAAAGAAGGGTCACTCGTTAACAGCCCACCTCCACAGTTCCCCATCCACCCACCCACGGCAGCCTGAGCACCCTGTCGCAAACTCCCACTGCAGGAAGAGCTCAACTCACTGCTCACAGTAAAATAATTACGACAGAGAAAATGGAGAAAGACATTGCAAAGAGCCTGGAACTGCTGCCCCTGCCAAGGGCCACGGTCTGGAGAAGGGACATCGTTCCACCTGAGAAGGGACATCGTTGCATGTCCACTTACCCCCACTTCGTGCTCTCCCGTGCAGGGAGGTGGTGGTCTCTCTCTGCACCACGTAGCAAGAGGCAGGAGCAGAGGCTGGGAAGGTACCGCCAGCATAGCTGGGTCCCTTCCTAAAGGATGACAGAAGCCCGCATGTAGGAGATGGTGCCAAGGAGGCAGAGGGGCCTCCAAACCACAGCAGGAAAGGCTGTGGCTATCACAGCGCAACACTTGCTCCTGTGTGGGCAACGTGCACCTGAGTATAGAATCATAGAACAGAATCATAGATCATTAAGGTTGGAAAAGGCCTCTAGGATCATCAAGTCCAACCATCAACCCAACACCCCCAGGCCTCCTAAACCATGCCCTGAAGTGCCACGTCTGCATGTTTATTGAACCCCCCCGGGATGGTGACTCCCCCACCTCTCTGGGCAGCCTTGCATGCTGTAGCGTTGCCTGGGGTTGTTGTGACCCAAGCGCAGGACCTGGCACTTGGCCTTGTTAAACCTCATACAATTGGCCTCAGCCCATCGATCCAGCCTGTCCAGGTCCGTCTGTAGAGCCTTCCTGACCCCATGCAGATGATGTTCCATTCTTGGGGCTCCATCATCCTCCCTCCCACTTCTCTCTGGTTCTATATCTAAAACACTGATGCTCAACCAGAATTCTTGGGCATATCTGCAATAAGACCAAGCATCAACACCTATGCAGCTACTCCAACACGGATAATGGCATCAGAACGACTAAAGGAACAGCTACGTGGGGGAGAATGGGATCATTCCAGTAACACCTCCATCGTGTGTTTAATCATGTAAGAGCAGACCATTTACTGCTGCAGTTCATGTGGTGAAGCACGTAAGAACAGCACATACCCGCGCTCTCCATCGGTTGTCATGTTAAAGAGACCCCATTAGCAACCGACAACGGCGCCACATGTTTTCAGATTCCAGCACAGTGGGAACCTGCCCATCCTCGGTCAGGCATGATGACTACTGCCACTTATTAAATGCACAACCCGTATGGAAGGCAACAGCACCGACTTCCATGGGCAGAGCCACACTAAGCTGTGAACGCCTCACCTCTCCCTGCTGTCATTTTGCTGCACGCAAAGGGCACTTGTTATTTGCTGCAATATTAAATTAGGAGGCGATACTGCTCTGCTCCAGAAGCCCTTTTAGGCTGCGGCAGCTCCGAGCCTTTGGAGCAGGTGGAGCAGAGCCGGCTGACGGCAGCAGAGGGCAGTGGTTGATTCATGCTGGCCAATTTGTCACACTGTCACGATGAAAACATAGACACATGCTCCTAATAATTCTCCCCATCAACTACAGACGTGTACAGCCTTAGCTGAAAGGTCAAGTCTGGGAAATCTAAGACAGCAGGTGAAACTAAAGGAGAACACGGACGCTATGCCTTGACTCAGCATCCATTGCGCAACGATGCAAAAACAAGTAGGCAACAGCAATTACCCACGGCTCCCACCCGTGGAGGCAGAGATCGCTACTGGGAACTTCATTCCTTTTGGTAAAGGTGCCTACTCGGGGGACGGCAGCGCTTCAGCCCAGGCAGAACCAAAAAAAGGACACACAAAAAAAAAGACAATAAAAAGACAAAAGACAAAAAAAAAGGACAAGAAAAGGACAAAGAAGAAGGACAAAGAAGAAGGACAAAGAAGAAGGACAAGAAAAGGACAAGAAAAGGACAAGAAAGGACAAGAAAGGACAAGAAAAGGACAAGAAAGGACAAGAAAGGACAAAAAAGGACAAGAAAGGACAAAAAAGGACAAGAAAGGACAAGAAAAGGACAAGAAAAGGACAAGAAAGGACAAAAAAGGACAAGAAAGGACAAGAAAAGGACAAAAAGGGACAAAAAAGGACAAAAAGGGACAAAAAAGGACAAAAAGGGACAAAAAAGGGACAAAAGAAAGGACAAAAAAAAGGGACACAGCTCCAGTAACAACAAGTTTTTTGCATGCTTCAGAAGTAGTTTTTTTTTTGAAAACCAGAAACGATTTTCAAGTAAAACAAACATTTTCTGTTTTATTCAAACATCTTGGACAGCGACAGCCCTAATCTCCTTTGCGATTGCTCTTAATAAATCTTAATTAGGGTAGGAGATCCAGAAGCTTCAAACCCACTCCAGCATCTTTCATTCTGAAGGAGGAAATCCAGGCAAAAAGCCTTGCCAGCAATCAGAGGGTCTGTTCCTCCTGAAGCACACCGACATCTCCCCTTAGCCATCCTCCTCCTCCTCCTGCACGTACAAGGCTGAGATTATACAGCCATTTCCCTCTCATTTTATTCATTTTATGAATGGCTTTTATTATTTTTTTTTTAAATGCAATTTCTCCCCAGGCCAGGGACTCCTAAGAGGAACAGAAGTAGAAAAGGGACAATTAAAGGCTTTTTAACAGCTCCAGAAAGCCAGGCCACCGACTATGCTAATCGCTAACAGCTTTCGTTGCGATTCCTCCCCTTTCATTTCGCTGCACGTGAAGTTGGTGTACTTGGAGCAAAGAGCTGAACTTGCAAGGGAGAGGCGGGCTGAGGAGGACCAGCTGCTCTGCCGGGTGTCCTGCACCGCCCTGCCAGAGCAACGTGGTCCAGATCCATCATCATCCTCCAGCCCAGAGGCTCCCGTCCACGCTGCCCGATTCTCGGCAAAGCCCAGACCTCCCACATCCAGCCATGTGTGGTTTCCTCCTGCCTCACCCACCGCGCGCTCTCCTCTTCCAGCCCCGCGTTTCTCCATACGCCCAAGCCCTGACCCAGCTGTCCTCCAGCCCCAACATGCGCTCGTCTCCATGTCACCCTGACATTTGAAGCTTCGGCTCCTAAGCAGACATCTCAGCCTTGGCCTGTGGCACCCAGTGGATGAAGAACAGCCGGTGAAACACTTCAGCCCAGACGACAAACCATTTTCTAGAATTTAAAAAGTCAGGAACTCCATCCATCTTCTTACATGGTGCCCGGCGTTTCGCCATGATGCAAGGCCAGACCCTTCCACCGCTGACGTTTCCACAGCGTTACGGGAATGTTTCTGAGCAGGACACTGCTCTTGAGGGATGCTCGAGACCTTTCGGAGGATGTTAACCCAAGTACCACACATCCTACGTTCTCAGAGTTCATTCCAGCGTGCGCGAAGGCTTTCCCTTTCACAATTTGGCCCCTTTCCCTGCTGGCTGTGTGCCTGTAGCTGGCAGTTCAAGCATCCCAGAAGATCCATAAATAATTCAACAGCTTGCTAAAAAAAGTGATCAATCACGTTTATGGTTCTGAAACAGGCAGAAACCGTAGGCAGAGTCAGAGACCCAGAGTACCAGGAGAAGTCAGGGGGGGATATCGTAAGGCAAAGCATCAGAGAAGCCAGTTGCGATAGGGCTGAGCTGTTCATGGAGGAGGAAGAAAAAAAAAAAACCCTTTGACTTTTAATTAGATTTTCAACAAAATAAAGAAAAAAAAAACCCAAACCCTTTCCATTTCCAGACGAGACTATTTTAGGGCCCTAAACAGCCATGTGAGAAGTTCCAGCTAGAGTAAGCCTTTTTACACATCTTCCAGTAGCATATGCTTTAAAAATCACACGCATTTCTTTGGCTATTCGTGCCTATTTATTTCCCGGCTCTAGGAGCAAAGTATGCCACAGAGACAAATTTCATCCATCCTTATGGCTACTGCTCCTCTGCTGATATGCAAATACCAGCATTCATTCACGCTCTTTTTAAAGTTTATTAGCCCACTTTCCACGTTGCTGTTATTTTAGTAACGCCATCCGAACCAGAAATCGTAATTCCACATCCTGTACTCTGCAGATATTGGTGTAAAATTAAAAGGCTGTTTTCTTGCACAGAGATCTCCAAATCTTTCTGGCAGGGAGAATGTCTGACAACCGACTGGGCTCCAGCCCGCACTGCTGAGTGCTGTTTTCTTTTCAGTTTTCCTTTCTTTGGCTGTTGTGCTAGATGGAGTGAGAAGAGACAGACTCTTTTTTTACTTACGTATCTTGTATATATGTAAAAGCAGGGTCTTACATTAGCAGGGGGAGCATGCCAGCATTCCAGACCCCCCCGGTCACGCACGCTGGAGCGCTCCTCCCCAAGTATCGATCGCAGAATGACACGCTGCCCGTATTTCCTGCAGGCTAGAAAAAGGACCACACCGAAATCCTGGGGTAGAGTCAAACACTTATTTTTCTCCTTATTCAGCGAGAAACGTGGGACATGGAGATGAACTTAGAGCTGAAACAGGCTGTTGCCTTCCGCTGCCCGCCCACCCGCCGCCCGGAGCAACAGGGTTTGGAGCAGAATCGTGGGGTCAGGCTTAGGTGCCGTACACACCTACCTCCAACTTTCTGCAGTCTCCCATTGCTGGATTAAATGACGTTAAAGAGGAGGATAAAGGCAACAAAGGATTTCTTTTTAACCGTTGCGAGCGCAGGTATCTCCACAGTGAAGTGTCTAGTTCAGTTTGCAATGGCTGGAGCAGGAGAATTCCTGCTGCTCTGTTGGGGAGGCTGTGTTGGACCTTAAGAAAAATCTCCCTGTAATAAGACATGGCATCGAACCTCCTGGCAGAGGTTTTGAATGCTGAAGTACCTAATACAACTCCACCACTCACCTACACTGCGAATCAGGGACAGTCCTTTTCTGCCCTGCCCTCACGGTACTGCTCTCCTCGCAGCTACGGGGTAAGAGGAGAGCTCCAAAGCAAGATGGCAACTGGGAAAATCCCGAGTTCCTTATGCAAAGCCTCTTCCCTCTGGAGCAAGCAATCCTAATCCAAAGCAAAAATAGCAAGGGAGAGTGCAGCTGCTTGCAAACACCAGCACTTATTTCTTTTCGTGGAAGCAGGCAGACAGCCGAGAGGAGCAGGACAAGCGCTGTGGACATTTTGGATTACTGGCCCGAGGAAAGAGAGATCCTGACACATTTCCTAAACATAGCAAAATGCTGAATCACCCTGCTGACACTGCACGTCCCGTGTCATTTCTTTTTCAATGATACGTTCAAATCCAGCTTTTTACAAAGCCATGGGCGCATGCATGTTTTCAAAAGCTTTGTAAACACGGTGACGCTTCCAGAAGACCAGCTGGAGGGGACACCTCCCTTCCCAGCCCCCCATCCTCCCCATGGAGCAGGACGCTGCCTTTGCACACCCGCGCTGCCCGCAGGACTCCAGCTCTCCCTGCCTGCTCCTGGGCCAGGGACGGCAGGCTGCTCCTGCCTTCCCTTCCCACCTTCCTTCTTGCACGCTCCATCTTTCCCACACAGATACAGGTCTTGAAAGGAGCCTTTCAAAGCATAAACTCCTTTAGCCTCACTGAAAACAAGTAGAAAGTTGCTCCCCCCCCTTTTTTTTGCTCCTTGTTCCCCCTTTCTCACTTGATGCCCAAGACAAGGCTTTCTGATTCAATGCCACCACGCCACACAAGCTCACAGAAGCATGGCCTGCGGCTAAGAGCAATAATAGAGACATTTCCTGGTTTAATCATATATTTGATAAACTGCACAGCAAGAGCCCACTTAGAGACACCGCCTGCCCAAGATGCTTTATGTGGGTGCATTGAAAGAAAAAGATTTACATGAAGATGCAGTTGATTTTTGGCGCACTGGTTTGCCATGTCCTCAGATGTCACCCTGCAGCCAGCACGATCCAGCAGCAGGGACCTGCTGGATTTGCATCCAACCAGGGACATACTGGTGCTCCACAATGGTATTTCATGGGATGCTGGGGCAGCGCAGGTCCCAGAGTTAGCTTGCAGCACCAAGAAAACCAACCCAACCCCCAAAACCCAAACAAAAAAACGCCCAAACGACCCCAAACCCCAACCAACAGGTAAAATGTGCAAACAGAGAACCTCAGCCTTCAGTATCAGCGCTAGAAAGATAAATAGAAAAAAGAAAGAACGAGGAAGAGGAAATCAGGTGGCTGTCATGCAGCCCCTCTGCAGACTTTATGCGTCATCCTCTGCAGACTGAAGGCTTTTGGGGAAATGCTTTACTACCTATGGAGGTTTCCCACATTGCCAGAAACCGATATATAGGATTAGAGGAATACTCAGCTCCTCTTGCTCCCAGTCCTTCCCATGGAAGAAGAGCTACAGAAGCACAGTGACATCTCAGGGCAAGGACCATAATGGTACCCTTGGGGTGAAACCTAAACCAGCAGCATGCCCTTATCTCACCAAGGAACGGAACTGTCCTATGGGTCTGGCAAAAACAAACGAAAAGAAGAAAAGGAAGGAAGGAGAGGAGCCGTGCTGGTGGAGACGCGGTGGCTGCACCCAGTGCCTGGGAGGTGCGTGTCGGGCGAAGCAACAAAAGCACATAGCAGGGGATGGTGTCACGTCCATCTGCAATGTGTCTTCCTGGCTGCGAGGAGGGTGCCGGCTGCATGCCTTTGAGTGAAAAGCTGTTTCCAAGATGTAATTGCCTCTGGCACCTTCTGTGGGACGGATGGGTGTTTAGAGGGTGCCTGTAATTCAATTGCCTTGGAAGGATGAAAGAGGCTTTTCTCCTCTTTCAATAAAAAAAAAAAATAGAAAAGAAAGGGCGGGGGAGAGGCAGGGAAGAAGAGAGAAAACCAGAAAATCATCCAGGTAAGAGTTTCTTTTGGGAACAGAGTCCTCTAAAATGTAGGTGGTAGGACAAATACATTTCTGGAGAAGCTATATTGAGAACTTGGCCGTGGTGAGCTTCCATCCAAAACATGCCTTATTGCTGTTGGGCTAGGAGGCTAATTGCAAGTCCAAAGAAAATTAAAAACAACTCAATGGAACTGAGCTTTGAAGACATTCAACTTCCAAATGCTATTTGGACACTGGCAAGCACATGCTCCGTTTCAAACTTGAAGAGAAAACAAACATGCCACTACTGGGAACACACTGGAGGTCTTTAGCTGGGGATATGGAGAGGAAGTTCCCTCGCCGGCCCACACAAACACACACACAAACTCACACAGTTGGATCAGTCGCTCAGAACAGAAGGAAATATTAAGCACTTTTGGAGGCGGATGCTAGCCTCGTGTCTCCAGCGGCCTGCCCCATCACATATCCCGCAGCTACTCCAGGGCACAGGAATCGCCATCCAGGAGAGCCAGCCAGGAGGTCCCCTGCCAGGGAGGAGCTGCAGCCCCTCTGCGAGCCGAACATCACCACCGCGGGGTAAGGCATTTGCATCATACTTTGTGCGCCTGCTCCTGGATGGTGGCGAGCATCCAAGAAACAGCACATTTCAGGTATTGCTGAGGAAGCTGCGCTTCACCTACCCGCAGTATAAACGAGGGATGAGTGATATTTAACGTGTTTTACAAACCCACAAAGTGCTCAGAAAACCCCACCACAACCCGAGACGAGCAGAGTGAAGGGGACTAGTGAATCAGACCTGCTTTCTTTTAGCACGGTTTGAGAAAACCAAAAGGTAGGAGAACTTAGAGCAAGCCTGGATTTCTGCAAGTGCAAAAGGGACCAGCATCGCCACCCGTTCCACCTTTGCCGACGTCCAATGTTCCCCGCTCTGCGCTAACCATCAGCCAGAGGTTGAGGAAAACCTCTTCCATCCTTCCTGCCACCCCTGCCAGGTCCCACCGTTGCGCCCCTCTCTGCAAAGGGCATAACCGGACCATCCTGATAGCAGCACTCAGCACCCTTTGGTCTCTCCTGAGAGCGGGTTTTGGGCGGAGAACAGTGGGTTGGGGCCGGACTCAAAGGTGGTATATGGGGCAATAGCTCCCCCAAAGGGTTTATACATCCTCAATCCATCAGCAGGACCTGGTAGGAGGCTGACCGCCTCTGCTGACCACCTGCGTGTAATTAGACCTGTGAGTGCACCTCTGGCAGGTCATTTTATTTCCCTCCTCCTCATATGTCTTTTATAGCCCCACTGGCAAAGTGCTTGACAGCTTCACAACCTTGAGTGGATTCAGCTGCGGGAGGGAGGGCAGAGCTGGTGTCTCCATTTCACAGCAGGGGCAGAGGAAAAGGAAGAAAGTCGCTGGGGAAACATGGACCAAAGCAGAAAATGGACTTGGATCCCCCTAAATCTAAAAACCCACTCTGCTAAAACAAGGGATAATCTCCTTCGTGAAGGCCAGCTACCATTACCAGCAATGAAACACCTCGAGTTTGTTGTTTGCAAGGCTCTGGGTGGAGGAAGCCATGGAAAATGCGCGGTGGTGATGGTGGTGGTATCTCCGTAGCCCGTGGTATGGCTCGCCACACACACACCAGTCACCAGTGCCTTGACCCTGCCAGCAGCCATTCCTCCCAAACCCAATTTCCTCTTTAGCTGTTCTCAGCGTTTCTGGGTTTCTTTTCCACAAGCATTGCAACACAACTGATAACATCGTCGCTGCTTTCAGGGCACGCAACAGAAAGCCTTTGTAAGGGCTCCTCCAGTGAATTTGTGTCAGTGAACACACAGGAATACCACATGATGTCAACAGAGAAAGAGACGGAAAGAGTACAACTTATGGATGCTTTATTCCTATAGATGGCCAGTTCCCAGAACACCCTTAAAGGAAAAAACTTTCATTACTTCCTCTTGACAGCAGCAGATGCCTCCGATAGGCAGGCAGGCAACTCATCCACTGCGAAGGGGATGGGGAGCAAGGTGAAAGAAGGGAGAAGCAGACCCTTGAAAGTCAACAGCATCAGTGACTTATTTGAGGACAAGGATGGGTGGGAACGCTGTATCCTTGCCTCTGCCACACTCCTTGGGCCAAGAACAACCCTCCATGACTTCGCTGTGGGCTGCGAGGGTACGTCCTCCAATGCTTTTGCTTGCCCCTTCCATGCAGCAATGTGTGGGAGTCACCATCCTTGGCACCTTTGTCCCTGTCGCCTCTCCAGAGGATGGACACGATGAGCCATGGCAGTTGGGTCAAATTCAGTCACCTGAAAGTGGCACTGGGGGAGGATTTACAAGCGGGGAGCGTAGAACAAATTAAGGCGCTGTCATTAAGCACTGCCACGCAGAGCGTGCGTGCTCCGAGACACGCGATGGGAAGGAGCAGTTTCCTCCTTGCCCACCACCCCTCACATCTGCGCCGAGACCAGCTCCTGCCTACAGGGCACCTCCCACTTGCTGCTCAAGGGGAACACGGATCTGAGGCTGCTGTACTAAAATAGAATAAAATGGTAGATGACTGACTGATCCTGCCTATAATACAAATGACTTGCTAGAGACCTGCAAGAGATTTTACTTCCTAAAAACATTCACAGCCATCCTAGGAAGGGTAATTCCCATTTGTGAACTTGAGTTTTTCCTGGCAGTACCTTTTAATCTCTTGGCACTGGTTTGCAAGTTAAAGCAAACAGATGTGTACATTTGCAAATCTAACTCATGCACGCAAGTCAGGTGTGAGAGCTGATCAAAAGCCCCCTAACAAATGTCAGGGCTGCATTTTGATGACAAATTAAGTTTTGATTAATTCTTTTAAGCGATCCGTTTCCCCAGAAGATATCAACCATTCATCAAAAATTTGGGAACAAATTTGTCTAGGTTTTGCTCCATCGCATTTTGTTCTCTGCAGAAGAAAAATCCAAGTTTTCCCTTGGGCAAACCCCTTTTTCTTTTAGCTCCAGCACAGCATCATCTGCATATGCCATCGCTAAACGGCGCTCTGTGAAGTTAGAGGGATCACAGCAAATCTGACAGAAGCAGCAGCATAAAGTTAAATTCCCTTTTAAATCACCTCTTTTCCCTGCGCGCTTCCACAAACGGTTTCTATTAACCTCATGACAACTTATCCACCTTAAGAGCAGAGCTTGTGTGCAATATAATGCGTCGTTTCAGCAACTGCCACGTACCCCGTGAGAACTTTCCACCTTCTCCCACCGAGCGCCAGCCCCGTGGCAGCAACCCCGTAAACCCAGCTGTAGCCTGATGGATGGGGCGAGGAGGACGGGTCTAGACCAGCTGCGTAGATGCATGTCCCCGCTGCTGGCCACGGCAGCAGAGCCCAGCACCAGCTGATTTATGAGATCAGCTGCCTGGAGCTCCCTGTGTTGCTCCACTGCCTCCGCTCCCCGAGCCAGCACGGGGCAGCATCGCTCTGCCCGGTTGTTCTCATGCACCGATGAGGGTATCAGGCTCCGAGGTTCCCTCCTGGCAGCACCTCTGGTACAAGCTATGGGATTAAGACTGCCTCCGGTGTGGATGTTTGGAGGTGCCATGTGGCACAGAGTCCATCCATCCACGTGGACTGGATGGGACACAGCGCTCCGCAACGTCCCGCCCCCCGACAAACCCCGGGACTGGGGACACGTGCACAACCCCCTCCTCCTCACTGACTTTACTATTTTCTCCTCCTTACAACCCAGCCAAGCACGGTTTCTTGTGGCGGGGGAGGAGGGTGTTGTGTAAAGCCCACAGCCTCCAGGGGAGCTTTTGAATTCCCTATCAGCAGCCAAGTCCTTCGGACAAGCTCCTCCGCACGCAAAGCTGCTGGGACAACCGAGGGCGTTTGTCAGCAGGATTTCCCTCCCCATAATTTAAGGCAGGCGGGTGCTTAGGGAGGCTACAGCTCTGCTTTCCTACATTAAAAATCCCATCATAACTCTCTAACAACTGGCCAACTTGTTAACACCCAGGTACACGGGGGCTGTGCGAGCAGTCACATACTTCAGGCACTACAAAACAGTTCCTAAACCACGGACAAAAAAAACCCAGAAGAGAAAACCAGAGAGTCTGGGAGAGGAGGGGGTGAGCTGCTGCCAGTCCTGCAGTTTCCCATCTCCTGGGTCCCTCCTCCTGAGGCCGCCGGCGGTGTGAAATAGGAGCCAGATACGATGCCTGGAAGGAGGATGCTTTCCTCCTGCTCCGAGAAGCAATGCTTTAAAGTAAGCGCCAAGGAGGCTGCAGACCTGCCTGGGCAGCTGAAGAGCCCTCAGGCAGAGCTCCTCCTAGAAAGCTGTCACCATCAGCTGCAGTCCAATGTCGCTGGTGCAGTCCTGGGTCCGAGGTGCGGACTCAGGGTCGGTTGCGATTCTGGCAGGAGATGCCTTAATTTGTCCACAGGCTTTGTCAGTGCCCGGGTTGGGGGTGGGGACGACAGTGTTTGAAACTGTGCCGTGCAAATGTTGTCTTGTTGCAAAAACAAGCTTGAAAATGCCTCCTGGATCCCACAGCTTGATGGCCTTCATCTCCAGGCTATGGAGACCCCTCCTGGACTTCAAAAGTGCTTGGAAGGGGCAACCCTCCAAGACATAGCTTGTGGATTGTGTATATGTAAAATGCTAGGGCTGTACCTTCTACCCTCTAATCCAAACAAATAGCTGTTGTACTCAAGATATTTTCTTTTCTTCACTTAAAAAAGTCACTAAAAGGAAAAAAAAAAGCTGTAAAACTGGAGATTTTGCATCACCTGATCTGTCAAGCAGCAAAGTGCTCAACACTTTAGACCTCAATTTATCTTTCTGCTTTATTGAGAACCATCAAGGGGGAAGTGGAGGGCACAAAACTTGAATCTAAAAAGCAATGGGACCACTTCAGAAATACCAACGAAGGGTAATCTCCCTTCTCCCGAAGGTTCGCGTCCTCTGCGGATCTGCCTCGTGGAGGCTTCAGAGCCAGAGGGGCAGCCGTGAAAAACGGAAGAGCAAGACACGTCTATATTTCAAACTCGCTTATCTACCACTGAACAAATCTGGATGCCTGGGAGAAGATACAAGTTTTTGCCTGAATGGAGACTTCAAGATTTGGCCAACATTGCTTTTTTTGAGAATACCGGAGGAACTGAGTCTTTAGGAAAGCTGGGCAGTTCCCCCCTTAAATCAGTTATTGCTGCAATCCAGAAACAGCTGAGACATGCAAGTCTAGTCACAACTGACATCCTAATGACTCAACACTCAGTTAAAAAAAAAATAAATTATTAAAAAGTCAGCTAAGTTTTACCAGGCTAGGTGACGGTAATAGTTTAGTCAACTTAAAAGAAAAAAAAAACCAACCCAATAAATCTTTTGATCAGCTCCAAGCCTGCATAGGCAGCACCGTACATCCTGACACCAGAAAGGAAGGTAACGATGGAAAAATGAATCTAGAAGACCCAGAGACCAAATGTATTTATAGGATAAACCCAAGCTTTGCTGACAGGGGAGGAATGTGCTCATAGTCACTATATTTTTATAGGCAGGGTCTCATCTAAAGCGGAATTGAAGTAACCCACAGAAAGATAATTCTCATTCCCTTTCCTTTGCTATTATTTAGAATACTGGATAACAGATAACAATACTTAACTGCTGGCATATAGAAGAATGACTGCAGTTTTATAGAATTTTTTTTTGCTAGCGCTGTTATACCCTGGAAATATTTCTCTACTAAAAAGACCGGGGAGCCATCAAACATTTAGTGTGGGATCCATTTCAAAGGATCCCTGGAAGGACAGGAATGTGGAAGATCCTCCTGTAATATTCAAATTACTCCTGCCTTTCTTCCAAGATAACTGGACAATCCTCTGTGACCACCAAACCATCACTGGCTGAAGATACACTTGCTCTGTGTGTACCTAACACCAGTAGGTAAAGACCTGAGGGTGCATCTAGAGCTGCTGCCAGCCAGGACCGGAGCACCCCAGAAACCCAGCTTATACGTGCCGGGGCAGTCAGCGTTTCAATACGAGGTGTTTTTGAAAACCCGTTAGTTGCGTGGCTGCACTTCCACGTGCCTTTTGGAGCTGGTGCACCAGCTCCTCCGCGCCTCATCGGCCAGGAACACGGGAAATGTGTGCCCCGGCGAAGGAAGGACGTACCGCTGGAAATGACTAAAACCTCTGAGGATGCTCAGGCGCTGCCAAAACAGAGCCACTTCCATTACTCACGGCTCTGCTCCTATCTGAGATGACCCGCTTCCCACCGCCCGCTCCCCTGTTTAGACAGCAATTGCCCTCGTCCTTCGTGCAGAGAGGCCCCGAGGCGCTGCCAACACGTACAGAGCGGACAAGAGCGATCCCACGGTCACAGGCCAGGAATAGCGGGATTACAAACGTCTGCCCTGATGCTCTGCATTAGCATCAGCTGGTAAAACTTCGCTTTGCCTGCTCTGGGCATGGGACCCTACGTGCCGCGTTGTTCAGAGGGACATCTCGTGGAAGATACCAGGAGGGAGAAAATCTCCCCACCTGATGGGGACACAGAGCAGCGCAGAGCTGAGCGCACACCCCCAGGACACGGGATTGCTTTCTACCAGGGCTCTGCTGCCTGCAGACAGCCTCCGATCCCTGCCGTAGGTGCCCAGGGTTGCAATCCTAACCCAGCCCCCGCCTACTGCAGGGTGAGGGCAAACCCACAAAGAGCACTTGTACTCTCATCCCTACCCCAGGCTGTCCTTCCAAAGCCAACATCGCATCACTGCATCTCTGCTCCCTGCAACAGATGCTCGGCAGAGCTGACACAGGGCTCACCTTAAGCTGTGCCCGCAGAGGAGCAGCCAGCGTCCTGCACGGGACAGCGGAGCCTCCTAGCAGCCAGGAGAGAGAGTTTTAGAGCTCGGTTTCTTAATCCTTTATTTACAATGCAACTCAATTAGCAGCACAAAAAACCTCCAGTCCTCCTTGACAGGACCTGGTGGTGCCCCTGCGGGGGGAACAGCTTCTGCTCAGCGCCTGCCCCGTAAGTCTGTCCCTTTCAAAGCACCCTCATCAGACCCTCCTCCTCCTCCTCCCAGGTGGGAAGGTCTTTTTGAATCTGCCAGCCTGAAACCTCCGGGCTGATTCGCAGCATTTCCATAACTTAGTGATGGGGTCGGTTGCTTTTTAAGGTGTTTAAAGGGCTGTGTGCTCTGTCACACCCTGCTGTCACGCACAGGGTGGCTCCTGGGTCACCTCGTAGTGGAGGACCCTGGGGAAAGCAGGTGTGCCAGGCTGCACTAGGAACCCGTTCAGATGCAGACCACCTCATCAGATCCCAAAATTTAGCTTCTTCTGGCCACCATAGCAAACTCTCAGAGGCGGGAATACCGGGACTTGCACTTTTCAACCTATGCCAGATCCATCCCATGGGGACTCAGTAAGAGTTTGGCATAAGCAGTCTAAAATGTTGCAAGAAGCTATGGAAGAAGTGATGACTTTGCTGGGAGAACGAGCATGTCCTGGCTGCCGCTGGCTGTGGCCGTCCAGCCAGCATCGCCCACTCCCAGGCCTTACCGCCTCACCCCACGTATTTCAAATTCTTTTAAAGGTCTTTACTGAGCCAGTTTTCTGAGATGCTCGGAATCCCCATCACCACCAAGCCAGGAAGAACCACAAATGGGTCATACCTTAAAAACCCAAACCAGACTTGCTCCTTACGCATTCTTCCGGCATGACCATAGGTTATCCTCAGACAGAATCAACAGGACAGAGAGGTGTTGAGAAACACAGGGCACAGACAAAAAGGAACCTGACTTGCAGCGAACAGGCTCCCGCCGTGGAGTCACTAGCAGACTTGGGAATTACCTTCCCACGTCCCTTTGCTGAGTGACTCCTCATGCTCTTTAGCAGCGGCCAACCACGCATGCACGCAAAGGAAGGGGGTCTGAAGAACACAGCAATGGCTCACTCGTGTTTCTGCTCGACTGCAGCTGGATGTTGCTCAGAGGCAAAGCTGATGGGGACGTGATTTATTTATTGACGACGTACGCAATTCAGAAGTACGGCACTGAACCCAGAGTTCTGCAGAGTCTGTTTAAAGGTGATCATAAATCAAAAAGCACTGAGGAAAACACAAGATCCATGGGGGCTCTTACTGCACGCCACCTCCACCTGTTAGCTTTCCCTTTGACCCAAATTCAACAAGACCTGCAGTTGTCCCGCTTTGCAAACCCGAGGCTCCTGCCTCGAGCCGCTCTGGGGCTCAGCCCCACGCGTCCCTTCCTACGTGCTGGTGGCCTCCACCTCCCGCAGCACTTGCACAACCCCATGTTCACACAACCCTACGTAGGAAACCCAGTGACTCACCCCCCACAGCAATTGCACACGTCAAGGAGAACCAATACGCTTAGTCATTAATTGTTTTTTCCCCCGAGGATAATTTCCCCCATTGGCTTTTGGCTCCTGCACACGGGGCAAGAGTGGCGGGTTCTGCTTAGGCTCACCCCCTCGGGTGTGTTAGACCAGGGCAAGGAACAGCCACTTCAGAGGCTTTACTGCTGACGTTTATTTACACTTTACAGCAACAAATCTCTTCATTTTTAATAACATTGTCATCTCACCTAGATAAAATATGTTATTAAAATTAAAAACCATAAAGCTTGGATTTGTCACTGTATGTTAAGCAAACATCACTTCAATTTGCCATTAGACCTATAGCGAACGCTCAGGTTGTTCACATTATTCAGCCAACCCATTTTTAATTAAAAAAAAAAAATAAAAGAGAACCTACAGCAGAATAACACAATTCATGCTCAGAATATGCAACTAGGCCACGAGCTTTCCTCACCCATAAGGGCCGACACAGAAAATTGCACGCCTATCCCAACAAACCCATGCCACAGCATTAGAAGCAATTTGGACACAACATCTAACCTCCTGCAGCAGGTCTTTCACCTGGAGAGGGGTGTCTTGCTTCTGGATATCTGCCAGTTTGTTGCCAAGAAATATAAGCAACCCAGGTAACCCAAAACTAAGTTTGTCAGAAGATAGAACCCTACAAAACAATCATACGACCGGATCGGGGTCTGAAGTAGGTGAAGGATGTGCTTGGAAGATACAGTTCGCCCCTTCCCCTCAGCTATGCAAGCTGATCGTCCCCTGATGTTTTTGTTGGCTGCGCGAGGTTATTAAGAAGAAGAGGCACATGACAGCAGGGTGCCACGCCGCCACAGGCACTCACCTGTGTGATTTGGACTTGGCTGCTTTTCTATCCTGCAACAACCCACACGTCAGCGACGTTGATCTGGGGATTAGGGCAGCGTTATGCGGAAAGGGCAGCAAGAAGTTCGTACGATTAAACACCTTTCAAATGCAATACACACATACGAGCAGGAGCCTTTCCAAGGGAAAGCATTACTTCCAACTTTCTACCTACAACGGAGGGGAGAGTCCCTTTCCTCCCGCCAAGGCTGAAATTTAAGACTAATCACGGATTAAGCTACAGAAGGAAATTCTTTGTCTGTGCAAGATTTAAATCTGTGCGAACCTACAGCTGTTCCACAACAGTGTAAAAGCAAGCCCCGTCCGTCGTTTCCTTCCAGAGAAAACCCAAAGCAGCAAGTCAAGTCTTGCTTTCCATAAATGAGCTGGAAACATAATAAATATTATTAAATTCCACTAGACACTACAAACTCGAAAGCCTTGTCTGGGGGAGGGGGTAATTTCTGACATAGGGATGATTGATTTCCAGTAGTTAGGAATGCGATGCTTGCTTAACAGAGGTAAAATACATGCATTAAAGCCTTTCTCCTCACCAGGAAACTGCAACACATATGGTTCTGTGCAGCAACTGTGGTGACAATGAGCTACTGAACAAGGGCTCCTCGGCAGTAAGGTAATAAGTAGGTCCTGACCTGCACCATTCACAGCTTAGCGCTCATCACTGCAACGTGACAGATGAGCCCTGGCAACTACGTCTCCAAAAAGCGGAGCAGAAAAAAATGCACACAAAAATACTCCATGTGTAACGATGCTAACGTGCCAAAGGGGCTGGCTTTGCATCACTCCTGTGTTTGACTATGCTGAAAAACATCTTTGTGTGCTTGCACAGAGGCAGGTTTTAATACCTGCTTGGAAATCCTTCAGTGCTTTCACACCGTTGCCTGGATCCTCAGGCAGAGATCGCTGGAGAAGCTCCACAACACCACGAGCGGAGTGCCAAGTTACGCCCAAGGAGCGGGTGTTGGGGGACCGCTCCCGGCGCTGCGGCACACCGCTTGCTCTGCATCCTCGGCTACGTGTTGTTCTTATCTTGCTCCTTCTTGGCCTGTTCTCCTCGACGGCAGTGCCGAAAGCACAAATCCCTCTCCAAGGATGAAGCTGGTGAAGTTCCATAACTGAACATGACACCAGGACTCCCACGCGCTCCCCGGAGGCCGAACCCAGCCCTTCCAGCCCGGCCACTTCCATGCACCGCTTCCACGAGTCTAAGGTTTCTAAGAACTGGCCCCAGATGCTTGGAAGCTCAGGATGCAGCTAAAACAGCTCGTGTGGCCTTTAGCCTGGAAGGGCCGAGGAGGACAGGAGAAACCAAGCTGGGGTCATGTAACATCAAGCCCACGAGCCTCCCACTTCAGCCGAGCTTGGGGAACACAGCTGCGGGGAAGCAACACGGGGGCTAACGCCCATTCCCTGCTCTGCAGTGAAGCCCTGGGAAGGGAGGTACTAACGTGGAAAGCCTGGCGGTGTGGGCTTCAAAAGCCAACTCCTGCAGCCAGAGACTAAGTCGCTCCTAAGGTCCTGTTTTCGACTTGGCTGTGCATCCTTGGCCAAAGTGCTCCGTCTCATCTGAGGAACGGAGATAAGGGAGATGAAAGACACGGCGTGCATGCAAAGAACTTATTCTTAGCTCGGCTCACAAGTTGGCAGGAAGAAACGCAGGTCCTACCCTGGGCAGGGCAGAAAGCAGGCGCGTGTAGCCTGCTCTGCTTATTTTTGGTTTGGTCTGCAATCGTACTCTGCTGTCATTAATACTGTACATCCAATCTGAGGCTTTCCTGATGTTTGGAGCCCAGCCACAGCCTCCTTGTTGTGTACACGAGGTTTTTCCCGCTGTTCTCGATGGCTCAGCAAACTGAGCTGTCCTGGCAGCTTGTTATTCTCTGGGGAAAGAGATTCATCTGGTATTAAATTGCAAGCTGAAAACTTAGTCATAGCTGCAGGTTTGGTTGTTGGGACACTGACTGGAGGCTGCTAGAATGGCTTCTGGGGAGATGTTTGCAAAGAAAAGGAGAAAGCACATGGTGTCGAGTCAAGCAAGAGCACATTAACGCCAGGGCCAGGTGGGGGTGAGGTTCAAACCACACGCTCGTGACCTGCCTTTACATCAGTTTTAAGCATCAGATCTCAAACGGAGAGCACAGCATGCTTATCTAAGTTAGCTACACCAGGAGCATTCTGCTCTCCCTGCATTATGACTGACCGAACACGGGCACGTGCCGTTGCTGCTCCCTCCGAGCTGGGCGACACATTTCACCATTTCAGAGTACAGACCTCACTTGCCAACACAGAAAATACCCGCATTCATTAACAGTATCTTCGCCTACATGAATAAATCCATTCCCATACAGACATCGGAGGAGAAAACGGCAAAATATTGTCGGAACTAAAACAGCTCTTAAAAACACGGAGGGACGGCCCCCGCTGCAGTACATCCCTGGCAGGCTCCATCACGTGGAAATTTGGTGTCATTTTTCCCTTGGGGTTCCCTTGGTCCGGCAGGATAAGCTCCTCCAAGAGCCCCACTGCCCTTTGCAGTCAGGTGGTAGTTGGGGATGAAGCTTCCCCAAGCACAGCCTTTTTTATTCTTTTAACAGACACCAGAAAATGGATTGGGTGAAGAGATTTGAGAAACACCTCTCAGGCATCCTAAGCTGTGGCACACTTGTCATCACAGACAGATATATGCCAAGGTTAAAGGCACTGTGAGAGCCACATCGAGCTTTGTGGAAGATCCGAACGTCTCCAGAGCAGGAGGGGCATGAAAGAGCAGAATGTGGAGATGGAGTGGAACAGAAATGACCCAGAAATGGAGATTTTCTGGGTTCTCTTCCAGGAACAAGACTATGTCACCGCTCTTCACAGCCCCTGTTTTCTAGGGACACACATACACATTTTTTTCCCCAAATTTATGTATCTAGGCTTCGGTTAATCCCAGGTAATCGCCGCATTTCAGCTCCCACCTCTCTCGGAAAGCGCAGTGATCTTTCTTTCTAGATTTCCTCCACTGGCCCAGCAGCAGGTTGCTGTTAGCTTGTCCTGGGCTACGTCAGCGGAGGCTAAAAATAATTATCCTTAAAGGAAATCCAAACACTGCAATCTCCTCTTTCACTCACTACCTAATTAATAGTTTCCAGGTCACCCTGGCTTTCTGAGAACATCTGTTTGTTCTCACTACATTCAAGGAAAGTCAAAGCTGGCCTGAAAGGGGAATATGAAAGTGTGTTTAATGTTTCCATACCCTCCCTTCCACAGACGTATCGGGTGTTGGGGGCCTTCGAGCGGGAAAAGCACATCTGCAAAGGTAAATTCACGACTGCAAATCTACAGTGCATGTGTTCATAGTTCAGAGGCAGCTATCCATCTCCGCGGTCGCTAGTAGATTACCTGCAGGCAATTTTAGCACTATTTTTGAAAAAAAAAAAAATACAGAAATAAATGCAACTGCGTAAAAAGACACCAACGAGTTGCTTTAAAGTCTGCGGTGCCATGGTACGAGGAAGTTGCGCTTGGGCATGTTTTTGTCATTTGGTTTCTGCATGTGGGCGGGAATTGGGTCAGCACATGCATACACAGGAAAGGCCTTTTCTTCTTGTTTAAGCGAGGTTTGCACGTATCCAGCCCTCGCACGGCCCATTCCTCTCGCTTTGTGCGGGCTTGGTGAAAGGCAGAACATTGGGTGGCTCCGAGTTTGCCACACGGGCTGGTGGCGTTGCTCCTATGCAGAAATATTGCTGGGACGCAGCAGCCCAGCTTCCCGCTGCTCCAGGTCGGCACAAACCAACACGCAAAGCTAGGAGAACTGCAGCACGGGTATTGGAGGTACGTGGCAAGACAGGGACACCGGAACAGGACAACGATGTGCCGTTAATAAAGATGGAAAATCACGGACAGACATGATTTTCCACGGACAGACAGCAAAGGCTGGAGAAGCAAGGAGGAGTCAACAGCACGAGGATGAGCAGAAGGAAGCACAGAGAGATACAGCCCCCAAAGGGAGTTTCTAAAATGAAAAGCAATGGGTAATAAAACGAATGGTGGCAGGGAAAGAGCTGGAAGATGGAGGAGATACGACCGTTCTGGCGTTCCATACACCCAGCGACAGAGCCCGGCACCAGGAGCTCCCCCAGAGTCTGTCAGCACTTTCAACCCAGTCATCACTTCACAGCACAACCCTGATGCAGCTCCCAAGCTGTAACACAAACAACACGGCTCTGCGGCTCAGATCCCAGCTCATCCCCAGCCGTGGCCAAGGACGTACATTCCTGCGCACTGCCTGCCAGAAGGCAGCGCGCTGGCTGGGTTGGGAGGCACTGTCAGGTTAAGCAATCACTCATTATTCTTCATTGTCAGAGCACTGTTCCACCCAAGAACACCAAGTCCTTGGGTGACAGGCGCTGGAGGGACCTTTAGTAGCTTCTCAAGTGACATCAGCTGTGCAAGCATTCACAGATAAGCAGAAATGACGGAGCTTTGCACATCCCACTGCACCTGCAGGCTCCGGGGAGGATGCATTTGGGTTTGCCTGTGCTCTCTCTGCATCAGGGTGAAGCCAGCATCGCAGTTCAGTCCGCTACTGACACCCACCTGGGCTACATCATTCCTTCCACCCTGCAGAAACTTTTTGAAGCAACAGGAGCAAATAGACAAAACCAAGACACAAGGCCAACTCCACAGCTCTGCTGTTCCTCCAGAGCTGCCAACCCCTGCTTGTAAGTCGACACACGGGCTACCCCATCCTTCCCCTGCCCCACAGTTTCCCCTGCACTGGGATGGTGGGGGAGTTGCAAGAATAAACTTGAGGTTGCAAGAATAATCCCGCTTAAGCTCCGAGGTCCTGGGATGTGATATTGCAAGGGGTAGGTGCATCTCAGGAGAGATTAGCAAGGTACCTTCCACAGGGCTGAACAGTAGTTTTAACACCATTCTCTTTTCCCTTGGCTGCACTACTTCCTTAACAAAGATTTGTATTTAACCTCTTTTGGACTCAGTTCTACGCTTTAACATCACGCCCTAGACACCCCAGTGCCTGGCTCTGATTTTTCTGCCTCGCCACTCAAGACATGGAAAAACAAGCGCGGTATCACACAGAGCGGCGTCACTGGCATTTGCTCCGTTTCAAGAGAAGCTATATTTAAAAGCCAAACCCAACGTGCCATTCTGTTTACCGTAGGTGGATGGAATAACAGGCGGCGCCTGGAGCTGCCCAGGCTGCGGGACAGCGCGCGTGGCGGGTGCACGGAGGCAGCCTTCCACGATAGTTGCTGTGAACTGCAGCGCGATTCGGACACTAGTTGGCTACAGGGTCATTTTCTTGGCTGTACTTATTTTCCACGGATTTTTCTCAAGTATTGGACAGCAACATTAACCAACAATGCAGCAACCCACCAAAATCGTGAAAACTTCATTTAACAGCCTTCCCTAGCGCTGTGAGACCGCAGCTGAGCCGTATGTTTTCAATGCCAGACCAGCACATACGGTCAGGATCAGCATCCTGGAGCAAGAGCCCCTGCATCCTAACCACACCGCCCAAACCACAGCAGGGATCCTCTTCAACCACGAGAAATACTTTATCTTGGAAAATAAGGAGATCTTGTGGACGCATTCAAATAGCCTAAACTGTTGCCCCAAAGTCCAGTAAGCTGTACAGTTCGCAAAAGCACATCCTGACCTTATTACGCTCACAGCTGGCTTGCACCGCAGCTAACTGAGATCCGAATCCGCCCTTCTTGCATTTTAACAGCATCTAACCTGTGCGCGCTCAAGCCAAGAGCAAAGTGGCCACAGACCTCAACTAGCAAAGGACGGGGCCTTGCGCGGGGGCGACTGCTCTGGAGAACAGGCACAAGGGAAGGAGCATCCGGGAAGCGCCACTTCCCAAGATCAAAGCATTCATTAAATACCAATCCAGTCTCATGATGAGAAACTACGGCTGAGAAAGCACCCATGGTGTGGCGATTGGCACTGGGGCTCACAGTCAGGCAAATAATAAATGAGATTCATTGACTTATTCAAGGGGTGAAAGGCGGCTGTATTTTCATTAGGAGTGAAGGCCTTTTGATTTGTTTTCCCCTTTCAGGAAAGGTCCTTTCACTTCAGGACAACCAAAATGCATCATCAACCCCTTCGTTTTGGGTTTGGTAGTCTGAATAATTTTTCCCTTTTGCAAAAAGGATTACAACGCAGGCAAGTTGTGAAACAAAATGTTATGCCAAGATGGAAGAACAGCAATATTTAGCCCTGAAAATGTTGAAACAAAACATAGCTGCCCTTTACAAAAAGATCAGCTACTAGCGCCAATTCAGTAAACAATTTCAGTCAATCCCAACATTGCATTTCTCATCAAATAAACTATTCATCCTCAAAACGGCTGCTGAGATCTACGCAGACTCCAAAACCAAAGCGCTCCGCTATCTGAGCTCAGAGCAGTTCTCCATCACCGCAGCCATGCCATGACTTGGATCCTCTCTGAGCATTCCCAAGCCATTACGTGGAGACATGGTTTTAGGAGGAACTTCGATCAAAGTGATTCATTGGTGCTAAGTTTTGTTCTTAGGAGGAAAACAAGAGACGTAACGGTATTTTGCTCCCTTATTCAGAAAAAAAGAGGGGCGGGAGATGGGAATTTTGTGACGTACCCATACCAGGCACTTAAACAGGTTAAATGACCCATGTCAGCAGAGATACCAGTTCTGAAAATGCACGACCACATTATCTGGCTGCTAATATTTCTATACTGTCCTCCGCTTTGCCAGCCCATTTTGTGGGCTTTCGCAGTGGAACGAATTGAGAGATTTTATAGTGGTGGTTACCCAGAAGCAAGCCCCAGTAAACAGCAATGGCAGAACCGTAGTCCCACTTGGGTTTGGTTTGGGTTTTTTTGTTCTTTTTGCTGTTTTTTTTAAAAACAGCTTTGACAGCAAAATCCTTTCATCTTCTGGGAAAACAGCAAATGGCCTCTAATAAAAGAGCAAACCCATGACCCTACCAATTAAAGTCCTCCAAACCAGGCATCTTGGCTCTCTGCAAGTTGAGACTTTTCTTCCATTCCCAGCATCGCGACCGCTCCGGCAGAGTCCAAGAGGAGAGGAACCAGCACCGAAACTTCACTTGCTACATAACAAAATAGCCACACACATCCGTACCTGGCAGAGACCTGCTTCTAGGCAAAGGTCGCTCTCAAGAGATGACACATGCGAACATCAGCAATAACAGGAACTAGTCATGGAATCATAAAATCATTAAGGTTGGAAAAGACCTCTAGGATCATCAAGTCCAACCCCCAACCCAACACCCCCAGGCCTCCTAAACCACATCCCTAAGCACCACATCTGCACAGTGTTTGAACACCCCCAGGGACGGTGACTCCCCCACCTCTCTGGGCAGCCTGTGCCAGGGCCTGACCACTCTGGCAGGGAAGACATTTCTCCTTATATCCAACCTAAACCTCCCCTGACGCCGCTTGGGGCCGGTTCCTCTCATCCTGTCACTTGTTACTTGGGAGAAGAGACCAACCCCCCCTCGCTACAGCCCCTCTCAGGTAGCGGTAGAGAGCAATAACGTCTCCTCTCTTCACCCTTCGTGAGAAACAACATGCAAAAATTAAAGTCAGCTGAAGCAGCACAGCTAAGTTCATGCCACCCAAAGATGGCCTTTGCACAGATCCAGCAAGTTTTTTTAATGAAAATACTGCCCAGAGGAAACACAAAGAACAAAATACCCCAAAACCCTAAGGCTGGAAAAAACTAATGATCAAGCAAGAGCTGAAAAAGTTTGTACCTGAGGCTTAGGTCTTGTGTCTGTCAAGGAAACTTGACTGAACATTACTGTTCCAGGTGGGAAAACCTGCACGGTGACATTTAAATCACGTATACAGCCAGCTCACGGCTGGGGCAGCAAGGACTACTCTGTTTGGACAAGTGTACAAATCTTCCGTTCTATCTGGTTTAAAGTCATCTGAGCTAAACCGTTTGCACACATCTCTGTGTGAGAGGACTGAGAGATGGCAGAAGACAAGACCTCTATTTTGCCAACGACCCCCCCCTCCAGTGAAAAGTTTTCTTAAGATGTCTTGTCCCTAAGGAGGGATCCCCACACTGCACTGCCCAAGCTGCTTAGAACTCATCTCTATCCTTTCTTCTCCCCCTTTTCCCTCTCCTCCAAGGCTTTCCTACTCCTCATCACTAGCATCAGCTTTCCCAGCAAACTAAGAGGGCTGAGGTTGGAACAAAAATAGCCATCACTTGACATCACATTCCCCAACAATGTGTCTTGGTAATCAGGACAAATCCAGTCTCATCTCCTGGCAAAGCTCCTCCTGGAAGATGACCTCTCAGACTAGGTCAGCACGAGATGGGAGTTCACTTGCTCCTCAAAACAGATATGTAAAAAAACCATGAAAAAACACCTAGGGTCTTATTCCGTTCACATTTACAACTAGTTCCACGCTGGGGAAATCCAGCTGATTTCCTTGGAGCTGCTCGCAGTTTACATCACCGTGAGCACGAGAAGAGTCGGGCCATCCACTGTGCGTGCTTCACAGCGCTGGCTCGAGGCCATAATGATCTGATCTCAATCTACATTTTCATTAAGCTTGTGGGTGGTTCAGAGAGAGGGTTTTATTGGGCTCAGAGACAATAGGGTGCAGCTGTGAAGTTTGCATCCGGATCTGAACTCGCAAAGAGTTCAAATCCAGGGTTTTGGGTCAGATCCATCTCAAGCATTAGTTTTCTAGATATCAAAATACCACCCTTGGGACTCGCAAAAGCAAGGCCAATTCTGGTGTACAACGGTGTAACAGCATTGCCCTCCATGGAGTCTGTCCTGATTTACACTAGAGGGAGATCAAAAATCATGCCAGGGCAGCAGGGAAGTTGTGCTTTATGTTCATTGCCATGATTCCAGTGGACACAATAACATCTGCTCGCTCCAAACCAGGAAAATATCCTAATGTGCTTCCCATCCATTAGTTATTATTGCCAGAAGAACTTTAAGTGCGTTTTGAGCTACTATTTTTGTTTTGGGAAGATATGCACGACTCCTCTGCTGTCACATCCAAATGGTTTTTTTCATCCTCCTCCCTTCTCCCTGGCAGCCGCTCGTGCTGCATCTGTGCCGGTTGTGTGAACCGTGCGAGCGGTGTGTTTTCATAGCTGGGAACTGGCAGTCGGTGTCCTGGTACCTGCTGTGCTCTGGCTGCTGCTTCGCCGCAGCTCTGCGCGGCTTTAACCGAAGCTTCGCAGCACTCCGCTCATTTCGCGCTCTAGCGAGGTTCACGCTTTCTTACAAAAGCTTCGTAGTCAGGGGCTGAAAATAAGGAAGGGAGGAAAACGCAACCTCGAGCTCAGATACAGCTTAGCGTTCAGCATACCCCGGCCAAACTAAAGGGCGCACAAGCTGGGGATGGCTTTCCAGTGACACCCCAGGGTGAGGCCACAGGGGTAAGCAAAGCCCAGGAAAGCTCATAAGGACGACAGGAGCTTCAATCCGACTTCAAAGCGATTGAGATTCACAGTGCCATGAGCTTCTGGATTCAAAGGAGAGGGAGTTACCGCAGGAACAAGCCCAAGGCTGCTCTGCAACAGCTGCCCGTGCCCGTGCAACAGCCCTTTCCGAACGGGAGGTAAATGGAACGAGCAGTAGAAGAGGTTTAAGCATCTCCAGACGTCGTGTTTGCCGTGAGAGCGCTGGACGACCACCAACAAGCAAGTGATGGCCAGTAACTGGTCACCTTGCCAGACCAGACTGTCACAGTCTTTAGGCACGGTAGGATGCAGGGCAGCTCCTAGCAGCAGCCCCATGGGGTTTTTCTGGGACTCATGTGTTTACCCCAATAATTATATTTTTAAAATCGTGGTAGGTGGCACATCGGCATCTTCAAACACTAAGAATACTTTTGAAACTCAGCAATATGACAATACTTAAACCTCTAATTTACCTCTATCAGATAATTATATCAGACAATCCTGATCCTCTCTGTTCACAACACTTTGGCGAGCCCGAGGCACGAGGTGCAATGCTGTGCCCTGCTTCCCCTCCCGCCACATTCCCAGCTGCCGTGGCTCCCAGGTGGAGCCGAGCACCACCGGTGGGGCCATCAGCTCCTTTGGGAATGGACTCCCAGGCCGCAAACCGGTGTCACTTAGAACTTCAATATTTGCTAACTCAAAAGTTTATCTTCAAATGAAAAACTGCTGCCTCCTCCTCTTAATAGAATACCTCAAAAAATTGCCTGCTTCAGATTCAGACCCTCTGAGAACCTGAAACCCTGGTAACTAAGAGCATTCAGCTTTTGGTTACTGAAAAGCCAACAGCTAAAAGAAAAATCTCAGGTCCGAAAGCTGCCAGTTGGTCAATATTTGAGACAGAGCTATGAAAAGCAGCCACGAAATCTCCACTGAGCTAAATGAAACTGATCTCATCTCAGGAAGTCATAAGCAAAACAAAAGCTTCTTTTCCAGTAAGTGTACCAGCTTTAACGTACAGATTCTTATTTAGTAACAGAGTATATGGATTCAGTCATTTCTAAAGAAGAGTTTTGAGTATGATTAGACCAGGATTTTCACTTCAAGATATACTACTGAATATCTAGAAAATACACAAGCCCCTCTCATAAGCAAGATGATGAGATTTTGGGAGGGGGGCTTACCAAGGGGGTTTCAGCCCGCCTGGCTTTTCCAGACCTCTGCAGAGGCTGACGGATGCTACAAGCAGACCCTTCCCCATGCAGGAGAAACGGGAGCTCCACGGACAGCCTGACCTGAAAACTTCAAGTTACGGAAACGTGGAGGCCGGCAGAGGCTTCCAAACAGTGCAGGTGGTTTGCATCTTATCCTGAGGATGAAGGACCAGGAAGCACCGGAGCCACCAGCACCCCATGCAGCCAGCACACCGGAGCTCGAGAAATGTGTTTAAAATGAACGACTACTTCTGCAAAGCCATTAATTTCACATTTAGCACTGAAACATCTGTTATCTTTGAAAGAAACCTCCCAGCAGCAGCACAGGATGATCGCTGACATTAACTGTTATCTTTCTCGCGTGGTGGGATTAGCAACACCAACGACCACCTCCCAGCACGCGTCAGCTCTCGCTGCGCCCCCACAGTGCCCTCCGGCTCGGGGGGCCTCGGTGACACCCTCGGGGAACTCCAGCATGTTTAAGTACATTCAGTTTAAAAGGTCAGGTTGAGAACTGCTTGCACGGTCTTTATGTCTGGAAATAGGAGGTAAATGCAGCCATTACACATGGCTAAAATACATCTCAGTCAGAGATTCTTGGAAAGTCTCATAGTCTCAAGTGTCTTCACCTTTGGCCAAGAGCAAAGAAAGACTCGCTCCCACTTAGTCCATCTCAATCACAAACAGGGGGCCTTCTACAGCTGCATAAAACTGATGCTGGTGGGAATTAACACACGCAAAAATTCCTATGGAAAGCCAGTCCATCCCCTCCTTTCTGCAGGGAAAAGAGTGATTTTTTTCTTTTTCTTTTTTTTTTTTAAACTGCCAGATATAGGCTGAGGAGCGGGGGAAGCAGCCGCATCGCTGCCCCCCCACCAAGCTAGCAGGTGACCAGAGACAAATCCCTGCCTGCACCTCCAACTCCACTCTCAGCCTGCGGAGCATCAGCAGCTGGAACCAGCTCTTCCTCCCCTCGGCAGGCTGCTGGGGACGGCAGCACCCCAGCCGCTATAACCGTTTCTTCTGCTGCCCGATTGCCACTCTTTAAGCATGAAAATATGCGCCTTATCTATGCCACAAAATGCCCCTATGATTTCTAATCAAATTACTTGGGAACTGTGTAATAGACAGCGGTGTACTGAAAATTTCTGATAACCAATTATCCTGGCAACTTAAAAGACAGAAAAATGTACGATCACCAAACAGATTACATTACTATCACATTCCTATTAAAGTCAGATTTGTTTTAGATGGCACTTGCTAGCAAGGATAGCAAAGGGACACTTCAGAGCAAAGAAACCTCCGCAGAGCCCTCCGCAGAGTATTTCTCCACACATCTAATGAAAAACAACGCCCCAAAACAAAACCAACATCAAGACCTCACTGCCACAGGATCTTACAGAGGCCAAGAAGTAGTGGGATTCAAAAGGATTACTTATTTATACGTAAAGCAAGAATATTGGGAGAAGTAATATGAAATATTGATAAAAACCCTGGAGACTGAAAGAGATTTACAGCCCCTCTTGCTCCAGAGCTTTTGGTGAAATTTAACTACCCAGAGCCAAACCCAAGCCCTCCCTTCGCAGGAGGTTGCCCCAGCACCAGTCCCCTGGGAGCCGGCGGTCCCAGCGCCAGCGCTGGCTGACGGCAGAGAGCAGGATTAGGGGTCTAAAGGTGCCAGGAACGGCTCGGCCCCAGCAGCCCGCTGCAGGTCTGCACAGCCCCGGGGTCCTGAGGGGGAAATAAATGACAGAAATAAAAAAACAAAGTCACCCAAGTGGAAAGAGCAGAACCAAACCGGGCAGAAACACCTTCCTCTCATTTGTCATTAAGGAACAGGAGTTGGCAAGCTCAGCTGGCCCAAAGCTGCCCGCTTTGACCCCAGTGACCCTGGCAATCCCCCTCTCTGGCCACAAACCTTAAATCCCACCGCGGGGGTGTCACGCCAGCTTTAAGAACTGGCGCAAGAAACGGAGGCAGCTACAACGCAGCAGCTGCTCCAGCACAGTCCCAGGTAGGCAGAACGCGCAGAGCACACAGCTGGAGCCCAGCCAGCCCAGCGCAGCCAACATCTGGCTTCACTTTATGTTTGCTGTTGACATTATGCACGAGGCTACGGAGCACCCACATCTTCCTCTGCATTTATCTCCTCTCAGGATCCTCACTGCAGCCCCTTGCCTTCAGCTGTTGTGTTTCATTTGGTTTGCACTAAAAAGTGTTCTTTAATTAAACAGTCCTTTTTTTCTGGGTATGTTTCTGATTGTTTCATATTTAAACCAGACCCCCAAGTCCAGATCTATATTTCTGACACAAACCAGAAAGCTCTCCATAGAACAGCTTCCCAAACCTTAATTACTTTTCTTTACGTTATTGCTTTTCTGCTTTAGAGGCCAATACAGGGTCTCGGGACAGAGAGCATGGAGCTGCAGTCTTGAAATTGCCCACAAAGCGAGGGCAACGGCAATACCAGGTTCCTGCCCTATCATTTGAGGAGGTGCTGTCAAGAGGCCGCTGATACTCCATATCTAGTTCAGTCACTGATGCTATAACTAGGGTGATAAACGGGGCTGCTCAGACTCATCCACAATGTGGAGAAACGCTTAGATCCCGTGCAGTAACAGCACAGAAACCCTCTGCTCTTTCTCCCATCACTCGTGTTTTTACTGTTAGGTTACCACCTCCCCTTGAATATTTGAGCTGATACAGAGCTTTTCCAGGGTGGATAGCAGGTGCAGAGTTAGGGGATTTTACGGTCTGGGTTTGGCAATTCTATCTGCAAAACGCATCAGACTGAGGCGCACCGCTCTGCTTGCCTCAAGGTGCTTCCAGAGGAAACAGCCGTGCGAAAGGTAAGGAGGCACCGTGGCCTCCTTACAGCAGCCGAGCGGCGGAAGCCGGCCCTGCAGTGCAATTAAACAGCCGACCTTCCAAAGCATCGTTAATTGTCTGCAGGCAAAGGGAAGCACCGTCCGGCGAAGGAAGTTGGAAGGATCAGCGAAAAGCTCGGGGAGTTCAGCGGGCTGCTGATGAGCGGATTATGTTACTGTTAGTTCTTAGACTTCCTTCCACAGGGACACTTACATATATTGAAGCCTGCACGAAAAAGCCACGCGCTTCTCAGACCGGCCAGCAGTTAAAACCATAGATCTAAAACTTAGGATAACAGACAGAAAGGCAGATGCAAAGTCCCATTCAGCATCACTGAATACGGGCTAATAAATCCTTCTTGGAGGTTCCCGGGACCCAGTGCATCCCGATCGCATACCGGTGCTTTTCTTCCCAATACACATCGTCAACACGATGACATAAGCTAGCGCATACATCCCAATACGTGCACCTCTCATCCAGCTCTTTGTTTCCCTTCACTCACCATAAACATGCAACTCCCACTCTTTTGACTTCCACTGTCATTAATCTTTCTTCTTGGGAAAGTTTCAGCGATCAGTTAGTCTAAACCTACAGCAATGAAGTCATGCTTGCGGAGCTGTCGGGGGAACTGACTCAGAGGGGCAGTGACTCACCCGCCTGAGGCAAGCCTGCAGATCTCCATGCGCTCACTCCTGGATCGAGCCGGTCCAGAGGGCTGTTTTAAGACATTGGCCACTAAAGCGTTTCGTAGCGAGCTTAGCGCAGATGCACCGGGCGTGCTGGAGAATTAAGCGGTGTTGCAAGAGCGTGAATGCGGCGCACGTGAACGTGAGCGCACACGTAGGTGAACACCAATCTCCACGCCTGCAGCTCTCTGCCAACATGCCTGAAGACGAGGGGTGAAGATACGAGTTGTGTCTTCACAGCAATCTGGGAAGGCTTTGCTTTTTCTCCTATTCCCATCCTCTGTCACAGATTGAGGCTAAAGTTAGGAGGAAACCTAGACCAGAGCGGAGCTTCCAGAACTGCTCTTTGGCAGCGCTACCCGGGAGCAGACACACAGTAAGGACAGTTTTGTTTGGCAACTTGCTTGTAGGAACGTATATATATATATTTTAATACCTTTGGCAAATAAAGGATCGTAAAAAGAAAAGTTGATCGGCCTTCCTGGCTGGGCAAAGAACGTACTTTGGGTTAAAAAACAGGCTCTCAGTTGAACAGGATGAAGCAAGAAAAAAAAGTCCCCAAACGTTTTATCTGCCTCTGAAGCTGCCTTATGTATGGCTGATGCCACAAATCAGTGTCAGGGTGAGAGCGCTTTACTCATGGAAAGTGAAACATAGGCGTGCCACACCTTTAGGGAAACATGTTAGAGACTAATATCTTTTCAATCAGGTAAAAATCCCCCCTTATTTATTAATCTGCTCTCATGATCTGGAATGAATTTCATCCAGCGTAGATCACTAGGCTGACAATGCAAATGAGCCAAAACAGCAACCACATGTTTCACTGTGGAGTTGTTCTTTTTCCCCTTCTTTTAACTGCCTGATGCTAATCCCCAAACCGGCAGACTTTCCTTTGCCCCCCGGCTTCTCACTAGCCTCGGGATCATATCAGCACCTTGACAACTAATGTGAATTTCTTTCATATGGAGAAGGAAACCGCTCGATGCAGGTCTTTTCTGAAGCTCTAAAACAACTCTTAAACGTCGCCTTAAAATGTACGTGTTTTAAGTGCGTGCCTAAAAAGCCTATTTCGGCATGATGGATGCATAAAATAAGTTACAGTCTGTTAAAACGGTGTCACTTCTGTGTAAAATGCCCATAAAGGTAATTGGCCTGTCCCTTACATCATGTAAATCGCTTCAAAAGGCCTCCAGGAAGCCAGTGCTTGGCCAACGTGAAACAGCCCAAGAAAGAAAGGCAACTTGCACGTGTGAAGGACATTTATGGACAAGACCCTAGCAGAAAAAGCCTCCAAGCACATGGTATCGCAGCGGGGCAGGGGAACTGATTTATGGCAGGCTGCACTAAGGCGACTTGCACTGCTGGGGGCACGACATGGGGACCCAACGCTGCAAGCAGCGAAAGCCCATCGAATTTCTGTGAGAAGCGGAGCGGTGCCGCAGGCCTGCTCCAAAGCACGATGCGTTACTGGGAGCGCACCCACTGATGCCGCTGTGCTTTACACCAGACACGATGCAGATCTGGAAAGATACTTAGGAGAATCCTATTCTTAGGTACCCATGTGCTTTTTGGCATCCTGCGAGGAGCCTCCTCGTGTTATTTTTGAGCTGTAATACTGCAGAAATCTAGTCCTAAACACACAAATTAATATCAAAGTTACTAGCAAGAAAAACTATGCCTGAATGGTGCTCTGCAGAGATTCCCACAGAAGTTAGTGGAATGCTCTCATTTATTCAGGGATTTCTTTTGCAAAATAAGCATAAGTGAAAAGGCATTTGCTAATTGAACAGCACATCCACGCTTTAATATGGTGGCATCGCCAACACTGCCAGGTTTTGATATTGGTGGAAAAGCGCGTGCAAATGACGCCAAAATTTGCCGTTCTATCAGCATTTGCAAGGTGTTGGGGTATGTCATGGCACAACCCAGGCTCTCCATCCAGGGGCAGAGACAGGTGAAGCAGTGCCTGTTCACTACTATTTCCATATCATAAAATAAATGCATACAATGTTTTACAGCGTGTAAAACACACTACCTGAACCACAAAAATCTCTGCCTTGGGGAGCTTAAAATATTAAAAAAACATGCTTAGGTGCAGCTGTTGGCGAGACAGGAGGGTAGCAGTGCTTCCACTGCTGCGTCATGGCATAGCTGGGAAACAAAGTGCAGCGGACAGTTGGGCTTGGTCCTGAAGGCAACTCGAGACAGATCTGGAACAGATCAACCTCATGTTAAACCACGTCTACTGAAAAAGTACAGGCAGAAGGACCCCCAAAATAAAAAGAAGAAATGCAGGTGGAGTACCGATGTCTGAGGCAAAATACTCCGGCCACTAACCACATAGACACAAGCTCAACAGAGAAGTGGACGAGTCCAGAGGAAAAGCACTCAGACGAGGGACAGATTTAGGCCTTCAAGCTCTCCTTTGGACATTTGTATATCAGAGGGCAAAGGATCTCCGCCAGCCATCTGAATCTTATTTATTTGCAAGTTGTCAAATCCATGCAGTCAGAAAATGATGGCGCTTTGGCATTTTGAGCTAAATTTCACCACGAAATTCCACATGAAGATTAAGTTACGTTAAAAAAAAAAGTTTGTTTGTTCTGGTGGTTTTTTTTTTCTTCCTCAAATTGAAGTCATATTAAAATGATAAAGATACAGAAAGTTTCAGAGTTTTCCCCTCCTAGCTCCAGCAGCGCCGCAAAAAAAAAATTAGTAAAAAATTTTAAAACAAAACAAAAAACCTCAACCCTCCCCCCCCCCCCGCCCCCAAACCAGCAGAACTGTTTTCAGTGAAATACAAATCATTTACCAACCACTTCCCTAATCTTTTTCCCAAGTCTGGGAAAAACCCATCCTGTGAAACAGCACTGCCTTCCTCAGGTGTGGTGAAGTATATAAACCTTTACAAACCTGACCTTTCAAGTCAGAGGATTCCTGCACTATGTGAACGGCTATAGGGTTAGGCAGTTTATGCTTTTTCATTTTCATGTTTTAGTGGTCATAGGTGGGAGCGCTCTGCATGGGCTCCTCCCAGCCTCTCCCCATCCCATCATCCATCCCTGGCAGATACGGCCAAGAACAGATCCGAGATGCTTCTAGTCCATGGGGAAATGCTGCGTACTCACAGCACCATCCCTGGAGTCTCAAAAGTCTTGGCGTGGGGGGTCCGGCATGTGCTAAAGAGACTTCCCAAGCCAGTTGCAATGCTTCATGCTTTAATACCTCTCCACCCAAGCCTCAAAAACACCACAAAAATGAGAAACAATGTCAAAAATCATGAGAAACCAAGCAGAAGTCGCAGCTGACCCAGACCCTCCCCTCTCGGCAGCTCACCCGTCCAGGCACGCACGCAAGCGGCCAATCTGCCACAGTGCTGTGTCAGTGCAAAAACTTTTGCTCTCCATTAACTGACTCATAAGTTGGAAATCCACAAGCCATCACAAGAGTCTTGACGCATTCGTTGAGCTGTTGGTCAGAACATTATATTCTGATAAACACGGGGCTAAGAGAGAGCCTCTAAATTTTGCTTGAAAAGGGATGCTTTCTGCCAGTGCGGGAGAGAAGCGCCCTGCTCTTCCCTCCCCGGAGAAAAGCCCCACCATGCACCTAAGATGTTTTCCAGGCCTGTCGATGACTCTTGCTTCTACCCTACTGCAAAGAGAAGGGGGGTATGTCTGTAACAGGCAGTGCCCCGATGGGACGAGAGATAGGTGCTAGTTCTGGTAGAAGCTTTTAACACCCAGCCCATCGTCTCCGCACGCTGCGCAACGGCCGCCGCACAGCACAATCCTGCGGAGTGCCCCGGAAAGCTCAGCCTCATGCCCACGCGAGGCAGGCTTTGCCTCTGACCCCTTCCAGCTACATCTCTTAATCCTACTTTTTTTGGTGTTAGATAACACCACAGAAAACCCAATCGAAAAGTTAAAGAGAGAAGGAAACCTGCTGTCCAAGCGGGTGTGGCAGGCCAAATTAATTCCCATCTACAGCTGAGTTTTCCCTCTTTTTAAGGGTTGCATGGCTCTCCCCTCAAACGCTGCCTTGAGCGCGTGGATGCCCAAATAGTCCTGAACCAGCACGAGCCAGAATCCAAATCCTATAGGTGGCTTTGCAAACCGGCTCCATAAATGTCATAAAGATACTCCTGGGAACTGGTTCTATCCAGAGACAAACTTGCATCCAGCAAACAGAGCCCAGCCCAAGCCGTTGTGCTCAGCAGCAAAAAAAAAAAAAAAACAAACCCAAAAAGGAAAAATTTAAAGAAAAAAAAAATCTCTTCCCCAGTCAACAGCATTTCAAAACCAATTAAAAAGCCTCACTGGCCTGTGGATCTGACCTGAACTGGCAAGTCTGGCAATGCTCTGGTTGTCAGAACAGAACACCGCGAGGCGTGCTGTTGTCGGGAATTTTGCCATTGCAAAAAAAAAAAAAACCCAAACCACCAACCCCAAACCCCACCACTTTTAGAGCTTTGTCATCTTCCTGTCTGTTAGAGCTGAGATAGCGGTTGTTTGCATAAGCTTCTGGCACAGCCCCAGCTCTCCGCAGTGTAAGTACAGCCACAGAACATCAGGATTTTCAGAAGTTGTTCCTTCTGAGTGTGTTAATGTGGCTTTTCAGGCGGTGGGAGACGGAGAAAGACTATCTTCAAGGAATCCTGTGTTAGTCTGCTTTATATAAAACAGCACCAAACAGCAGCCAAGTTGTCTTAATTTCCGACTCTGACTTAAAACATTTACCGATCTCATTGGAAACCCGTTGCCTGACATTCTGACGACGGGGGTTGTTGAAATTAGAGATGCTCAGGTCATTCTAAGGAGGTTTGCAGAGACAGATTCCCAAAGCTCGCTTCGTGGTGGTCCTCCAGAGGTTTGCCTGGCTGCTCTCCCAAACACCGCATGCCTCTAGGCTATCACCAAACTGCATTAACGTTTCCAAGGGAGGTGGGTCTAAACCAGAGGATCACATCCAAATATCCTTAAAGTGGATATGAAATCCAAACCAAATAACTCAATTTAAGCTTCAGGCTTGTCCATCTTTCCTCTTACAGGAAGAGAAGAAAATCTACCTTCCAACACCTCCAAAACTGGAAATACTTTAACATCTAGGTCTGTCTGCGGCAGGCATCCAAGGCAAAAGAAAATCAGCCATGTTGCTAGGGGTCTGGACTAGGACCCAGGAGGCTTGGAGTCAGTTCCATACAGCTACCCCAGGGTTAACCTCTCTCAATTTGCAAACAGCGTATGCTCACATCAAGCCCAGGTTTGGGACAGAGATTATTATCCAAGGCAAGCAATCTCTGAAGACTTGCCCATCAATCCGTTTTAAGGCTTCATAATAAGCAAGCTTAGTAGTTTTGAAGCCATTAGGTTTGCATTGAAGGAATTTATCCCATTAACCCTGCCAAGTGTTTCAGTCTGCAGAACTGGAGTTGAAGTGAAGCGGCCAGGTTACACCTGCAAACATAAAACTGAATAGCGAGCTCTAATTCTCTTCCAAGAGCGCACACGTGTCTGCCTGAGGACGGTTTGGTGAGCACAAGACGATTACCGTGCTGACAACATTTTATCAGCCACCATGTATTCTGGGCGCTCTTCGGTTTAATGATCACAGGATTGGTTTTCAGGTTTGGGCCAGCCACAGCAGAGCACAGAAGCAAAGCTGCGCCCAGTTTGCTCACAGCAGAGCAGCCCTGAAAGGTCAAATAGAGGGAAACCAAAGTGCATTTGCAGCGGCACGGTCTCACGTTTCTAACACATCTTTCACCTTGAACGATGATCGCGCCAACCACTTCCCAAGCTACGCCCTGGAAGGTTTCACTGGACTTGTGCTCCCGGCTGTCAGTCGCAGCTACACCTTCCACACAAGGGTTGTGCTAGCGGTGGTACTGAAGGAACCTGCTCTTGGAGCAGGAGTTGCCGTGCGCGGTGCTTTATAGGCACAGCTAGATGGTCTCTGGCCCAGAAAGTTTGCTAATTAAATAAAAAGACAATATAGGGCCTGGAGGACTAAAGGAAGCTGCGAAACAGCACCAGGCAGTTTGCTTGACAGTGCCCTAAACCCGGTCGCAGCCTGGCAATCAGAATGAGGAAGGTGAAACAGCTTCAAAGGTATCCGCAGAAATTTTGCCCCAAGCTTGAGAGGCAGCAACAAGAAAGGCTAAAAAAAGGCCAGAAGGGAATAAAGAAAATCTCCAAAAAAGGACGAAGCCCTGAGAAAGGTTGGGGGAGCAACAAGAGACGGATGACGGTGACGCAGGTATCGATGAAGGACAAAGCTGCCAGAAGAAAAGCATGGCCACGGGCAGAGTCCTGGAGGCCAGGGACAGAGCCCTGGTTAAGCACGGTTTACAACTGCACGCAAGAATAGCCGGAAAAGGTAGACTCTAGAAAAGGAATTGGTGGAGAGGAAACCCAAGCAGCATCTTGGATGAATGGCATCTTCAGAGCTTGAGGTGCAGAAAGGGTGAGAGACCACATGGAAACTCGGGGCGGGCTAAAGGGTGGTGAGCAAAGCATCTACAATGAAACGGAATAACATGTGCCTGGGGAGAGACCTGGGGGCAGCGAGAAGACCACAGTGACAGGGACGAAGCGTTTTATGAGCTTTCCCTTGGAAAAAGCGCATGCTCTCTGCAGCGAGGGCCAAAGAGGGAGAGTGTGGGGAGCCAGAGCAGTCCATCTGCAACAGGATTTCAGACCCCTGCCAGCAGCATCGTGCCCTGCAAACAATGCGCGAAACTCACCTCCGAGTTCACCTTTCCTGGGAGGGAAATCGAGACCCTTCGTGCTCCAGCCCTGAAGCATTGGGGTGGATGTTAAACAACGGATTTTCCTTCCTACCATGTGGAGCCAATACGGAAAGGCAGGTGGAAAGTGGTTTATGACTGCAAGTCGGAGACTTCTCAGCATGCCAGCTCTACAAATGACACAATTTCTCAGCAAATTGGCAGAAATTAATGTACAGAAATGCCCGGTTTAGTCATTATAACATTTTGCAGTGTTTTCTAGTTTAGGTGTATGTGATGCTTCCAGCAACAGACAACACCACACTTCTCCCAAGGCGCAGCTTGCAGCAGGATCTCTGTAAAATCGATTCTACTAATGCAATAAATCCATGGTTCAGGGGCAACTCCAGAAGGTTCGAAAGTACAGACTAACACACAAGCCCCTCTTCAATATTCAGCTTTTTCCATAAATCTGCAAGAGGCACATTCACAAACTCATAGTGCTTTCTGCCCTTTCTCTCCCTCCCTGGCGAGGTGGATGATCTCATCCAGTTTAAGAAGTTTAAGAAGGATGTGGAACTCCTTGAGCAAGTCCAGCGGAGAGCTACGAAGATGCTCAGGGGGCTGGAGCATCTCCCTTGGGAGGAAAGGCTGAGACACCTGGGCTTGTTCAGCCTGGAGAAGAGAAGGCTGAGGGGGGATCTCACCAGTGCTTATAAATACCTGAAGGGCGGGTGTCAGGAGGATGGGGCCGGGCTCTTTTCAGCGGTGCCCAACGCCAGGCCAAGGGGCCACGGGCACAAGCTGGAACACGGGAAGTTCCACCTGAACGTGAGGACAAACCCCTTCCCTGTGCGGGTGCCAGAGCAGGGGCACAGGCTGCCCAGAGAGGCTGTGGGGTCCCTTCCCTGGGGACATTCACCCCCCGCCTGGACGCGGCCCTGTGCCCCTGCTCTGGGGGTGCCTGCTCCAGCAGGGGGTGGGACGGGGTGAGCTCCAGAGGCCCCTGCCAACCCCCACCACTCTGGGATTCTGTGATCCTAAGGGATAACTGATCTTTAACAGGACAATCACTGCTTCAAAGTCCCCAAGACCGAGTCACGAAGCTCCCTTTAATTTGAGATTGGCTCAACCACAGGCAAAGCCAAGAAAGTTGCCAGAGGCCTCGATCCATTAAAGCCGTGCCATTGTGCTCCCCTCCAAACTCGGGGCTCAGCTGTGTTAAGAAAGAAGCAGCGGTTCGTGGCTGCCATGCCCTGGAAAGGCATTTGCCACCATCTGTCCCAAAGCGGGCATGGAGAAAATGCAGTGGGAAATAGAAATTCAAAAAATCCAATGGGAAAGGCAAAGCTGGGCTGGTCTCTTCCCCATCGTACGGCAGGAGGTATGGTTAGCAGCGGCATGGTGAGCCGCCACTGCAGCGAGACTTGCATCCCCCCACCTTCCTCAGTGCTTCGCTGCCAGCAAATCCCCAACCGAACCAACATTCAGGCCAGGTACACATCACCGTCCAAAACCGCCGTTTCTGATCGTTTAAAAGTGCACGCGAAGGTTTTCCAGAAGCAGACACAACAAACAAGCCAGCAAACATCCCTTTGACTTTCACAAGCATCCTGTTCTTTTCCCTCCATTTCCCTCCCTAGAAGTTCTAAAGAAACACAAATTTCTCACCGACGCCCCGTGGTTTTCTCTCTTTTCCCTCCCCTGGGGAAGCGCACCGCGAGAGCCTGCTCATCACGAAAGCTGCCACTGCGCTTCCCGCATGGCACAGCGCCGCGGTTCTGCCGAGCGGAGCTGCTCCAGCGGCAGGCTCTGCTCCGGACCTAGCCTGCGCCTAAGCGTTGCCCACACAAAGTCCCACACGGCCCCACATTTCTGGCTAGTCTTCTTATTTTCTGGAGAGCAAATGCGTGCGCCGCCAAGAAAGCTGCGAGCAGCCCCGGCCGGGGTCGTGTTGGTACATGGGCTTGGGTGAAATGACCCAGCAGGCATCAATTAAAAAGAAAAAAAATATTAAAAATTAAAAATTGAGTAGCCCTGCTTTAAAGTACAAGAAACTGAGATTTAACTGCCTATAAATAAACCTACTACCGTTATTGCAAAGAAAAACATTTCAAAAGATATAGAGCCCTTTCATTTATGTACGTACAACAGAGTTCAAATTTATGTTTCTCTTGCAGCTATTAATACAAGCAACTAAACCAGCAGAGGGATCCGGGATCCTCACAGCATTTTAGAAACCCAGAAATATTTATGATCAGGCATTGGGCCTCTTAATATCTGAAAGAAGTATTGGAGGGAATGACCTGAGAATGCACTTCAAAAGATTTACTTCCCTCCTGCTGGGAATTCAGTGTCTGAACAAGGAACAAATTTTAAAATGACATAATATTCCATAAAAGAAAAATATAGCACAAATATTTTGTTTGTACATAAAAAAAATCATAGTTTTAATTAAAAGAGAAAACATATAGAGGTCTTATCAGGGTTTTTGGCAAGAAAGAAGTGAAACATTTGGTGTTATACAACCAAAAACTACTGGATTTTCTTTTTTTCTATCTCATTTTTTTCTACCCCGAGACACATTTCACAAGCAGAGTTACTGGAAGGATCTTATTCTGGTTTTGCTTAAAAGAATAAAATGGATAATTGTATTCACTAAGTCCATTTAAATTGTGTCACCACAGATCAGTCCCCACAAGGTCACTGTCCCGAGTCCCTTAGGGAGGAGAGTTATCTCGCAGAAGAAATTCAGCCCACCCTCTCCAGAGCTTGGCTCGTCCTCCAGTTTTTGGCATATGTCTAGAACCTTCATCCAGTTTTGGTTTACATCAATTGCAATTCCAACTTAATTTCTCTTGGAACCAAACTCAATGACTCAAACATAACGCAGTCCAAGGCATCCACTTCTGCCTGGTTTTTGGTGGAAATCATATGACATTTTCCCTTCTTTGGCCTTTTTGCACGGCTCCCACCCGCAAGCGTGAAATGACCCGAGCTCCTTCCAACCACCAACTCGGGATGGGTCACGCTCCTTTTAGACCCGTAGGTGTTCTGTTTGGGTTTAGCCTTTCTCAAGCCAAAAGTAGCACTGCCTGGGCACCCCCAAGCACTGACCGAAGCTCTCAGAGCTGCCTCTTTGCGTCTTGCCGAAAGCCACTGCTAGTCATGGAGAGCATCGCACCGAGCAGGCACACACCCCCCTGCCTCGACCCATTGCTTAATGTTCCCATTATTGCCCAGTGGAGTTCAAGCCTCACTGGCCCAATGCACAATTCCCTGTAAAACCATCATACTTTTGTTGTCCCACTTCATTTCGACCATTCCAGCGGCCACCATCACCACCAGCATCTCCTGAAAAGGCTCGGGGCCACACGTGTTGCCCGTGGCTATGCGAGGCAGCAATCCCAGCGGCAAGAACCAACGCCTGAAATCACAAAGAGGCAGGCCAGTCCTCCATCCTCTGCGCCAATATCTTGATAACGCACCCCGATACTCCAACCAGTGAGTCAAAGCATGTTCAAGCAAGGTTGAGTCACGCCACAGTTATTTCACAGTAGGACTTTCCATGCCCTACTGTGCCCCTTGCAGCAAAGCTCAGCAGGGGTCTGCTGTCTGATCCCACGGAGCGGGACGGAGTTGCAGAAGTCTGAAGATGACTCATGTCACACACATCAGTCTGGGCTTCTGGATTTTATTTTTACTTCAGCAAAATATTCAGCTTGCCCTGGAGCAAACCTATTAGTCATGCTCGCTTCTGGGAACGGTCAGAGTCCAAAAGGGTTATATGTGGTTTCCTTCTTTTTGATTTGATTATTATTCATCAGGAGTGAAATTCCTTCCTCTGCAGAAGCCCTATCTATCACGCATCCCTTAGATGGAATATAGGTCACCTAATTTCACCCCTGAAGAAACAAACATTTGCTGAGAAAAATCCTTTCAGATTCCTGAGAAGCTTTTTGGAAGAGAAGAAACATTTGCTCCCCAGCCCCAAAACCCAACTCTGCCCCATTTTAAGTCAGAAATGCTTGAGTTAAAGCACACAGTCTCCATCCTTTCAGAGGAGAGATATCCAGGGAAAACAGAAACTATCCAAAACAGCAAGTCATATTAGCATAGAGGTAGAATAAGACCCAGGCAATGATTAAGGGCTTTAGTAGGACCCTTGGGACATTCCACATGCACGAATTATTTGTTGTGTTTATTGCAATAGCGCTCTACGATTCAAAGATTAAACCATCTGCTATAACTTACAGCTGTAACTCAGCTATACCATGAATCTCAAAGCAAGCACGTGCAGTCCTTGGGATGCTCTGCGGTATGCAGTGACTAATTATGCCGTGAGCGGACAGTGCACCACAGCATCTCCCCGAGCAAAGGGTCTCCAAGTTCCCTTCCAAACATGGAGAAGACCTGTCTCTCAGCTCTGCTCCTCCACACGCAGAACAGGCATTTAAGCACTAGACGTAGCAAAAAGTAGATGCTTTTCTCATCTTTTCACAGAACAACATGTCCTGAGGGAGAGGGGTGGGGTGTTCTGATGAATAAGCAAAGTTAAAAGAAGATAAATTCAACTCCAACCCACTTCCAGCCATGGGTGCTTGTAGGGATCCTCCCTCAAAACTCCTCTTCCCACGTGCTACGATCATCTCTCTAAAGACCCTTCCCATTTCCTCTCCATCCAGGTGGGCAGTAAATCACTCGCCACCACAAGGCCAGCAGCTCTCCCTTAACTGTTTCCCAGCAGAGTCCGCGACTACAAACAGGGCAGGATGTTTAACACCGACAGCTTTTTGCGGTGGCAGAATTCCCGTTTAAGAAAAACACCGTTGAAAACAACGCTATTTTGTACAAATTACTTTCACTGGGATGTAAAGAATGTGAAAAGTTTTCACAGTTTTAGTTGGACCGCGAGTACCTTTGCATTAGAAATATAAATAGCAACTTAATCCGAGCCAGACCTTTTCCCAAAGAGAAAAAATCCCTCAGATTTACTCCAACCCATCCAGATTTTATCTGAGTCGCTGCTAATCCAGCTAACTTCTTCTGAGCTACCAGCAACAGCGAGACCAAAAAAAATCACCGTGGGAAAACAACAACTTGGTTTAGAACCTCTCAGCTTGGAGTCATTGTCTTCAGACACAACATCCGTTAGCAAGATATACGGCATTTATCACTTCAAATGGCCCTTCTTGTCAGGGGTAGCAGGGAAACGCGGCTTGTGAAATTGGGAAAATGTGAATGTGCCTCTAAGGAATCAAGCAGGGTCGACTCTTTGCTGCCTTTCAGCACCCCACAAGGACCACTCAGAACAGGACACGCTGCTGTTCCTTGAACAGCAGCTGAGCTTTCCATCGCTCACCCCGCATGAGTCCACTCCCTACCAGTTTGTTTTTTAACCCTGGTTGAAACTCCCAATTTCCCGGTTCCTTTCAGTAAAGATCAGAGTCGTCTCCAGTTCAGAGGCAGCGTTAGAGCACAAGGAGGCCAAGTGACTTGCACAGAGGCAGAGTCTTGCAAGCTGATCGCTTCATGAATTATAGTTCCTGGCCTGTCTTAAAATCACGCTGGGCTGCAACAACCTGAGCTTCAAAACAAACTAGACTAAAATATTTCACCAGATTTACAGGTTTTATTAAGTTTCCCCTACTACTATGTTTTAAAGCCAAGATAGGCGCAATAATGTATCAGAGGACAAAATCCAGCTCTTGTTTTCCCTAAGCCATAATGAACCTTAAAGCTCATTACAGCAACACTGTATGTCATATGATATATATACAGTATCCATACAGGCCGGGGGATGGGGGGATGGAGAGCAGCCCTGCGGAGAAGGACTCGGGGGTGCTGGTGGATGAAAGGCTGGACATGAGCCGGTGATGTGCGCTCGCAGCCCAGAGAGCCAGCCGTGCCCTGGGCCGCATCCCCAGCAGCGCGGGCAGCAGGGCGAGGGAGGGGGTCCTGCCCCTCTGCCCCGCTCTGTGAGACCCCCCTGCAGCGCCGCCTCCAGCTCGGGGCTCCTCAGCACGGGACAGCCACGGGGCTGCTGGAGCGGGGCCAGAGGGGGCACAGAAATGCTCCGGGGGCTGGAGCCCCTCTGCTGCGAGGCCGGGCTGGGAGAGCTGGGGTTGTTCAACTGGGGAAGAGAAGGCTGCGGGGAGACCTTATTGCAGCCTCCCTGTGCTTAAAGGGGGGCTGTAGGAAGGATGGGGGTGACCTCTTTAGCAAGGCCTGTTGTGACAGGACAAGGGGTGATGGTTTGAAACTAATGGAGGATAGATTTAGACTGGATATAAGGAAAAAATTGTTTATGCTGAGGGTGGTGAAACCCTGGCCCAGGTTGCCCATGGTGGTCGATGCCCCATCCCTGGAAACATCCAAGGCCAGGCTGGACGGGGCTCTGAGCAACCTGGTCTAGTTGAAGATGTCCCTGCTCACTGCAGGGGGTTGGACTAGATGGGCTCTAAAGGTCCCTCCCAACCCAAACCATTCTGTGATTCAATACCGTTATTGCATGTATTACATGTGTTTACCTCTGCTACAGACACCTTTGAAGCACGCAGCCAAGTGATACAAGACAATATAAGGGACATGAAAAATGTAAAGATTAGTAAAAACAACAACAACGAAGGATTTTGAGTAGACTCATCTAGTACAGAAAACGTTATCAACTAAGTCAGCATTCTGTAGTAAAGCATGTGCAGAACCCCACAGATTTCATCTTTAAAGACTCTGAGATGATCAGTTGGTTTGAGAGACACAATTCAGGGTAGGAGGCTTAGTTTACAGTATGGGGTGCAGGAAGAAACTAAGAAGGAAAATGCTGCAACAGATTCTGAGAGGAAAAGATGCACATAATTTAGTGTCTTGATCTGTTTTAAAGCACTTCCAGAAGTCTGCCTTATTTTCATATTGAACAATAGCTACATATCTAATCAGAGTACGCTTTGTTACATCGTCAAGTAGCTTTGTATTTCTGAAGAAATAAAACAGCAAACCAAGCCTCAGCGAGACTTGCAAAGCATGCACGCGTTTGCATTTCACAGCAAGGCGAGGAGCACAAAGGTCCTTTGATTCCACAACTCCCCAAAAACACAACCACCACCCCCTCCCCACCACCTCCAGGCAAGGCTCCAGCTGGAAAGAGAGAAAAAAAAACATTAAGATCAAACAAACAAACAAAACCCCAAAACAAAAACAACAACAAAAAAAAAAAACAACACAAAAAAACCCCAAAACAAAACCCAAAAAACCCAAACCAAAAAAAAATCCCAGCCAGAAAACTGCTAAACCCATCCGAACGCCCCCTCACTGCCTGTTCCCTTCAGGAACAGGCTCGCAGATCCTGCTGGCTGATAGGAAGAGGGCCAAGCCCCAGTGAGCTCTCCCTCCCATCCATTTGGGAGGAGTAGGTGGGATGGGGAAGGCGCGGGGCAGGGTAGGGGTGCAGCCCCGGGGCAAACCCCATGGCGCACAGCCCCAAGAGCAAGGCGCCCGCTCCGACCTTCCTCCGCGGGCTGTGCTCCCGACCGCGGGGGCTTCCAGCTGCCGTGTGGGTGGCAGGGCTTGGTGGTCTGCAGCAAAGCTGTGGAAGACCCTCACCTTGAAGGTCAGTGCCTCCATGTTTCCTTGCATTTTCCTCCAGGCAATGAGATCCCATGGGATTCTCCTGGTTATCTTTCCCAGATTCCTCTCCAGGAACTCGGCAGTGACGCACCTTTGCTTTCAGCCGTCGGTCCCAAGGCAGCGTCTAGGCTACATTCACTATTTATTACACCATCCCTATTCCCGGTTCTTCACTTATTCACCAAACGACGTCTACGCAGCCAGTTGACGCAAGTGGTGGGTGATCCGGAAGCCAGCTCCAGCCCCTGGGATCGCTCCGTCCTGCCCACTCATCCTTGCTGCGGAGAAGTGGCCACTGGCAGGAGCGGGGACCTCCAGCTACATCTGCTGGAAGACGCATCGTTTCTGTGTGGTCCTCGGAGGGAGCCCAACGTTGCTGACAACATCTCTACTCCCCCACTTTCCACCCCAGTCAAGCCGGCTCCAGTGCACAGCTTAGACTGTCCTGAACTTGAGCATCTATAAAACTTGTAGTGCAATCATTAACTGCGCCACTGCACAACGCTCCCTGGCAGTGAAGCGCTTTCCCGTTAAGCACATTCCCAAAGCCTGCAAAGGAAGACCACAGCATGGAGACATGCAGTCCACATCCCCTTCCGCTCCAGGAAGATTATGTCCAGGAGAGATGAGAAGAGAGAAGGAAAGGCAGCCCGGGCTGACACAGTTTGCTGCTCCTCTTCTGAGCTCATCTAGCACTGAGCCTGAGATGCTCAACGCCCGTCTGACAGCAACACCGGGCCAGCCGCGCGGCCGCGATACCTTCATGCCAAATCACAAGGTGGGTGGATACACGACACCAATAGGAGCTTTGATATGATGCTTTATACCCATCATCTGTCATGAAACAGGTACTCTGCTTAGAGTTTGGAAGCCTACACACCACCCCCCAAGATATCCTGCCATGTCTCATCCTAAAAAGTCTATTAAAATACATTATCCTTGAAGGCAGCACGCCCAATACCATCAGGAGGGGCCATTTCTAACCCCAGGGAGCTGAGCAGGGAGGGTCACGGAGAGCAATTCCTCTCTGCTGAGGAAGACGTCGAGAAGGCAAGCCTTTGAGATCAGCCCCAGCCTCGTCTCCGTAACACGGCATGATTTCCAAGTTCCTCTTTGCACACTCAGATCCCTTCCCCTGGATGCTCAGAGGTGTATCCTACCCTCCCCAGCAGCTCCAGCCCTCTGCCTCTCCTGCCTGGGGCTCCTAGAGAGCACAGGGATCTGCTGCAGCTCCCTCGCCCCAGCTCTGCTGCTTGCACCTTGCAAACTGCCTCCTGGTCGAGGCATGGAGAGCCTGTGCTCCATGCCTCACTCCGCTCCGCGCTGGGGCGGCCTCACCCCGAGTGCTGTGGGCAGGGTTGGGCGCCGCAGGACATTGAGGGTATAAAGCTACGGGAGGGTGTCCCGAGGAGGCCACGGGGCTGGGGAAGGGTTTAGAGGGGAAACCGTACGAGGAGCGGCTGGAGTCCCTGGGTTTGTTCAGCTGGAGCAGAGGAGGCCGAGGGCAGCCTCATGGCGCTCTGCAGCTCCCTCCCGAGGGCAGGAGGAGGGGCAGGGCTGGTCTCTGCTCTCTGGTGACCAACGCCAGGCCCCGAGGGGATGGCAGGGAGATGTGCCAGGGGAGGGTTAGGCTGGGCATTAGGGGAAGGTCCTTCCCCCCGAGGGTGGTGGAGCCCTGGCACAGGCTCCCCAGGGAGGCATCACGGCACCAGCCTGGCGATGTTCCAGAAGCACTTGGCCAAGGCCCTCAGAGACCCGGTGTGAATTTGGGGTGTCCTGGGCAGGGACAGGAGCTGGGCTCAGTGAGCCTTGTGGGTCCCTCCCAGCTCAGGGCATTCTGTGACTCTATGATTCTATGCCAACCCAGGGCCTCCACCCAAACATCCGATCCTGCATGACGGGAGCTCACATCTCAGTGCAGCCCTGCACGGGTTGCGACGCCTTTGGTGAACACACAAGACGAACAGACAGAGCGATTACTCCCACTAAACCTAAGAAGGAAAGACTGGGGATTTTTTCCCCTCCGCTCTCTAAATTGCTCCATAGATCAGTAACCACAAAGCAAACAATTGCCATCTGCAAAGACAGCGTTCTCCTTGCAGGAAGGAGAGGGGGTGTGGAAAGGGCTCTCAGGAGAGGGCTCAGCTGCCGAGCAGGATGTTCTGATGAAAGACAATTAAATCAGAGCTGGTTAAAAGAAGGCAGGTGGTTTTTTCTCGTCTTTCCTTTTTATTTTTTGCACACGCCAGTATTTGTTACCGGGGACAGTCCCTGCTTGCCTGCATGTCGCACACCCCATCCTGCCAGCAAAAAGCCCCACCCTTGCCTCTCCCTCTCCTCTGGCTGGAAGGTTACAGCAGGGATGCACTCTGCACCCAAAAGCCAAGAGTTATCACCTGCATTCTGTAGGAGGGAAAGGAGCACAGGAAGGGTGAGCAACGTGACTAGGGCCACACAGCAGGACTGAAAATAGAGCCTGTAGATCCAGTTTCCACCTTCTGGCTGTAATCAGCAGAGGATTTCTCCGCCTGGTGCAGTTTCCCCTTCACTCCTCCCTGCATATGCATAAAGGCAAGGAAAGCCCATGCAGCAAAGAGGAGGGATCTCATGTTTTACCCCCGACTCATTAGCATGCAGTTCATTCTGCAGTAATCAGCAGAGGATTTCTCCGCCTGGTGCAGTTTCCCCTTCACTCCTCCCTGCATATGCATAAAGGCAAGGAAAGCCCATGCAGCAAAGAGGAGGGATCTCATGTTTTACCCCCGACTCATTAGCATGCAGTTCATTCTGCGCTGTTCAGCTATTAAAATTTGACGACAGCCCAGAAGACACCAGGAAATACCTCATTTTCACAAGCGTGCAGAAGGCTCGTCTGTTCACAGAAAAGCTGTAATCTCAGCTACATCATCATCATCTTAAGTCTACCTTTTCCCCTACCAATTCAAATTAGGCTTAATGCTCCCAGAGCAATAAAGAGCAGGAAATTGGAAGTTTCAGTAAGATTCTCAGACACACCGAACCCCCAGATCAAAAACTTACTTGCCCCTTGTGCAAGTTTGAAAGCTTGACTAAAGGGATTTTTCTTTTTCACTTTAACAAAGGTAGCTGAAATCCTGGAAGGCCCTCAGCAGAAATTTAGTTTAATTTAACATGAGGCATCCACCACAGCATAAATGCATTAAAGACATTAACATGACAATGAATTTAATCCAAATCTATATTATAATAGAGCCAGATGTTTGCTCTGACAATGAGCTCAGAGGAACTTCTACACTCATTTACACCAACTGGAAATTTGGCAGAATACAAGGGGAATGTTTGAGTTTCACAGAGCGCCATAAAGAAGTGCTAAAAGAGGTTTGCAGTAGAGGCATTAGAGGACTGCTCTCCTTTCCGATATCACCTCAAATCCAGATTAAGACAGCAATTTATTCAGGCACTGCTGTCCCAGGACGACTTAGTCTGTGACTTGCCCGATGGACAGCTATCACCCGTGCCTCTGAGAAGTGATGGGGATCATCAGACCCTCTGCTGCAAAATATAACGTGGGAGTGAGAGCCCAGTCCTGGCTGGGCCCTCTCTTTGTGGTCTCCCAGTACGATCTCCAGCCTTTGCACCAACAGCCAAAGCCCACTACGGAAAAGTTATAAACCTATGTGTTATTTTCACAGAATCATAGAATCGTTAAGGTTGGAAAAGACCTCTAGGATCATCAAGTCCAACCGCCAACCCAACGCCCCCAGGCCTCCTCCTCTGTGTCTCTCAGTTTCCAGCAAAGACAAATATGAAGAGAGATGAAAGCCTACGCACAAGTCTATTCTCCCACCCACATACCATTTGTTCTCCACTCAAAGTACTACAGTGTTTTCAAAAAATACTGAATTATCCTCAAAAGAAGATGCTCATGCCCAAAGGAGATGACTGGCACCTGTGAAAGCATACTTTCCAACTAATTCCAGTGAAAAAGAACCTTATCCAAAGCATCCCTGAAGCGACACACGAGAATAATTTACGTTACGCACTGACTGATAACCACGTACCATATTGTTTGGTACCCAGTATATTTCCGTTACGCAAGATCTGTGATTCTGTGATTTCTAATAATGCTCACGCAGTTGAGTTCAGAAGTTCCTATTTTGCCCGCAGTGGTTGACTACAGATATAAAAGGAAACAATCTGTGGCGCAGGCTTCATTTACCCTACGATTAAACCAAACCTAAGTACAAAGGACAGACTAATTTTTCTTCCTAATTCTTCCTGTTCTACGCTGAACAACCTACCCTCAGACTCTGTTTGCAGGGAACCCGTCCATACCAGGAGGAAGCAGAGAGATATCAAGCTATATTTAGGCAGGGCTTTGGTCTCTGCCATGCGGCACGCTTTGGGTAGCGCCAACACAAAGGCGATGAAACCATCCCAGCCCTGAAAAATGCTCGCACGCGGCACAACTCCTCTGCCAACGCACCCGCCCAGATGTGCTTGCTCTCCGCTCTCCAGCGGCGGGCACAGGCGCAACTTTGCATCGGACTCAGACTTACGTTATGGCAAAAAAACCAACCACCCAGCGCGGCCAACTGCGGCCAGGCTTAGAGCCACACCACGCTCAGTCCTGCAGCTGCAAGGCCAAGGCGGGTGCGACCGCAGCTTATCTCGGTGGCGTTTGCGCCTGCGATTTTGAAGGACTCGGAAAAAATCGCGTTTCTGTGCCCACAAATAGGTTTCTGAGATGCCATTGAACCGGGAGTGGTTTTCTTAAAAATCTGTAGATCAAAGGTTCGTTTGTTCAAAAGCTGAGCTATTCGCAACATCTGCTGGGTTGTTATTCTTTAGAAATACTCAGGAACTCAACGCAAACGTATCAGCTGGAAGAAGAGAGTAGCAATGCATCTCCCTGCTTGCTTCTTCGCAAGATACATATTTTTTTTTTTTTTTATTGCTCAAAACTACACATTTTTATTTGGACACAGCTTGTTAGGATGAGCAGACAGTTCAGAAAAATAAGAAGTGGCCCACGCCCTGAAAATCTTTTATCGCCAGCATTTCAACTGAAGACAGACATTTTTTTGAGGTTAGAAAACCCATTTTACTTCCGAGCTTGTAAACTTCTACCCCTCTCTGGGAATCCAGGAAATTAGAAAATACTCAAAGTAAGAGGTTTTCTGGGGAGCGTTATCCAGTCTGGAAATACAAAGAAGCTCCCTGCACCGCACAGACTTGGGACACAGGCGTTCCCCGGGCTCAGGACATTCCTAACATCGGCGCCGACCCCGGCCCAAGTCACCCCCAGCCTCTTGCTCCCTGACAGGTGGCAGGGTTTGAAGGAGCCCAGCCCCCCGGCATTCTGCTCCAGGTCTCTTTCCGCCTGCGCACATGCGCACGCATCCACACGCGCACAAAACCAAGGGGGTCGCGTTGCTAAAGGCAAGAGCTGCCACCCGAAAGCACTTTGGAGCTGGGGCGTTTGTGCACGCGGCGCAGTATAAACGTCAATGTAAAGCAGCCCGCACGTAAACCTTGAGATTTAAGCTTTACGAGGATGTGGAAGTAAACACCAGCAGAGCACTGGAGGTCTGCATCGAGAGCACTAGCTCTTACCCAATGGGCGTCTGAGAGGTTTCGTGGATCTGCTCAGTGGCTTCGTTTTCTGAAGGACTGGTCCAGCGCGTCCTCTGAATTCGCCTTCAAGCCGACAGTACTTACACGCGTGGTTGCAACCGCAGAAGGTTCAGCGGCATAAAGCTTTACAAGAAGTCATGAGAAAAGACAGAGCCCTGCCTGTGCAAAGGCCTACGCGAAGGCATAGGAAAGTATAGCACAATTTACCATGAGGACCCTTTTTACCTTCAAATAACAGTTCACGTGTCCTATGGGCAAAAACCACCGCGACCACAAGTCTTCTAAATTTGAATTATTGCATGAAAAGGTCCTGTTACAAGGCACGGGGGTCTATCAGGGGGTTATAGTAGCAGACATTTTATAGCCTTGCTGTCGTTCAGGCAGTTGACTTCAGAGTAGAAGAGATCTCTCAGGAAAGTCTGCAAGAAAAAGATATTCTTATGTAGCCCATAAAGACCAGTGACCCAAACTGCGAGGTGCTTACGCTGGCAAATTTTCAAGACGCTATGTAAAGAAACCAGATCCCTCTACCCGCAATCAGATCCACTCTTGATGGGGAATGTACTAAATAAGACAAAACATAAGCCTGCTTCCAAATTCACTTAGCTCAACCTAAAACTTCAATTATTAGGCGATGGGAAGATAAAGTATTTAAAAAAAAACCAAAACAACCCCAAACCAAAACAACACGGGGGACAGCATCCAGGTCACAGAGCAGACGAGGAGACTGAAGAAATGAAGGACCAAGAACAGGAAGGAGAAGTTTTCTTAGACCATGTATCAGGGTCAATAACATTTTAACAGAAGGGTTTATGGACACCCTTAGCACAAGCAAACGGAAAGCTTTTAAACAGAGAAGATTTCCATTGAGAAGCTGTGGGGTTGGGTTATTTTTCCTTCCTTGTGGAAACATGTCAATATTAAAAAGTTCATTGGAGACATTTCACAGCAGCTCGAGTGTTTTGTTGCACCCTTCCTTTGCGTAATTATTGACTTACTAACTATGCAGTCGAAATTTGGTATTTAGATTTCTGACATTATCCAAATTAAAAATTGCCCCTTCTTCAGCAGTATTCTTGACGGACACCAGGCCACATGAGCTTCCTCAAGAGCACTGTTATTCACCCCAGGTAGGACCTTTTTTTCCCGTGAGATATAGGAACTTTCCACGGAAATTAATTTTGTTTTTCAGCTATTTGCAGTCATCACCCAATTATGAGCCAGCCTCACAGAGTATCTGGCTCGCAAGAACCATGGACTCACCTAGGGTCTTCCTTACAAGGATTTTTTTGGGTTTTTTTTAATGCTCAGAGGATGCATTCAGCTTTATTAAAAATGATAAATATGATTTGGAAAAGGTCCTGTTTCTAATCAAAGATAGAGAGGAAAAAGGATGCAGCTGAACCGAGAGGAAAAAAGCTGAAGAAGTGACAGCGACCTACTTCTATTATCACACTCCAATCTGTTTTCACACTTTACCCATTCTGAAAATGGACAAGGATTCCGTGCAAACAAAAAGAAGAAAAAAAAAAAAAAAAAAGAGACAAAAGGAAAAGGTTTACTTCTGTAAAGTCAGATTACATTTCCGCAGTGGGAAGGCAGGGCGGGATGATGTCATTCCACCTCCTGCTTTCCATCAATTAGACACATTGAATGTGTATCACTAGTTACAGTGGAAACCCCAGAGTAGCTATGTATCACAGATAGGCTAAAGAAAGGAAATAAGCTAATTTCCTATTCAAATGCAAAGCATTATGATGATCTTATTGCGTTCGGGTCCCACTTCACCAGTCCTCGCAATGCACATAACGTGGTGATGAATTACCAAATCAATATTTTCCAGGCAGGGAACCTAATAAAAAAAGAGCTCAAATCCAAAGTCAAAATCTGAATTAATCCTCAAGGCTTCCTGACAGCCCAGGCCATGGGATTTGCTCTTCTAGATCTGGATCCGTGCTCGAATATGTTCTGCATCTGACAATTAACTTCCTTAAGGAAACGTGTTCCTTCCTTCCCTCCATCTTTTTCTGATTACAGCTGGCCTGGATGGTTTGAGAGGCTGGAATAGGATGCCGAAGTCTTTGAAGACCTCTACTGTGTGGCACTCGTTGGTAGAGTTTAACGTCCTGGAGCCTGTGCTCTGCCTCTATGAGAAGCATCCTCAAATTAATTTGAAGGAAACAAATACTAGCAGTATTAAAATGACTTGCCCTAAGGCAAGCGTCAACACAGGGCAAGCCCTGGGCTCGAGGTAGCACCCCTTTGCAAGGGGACTCACCGTAGAAAGCGTTTGGTGTTTTTCCAGGCTCTGGGAACTGGTAATGGTATACGGAGCTAACAGCCTGCTCAAACCCAACCCACATCAATACAGCCCAAAGAGGCTACGTTTCAAGGGGTTACGAGAAATGAGCTGGAGAGCCTTCGGGCAGCATGTTTGGCAGGTGCCCATCCCAGGAAAGGGCCACCAACGCTCATTTTTGGCCGCCGCGATGAGGAATCTCCCGAGCTGCAAGACCACCCGAGAGAACGGGAGGCATCGTGGCAAACACGACGTTTGCGCCGCGGTCATTTTGGGGGACACCCACGCTCAGGGGAACGAGGCCGCTCGAGCATTTGCCACCAGGCGCCGCTCCTTGCCACGAGTGGTCCTAGACCCAGCTGCTCCCACACTGCGGGGCACATCTGGGAGCCCAGATACCAGGAACAAAACAACTAAAAACATCTGGATCAGGAAATTAAGGCAGGGGGAGTGGAGAGGGATCAAAATGCCACACTGGAGCACTCCATCAGGCTCGGGACGCGTGCAGAATGCAAATAAAAATTGAAATAATTCTGTTTGCTTCAATTCAGAGACAAAACACGTCTAACCTTATCTGAAAGGATTGTAACAAACCCGAAGCAGAGGCCGTGCCTTCCCAAGCAAACACAGAGTAGACCAAGAAAACAGAACCAGAGACAGTTCATCTCAGTATTGGCTTTTCACAATTAAATCCGCGTGTGTGTTTGCACAGAGGAGCTCGATGAAATTTAAGCAAATAGCAGCAAACCTCAAAGAACAGGAGAAATCTCACTGCATCCCCAAAGAATGCAGCAGTGGAGATGTTGCAAAGATGCCAACTGGCAGGAAATGAGGAGGGAACACAGTATTCCTAAGAAACCTCCTCATTTTTCCCATTGATGATCTGAGCCAATCCAAAGGAGCAAGGGGGGGCGGGGGGGAGCTCAAACCTTTCCCCTGAATCAGGGTAAGAGGGAAAGAAAACACTGTAATTTCAAAATGAGCAGACCACACAGTAAAGGAGAAATAAAAATAGTAAAAGAAAGCAAGCGTATTTTCCTTTCGCCTTTCCGTATTTAACTGTTTGTTCAGGACTAACCATACAAGATGTACCAAATTCAAAGTTTATATCAGTTTTCTGCCCATGGCCCATCCGTAAGGGCTGTGGGTCTCAGCGTATGCTCCAAGACAGCTCACGCGAAGCCTTCACAGGCGGTCTGGGGACCTCACAGCCGCTGAGGCCAAAACCAAGCAAGAGTAAGAGAGGATGAGACACGCGTAGGGGTGGCAAGGACAACCAGGCTGCGAGGAAAGCTCACCTTTTAGCAAAACCCTTGAGGAGAAAACAAAAATGCAATAGGGCGGTCTGCTGTTGGTTGTAGAAAAGGGAGAACAGCCACTTAGGGTATATCAGAGGTCTATAAAACTTGAAGCAAACCAACTACATTGGCCTCTACAGAAAGAAAAAGCACATGTGATTTGTCTTCTCAAAGGCAGCCCCTGGGCGAGCTGCCCTGAGCCCCGTGATGGTTTAGGGTAAGTCCATGGTCCTGCTAGTGACAAAGCCCAGGCTGGCCAGCAGCCGAGCCTGCTGTCCTCAGCAAGTCTTCGACCCTTGCAGGACCGAGTGGAAAAACATTTATTTAGCTATTGTTTGCAAAGGGGAGAGGCATGACTAAGGAGGAATCAGCTGGAGCTGCAGTATGAGAGATGGGAACTACACTCCCAGCACAGACCAGCGTCTCCCAGAAGGTGCTGGAGAAGGGAACAAGGGGAGAAGTGCCACATCTTCAGCTGAAATCTCTGAGAGGACTCACCTAGAGGACACAATGAGGTGCTGGGTCACCAGAAAGAAGAGGCTGGCAGATTTCTTCCAAAACCACCAAGAACTGGCCACCCCAGCAAACTAGAAAAGCAACAGCTGTTAGGGATGGCCTCCCTAGGCACAATAGGTAGAGACAGCTAAAGCCCAAAATGAAGGATGTCCCTCAGCAGCCAAAAGGCTGGTTTGGATCACAAACAGCGACAAGACTCGGTGTTTTTGCCAGCATGCCCCATTACCCACTGGAGGAGCCCCACAAGCTTGTGGGGTCATTCAGCACCAGAGACGGCCACCGGTACAGCAAGGCAGCACTGGTGGAGGTCAGAGACCTACTGGAGAGCACCAGCCTTCCCCACGGGGCACTGTGGAAAGCTCAATCCAGAGAATTACTTCTGTAAAATCATTCTCACAGATGGATATTGCTCAAAACCCACCGGGCGGTCAAGCAACTCCAAACAACTTACACTGGGGCAGCAGCTGGGCCATGCTGCCTGCTCTGAGAAGTAGCTGGAAAATAGCCTCGGGTCGAGGCAAAATCGTTTCACTAAAGCAAGGAGAGCTCCAACAGCTTTCTCAGGGGAGCCTGGTCCTCACCTCAGGCAACACAGCCTTGCACGCTGGGCCAGGCTTTTGCTGAGGTAGCTGCCATGGCAGAGGGTGGTTTCACCCCCAGCCGCCTGTTACCATCTCCCCAGCTGAGTCCCATTAGCAGATCCACAAACGCTGCTCACCAGCTGAAGTGCTGACTCAGCTAAACCCTCATCAGAGGTGCTTATAGCTAATTTGCACCCCCAGCTCAGCTCAGGGAACAGTAACTGCCACCAACAAGCCAGGATCACTGGCGTCCCGAACACCCGCTGCCGCTCCTGCAGCGAGCACCCGTCCGTATCCTGTTTCAACACTTGCCTTGGTACCAAATGCAATTTCTTCTCCTGAATTCCTTGCGTGTTTCTTTCCTGCCAAAAAAATGAGTTAAATGTTTTCAGAGCTGTAAAATCTTTAAAATAAAAAAAGAAATGCACATTGCAGCCTAATTATGAGGTATTTATACAGCAGCCACCCCTGCGACTTGCAGTCTGTGCGCTGAGCCCCAGCGTTACCAGCGCTGTCGGAGGCTGTCCCAGCACAGCTTGGCTTGTTTGTTCTTGTGCTACTAGCACTGATTTCAGAGGGCGGGGGAATAAAAGCAAAAAAACCCCAGTTTGTATAAAAAAATGCTGCAGAGTAATAAAGATGAACACATACTGGCCTGCTTTCCTGAATCACAGCCCTCGTCCCTGTCACCCTTTGCGTGTATTGACCCATGCAGCAAGCCGGGATCCAGGCTGGCACGTGCCTCAGCAGCAGCTACCATGGTCTGTCTGACCACGGGGACTGTTACTGCTGATGGCAGGGGCTGGAGGCACAGAAGGATGCTCATCTCCCAGGGGGATTTTTTTTTTTGCTCTTACCAGTTCAAAAAAAAAAAAAAAATCCTTTTTTCCACTCCCGTATTTTATGGGGAATAGCTCAAGCCAGAGCTCTGGACACAGCACGAGCTCGAGCAACTGGGCTGAGTGCTGGGGGGAACCTGCACCCCGCGCCCCAGCTCCCCAGGGGCTCCCTGCCGGGCCCCGAGCCCGACGTGGGGGACCTCTGCGTGCCATACCCCTGCTGCAAGAGGCTGACGTGACCCCGCGCAGCCCACCACAGATGAAGCTTTAGCAAGTGGAACAGTGTCTGCGCAAACCTTCTATAGCCGAACTAGGCCAGCTCCACTAAGGAGCATCACTAGCAGCTGTGGCAATTTAATTCTGGAGGATGAATAAGGGATTGGATGCTACCCCAGCCCCAGTGTAAAGGTCAGTGTCTCGAACTGGAGGAATACCCAAGCAGCGCCGCCCTGAGAGCCACCGCAGCTCCCTCCGGCGCTGTCAAGGGGAGAGGGCATAAGCCAAGCGGCCACATCCTCCCGATGCACCAGCCAGAGCCAGCGCAACATTCCCCGTTTCAGCCAGCAGCAGCCACACGCACACCTGGAAAACCCAGCCATGGACACGGCTCCTCCACCACGGAGCTAAATCCATTTTCTGGGGTCTGCTCACCCTCAGCAGAGCCCCCAGGCTGCTTGCAGGTGGTGGCTTTGCCCGCCTGCAGCATCCTTCTCAGAGCTGTTTGCTGCTGTAGGCAGGCGGCAGCAGCTGAAAGCACCAAAGGGAGGCGTGATGTGGTCTGAGAGGGGGAAAAAAGCACAAAGAATCCTTCCTGCAGGAGCACAGGCCCCTGACAGACAAACAGATTTTAATGGACAGATTCCCCTTTGCTTCTTAGTTTATGTTCATGACTTGCCTTGACCTCGTGTACATAAGTGGCCTGAAAATTTCCCCAAGCCATTTATTTACAGCTGCAAACCACCACTTCCTATCTCACTTGAAACGTCAGAGCACTGCCAGCAATGTTTTGTTTTGCTGTTCCCCAGACTGAAACATTTGTTGGGTGTTAGCAATATTTGAGATTGGAAACTACAGACACCAGGCAGGAGTCGAGACTAGCCGTAAGGATGTGGCCTTTCTACGGCTGCAGCAGTTGCGGGACATCAGAGCACACGAAAAGCCCCGGAGACTGGAGAAACACGGTGTCGGATACCCTGAGCCACGCAGCGCTTTCTGCTGTGATTTTGCCTACTCCCCCCCGCCTCTGCCTCCCTTCTCCTTGTCACGCCGTAGCTCTCCTTTACCTCATTTGCACTTTCCTCTGCTTACACTCTGTTTCTTGTTCTGCCTAGGCACCACACTCAGCATGACAGATCCCAGCCGCGGCCTCCAGGCACTTCCGTGATAACACTAAATAACGCTTTTAATAATATAGAGATCATCCAAAAAGCCTTCATAGGAAGTCTTAGCACTCCATCTCCTAAAGCAGTTTTCCCCTCCAGTATCTAACTTGTACGGCACCGGAGTTCCCTGAAAGCGTCTTACTGAGATTCCGAGTTAAAGATGAAAGACAGTTTTTTCTTAAGCTTCTAACGTTGACATGGAAAGCCCTTTTTGGCTAAAAACCTTTGAGCTTATTCTTAGCTCATAAGGGATTCAGATATGTGGAAAGTCTGGAGAAAGTTGGACAAGCCTGTAGCAGAAGCAGATCAAAACCAGAGCCATCCCCTCAGACCCCCTGCTCGCTACCTCCATCACTTCTCCCCCTGCCCCAGCCCTCCGCCCAAACGCTCAGGCAAGCGAAGCGGATTCCTAGTCGCCCCTGGACTACATAAATTTGCATCTCGTTTTGCACATCTCTCTAATTTCGCGGGCTCTGTTTACCTACAGCTTAACTCCTTTCTTATCAAAATCGGTACAACAGAAGTTCTCTCTTCACACCTTTTTTAAGCTATTCCTGCCAGATTCAGCCAGCTGCCGTGGTAGGTCCGACCGTGGCCATATTTAGGCTTTCTGCACCCACCTGCAGAGACAAGCATGGGCAAATACACAAGGATTAATTCATCGTATGTCCTGTGACCCTCCCTCCACCCCTGAGAGGGACATTTTCTTCCCTACGCCTGCTCATGTGCCACAACCTTGCCTCATTTTTCCCAACAGGAGCTGCCAGACGAGCTCAGATCCTTGGCGTTACAGCAGGGTAACAGCACGCACACGCATGTTCCCAGCCCCATGCGTGTATCTGCGCTGCACGAACGTCTAACGCATGTCACCCTAGCACGCACGAGGGCAGAGCTGACAAACTGGACACGTGCATGCACACAACCCTGGTGCTTGTTGAGGAAGCGCATGCACTCCACGGTGAAAAATTAGCCCTTGGAAATTCCTCGCTGTGGGGGATTCAGCTGGACACAGACGTCTTTGACATGAAATACTCCGCGAGCCCAACGCTCGGCACACCCGCGGACAGGCTGCGGTAAGGACATCTCCCCTCTCTCCTCCGAGGATCTGGCTGCCTACTCTGGCTTTCATCGCAACACCTTTGTACCCCAACATCCTTCCCCAGACAGCAGCGCTTCCTCGTGTCGCAGCTCGGACGTCAACACGATGGAACAGTTTGCAAAGGTCATGATGACGTTGACGTCATTATTTGACGCTCTCAGAAAGTCTGCATTCCTTCAGGATTTCCCTTGCTTTTTTTCTCACTACAGAAAAAAAAGAGAGAGGGTGAAATGAAGGAAGGGGGGCAGCCCACCCCCAAACCCTTCCCGGCCAGCCCAGCTCCCCGATGGGCATCTGCTAAAACCCCCAATATAAGCCGGAGCGATCAGGTGGTCATGAGACATCGAACTGCTGTCAGGAAATTTCTCCACCGTGGTTTGAGGTTATGTCTTTCAATATTATTTTCCTCAATCTCCCTTTTCTTGAAAATAATCAGTTTGCTAGATTCTTGCGGTAAAAAGCTTCCAGTAAGTTCCAGCGTGGAATCTCGGCAGAGGGACAGATTATCTGCTTGCAGTAGGACACCTCACTTAGAGCAGCCTAATAACATAAAAATGATATATTTTAAGTCCTGCTCCCTCAATAATACCTTTTAATGTACTCAACTTATTTTAACATTATAAATAAAAGTGCTGGCACACACTGAGGTTTCTTTTGGAAGGGGGGAGCAGCGTGCTCTCCAGCTCCTTAGCCTCTCCGAGGTTTGGTTGCCAACCTCGGAGCTGGAACTCCAAGTTACTTTAATAAGCAAAATGTTCCATTTTCCATGTATTGTTGCTCTTCAGAATGGATTGAGTTCTTGGGAGTGACAATGAAAAGCTGCAGATTTCTTCAGAGCATAAACGCAAACCTCACCAAAACCCTATTACAGATGGTTAGGATGGGGCTGGCTGTCACCTGGACAGGCAGCTTCATACTCCTCCAGGAGAAGAGGACCGGCTCCGACTTGCCGTGCTGGTGTCTCATCTCTACCAGCTCCCAGGTCCCTCCTGCTGCTGAAGGTTTGGTCACTCTTACCATGCTAGTCTCGGTGCAACAGAAGCCAAATGATTATTTCAAACCCACATCCCCCTGCTGCTCTGAGTCCCAGAAGTCTGGAAAACTGCAAATCCAGACCCAAAACTTGGTACTTTGAGATCATCTTTTAATGTGGGAGGTTGGAAATAGCCCTGAAAAGATATTATCAGTGGTGTTTTCCATAGTTTCATGGACAAAACTTTCTCCACTTTTTGTTTTTAATAATTCCAGTGTAAATTGGAAGCTCTGGGGGATTTTTCCACATGTGCTAACACACTGCCTACATCCCCTTGGATGAGGGTCTGTTACTGTAGGGATGGCTCGTGTTGCTGACAGTACTAAGCACCTCATTCTCCAGGAAAGAGGAGCTGAAAGCCTTTTGCTGGCAAAAAAGAGAAAAGAAACTTGGCAACTTTGAGCCGATCGGAGGGAGAACGAGGCAGTGTGACCAGCACCCGTATTCACAGATGGCCGGGAATACAAATACCTACTTATAACACGGCCCCAGAGGTACCAGAAACTCTCTATTGCCTTCAGGCCTTCTGGAGGCAGGTTGGCTTCCCGGATAAAGTGGCTTTCTTGCTTCCAATGACTTCATCACGAAGAAGGGTGGCCACTGGGCTTGGGGGGACTGCTGGCAGTCGCGCAGAGCTGCTCTCCAATATTCCCTGGCTCGATCACCTCCCCAAGCACCACTATCTCCAGCCGTGCACAGAGCTCATCTCGCCGCTCCATGTAGATTCCCCAGGCACCGGCTTCCATACGATAGGTTTTTCTTTTGCCAAAAAACACTGAACAACATTGACCTCCACGTTCTGGCATCACCGCTTCTCATGGAACACGCGTCTGCTTTCACATCCAACTAGGATAACTGAGGTTGTTTTTGTTGTAATTTTGATACAGCTGCATGACTGAAGAGTCATAGATGGAGCTGTTATAGAGTAATTGACCTGGTCCGCTGCTCCCCAGAACGATGATCGCAAGCAGACCAGCTGAAGAGTGGGTGTGGAACTGGCAGAGCTAAACCAAGGGCTCCCCACCCCATCAACTTCTCCTCTCCCCAAGCGCCTCGCATTAATAAAAAAGGGTGTGTCGACATTACGCCAAGAAACCAGAGCGAGATTTCAGTTGCATAAAGCGGGCGAGCTGCTCTCATCCTTGCAAGGGCTCGGCGTCTGACCCCAACGAGGGCAATGGAAAGAAGCCCTGGGATGAAGCTCTTCCATCATCCAACAGCGACATCTTTTCAAACAAGCCCGATCAGGTACGTCCACCCACACCATACCTTATCACGCCTGTGTTCTTGCTTTCTCCAACTAGGCCAGGCACCCAAAGGGGTCCTACAGCACTCGGACTCCAAGGCCCTGGATGCTGAGAGACATACAGCATACCCACCACTGAGGGAGCTGAGTTCATGATCAGCAGTCCCTGGTGTAACCATAATACAAAAGCTACTCATAATTCGTAGCGGCCACCCCTGGGGCTAAAACCAGAGACTTTTGGAACGGACTCAGTGCAGCCGTAAACCCTTGTGAGCTTTCCATCAGCGCCAGCAACAGCCAGCTGAGGCTGGATCCAAGCAGAAGTCCAGCACTGCAGAGAAGGTAAGGTCGTCTCAGAAGACATTCAGATTTTGAACCATGGGTTTAGTCAAGATTGGGAAAAATCAAACTGAAAATCTTAAGCTTTCTGCAAAGAAACAGCAAAGTCTGGGGTGGCGGCAGGGAATCTTCATTTCAGGTCAACTGAAATGTTTCATTTCACTTTCCACCCTACGTACATGCTTGCACATGTACGAGTTGGGTACGTTCTTTTTAATTAAGACTAAAATCGAGGTAGCATACCATTAGAACATCCCAAGTCACTTTTGCGACACCTAACATTTTATTCTGAAAATACATCTCAAAGTGAGCAGTCTCTCCTCATTTTTAGGCCCTTCTTCCCTCACAGCCACGCTCAGAAGACAGCAGATTCAACTTCCCATTTCACATCGAGGGTGAGTTAAAAGTGCTATATCTCAGCCAGCCCTCCCTGCTAACGAATACATCCTGATCCTATCAATCCTTGTAAAATTTCTGGAATGGCTTTTGTTTGTAAAGGCAAGACCTACAGCAGGACATTGAAAATATTTCGTATTATGCTATGCTACAGTGCCTTCTTGACTGGCATGTTCAAAACCACTTGGAATAGATATGACTGGGATCAGAGCTCCCAAGCCTTCTCCTGTTGTTGGGAATTCACATGCACAGCCAGCGGTGGTAGGGAAGGCAGGATGGTGAAAAGACGACATTCTCATGCAAGGCCTTGGCATTGTCCAGAAACACGAAAACCTCCCTGTGGGAACTCCATCCTGTCTCATACACATATCTGAATTTAACACTTGACTGAAATCTCTTTGCAGAAGCACAGAGCTCTATGGCAGAATAACCATTAACAAAGGCTAACCCCAAGTGTCCTGGGGAAAAAAAACCCAAAACGCCACCAGATTTTCTCCCAAATTCTGCTCTTCGTCCATCCCCACCAGCAGAACCGAGTATACTTTGATTGTGCGAGTGCTTTCCCTGACAAAAACACGAGGAGGAGAATGCCAGCGGCTGCATTTCACCAGCCACCAGTTTTCACCAGTTTTACAATTGGTTTTACAATATTTCCTTCTGTAGGACCTTTCTTATCTTTATGCTACTCTTATCAGCCAAGAATCTCCCACACGTATTTACCAGCATGAAACTGTTATTTTCACACTCAGCCCGACGAGTGGTTGTGCCATCAAAGCCGTTAGCAGTACTTATAGCATCTCCATGTCTCAAAAATAAAGGCAGTGGCATCCAAAACTGCCGAGCAGAGGCGCGGGGCTAGCTGGCTACCTACCCGTCAGCTGTGTTGCAAGGGAAGGTGAGGAAAGTCAAGAAGCCACGCTAGTACCTCGGAGTTACCCATCTCACAAGCATGCTGCTGTTGCTTTGATACAACAGCCTGCACTACGCGTGCTAAGAAATGACTCTCATGTCCATTAGTGCCTCGCAAACCCCCAAACTCCCAAACTTTACAGGAATCCAGAGTAATTTTAAGAGTCAAGCTTGTGCCAGCCCATTAAACAGAAAACACCAAAGCAACAGAGCAAAACTGAGATAATCTAGGTTCACTTCCTGGTTTCGCAGCAGATTTTCATGCTGTTCTGGTCTCCCACCTGCTAAGAGGTGATCAAGAACATCTCCTACCCTGAGCATGCAGCGCACCCTGCTTGGAGCCCTTGCCTCAGCCCGTGTTGCTCCTGCAATTCAGTTACTACGGTCAAGCACAAGCCTTGGGTATTCAGACTCCACATACCGCAACCCCCGCTTTCCAACAAAATAAGCCACCTCTCCCTGGTAAGCACCACGAGCTGACTTCAGCTCAGATCCTTCCACCAGACCCACGGACAACAAAGTAGGGGCAGCTACCTGCCTGCAGACTTCCATAACATGATATAACAAGGCTGCTATGCCCTAGGGAAGCTGCAGCAAGAATCGGCCCTGGCTCAGACAAGCTTAAGCAATAAGCTGATGATTTCTGCAAGCGCACAGTGCCAATGTCACTGGGAGGTAAGCCCAGGACGATGGCTTTGTGGAAGTTAAACTTTGTGGGCATGCAACCAGCTATTTGACCACACATCTTTTGTTATGTATCCCCTGGCTGCCGCACAGCCTATATGATCACCAGTAACATACCAAGGTACGTGCACACACACATACACCGTGCTTTTTAAAAAAATAATTCCTGAAAAGCTGCCTTTGGGAAAACATCTGCAGCTACAGACTCCTATCCACTGTCACGCCATGCTCTGAAACTCCACGCTCAGCAAAACAGAGGAATGGACCTCCAGAATAAGGAAGAGGTCTACATACGTAACCCACAGAAGTATCTAAATTAGGAGTCCGTTGCTCTTAGTGATCTTCTATAACTTTTCTTCGTAGACGTTTAAAAAAGTAAATTCAGATCTTACTTGGGCCAAAATGAAGACCTGGAGACGCCCACCTCTCCCCATTGAGTACAGAGGCTCTAAAGCTAAACGGGATGGAAGCGAGGTTTTGTTATGCTGGACAGGGAGCAGTCGCCCGCAGAGTTTGCACGCACCAAACTCTGCCCTGCACACAGCCTTGCATAATTCTTCTGCAAAATCACACCCCCAGAGCAGGCTGATAAGCAGGTTCCTCCTATCCAGGAGCGTAACTGAAAGGGCAAGGGCAGACTTGGGACTTCAAATCTTCAGGAAGCAGAGAGGACTCGCATAGAATGCCCTGAGCTGGGAGGGACCCACAAGGATCATCGAGTCCAACTCCTGCCCCTGCACAGGACAGCCCCAAATTCACACCATGAATTTACAACCAAGCAGCCCTTCCTCAGCTCTCCTTCATTGCCACCAAGGTGGTGAAGGCACCTAGCACAAGGCAACCTTACCTGCACTAGACCGGAGCAAACTGGAGGCAGCGGGGTTGATTTAGCACAGGACTCTGTCTCAGCTAATTAGCTCTGCTAATGAGTACAGCTGATACAGCCAAGCTGCTTCTGGTACCCAGCTAGATCACTGACCTACCTTTTATCCTTGCACAGCACTGCAGGCACCTCTCAGGTGACAGCAAGGGGGAAATAATATAGGAAAATTCTGAGACAAATCTACAGTTCCAGTCTAAACTGTCTTCCCTCCAACAACTTCCCCAAGAATTTGAATTCCAGATCATGCTGAGAGGACAAAAACTCACTCAGCTTCAGGATCATGAAACACAGCTTTAATCCTTGAGTCAGGTACTGAGCCTTAGGCAGCGTAACCCAGCTCTGTATAAAACTTGTGGAAAAATCCCCAAGTATTAACAGCATTATGGCACAAACTTCCATACATCAGGATTTTTTCTTACTGTGAATCTTGGATCCCAAGAAGCTCAAATTGAAATTGCAGGGGATCTAACTCACTCAGAAGAGCGACGCAGAGCTTCCTTTAGCACATCTCCTCCAAAAAGGTAACAGTGAATGTCTGTAACTGGCAATAGTGGTGAGTAAATGGTCCTGTCCCTTCCTCTTTAGGGTAGGAAAGTGCCCAAGTTTGAAGTCAGACAGTGTGGCCCTGGCTACAAGTCAGTTTTAATCAAGTGAGCTTCCAGGCGGGCGGAAAGTAAGGCATAAATGAACTTGGCTAAACCTAATTACATAAGTGAGGGGGGAAAAAAAAGCATATAAAGCATAACAAGTGAAGAGCCGTAATTCAACAGCCTACATTACAAGGGAAACATTTAAAAAAAAAAAGTCATAGTAATCTCTGAGCCCAAAATTTGATGAATTTATGAACCATCAACAGCACAACAGGTTGGAAGTCCTGACTTCGCAAGTGATCAGCACAAGACCTTCAGGGGAAGTTAAACCCTCCCCAGAATGTGCCCCGGCTTGGAGATCAGCATCACCAGGGACTTCTTCCTTGGCTCAGCAGAAGAGTACGATAAGGAAAGATTTGCTCACGTGCACATTTTTGAGAGATCTCAGCGTGTTCAAACTTGGCTATACTTCGGCACTTAAATACACTCCAGACCTGGATGGCTCAAAGGGACAGTGTTGTTTGAAATCTCCAGACCTCCAGGAAATAAATGGAAAACTTTTACAGCTAGCATGCAACAGGGGTCAAGGGCAGAGCATGTGTACAGCGTGCGAGTGTCAAGATGTACATTTAAGAAAACAGTTTTGCGCGTTGAAGTTGGAAGGGTCGTGGCCTGTCTAATCACTGGGGGACCATCTCCTCCACCCCCATCACATCGCAGGGAGGGAAACGGGGCGACTTATCTTCCACGTGCGAGCCAGGAAAACCAAAGTCATACGTTTGCCCTTTCCAATGCAAGATGATGGATGCGAAGCGGTGCATAAGGCCAGCACAGGATACATCCCTCCTTGCAGGGAAGGGGAAAGGGGGAACTCGACTGACTCAGAAACACGCAGCCTGCTCTGCCATCTGCTCCTGGAACAGCACCATCGTATAGCGGCCGTTACACAGGGCTTGTGGAAAAGTCACGATCTGGTGCCAATCCTCACTGGTTGGAGTTTCTCAGGACTATATTTAGTCCTTTTGGGGAGGAAAGGGATGTTATTGGTTGTTACTAGCACAAAAACATGTGATTCAATCGGCAATGGCACTTGATTCCACCGGACCACAGTATCATGTGAGTCCTTGTCACAGCCATGGCTCCCTGTTTCTAACTTCCCAAGCATTTTGGAGCATTATTTTTCTTATTTATCGCATGCTACACAGCACGTTGAATGAGAACAGAGACTCGCTGCATACCGAAATCTAGACCCACCGTGTCCCATCCAGATCAGAGCAAAACAGCTTGGGATTGGGAAATACAATCTGCTACACAACATGATTTAACCCATAAATCTATGATTTCACTGGCACAGCTGCTATTTTGTAACATCAGACTAGACATCAATAAGGAAAGAGTTTGCTGGCACTGTGAAAGCCTATCATGTGGCTCAGCTAATTAAAAACTGACCTAGTCCATGATCATTAAATGTTGTAATCACATGCCTGCAAGTGATTAGATGTAGAAACAGACATCCCCCCCCCCCTCCTTTTTGTTCCCATAGATCATCAGTAGAATTAAGTCTAACTCAAGGGCCCCGATGCTCAATCCTTTTCAGAAACCCCAGGGCTTAGCTTTTGTCAGAGACGAGGACCCTGGAGTTTTGACTGTTCATTGTTTCCTCTCGCTCCACGACCACGACTTTGGCAGACATGGAGGAGTTGGCATTGACTTCAGCCCCTCTGCTCTCACAGACAGTCACCACTTCCCTCTTTCACCAAATGCTTTGTACTTGAACTGGATTGCAGCCAGGGTGCTGAGGCTAATATATCTTAAGCAGTGCTAGAAAGGTGATTTAGGTGGAGGAGATACCATCAGCTATCGGAGGACAAATTCCAGCCCTGGCACTCAATCCTTGACAGGTACATGAAGACAGAGAAATTGATTTTCAATTCTCTGGAAACTTTGCACTCCCTCTTACGTTAATCTCAGGAGTACGTACGCGCGGCAGAATGGGAAAAGTTAATTAAGGGCAGATGAAAGATGATGGAAGTAGAAGAATGGATAAGAGGGGACAGATAAGAGGCAGCATGTCCCTTGGAGGATTGAGAGAGGAGGTTGGACCGAGAGCCCATAGCTTACGGGTTTCTTCAGCCCCAAGAGCCCCAAGTCTGCCCTGCACTCAAAACCCTGGTTCACAGAAGAAATTGCAAAGGGATAAAATAGCTTTTCCTGAAACTGCTATGATATGCCAGCGTGTCGTCACCATATCCCTTGTACTGGCTTCACCTATGCACAAAAAGCATCGCTGCCTCCATTCACCACGTGAAGAAGAATTTCCTCCAGATTGTGACAGTAAACAAAAAACCCCAAACCACATAAGCTCGTTTATAAATCCCTTTGCTCGCTTTGATTCATTACATTCCAATTGCCTTAGCATTTTTACTCCTCGATATCTGGATATTTGTTTAGTTTCGGGGGATTTTTTTTTTTTTATTTTTGTTTAACTTATCTCAGTGGCAACCCGCGGAGCTCACGGCCACGGTGCGATTCTGCGAGGTACGCCACATCTTCTGACAATCCAGTTTGCTGATGTTTCAGTTTAACTGAGTATCTCTGAGCATTCTCAGAAGGAACGTTTAAGTCAACTTATCTCCTTGCTTTATACTCCTTCCAATGATTTTAAAATTCACTATAGGGAAACAGCTCCAAAACATTAAAAGGCTAACCCTTTTCATTTCTCCTGCCTCTGAATTCCTTCTTATTTTGCTGCCTCCTTTATGAGGTGGATTTACTAGAATGGAAGACAACATTTCAGGCACAGGCATTCAGCCGATTTATATAATGGCAAGACATTTTCCATGTGTTTTGTATGCCTCTTAACACTTCTGTTTGCTTTTTTTTGACCACTGTTGTGTATGGTGCCAAAGGCTACATTGAGCAACCACAAAGAAGTTTAAGTACTTCTTCCCGATTAACATAATAAACTTTGAACAGAAAAATTGTAGAAGCTGCTCCAATTATTTCTTCTACTGCGGCTTACTTGGCATTTGTCAGTGAAGAATTCAACTCTTGTTCGCTTCTTTCAGCTCCCTCCTAGCACCCAAACAGTGCTCGCTTCCAGTGCCACGTCGAAGTTGAAAACAAGCCAACGCTGAAACCAGATGGCCAAAAGGCTACTGCATCTTCCAGTCCTCCTGGTCCACTGATGGGGGCAGGACCAAGGAGGAAATGAAAGGCCCAGTTAGAAGCATCATAAAAGAGCGTATACTGCACTTATCCCGGATTTGCTAGGTGTGAAAGGGGAAGGGAGCAAACACCCCGGGAAGGAGGCTCTGCATGCCTCAGTACTTGTACGTTATCAGTTTTCTAGAAGCGAAGCCTCGGACTACAAGCCAGCACGTTCACCAACAGTATGTTGTGAAGGCAGATGTACTAGAACCAGTTTGAAATTGTCCATTCCTCATAAGGACGAAGTCAAGGTCTTTCAAGTATTTCCATGAAATCAAAAACCTGACCCACTCTGGACCACCTCATGAAGAGGCCATTTAATCAGCTCATGGAAACCCAAGTTCAGATCACATACAGGAGGGTCAACCTTTCTAAAGGTAGGAGAAATAATTTATACAAAGAAAAGCATTGAGAATGGCAGAAATTATGTATTTACGCATGTGCTGTATAACATGACTAGATTTCACCAAATCCAGAGAAATTTGCCTTAACAAAGCCCATTTACCCACCTATGAGCTACATTACTGACAAGTTTCCTCCCATTCTAACCAGAAGCTCAGTGATTTCTTAACAGTATTGATTATTATTAAGAATTAACATTTTAAAACTCTGGCCTGGTTTTTTTGGGGTGGGGGGAAGCTATGTGACTTGGGATATACCATGTATGGCTCTTGCCTCTGTTGGTGTCCTGGTTTCAGCTGGGATAGAGTTAATTTTCTTCTCAGCAGCTGGCAGAGCGCTGTGGTTTGGATTTAGTATGAGAATGATGTTGATAATGCAGTGGTGTTTTAGCTGTCGCTAAGTAGGGTTTACACTAAGTCAAGGACTTTTCAGCCTCCCACGCTCTGCCACGTGCACAAGAAGCCGGGAGGGGACACAGCTGGGACAGCTGACCCCAACTGGCCAAAGGGCTATTTCCATACCATATGACATCATGCTCAATACATAAACTGGGGGGAAGTTGGCCAGGGGCAACAGTTGCTGCTCAGGGACGGGCTGGGCATCAGTCAGCAGGTGGTGAGCAATTACATACAAAGCATGTGATGCATATTATTATATTATTCTACTTTATTTTGTTTCAATTATTAAACTGTTCTTATCTTAACCCATGAGTTTTCTCACTTCTACTCTTCCAGTTCCCACCCCCATCACACTGAGTGGGGGTGAGCGAGCAGCTTAGCTGCTGGCTGGGGCTAAACCATGACACTATGAATAATCTCTTAGTAATCACATTTACCTATGTCTGAAAATGGTAGAATAATCTCCACAGGTAAACGCAGTTGCCCAGACTGCTCCATCCAAACTAAGCTGTGTGGCTAGACCGTAGATATACAGTTTAATATCACATTTGTGTTTTTTTTCTCTCGAAAGCCTGTTAAAGACTGCAGCTCTCATTTCAGTGCCAACGTGAATGACATTATTTCTTGGAAGGACACACATATGGACTGGCATAAAGTCAATAATTAGCCTAGATCATAAGCACTCGGTATGTCAAGATTTCAACATGTCGCTCACTAGTAGTTCACACAACTCCCAGAGCTTCTACTGAAAGACGTGTCACCTTCATGCCAGGATGCTACTTTCTGCCCCACTGCATGCCAATCACAAGTGGAAATATTTCATCTTGCAGCTGAGAAACTTGGGTAGGAGGATCATGTTTCCTACCTCACTCTTGGATTATTTCTCTTCAAGTCTCTCTGGACATGTTCCATCATTACTGTCTTGGCCACCCTTCCCTCTTTTTGCCCTATATCCAGCATACAGTTCTTCCCCCGACCCAGCCAATACTCTCTTCTGGCAAAAGCGCTTCCTGCTCTACACCCCCTCTGAATCAAGATGAGTTTTAGGTTTCTTCACCTGACTGGTTACTCACATGTCTTCAAAGCTTCCCAGAAAGTCTTTCAAACCTCACCCAAGCAAAGCCTTTTTAATTGCTCTTCTGCACTATTTCCTTGCGTTGCATGCTACATAAGATGTACAGTATAAAAAAGGCATCACCAGCAGAGAGAAAGAAGTCATTATCCCGCTCTACTTGGCACTTGTCAGTCCACACCTGGAGTGCTGTGTACAGTTCTGGTCCCTCTTAACAAGAGGGATGTGGCCAGGCTGGAAGGGGTCCAGAGAAGGGCCACCAGGATGACCAAAGGACCGGGAAGCTGCCGTACGAGGACAGGCTGGGAGAGCTGGGCTTGTTCAGCCTTGAGAAAAGGAGGCTCACAGGGGATCTCATCCCCACGTACCAGGACTTAAGGGGCAGCTACAAAGAAGATGGAGGTTCCCTTTTCACAAGGAGTCCCATGGAGAGGACAAGGGAGATGGACACAAGTTGCTCTTGGGGAGATTCCGATTAGACATGAGAGGGAAATTTTTCACACTGAGGACAGTCACCGTTGGAATAATCTCCCCAGGGAAGGGGTTGACTCGGCCACGTTGGGCACCTTCAGGAGTCGGCTGGACAGGGTGCTGGGCCATCTTGTCTAGGCTGGGCTCTTCCCAGAAAGGTTGGGCTAGATGATCCCTGAGGTCCCTTCCCACCTGGGATTCTGTGATAACATAAAAAGACACCTTATTTTTCTTGCACACTTTTCCTTTTTACTACAAACTGCAGTTCTTCCATTATTCGTAAAGCAGAAAAGCACTTTAGTAGAAAGGCCAACTCCCAAGAGGCTGTTGGATTTACTGAGCATTGACAAGGCTCTTGGTGCTCTGCTAATACAGAAAAGAAAGAGGATCTCCCTCTCTGAACTGCTCATGAGCTAAACTCGAGATGACAGGATTATGGCAGTGTTAAGCAGCGATCTGGCTCTGCACAACCCCCAGAAGATGACATGTTCCCAACCCTTACGGCACTTAAGAGGCCAGAGAGATGTACCGTATAAAACAAGCTCTGAAGGAAAGGCTTCTTGGAGAATTTTTTCTTAGGTATTTAGGCTGCAGTTCAGCATGTTATTTCAGCCTGAGACTAGTCTCACCAGACACAAGGAGGTTAGTCCCATGCCTTAACCCAGGAATGGGCTTAGCTACACTGCTGAACTGGGACTTCTTGGATTTACGTTGGGTCAAAAACCGTACTTGCAGCAGGGGAGACCAGTGAATCAGACACAGGATGAACCAAGACCCAACCTCCCAGCTGTGCTGGGCGTTTATCATCATTTTACACTCCAACATCTCATCACCGGATGATGTCATACAAGACCTGCATGCATACATCCAGCAGGCTCACTTTAAGGAGGTCCAATGTGCAAAACAAGCAACCGATTTTCTTAAGCGCTGTTTTTGCATAGAGTAGAAGCAGCCAGCTCCAGAAGCTTTATGCAGTCCAACTTGTAGGCATTAAAGAGGTCCAAGGTTGTTATTACTCGATTATGCAGAGATTCCCCTGTGTTCAGTCCCACTTCATTGCAAAGGTCAGAGCTCCACAGACTGAACATTAGTTATAGACCAAATTAGCATTACATGCAACAGTGAAGATTGCACTAAACGAGATTCAGCCCATCAAAAACAAGACAGTCAAGAAGATTTATGCATCCTTTTCATACTTAGTGTCTAACACCAGCAGCTATATGCCAGTCCAATGACATTTCATATGGCATTTAACTCCAAGTCCAGAGCTATTACGTACCCCAGGTGTGCCCCAGTGCAATGGCCCAGACCGCGCTCTCCGTGCTGTGAAAGCAGAGTAAATTCCCAAAGATATGGCAATAAATGGCACAAGGAGCTGCTCATCTACTACATCATTTGGTTTTTTTTTTCAAAATGAGTAATTAAAAAAACAAGATACAGGTCTGGCAATGGGTCCAGTCCTTCAGCCCCAGTCTCGAGAAGAGGAGGCTGAGGGGAGACCTTATCGCTCCCTACAACTGGCCTGAGAGGAGGTTGTAGCGAGGTGGGGGTCAATCTCTTCTCCCTAGTAACAAGCGATAGGATGAGAGGAAACGGCCTCAAGCTGCGTCAGGGCAAGTTTAGGTTGGACATTAGAAAAAACTTCACCAAAAGGGTTGTCAAAGATTGGCACAGGCTGCCCAGGGAGGTGGTGGCGTCTCCATCCCTGGAGGTATTTAAGAGAAGGGTAGACGGGGTGCTTGAGGATATGGTTTAGTGGTGGACTTGGCAGTGATAGGTTAGCGGTTGGACTCGATCTTAAGGGTCTTTTCCAACCTTAACAATTCTATGATTCTGTAAGAAACCCTATTCACAACCTGGTTAAGTTTAACACAGCCTCTGTATTAAAATTTGCATGAGTTTGGGCTCTGGGGCTCCTGCTAAACAGCACTAGAACCTCCCCCTGTTGAAGGGGAAAAGTCCTCCATTCCAGTCTACTTCCATCTGTTCCTGGCACACGTCAGTGTTTCTCATTTTTAAGAGCCCAACCCTTGAGATATTTATCTAAATCGATTATGTACCTACATGAGGCTAATGGAAACACACCCAAAATCCATACTGCTTCTGGGGCCAAAGGCAGGGAAGAGGCATCCAACCATCACTGCAGAGGCTGGCACTTGCCCTAGTCAGGTTGTTCTCACATTCTTCTAGCTCTGCAAATAGCAACGCTGTTGCACAATATGCAAAATAAGCGTGCTTAGAGACTCCTACGTAGAAAAGAATAAATGCTTTGCTTTCTGATAACATAAAAAAAAAAAAAACTACAGAATGGGAAAACTCTAGGAAAAAACCTCAATACTATAAAATCCTGGAAAATAATTAATAGATTTTTCTGTGCTTTCATAATAGCATTCACTTGGGTAACCATAAAAAGTGATTATGGTAGTAAAAAAAGATGAATAATTTATTATAAATCACAAACTATTCCCTTCCAGAATTCTAAGATGACTACATGCATATGAAAATAATCTCTTAAAAGTATATGTTTGCTGTAGCCATTGGGCCAGAAAAGTCTGCCAGTCTTTGTAGCTTTACTGGATTTCTTCCCCGCTCCCCTCCAAGTTTTCCTGGGGAACTGAATTTAAATAGGAGTAACAACCTGATCATACTGGCAGCCCATTGTATCTGCAAGGCTGCTTAAGCTATGTCTTCCCATTTCTTTAGCACAGGGCTCAGTTTTGCTGCGTTTCAAAACACTGAGCAAGTTGGGGGAATGGCACGTTGACTCCCTCCCCAACACCAGCACCTTCTCAACATATAAAAACGGATACCCAGTATACACTCGCTCGCAAGTTTCGCCTGCAGCAGCAGCAGCCAGAACTGCAAGCATCATTTTTGTACGGACTGACCATCACAGCGACTGTTAAGAATCGGGGAATAAGTCAGTTATTTGCAAGACACCACCACACCGAAATCTGAGAGGGGAACATTTCGTCACTGAGAGCTGAATAAACTGTTAAAACCTTTACAGACCTTGGTGTTATTCACAGAGACTGCAAAGTCCCGTGGCTGCTTCACGCAAAGGGGCTGTTCTGGTCCAGTTACCCAGCCTTGCCGTAGCCAGAATCTATCCTCTTCCATCAGTAGCCAGTCAGGTCCCAACTGGCGTCAGCCTCAGTTCCAGCCTCCATCTCCGACGCGTTAGCATTTCCTACACCTATATTTGCTAAACAGAAACCCTTCCGTTTTCAGGAGTTTTCTCCTAATGCACACACTAAGGGGCCAAACTCACCACATTTATTTAACAAGACAAACATGCTAAGTTCTCAAAGTCTATTCAAACACTTCCAATGCGTTTGTTTATGCAAATACAACCTCTGAGCATCTCCTTTAACCCGGGTCCCAAACTTCTCTGCTAGTTCTGTCCCCACTTTAAGAGATGATCTTTTCTTTTAGGCCGTACCAAGATCCCATGAGAGATACGCATAAGAAATTGTTGCGTTCTGTTAAGCACACGGTAGTCTCCACCCCTTTTCACCAGGGAAGATGGGCCCTTTCTAACTTCCCACCTATGCAACGCTGCCACGGCTCAGCCCAAGCACGCCAGTGCAAGTCACCTTTCACATGGAGAAAGAGAGACCTTGGAAGTTCTTCAGGGGCTTCCATATACAAAAATAAACATCAAAAGAGTAAAAAAAAAAAAAGCCATGAACTTGAAAATAGGCTTTTCATGGGTGACTCAGTGAACCTATGGTCTCTATGACAAAGGACAAAACATAAGAGAAAAGGGAGAAGAGAATAGAGCTGCTGCTCATCGGGAGAACATGACAAGGACCAGCAACGAGGAAGCCCCGAACTGGAGATGCAATAACCCAGCAGTTACTAATTTAGAGTGGATGCTCCTCGTTACCAAAGCCGCCCTCTCTCCACAACTGCCTATGGCAGCAGGCTCCACAGAAGCCTGGAGTTATCATAACACCAGGATTACCAATGAGTACAGACAGGAGAAAAATAAGAGAAGCTGCTTCCAAAACAAACAGTCATAATTCAGTATTTGAGACTTCACAAATTACCTATTGAAAATACTAGAAGCTAGATCTTAATAAAGCGTAACTGCCTGGTTTGGATTTCACAGATGTTAGAAGTGTTTGCAATCTGGAATTAAACTTGGCTAATCTAAACCATAAATATGAACCATCATTTGGATTATATCTGTAACCCTCTGGTTCAATCCTCAGCTCATTTTTCTAGTTTAACAAGCGACAAATAAACCTTCGAGAAAGAAAGAATTTTGTCAGTGTCTAGTGTAATCTACTATTAAGTAAGTCCTCACACAAACCATAATAAAATGAAATTTATTGTAGTTTGTAAAATGTGATTCCCCACCTTGATAATTAAAAAGATATTGTAATAAAAGTCTTTAGTCCTTGTGTGCTCACATTTGTTAAGATCTGATTTTTATCCGAGCAGAAGGATTGTAAGACCACGGAATCACTGTTACAGCCTTTGCATGCAAATGCAATGTCAGGAGACAGTTTTGGTGTTACATCCATAAGAAAGAGGAAGTTTAGAGCTCCGAGCCCTCAGCAGCCACCTGCGTGCTACTGGAGCAGCCCCAACCACTGCAGACCACACCAGACCACCATGGACCAGCCCTGCACTCCGTGGCATGAGCCCGGCCTCCCAGCAAGGGCACCAGGGCATCACTCAACTACACTGCTTCCATCTGAAGACCTCTGCACCGCTTCCAACGTACACAGATCCTCGGTCTTCAGATTCAATGGCAAGTTTGGAGCAAAGGCTCTGGTAGTCAAGTAACAGGCAGAAGAATCAGGTGCAGCTTTGGCCCTTCCAACCTGCATGGTTAGCTGATACCCAGGATCTTCTCGCCTGGTTTCCACGAGAAAGAGTCAAATAGTTTCCTGTTGAACTGAAAAACGTGCACGCAAAGTCCTTTTACCCAACTCAAGTAGGAACAGAAGGAGAATTTCCTCGTAGACATTTCCAAGCCTACCTTCATAGCCTGAGAAGCCTCTCATTCTCTTGGCATCTTCTTGGGGCACCACACCATCACTGCCGAGGATCTTTCCTGGCCCATTTGCCACTTCTGACACACACAGACTCGCACGCCCGCAAGCCAGTGGGGGTTCCAGCCCTGTACTCACAGCCACGCTCTGGGAAAACCCTTCAAATTACCCCGAGCCTGTTCAGATTCAGGCTTTCTGAAAGGCTGGTGCTTTGAGTGGTGCCTTCTATCATTCCAGGTATCTCGGCCGCAAAGGAAGTTAGATTGTTTCTCCCACCCAGCTGGTTCAAGAGGTGGTAAGATCCTCTCACTATGAACGGAGGAGCTACCAACCACTGCTCAGAAGGACCCCTCTGGAACGTGCGTCCTCATAAGCAGTGCCTGGTGCAAGATGCCTGCTGGAAGCAAAACGGGACCAAGCACGGGGAAATGCCATCAACTGCAACGCACCGGCCGACAGCGAGATCCTGAAGGGCAGACGCTGCACCTCACGTGCAGCCCTGCCGAACGGGACCCTGCGGCCCAGGGGCTCACCCACATGGACATCATCTCCGGCTTATGCAATTCCCCTCTCCTTATGACTTCCCTTGGCTGAACGCAAGCATCCTGGATCTGAACATTGAATCTCAGCCTTTGGAGTAAGCTCAAAGGGAACCCAACTGCAAAATACAAATTCTTCATCCAAACACATCACCCTTCCTAAAAATCAGGCAAAACACACCCAATTCTAGAAAGTGCCCGAACTCAATGTTTATTTCACATGCATTCCTCCACCTCATCAGAGATTAAATACATCTCGCTAGGAAAACACTCCCATAACACAGCATTTTAAAAAAACAAAACAAAACAAAACCAGACTTTACTCTCTCCTTCTACAGCAACAAAGTTTGGAGGCACCAGAGAAGCAGGGTTATAAGCCTTATAAAAGGTTTAAGTCTTACCCCTAAATACATTGAGAAAGCAAGCACCCCCCAACCCAAGGCGACTCCCAGCACAGGTTCCTCTCCAACAGCACTCTGCCCCTTGCAGCATGAGGTAACCAAAGTACGCGCCACATGCGGTCATCTCTGATTCACCGTGTTCAAAGGGCATTGATTTGGAGGTGCCTTTATTACAACACGAGAAATGCTGTAGTGCTTCTTGACTAACACACATGCCGGCGTGATACACGCTGGTCTGTAATTAAGTTTAATTGTTCATATCTAGCCATATATAAAAAGAACATATCTCCATAAAGCACCAAGGAGCTCTAGGCTGGATAACTGTACTCAGGTAAGTCCCTGTAGAAAGAGAAGACAAACTAGTAGCTGAAGGAGTAGCCAAGAGTAAAACACAGCAACAGACAGAGATAAAACATCACAAGGACCATTGGCACCATAGGGAGACTGCAATTTATTATACAGAGCCCACCCAGCAAAGTGGTTGGGTTTTTGCATAGCAACTGGCCAGGACTGGAGGGAAGACCATGCTAAAAGAGCAGCCCAGGAGAGAGCACACAGGTTTCTCTCATTTGTAGAGTCTATGGCAAACCAAGGACTTCAACTTCACCGTGCATTTGAAGCAGTCCTACCACAGTGACAAGCGGCGCCGCAAAAAACACGAAATACACGAGTATTCAACAGCAACACACGGTGAATCTTTTCTGTTGGGACCATTCTGAAATTGCATTCTACGCCTTCACCTCCAGTTTCTGGCACATGAGCACAGTTGCTGCCATCTGCGCGCAAATCAGCGGAATCTGTGCTAGCTACAGCATGGAAGTCAGGAAAACAGGCAAAACCTTTAGGCTTTTCCCCCCCTCTACTAGAATAAAGAAATTAATTCAGTGTATTGAACTACAAAGTATAAAAAAAGTGCTCATTCATCTACATATTTTGAAATATCAGTACCCAAAAGCCTCTACAGCCCATGTGCTACATAGAACACCAGGAGGGAAAAGAGAGCAGAGCGACATGTGGTGACAGGTCAGTCTTAATTTCTTACTGACACTCCAAAAATTATGTCTAGTTTGGAAGAGGGTTTATCATTTCCAGCTCATCTCTGCACTGCACACGAGAGGGCACTGTTCTGTAGGCTCAGGGGATAAAGCAGCACAAATTAATCATGTGCTGCAGATGAAAATTGTTGTGCTAGCGCCAAGCAATTAGACCTTCTCTGGAGAATTAACTGCATAGCTAGAAGCAAACCTGACAATTAAATCAGCATCTTCAAACACCTTAGGTGCTGATCACTGAAGTGGAAGGATTATTACCGCCCCCCCCCCCCCCCTTATTTTTTTGTCCTCGAGAAAAGGCAGAAAATCAAGCCATTTACCTTACTGCAGTTATCAACGTTCTCATTTTTCAGACATTACAAGGCTGGAGGTGACTCCACACAGGACAACAGCTTTTTGCTGCGGGTACCTGTTCCGCAGAAGCCAGGGGCGACAGACACTACACACAGCGTGTCTTTAGTGACGGTCTTTAGACCGTCAGACGACTCTCGGGTCCAACCCAGGCTGGATAAGCCATTCAAATTTACCCGAGTATTTAAGGTTTAAGCAAATAGATCCAAACATTTTCTAATTAAATCTAGCGGCAAAGCAACCGGTTAGAGGTCGGAGTGACGCTGTAGTGCCTCGAACTCGTACGTCAGGCAGCAACAGGCGCGAACGCTTCAAGTATCCTTGTCTGCTACTAAGCGGATGCAGAAGAAACAGGAGGGACAGACGCAGGTTTCTGGCCAAAAAAGCAAGCTAGCAGGCAGACGTAGCGACGGTCAGAAAGCACACAGAGCTGTAGTCGCTCAAGACTAAACGCTACTGATGTTCATTCGGTTTAGCAAAACCATTCCGGATTTACCTTGCCACGGACCACGCGGGCTGCGCTTTGCCTTCGTCCCCAGACCGACACCCTTCCATTACCTGCAGCACTGCTGACACGCTCTCGGCCCTCCGAGCACGAGCGCACGGCATTCATTATCGCCCTCCTCCCCCCCGTAACTCACCCAAACAAAATCAACAGGAAAGGGTATTTTATTATTTAAAACATAGTCATCCACCTCCTGTCCAGTCCCGGCTTCTGTATTTCTCTTGCAGCACGTGTTGACAGATGCCTCGTTCCTCACGCTACCAGGAATTTCTGCAACGGGGCAAAGACAGACTATGGCCTTGAAAAAATAAGCGAGGCACGAAATTGCTACCTGTTCATTTGGTCTAAAAAGAAACGTATGCACAGCTGCTCCGGAGACAATAACGTTCCTGCTGAGGAACTTGGACCAATGCCTCCATATCAGATTACCTGTACCCCAGAGCATTTTATTTCCCTCCCATTCACTTTTTAGCTTTCCAAATCTTAGAGATACGTAGCCAAAAACACACATCAGTCTAGTCATCGTGTGTTTTTTCCTCTTTCTCTGCTAGAGGACCAAGCGAGCGCCACGCCATACGAAGAGCAGCGCGTTTCGGGTCGGGCGCCCCGAGCCCACCGGTGCCCGCCGCGCCGCGGGGCACAGCCCGCCACTGCCGCCGGGGCAAGCGCTGCTCTCCGCCGTCCCGGGGACCGCAGCCAGCTCAGCGCGCCCCGCTGACCCCCTTACCCCCAAAAGGGACTTCACAGCAGAACAAGCGCTGCATAAAGCCCCTGCTTTAGAGGCATCCTGCGAGCGCCATGTTGATTGTCAAGTGGAGGCTTCTCTTATATAAAATAACCTGAAGATATTCTCAGTCCAGCAGTGCTGTGTGTTACCAAGGACAGAGTGCACGCCTGGAACAAAAATCTTTTGTCCTTAGGTAGCCTGTGAACTTCCTGAACTCATCCGAGCCTACGAATCAGGAGTTCATCTCTACATGCCACACTGAGGGATATTCATGTCTCCCTTGCCAATGCTCTCGATTACTATGGAGTCATTATATCATCATCTCCATTTCAGAGAGATGTTTCAAACATCTGGTTAGCTTTAAATGCACAAAACCACATGCACGCACCAGTATTTTTCACGTTAATCCGCTTCTCCCATGGTTATGAGAGAACACAAGATCAGATGAACCTCAGTGACTCCTGATTGATGATGGACAGTTTGTTTAGATTTCAGATGACAACAGTAAGGTATTTCCTCTCCTGCTGCAGCCAACAACAACAACAACAGAAAAAAAGAGAGAACACCACCGAAACCCCTAATCATGAGTCACGGACTCCGAGCCTGCTGTCTCCGGGCCACATGAGCTACAGAGGTAATAACATCGCAGCAACAACCACGCCGCATCCTTCATCCTTTTTCCAAAGGGGTGCAGATGGATAACATTACCTTACCTGTTGCTTCGCGGCACTTACCTCCAATCTGGAAACCATTTAACACAACAGAGATAATTGAACTTGCTTACTCAATTCTACGATAATAGAAGCGAAATGGAATTTGACCGAAAGGCAAGGCGGGCACGTTGCAGCCTGCAAAAGAAAATGCTCTGATATTTTCAGGGACTCCAGGGAGCAGAGCATCACTGGGATCAATCCCCCAGCTTCATCATGATATAGCGTAGCGCTGGATTAGAACAAGAAATCATCACAAGTCACGTAACTGACCTGAAAATATTGCTTCCTGGTTTTGTTACCCAAAGCCTAAAATATTTGCATTCTCAACTAAAGCCTTTCTTTTGATAAGTGAATAAAAACGTTGGGTGGGTGGGAGATTTATTGTCACTCTCTGCCTCACCAGAACTAGCTCTTCTGATGGAACAGTGGGAACATGACAAACAGAATGGTACCTACACGGATGTCTTAAGAATCAGACATGAAAGGAAGGAAAAACATACCCCGAGTTTCCCTTGCCTTGACAAAACCAGCCTGCCCATGTTTCAGAGCTCCTGGAGCAAGGCATAAAACCGCCCTCGATTTCAAAAATTCATCCTGCAAAACCACCTAAAGATACCCAAGAACCAACTGCTTTACTTGACCAGTCTCATCTAAGTATTCTCTCATTAGAGATCTGAAAATAAAACTCCAAAGCTATACAGTGATAACGAGCATGAGCCCCAAGTGCTTCAGCTCCTTTGATGAGCACACGAGGGAGAACAGAGACAAGGTGAGCTGAGCCAACACCGCCTGTTGCAACACTCCAGCCAACAAGGACGTTATTGCAGTTGCAAGTCTCAGTCTCTCCTTTTAATCTCAAGGAACACCAGTCCTTTCCAGTAGAATATAACAGGATTTTCAAATGCATTTATTCATAAAGCTTTGAGTCCTGCAGGGACCATGATATCATCTGTTCTGACCTCCTGCAGCACCCCAACCATCACATTTCACCCACTCACCGGCTGCATAAAGCCCCAGCGCTAAAGCCCTACGATTAAAGCTTCATTTGGGTCCTGGCAAAAGCACCCCTCCGATGCACGCAGGCTTGATTTGACAAGCACCAAGAGACAGTAAATCCTCTGTGGCATTCCTACTTAGAAACACGTGCTTCATATCTAAGTTTAAATGTGTTGGGTTTTAGCTTCCAGCTAGGATTCTCACTATATCTTTTCCTTTTGTTTCCAAAATTTTCTCTCTCAAAATGATCCCAGTGCATAAATATCAAGTCACTTTTTTCCCCCTCCATAAATTCAGTAGATTAAGAGGCTTTTAAATATCTTGCTTTCCCCAGCTTTCAAATAATTTGCCTATCTCTTTTCCAGATTGACTTCTATTTGTGGACCTCTTTTTGAAAAGAAAAAACCAAACCCACACGGTTTGGTTGGGGAGCACAAGGCTCTCCTGCATACGCATCCCAGCATCACGCTGGCCTTTTTCACTTGCCAGCCTCGCACACCAGGAGCTCATTCTGGCCTTCGCAAAGGCATTTATTCCTGCAGCAGAGCCAGCAGTGCCATTGGTACCACCCGCTCCCAGATGTAGAGCTACATCTGCATCAAAGCGTGTGTTATTTCCAGGGGCTGAGCTTACCAAGCCTTCCAGACCACACGGTATTACTTCTTTAGTCACCGCTACGCGCTTCCCAGCCAAGGGGTGAGCTGTACAATAGCTTCATCAGCAGTAATTTTATCATGACTTTAGGTCGCTGATGAGACGATGGAATAACAACGCGCCAAGCTCCACGAAGCCCAGCAAGCAACCTCTCGTTTCACGAGGGCTCCCCGATGATGACTGGTTTTTTTTTTTCAGACGTATCAGCCAATTCTTAATCCGCTTGGTGTGTGCGCACTGTGCCGTAAAATGCTAATTGCTTTCTTCAGATGCACTTCCAGCACTTCACAAAAACATCCAACTTTATTTCAGCTACCTTTGTCAACAAAATCCTTACAGAATGAGGCAACTTTTGTTTGACAGTTGACCTCTGTTCAAAAAAAAAAAGTGTCCACTAAAACCCACATTTGTCTACAGAACTACAACTGGAACAGTTTTCACGCTTTCTTCTCCAGTACAGGAAAACTCACAGGGAAACAGAGCAAGCAGTCAAGTAGTGATAGGTTACTCAGTGCTTAAGCCCAATCTATCCAAGTATCAAAGGCAACAGCTGCTTTTCCCAGTACTTTGTGAAGAGAGAAGCAGAAAACCAGATAAAAGTATCCATCAGCGCAGGGCACCCAGAGCAGAGAATTTGGAACTCCCAGGAGGTAATCATCATTCAGTAACAGCTCTCCAGAAGCACAGGTATTAACCCCTAATTGCTTCAAGAACGCTCAAAACTGAAAGGTAAATACAGTCTCCACGTTTCCCTAATGTTGGTCAAACACTGCTCCGTTCATTTATCCAGCAAATCCAGCTCGCAGTTTAAGTCAACAATCTATAAAAAGACTGCGATTCTTCCACAAATTTCTCCAGGCTTTCGCTCTGATGAATAGCCTGAACAGGAAAAACTGGAGCTGCTACAGACAGAAACGAGTTGCTACGAGTCTGGGCTACCAGTGCCACTCAATTAATCAAACCCAGGCCAGTTGCTTTCATTTCTATCCCAGACCTGACGATGAAAAGCTTAGCCAAATTACAAGCCTTCCCAACTTGTTTGCCAGTTGCCCACCAAACAGCTATAAACATTCAACGAGCCTCTTTGGTGAGTAATCGGAAGAGAATTCGCAAGCGGCCGTGCAAGCGCTTTCGACGTGGATTCTCTTGTGAATATTTACTCGCACAAGTATGCGACGTGATGCTGCTTTCCCACAAATGTTCTTGCCAATGCGATTTTTGCTCGTCCGAAGCGGTTGGGGAATAAACAGAGAAGTGTGGTCAAAAAATACCAGCAAAGCAGATCAGCTAATTCTGGATGGAAAAACATTCGCGGAGGATGATCCCTACCGTGTGACGGGGAATGGCTCAGTGCCTACGCACCGCATCATTTTCCCTGTGCAGGGCAAGAGGGCAAATTTGACTCACTTTCTTCTCCCCTCTCTTACTTTTGCAGCGGGACGTTCGTTTCCAAGCGGAAATAGTTAGAGGTAACATATAGTAGTAAATACCAATAAAAACACATATGAAAACTATCATGTAAATGGGTGAAGTACTTCACACAGTTTAACCGTAGAGCCAGAACTCAGCGTTGCCTTGGGCTCTGTGGTCATCAGAGCATGCCATAACTTCAACGCGATGAAAAGAGACTGGGGATCAGTTCAACAAAAATATTGAAGTATTTCAGACACTTCAGAAATGTGGGATGTCTCAGGTCACACATGGGGCTTTTCCTCCTGACATGCTACATCTGTGATAAGAAACAGCTGGGGAGTCGATCGCTTTTCACAGGCACGGCGCTCACAGTTGTGAGAGCGCAACCGAAACCAGCAGGGATGCCGGGGTCCCTTATCCAGCCCTCATCACATGCTCCTCGAGCCATTAGAAATAAAGATCCTGGTTTCTGCAAGGCCTCCACGTACCATTCGATTCACTCTGAACAACAACAATACCCAGTCCCAATTTCCAAGGGCCCCGTCACCCCCCAGCTTCCATGAGCAGAGGCACCTCCTTGCAATTAAAAAAATATTGGGATGCCAGCAGGAGGGAGGCAAACTGTGGAGCCCGGTCTCCTGAAAGCAGGATTAGAATCCAAACGCCGTATCTATCAGAGCGTAAAGACGTTGAGGTGGCACGAAATGGAAAGACAGCACAGAGAGCACAAACGCGCAATGGCAGAAAAGTAGTACCTGGTGGAGGTGTTCAGGAGATGAATTCACACGGGACAGAATCGGCGTGTTGACTCAATAATCCTACCCAGAGAGAGAGAGAAGAAAAAGTAATTAATACTTTTTCAGAATTTAAAATACCTTCCATAACTGAGTAAAATAAAGGTCATTTAACTTGTAAAACCTGTCAACACTTACTAAGCACAACTATTTAGTAGAGACCTTGTTTTCTCTTTACACCACGAACTTCTTTCTGTCCTACAAAGGGAACTTACAATAATATTAATTATTCAGCTGCCTTCTATCCTCCAAAAACATTTTGTTCTAAAAATGAAATGCTTGGAAGAAATATCTGAAATAATCTTTTAAAACAAAAAAAAAAATCTTACAACACAAGAGCTTCATAAAGAGGCTTCCTCAGCAGCGGGTTCCTTCACACCAGTATGAAGTCTGTCAGGCAATTTCTTGGTAGCACAAGCACTAGCAACGATCGTACAAGCCCATCCACTCCTCAGAAGTTTGCAAAAGCTTTCATAAAAGGCTACTTTTTAAAGTTTTTTAATAAACTCCGCATTTAAAAAAAAAAAGCCCCAAAACACTTAAACAAGCACCTAAAACTTCAGGGACAGGGTTGTGATTTCCATTAACGGTGTCCCCCATAAGCGTAGACGGCTTAACAATCAGCCCGTTTCATTAGAGCAGCAAGAACAAGGTTCAAAATCCAGATGCCACTAAAACCCAAGCAAGCTCCTTAACTGTTTGAGATGAGACTGTCTCTTCTTGCCTCTAATACGAGCAGATGCAAGAGAGAGTCTCCGGAGGAGCTGGCGTGCACCGGGACAAGGCGCGCTCATCCCATCGCTGCTCCCCTGCGCCCATGCTGCCAGCGCCCGCTGTTTGCTCCACAAGTCTCCAAACGTTTGGTGCATCCTTTAAAAGTCTCAACACCCAAAAGCTCACATGTCAGCAGAAATTTCTGCTATGCCATTAAAACTAGATGACAAGTCCCAAACCACCGGGGTTGCAGAGAAATCCAGAAGGCAGGTATCGATTTCACCCAGAACCACAGCCGTCAGAAAGCAAGCTGAAATACCCCTATATTTAGTTATTTATTATAAATCTTATGATTTTTAGCAACCGACTCATGATTTCTAAGTGTGCAGGGTTGGCAGGGCCACAAATCCTTTTGACTCATAACATTCGCGGGGGAATCCCCAACTGGCCTTCGTTCCCCACCCACTCGGGGAGTGCTGATGCAAAGGCGGCTTCTACCAGGTCCATAAACACGTCTGGAAGGGAACGTGCCTCCCCATTCATTATGGCCATCAGAGATTTCTTTGTCAGTGTATCTATGGCAAAGCTATTGCACAATAAACAACATGAAGTGTCCCGTTAAAATACAGCCAGTGTTTTGAAATCATACAAAGAATGCTGAAAGATAAATATTTATGGGGTTTGATGAACTGCAGCACTGTGCTAATGAAATCAAGACTTAAGAAATGTGCTTGGACCATCCTTTACCCAAAATGAGTAAGGCTTCGTTGTAAATATTGCTATTCAAAGAAAGAATTTATACACTGTCTCAATGGCAGAGAGAGTACACATGGTAATTGAAGGCGGAGAGTGGAATCTTTTAACCGAACTGCAGTGAGAAATACTAAGCCAACCGTGCCAACCGTTTCCTCCCCCTCAGCATCACTTGGCCAGCGGTGACAAGGTGGGCCGTTATCATCAGCGCAGAACAACACCCGAACAGGGGCTAATCCCAACAAGCGGTGCATTCATTTCAACTCCGTTTCCCCTAGTTCAGGTGCTGCTCGAGATGCAGGAGAGAAGGAGAGCCCTTTCGGGAAGGCGAGGTGACAGCCACAGAGACCGCGGGAGCCAAGCCGAGGACGTCTTCCTGCGCCCAGCAAATGGGGATCCCCCTCTCGACCCCGGGTTGGTTCAAATCCACTAGATGGCAAGAACTTCCACGCGCGGTATTTAATCTCGGCCTAAGGATGGGGAAGCCAGCGCCGTTGGGAAGCTAACCCCTCTAATGCTCTGAAAGCGCTTTGAGATTCTGCGGCACAAGAGTTACAACTGCAAAGCAGCACCAAGCCTCAGCTCCTCTCCAGTGAGCCCTTGCTGCAAATTCACAGGCTGGACTCTTTCGCAGACATCCTGCTTTTCCCACCCCGTAAAATGCTATTCCAGAAATTCCATATAAACGCCTTTCTTGTTGCGTTACACTCCCCCAGCAAAGAGTAAGCCAGATAAGAAATGCCTGCCTGAGAGTGTTACGGTCATACTTTTAACTCATCTGAACTTCAAAGAGAAAAACTGCTCATCCCAGCAAATATTTGCTACAGCCCCTACCTCCAGTGGCTTTCAGGTGTCTGATAATCAAGTTATGCCATGAAACACATGCAAATTAACGGATTCCCCAAACATTCTTAGGTGGCTGATAAGCTTCTTAACCCCACTGACCTTCTAAACCCCAAAACGATCAGCAAGGAAGATTAAAAAAAAACCAAACCACCACCACCAACATATGGTAGCACATTTGAACACAATGGTTTTAAAAGGAAACAAAAGCTCTCTGTAGACTCCACATCCTCTAAATCCATTCTGTGAACAGATAAAAGCCACATTGTAGTCGAGTCTCCACCTAAACGGCTAAAGCAAAATCTAGGTCAGCGTGCTCTCATAGGAACTGATATATTAATCAGTGGCGCTTCCAAAGGGGTTTTTGACTAATGCAGTGTTTTTATATAGGAACTGGCAGCCACCACCTTTTGCAACTCAATACTCTCTCAAAGGCTCAAGGAGCCAAAAGTTACACTCGAAAAGTGCTTTTAAGCCGGTTGGAAAAACAAAGCTGGCTTTGCCCTTACTCAAAGGAAAAAAGGAAAAGAAAAGATTACGCTATGCATTGGCAACAGCGGCTCCAACGCAGCGCTTCCTACCCGGCACTTCCAACAGGAGAGGTGTCCTCTCCTTGCAGGTGACGACGATCCATTTGCTCAAGGTCCCACAGTAAGCAGCTGCAGGTCCAGGAGCACACTCCTGCAAGCTGCAGGCACCCTACGCTTGCACCGTAACTATTTAAACTGGGAACCCGTCACAGGAAGTTTTCTGTGGCACTGGATTTAAGCAGGACCATCTTTGCTGGCTGGAAATGAAGTTTCTCATCCCAGTTCTTTGGGACTAGGACTCAGGACATGGTTCCTCTTGGCTGCATCGAAGGAACTTCACGTTTTCTGCCCAAATAGTCCACAGAGACGTGCATTAATTCTGACAATATTTGGTGGAAAAGAATCCGAGGTCCAGTGTGAGCCATTTGCTGCCTCCGGAGAGGTGGAGGGAGGCAAACTGGTGGGAGGGGGAGCCTTTGCTATCCAAAAACAAATGTTTTGTCTCCATTCCATTCAGAAGGGAAAAAAACCCTCGATCTAAAAGCTCTTGTTTTCCTTCCTCTGTGGAACTAAACCACATTTTAAACCTCTATGTTTGTACAAAGTAGACTTCTGCCTTCTGGTCACTTACAGCTTTCACCCCATCGTCAGCTCCCACTGCTGAAGCGCGGGTGATGCTGCAGGACAGGACACCCAGGCAGTCCCCAGCATGCTGGAAGCCACTGCAAGCCAGCCCAGAGCTGGGAACGCTGTTTCTCCTGGGCCACCCAGCCAAAGGGATGAGTTACCTTATTTCCACAAGGACATAAAAAGCTCTTACTATACAGAATATTCCTCTTTGGGGTTTGGGGTTTTTTTGCCTCTATAAAGTGGAAAAAAAATTAAAAATTGAAGGCTAACATTTCCTCTCTCCCCACAGCCTCACCTTACAAAACCAGGATCCAGCTCTGTCATCTCTGAGCTTTCCACCCTCCTCCCTCTACCCCAAATCGAGCCCTAAAACCTTTAAGTCCTGCAAGACTCAGGTTTTGACCCCGGCTGAGCTCCTGCACATACCACAGCACTGCAGCTGCAAGACCTGGATCAGGGAAAAGCAAGCAAATGGGGACAAGAGGAGTAACGAATTACATTATTATCCAATTTTAGCAGTTTTACAGCACCTGGGTGAGCAGATAGAATCACAGAATAATTAAGGTTGAAAAAGACCTCTCAGATCATCGAGTCCAACCCCCAACCCAACACCCCCAGGCCTCCTAAACCATGGCCCCAAGTGCCACGACTGCACGGTGTTTGAACCCCCCCAGGGACGGTGACTCCCCCACCTCTCTGGGCAGCCTGTGCCAGGGCCTGACCCCTCTGGCAGGGAAGACATTTCTCCTTATAACCCATCCAAACCTCCCCTGATGCAGCCTGAGGCCGTTCCCTCTCGCCCTGTCACTGGTGACTTGGGAGCAGAGACCAACCCCCCCCTCACTCCAGCCCCTCTCAGGCAGCTGCAGAGAGCGAGAAGGGCTCCCCTCAGCCCCCTCTTCTCCAGGCTAAACCCCCCCAGCTCCCTCAGCCGCCCCCCAGCACACTTGTGCTCCAGACCCTGCCCCAGCCCCGCTGCCCTTCTCTGGACACGCTCCAGCCCCTCAAGGGCCTGCTTCTTTTGGGATTTGGGTGCCATTCCTGCCTTCCCAGGCCCGGACAGGGCCATCCTCCCACACTGCCTGCTGGCACGTGCCGTTCACATCCACATTTTGATGCTGCTTAGGCAACGCCAACACCTTCCAGAGGTTTTCTTGGTCAACACTTGCTTTGTCACATGCCAAGAGCAGCTAAAATACGCTTCCTTCACGGCACACCAACGCCCAGACCAAACCAGAGGCGCTGGGGCTCTGTTAAACCCCACCTCATGTTTGAGGAAGAAACAGTCCCAGCGTGTTGCTTATCTGCACAGCGCCGAGATGGGAGCACTCACCAGGGAGAGACAAGGAAAGAATTGCAAGCAGTATCTGATTACAGCCATTAAGAAAATAAAATAACACAATTTTATAATAAAATTGGTCGCACTGTCTCCACAGATGCCTGACACGGCTCAAGTTTCTACTGAAGGATACAGGTGCTACTTCATCTAGCTGCGCTGTCAGCCGCAGGAGACACAGTAGGTGGACAGTCATGACGACGTACGATCTGCTACCTTATGTACGAACAGGGAAAACAGTCCTGAAGGGGTAACAACCCCCCGCCAGCCATTCTCTGCCCACCAAAAGCACAGATGAAGCGGCTGCATCCGACTCCCCATCCCGTGCTCAGCAAAGGGTTCGGTTTTTCCATTTGCATCAGTTTTATGTCCATGTTGCTGGTTTTATTACATACACCCCCTTCATTCTTCTGACCCGCTATCTTTTCCAGAGTCTGCAGACCCACTGTACGAGCTATTTATCTCCAAACCCAAATAAAGAACATTTTCAGGCTGTGCCATTGCATGGGAAAGATGCACTTTAAGTTAACAGTTTGAATTAACAAGCCAGTAAAACTCAAAGAGACCTTCTTTGTAGCTCTTGGCATTAGAGGAAGCATCGCCTTCCCTTTTTCTTTTCTTTTTTGTCAGCATGGCAGAAGACGGGTGAATAGAGCGCTGCTACGGTATCAAATGTTCCATTTCATATTTGCTCTCTAACAAATAGAGGAAAAAACCCTTTCCTTTCCTAAAAAGGCTCCTCTTGGAGACAGGCTTTTACTGAATGATGAACGGTATAATTATATTTTAACTAGGCTGCCCACAAAGAATCAGTATTCAAACTATCCACTGCCTCCTTCGCAGCTGAAAAGGCTTTGCAGGGAGAACCAGGGGAAATGGAGAAACTATTAAAATCACATTTCAACAGAATCATAGTATTTCTCAGTACGAGTCCATTAAAGAGATATACTGATACCTCCATCTCCTGTCGAGATTGTGTTCCTCTATTTATGTAAAATGGGATGCTAATTTACTAGGACTGTGCTGCAATCTAATGCAGAAGTAGACTGCACATTTCTTCCACCCTGACAGCTTAAACCAAGTCCCCCCCGTGAGTGCAAGATACCGAGACAGCAGATCCGTGGCAGACGCATGCTGCTCCCACATCCCCTTGGTGGGAAGCCTGGCGAGCGCCCGCACTCCATCTGCCCCAGAGGGGCAGCCTGGAATTTTTGGTGGATGCTCCTGCACATCCTATGGGCAATTTGATCTCAGCACGGAGAAATGGAACTCAACATCCATTTTTAGGGACTGCCAGGACCAGACACGCTGCTACAGCCTCGTCCCCTGATCCATCCTATTTTCTTTCCTAGCTGTTCTTCTATTTTTCACTTGAAGATCTCCAAGCACTCCAAATGTTAATAAATTAAGTTCCCAGCTGCCAACGCATTATGTGGGTACCAGCCCACCCACTTCACAGGCAAGGCTAATATTAAAGCCTGGACTACAGTTACGTTTCACCCCGTAACACAGAATCAGGTGATGAAATTGGCACCAGTGACGTTTCCACGAGTCCTGCCATTCCCTCAGAGACAGGACTGGCACCAAGGTGCTTCTGCCTCCAGCCTCACTCGCTACCCAAGCCTATCTACTCTCTAGTGCCAGAAGCAATGTCCTTGATCAGAGATTAGGTTTTTTTCCACCCTGAAAGATTGTTTTATTTTTAACCAGTACGGACAACAAGCTGACCCTGAGCCAGCACCGTGCCCTCGTGGCAGAGAAGGCCAATGGTATCCTGGGGTGCACTAGGAGTGTGGGCAGCAGGGCGAGGGAGGTTCTCCTCTCCCTCTGCTCTGCCCCAGTGAGGCCACACCTGCAGGGCTGCGGCCAGTTCTGGGCCCCCCCAGTTCAAGGACAGGGAACTGCTGGAGCAAGGCCAGCGCGGAGCTGCCAAGGGGATCAGGGGCTGGAGCATCTCCCTTGTGAGCAAAGGCTGAGAGACCTGGGTCTGTTCAGCCTGGAGAAGAGAAGGCTGAGGGGGGAATCTCATCAGTGCTTATAAATACCTGAAGGGTGGGTGTCAGGAGGATGGGGCCGGACTCTTTTCAGTGGTGCCCAACGCCAGGCCGAGGGGCCACGGGCACAAGCTGGAACACGGGAAGTTCCCCCTGAACATGAGGCCAAACCCCTTCCCTGTGCGGGTGCCAGAGCAGGGGCACAGGCTGCCCAGAGAGGCTGTGGGGTCCCTTCCCTGGAGACATTCACCCCCCGCCTGGACGCGGCCCTGTGCCCCTGCTCTGGGGGTGCCTGCTCATGCAGGGGTGGGACGGGGTGGTCTCCAGAGGCCCCTGCCAACCCCCACCAGTCTGAGATTCTGATTCCGTGGTTGTGAAGGAAACACGTACCCTGTAGGTAAAGTAGTATAGGTTCAGCAAAATTTTCCAATTTAAAAAAACCAAACCCATCATTCCTGTCTTCAGAAAGCACCTTCAGAGGACAACCACACCTCAGGGAGCTCAAACGCACACGTAGGTTGCGGCAGAGTTCACGCTTCCCCTTTCCATGGCTCCCACGAGGAGCAGCAACTCCCTGTTACAGGTTTCTGTTTTGTCAGTGCTTTCCCACTGCTAAGCCCCAAAGCCATCCCCCGCCTGCCTCCTCCTCTTGGAGGCAACCCCTGAAGGAACAGGGAACAACTTCTGCAGGTGCTTGGTGCTTAATGGAAATCGCTTTTTTTCCTATAAAAATATACCCAAGGACAGACACAAGCACTTGCTGCAGAGGTTCAAGAGTGCAACCACAAATGCCAGGCACCCTAAATCATGCTTTCAAAGCTCTTCAAAAACTGAAGAGGTGAAGGCAAACCCTGCTACTAAGTCTCCAGAGAGGCTCTCAAAAGTCACAGCTCAGCTGCCACCTAATCCTAGAAACATTTAGGCCCTACAGACACTTAAAGCAACTTTAAAGATTTCCAGCTACCTAATATTCTGCTTCCAGTCAGGCAGGATGAATTTTATGTGGGAGAACTCTGCAACTCCACACCTGTTTTTCAGACTTAAGTCATAATGATTGATACTTTGTGGGAGATACCCAGTGAATCAGGACTGGAGTTTCACACAGCTGCAGAGCCCCATGCCCTCTTGCCAAGGCTTGAACACAGACATATATAAACTCATAGACAAGCATGGCTTTGGGGGTTTAGTCCCCTCCCTTCCTTTTTCTCTTCTTTTTATGAACCACTGGGAACATTCACTTTGGAACAGAAAGTCAAGATTCAGGCTGTTCTGATTGGCAATTTCTTCTTTAATCAGACCAAAAAGGTGAAGGCATCTGTCCAGCACACAGCCCAAGGGAGGTCATTGCTCAACTGAACATGAGGCGTGTGGTGGTGGTGATGCTCTCAAGCGATGGCAGCAGCAATGAGAAGACACTCAGCTGGGCCGGGAAGGCAAGAGAGACTTTTAAACACCAGAGAGGCAAGCATCACAGCATCTACTCCAAAGACCATTAAATCTGTGGAAGTCTGTCAGAGAGCTTCCAAAGATTTTTTGGATCAACCCAGCTGCTTTTCCTCCACAGTCACAGTGACTTTGCTAGAGAGAAAACAAAAAGCCTTTTTGTTCCCATTTTCCAGATGTGGAAACTGAGGATCAAAGAAAGCTGGTGCAGAGCAGGTCACAGCGGCAGAGCCTGGGACGGGGTCACGCCAGCTCCCCGCAGAAGACACAGCGGTGTGGAGGGAAGGCACCAAACAAAACTCCTCCCTTTCACAAAGGGCAGTAAGGGTTTGCGCTTGTCTTCTTATTGCAACACATGCAAGACAATTTTTAGTGGGGAAAAAAGTTGGTGCTCTCCAAGCGAGAGCAGAGGAGCAGAGAGCATCGCCGTGCACACCAGAGACATGAAACAGTTATTTCAGATCACGGGGAGGGGGGCACTGCCCTCAGTCAAACTTACAGGTTCTCAAGGAGAGGAGCAAAAGAGAATAACAGCAACATCAAGCAGAATAAAAGCAAGACACTTTGTACATCCACCCACCAACATTTGAAAGCTATAAAAAAAGGGGGCTTGTAACAAATAACATACCGACGTACCTCTAGATGACACTGAAGAGCACAGGACCGAGAGGGGTGAGGCTCTGGGAGAAACAGAGGAAAACCAAGAGCTATTTTGCTACTAGGGAATATCCCTCTGAAGCCAGAACAGTTTCTATATTCTGAGACTTCACAGCCCCAGGGCTGAAAGACTGGCACCAAATATTGCTCAAAACAAGAGAGAGAAGGAACAAGACGAGCTTTGCGTCCGAGACAGCGATAATCTCTCCTAACTCAGAGCAGGCAGCACAGTAGCTTAACTGAACCAAGAGGGAGCTAAACCAAACCACAGCTCAGGCTCCCACCCACCCGCACCAGTAAATCACAAACCATTAAAATCAAATAAAGGCAATTCAGGGACACAGAGAAGGGAGACGCCTCGCTTACCTGCCGAGCTCAGAGGCTGCTGCTCAGGAAGGAAAGGACGACACTAGAAGATGCCCAGAGCTCCAGGTCACAGAAGAGGCAGCAAAATTTCCAAGGCATCAGCCCAAACGTAGCACCTTACAACCCAAAATCCAGGGGGTCAGGAAGACCATGCAGCCCCCCAGGAAGGGGAGGCTCACCACCTCTCCTCCAGCTTCCTCACCATCCCTAGCGAGCTATTAAACAAGAAATAAAACTCCAGCTCCTGGCCAGGTAAATCCAAGCAGCAACTTCCCCACAAACTCACCCCAGCCCCCAGAGAGAGGAACCAGCACTTAGGGGTAGTTTCCAGCCTGCTGCCAGGTGGGGAAGCCAGAGTAGGCTGGGCTCTCCCACCCCACTAACCTCTTTCAGCTGCCCCCAGCCACTCATTGTCCCACCTGGGGAGCTCCAGGCCACCCTGCAGCAGGGCTCTCGGTGGGGTGGGGAGGAAAGCAAGGGCAGCCCCCAGGGAAGGGCTAGAACCTCTTGCAGGGCACTGCTGAGCCTGGCTGGTCTCCCACCGCTGGGCACTTACTCCCAGGAGTCATTTCAGGACTTGCTTTCCAGCAGCGCTCCCTGTCTATGCTTGATATGGGTGATTTCCTCCACCATCGAATCTGCTTTGCTCTGGGAGCCTAAGCAACATCAGAGCAGCTCCCGGAGCCCCTTGCACAGCACGCAACCAAGGCGCAAGGGGCTTTTACAAGCATTTCTGCAAACCCTGGCTAAGAAGGGTGGGTGTCTTCATCACACCTTCTGCTAAAAGCTACAACAGTCCTCCCAGAGCATGCCGAGGAAGTGTGTGTGTTCATACACTGACCCCAACAACAGAGCAGGATGCGAGAAGCACAGAGCCACGCTTGGCTTTTCAGCTGTGGGCTAAAGAAAAGCGAGATGGAGCCAGCACCTTTGGCTCCAGACAGAATTACAGCAAGTGTCAGTGCCTTTGGCCGATGCAAGAAGTTGCCCAACAGGGAAAGAAAAATTTGCTCCTAATCCCACCTTCACCGCCAGCACCTGTGTTAATGTGCCATCAAACCTGAGGCTGATGGGGGGAAGGAGAGCACAGACTTTCAAGAATGTGGCAGCGCCTCAACGGCAAAAAAGTCTGCAGAGTTCAGAAGCTGAAGGTTAAGTTTCCACTGGAAAAGGGAGAGGAAAGCTCAGACACCGGAATGTACAGAAAGGCAGCTCTGGCAGCTCTCGCTGCATTGCTGTGTGTCCTGTGCTATCAGTGCTTCTCCTTAAGCCCAGGTGCTTCGAATCACAGGAATACACAATAATTAGCTTCTCGTAATTACTACTTAAAATCCAGGACATCAGTTTTTAATGTATAGGGTTGCAGAGAGAACTTCGAAATGACAGCAAAGTGCTTCTTAAATTAAAAGGAAAAAAAGCAACCCAGGAGGAGGCAGAGGGAAAGAACCCCAAATTTATCAGACATACAAGACCTCATAATCTTGAAACCAGCCTTGTAAGGCTGGAAGCAGGACACAACTTACTAAGAGCGAGGGCCAGCAGCACTGTGAGCGTGAGCAAATAACACGTGGTACAGCACGTGAAACGTACTGAGCTCCTGGGTGGAGCTGTTTTAAACCCTTCGCTTGCTTATTTGCTTAGTTTTTACGCTAAAGGTGAGGCCAGGCACAAACCCCCATCTGCACACAGACTACGGAGCTGAGCCTAAATGATTTCCAATGATCCAAAGCTCCGTCTGTTTGCAGCCTAAACAAGCTACTTTTTGGTTTTTTTTTAACTAAACAAGGGTGCTGGTTAAAGCCTCGCTCAAGGGCTGCGCTGCTCCTGCCCCAGCACTGAGCCCGGCCTGCACAGCAGGCCAGGCTTGCAAACAGCATCTCCCACAGAGCCAAGCTGCGGCCTCTGCAAACCGAAGTTTTCCAGTTTTTTGGTTCTATTTTGGGGTGGGTTTTTTTGTCTCCAAAAGGGACTGATAAGTTGTGAGTGGTGAGAGAGCATCTAAAGCACTTCCTAGCAGCCATGGGTTGGTGCTGGGGGAGCTCAGCCGCTGCTTTGCTGCAGGGAAAGGACAAGCACCACTAACCACCTCCTGAACTGGTAACTCATGAAATTGCCTGGGTTTATCCTGCAGATGGAGCACAGCCTCACGCGATAAAGCCGCCTTACGCAGATCCTTCTGCAGGTGTTACTGTGCGCGCCTACCCCCTGCCTCCTACAAACACGCTCCACTCCACAGGTAACGAGCGATTTCATTGCTTATCATTTGTAAAATCCTTTACGATCTGCAGCTGTGAGTGCGCTGCCTCTGCAGCCAAAGCGTGTCCTTTCTCTGCCAAACTACCGCGTGGGGAATAGGCATGTTTCTCCTCTGCCTTCTTCCACCTATTCTTATTCATCGTCTCCAGGGATACGTGTAAGAACAGCTGCCTGTATCCTGCGTCCCAGAGGGGTCAGCGCTGCTAACGGAGCACGTTGCAGCGCTCAAGCTCAGGCCCCGACAGCAGAGGATGGAAGTTATCGAACGCAGCTGCCTTCATCTTGTCCCAAATACAGCCTCTGAGCCTGGGTTGCCTCTCAAAGCCTCTCCTTCCTCCCCAGCAAACTGACATCCCAGGGGTGCCTGGACAACCATCCCCTCGTGGAAAAAACTGCAGGGTGGAGGCAGCTACGGAGTTTGGGGTGCCCCCACCTCCTGCCCTGCTGCCCCCAATGACCCATTCTTGCTGCTCCCAAGTCACCACGATTATTCACCAAGTCACTGAATCGCATCAGTGCCGGGATGCCTTGGGGGGTTGCCGGCTCGCTTCAAAGGCACGCGGCCACCACAGCTGGGTCTGTTACTTCTGAAATGAACTCTCCTGTGACCCAGAGGTGAGCCGGTCCACGTATTTATATCTAAGGAGGTATTTATACATCTGCTGGATTCTGAGAGACGGCTCGGTTTGCCTTTGACACCTAATCCCCTTGCAAGAAGTCTCCTCGCAAAGCTTCGCTGCAGCCACGCGACCCGCCCGCTCCTCCCGAGCCTCGCGTGCGGTGCCGGCCTCGACGATTCTGTGGACATGCGGAAAATGCAGAAGCAGGACCCCGAGCAGCCACGCGGGGAAATGCTATTTCTGGAAGGCAGAGACCGGCGGCTCGCGTCCAGCCTTGCATTCGCAGGCTGACCTAGGAGATGTAGTTCTTACGGAGAAACCTTTCCCCGCACAGTAACGGTGTCGGCTCTGCTTTTGGAAGAGCAACAAAATTCAGAATTGCCAAGATTCCTAGTTCCCCAGCAAAATATGGCCAAGAGAAAGCCAGCTGTGACACCCCTACAAATATGCCGTATATGAATGCTGGAGGGCTGTATGGAAACTGGATAGCACACCTCTGGTATTTGCAGCCTATGCGTTTTTTTCCGAGACCGAAGCCCATTTCATGGGGTTATAAATCGGCTATAATAAAAATTAATTCTCAGCAGAAAACACTGCCCAACAGTAAATTTAAAAACATATTTTAAAAACAATTTTTTTTATTGTCCCACACCTCTCTGGTCCCGCAGAGCAGGACCGCACTCTGAATTTCAAACGAAGTCTTGCAGAAAATGGGCTCAGACTCAATAGCCTGGACTCACCCTATAGGAAAATAGTAAAGGGAATGACTGCCCTTGGCAGGTCAGCTGTAATCATGCTGCTAAACCCTGCAGAGTGTTTACATACCACCGAGATAGGTGTACTGTGTAAATACTCCGGAACACCTATCTGTGCAAGTGTTAATTGGATTTCCCAAGCATTTCGGGCTCAGTCGCTGTGGAGAGCAGATTTTCCAACCCCCTGAAGGGATCTGGGAGCACAGATACCTGCAGGTTGGCAGAATCCACGTTCCTCACCCTTTAGGTGCTTTAAAATGACAGTTTTAGGAATCAGCACGGCGTTTTGTCTTCCTTTTCTCCACTCAGAGATAGCGAACACGGCCCCCAGCCACTCCCCTTGGGAAAAAGATGCCGGGTTTGCACTCACACAGGAAAGCCGGTAATGCAGCGATCTTTCCTACTCACTATGGCAGGAATTACTAGGTTACACCTAATGCCATCCCAGCCTCAGAAATCCATCACGCCTCTCCCCTGGAGAGGGGGCTCTTCCGTGCTGCCCTTCCTGTCCAGGTGTTTTTTAAAGGTTGTGCCTTTTATGAGGATAAATTTCAGTGCTAACATCCAGCCCAACATTTTAACCGTTGGAGAGGATTTCCTCCTCCATTCTGTTTTGCCCACGTAGGCAGTATTTTTTCACTGCTAATAACCGCAGTTTGGGGAGAAGGAGGCAGAGGCAGGCTATGGACTCCCCCGAGGTGGTAAAAGCAGCGCTGGCAAGACGATCCCAGCTATCCCAAAATGCTCCCGGCTCAGGAGGAGCAGGCCACCACTTGGTGATGCTAAACCCATCACTAAATACAAATATATATATTTCATGGGAGAGTGGATACTGAGCAGGGACATCCATAGCGTCCCGGAACACATCTGTAGGAACCCTGTTGAGAATGTGGGGCTGCCGTGTGTTCCCGAGTTTCTCATCAGGTCCCCCATGAGTTGGAGACCCCAGCCAGCCCGGCAGGCACCGGCTAAGAGTATTTTCCCCGTCTAGGTTTGCAGGTGAGCAGCGCCGGCTATAAACCAAGGCGATTTAATTAGCCACCTAAAATAAGGCTTTGCCATCCCCTTGATGGAAAGCGGTAACAAGAGAGCGGCCGGGGCCGGAAGGCTGCAGGATGCTCATCGTAGTTACCCTAAAGTGAGATGACGGATGGATGGGTGGTTCCAAAATCAGCTACGCACATGCCAGGCAAATCCCCAGGCGCAGCACACTGGAGACTTTTGGAAGTCAGCCCCTGGCAAAGGTCTGCAATGGGCAACGTTCAGCCAGAAACCCTGGGGATCTGCAACTGCACCCACTCCCCAAACGGTGGGCAACCGCAAATTCCTGCTTTTCGTCTGTCGAATCACCATTTCTCTCGCCACAGACATCACTGTCTCTGCACCTTGCCTGTGTTTGCTGGCCGACAATGACTTTGTCCTTGGCTTTGTTGTGTCCTTCCCACCTCTCCAAAAATAGTCTTATTTTTTCCACTTTGGATTTATTTTTAGCCATTACATTCCTTTCATCAAAGCAGGGAGCAAACATTTTTAAAGATATTTATCTTCCTTTAGTGGCCTGACTCTGACCTCACACAGCCTGGAATAAATTGGGAGTAAACTCCCTGAAGTCCAAGAAGAATTGAACGGTGTAAAAGCAGCGCCACTCTCCCCGGCAGGAAACATTGCTGTAAGTTGTCCCAGTTTCAGTCTTAACCTTACAGAGAAGAAGCTAAGCTCGTTGCTTATGTGCCTGGAGGCTGATTCGACTTTGTAAAATCTGCCAAAACTGAAGGAACGGCACTTGCAATCAACCAGCTTGGGCTGACTGTCTGTTAGGAAATTCGGTGGACGCAGTTAAAAAATACAACTCGCTCTACAACAGCAGAGCTTGGCCACAGCGCGTCAGACCCAGGGAACAACGCTTTTGTCTCCGATGGGTGAACAGGGACAGTGCCGTAGATTTGTGCTAATCGCACCACAGGAATTCAGTGTGAACTCCAGGTGAAAAAGCCAATAGCAGGGAGGTCTGCAGCCTCCAAAACTCCCCCGAACAGGTGGGATGCCGCCCTCCGCAAGACCCCCGTCTGCAGCCGTATCAGGAACAGATGTGAAGCGAAGGCAGCAGCTCCTGTTCCGTTCAATGGCAGCAGCGAGCACCTGAGGTGGGGTGGATTTCCATGCAGAGCAAATATCTGTCAGCTTGCTGAGAAGAGAGCCAAGAAACAGCGGGGGAAAGGTTGAAATTCAAATAAAACTCAATACCCAGAAAATGGGAAAGGTCACACAGTGCCACTGCAGCACTGTATTTCATTTCATTTTGGACATGGTGCAAGCCAGTCTTTACAGGAGGAACATAATGCTGGTGTCATCAGATTTTTCTTACACCGCAGTTTTCCAAACTGGCAGTGGAAATCGGGTCAGTCCAAGCCCCTGCGCAGGCAACTGCTGCGTGGTGAGGCTGCTCGGCATGGCTCACGCAACGTGGGCAGGCCCTCCGGACAGCTTCAGCGCGGCACAAATTTCGACATAAATACCAGCCTCTGTACATTAAACGGTGGGAAAGCATCTCCCAGAGAGCTTCATCTGTCATACGGCCACTGGACGTGGGGATGCTGCTCCCAGGAGACGACGCTGCCCGCTAACTATCGCACACCTCGGACCTACCCGTCCTCATCGCCGCCCTCACTATAAGGGGACCCACAGCTGCAGGGGCCCCCCACCCAAGCCCGAGCAGTTCTCGGCTCCCATGGCCAGCTATTTTGGGGCTCTCATAGCTTTCAAGCAGTGCCCTAAGCCTCCCGGCCCTGTATTCGCTGGCTCCCCTGGGGATTTCTCGTCCCAGAAGCGGCAATCCCAGCCCGTGCCTGCCGTGCCTCGCATACTTGCAGGGGTTTCCCTTGGAGGAGCTGCAGTAAAATTGAAAGGAAAGAACAAGGAAAGAAAGTTGAGCCGGAGGAGGAGGAGAAAAGCCTTTTTCAGTCACCAGCCCAGGCGATTTTCACAAGCTCACCTCTGTGCCTGCGCCAAAGCTCTGCCCATCTACAGCCCAGCGTCTTCTCCCACCCTCCCCCCACCCAGTTTAAATGACCTGGGAGATGCCCTGGGCGCTCTGCCTCATTGCCCTCTGCTTTCCAGCTGAAATCCACTTTGTGGCATTACGAAACCCTGGCGCGGGTCCACCTCTCCCTCCCGGTCGCCCGCCGGCGCGGTGCTGCCTGTGGCCTCAGGGCCAGCCTCGGACCTGCCGGCAGCGGCAGCCGGGAGATAAGATGCACTGCTTGAGATGCGGGAGGTTTGGCGAGGTGGGGAAGGGGGGGTGTCAGTAATTGATGTGGATTTCTTCCAACTCTGGAGTCTGCAAAGGTGAGAAAACGGAACAAACAAACAAGCGGCAAAGAAAGGATCTCTGTGATCTAAGAATAAAATTAAGCTGGGGAAGATTTCAAATTTCAGTGTTTGCATCGTTCCTCTCTCATCTGCCCTTGAACAAAGACAGATAGTGAAATACCTCTGAAATAAGAAAAAATACTTAAAACGTGATATAAACGCTGTTAGCATGGGGCAGTAGCACTAGATATTTTATCTCGCTCACCAGGACAAAAGGTTCATCAATCATGTTGCACTATTTTATGCACCATATCTTCTCTTTGGATTGCTCCCTACGCGCTCTTCTACAGGACATCTGTGAGCAGAAGTGACAGCAGTAAAATGTTCATTAATATTATTATATACCCATGTTCTTCGCTGAAATTGCTTTATTACTTAGAAAGATGTGAACACAGGCTATACTTTGCCCCAAAACGCAGCCGCCTCCTGGGCGGGATCTGCCCAGCAGAGCATTTAGGATAAGAAATGGAAAATCCTCTAAGAAGGAGAAGCATAAGGCCTTAAGGAAGGTGGAACATAAAGGCACAAGTAGGAATTAAGACAGAAGAACTACGCAAAAAACCCTTCTCTCTCGGGAAAGTGCTAACAGACCTTTGGAGAACATGACTGGTGTGAGACCCTGATTCTTCTTTAGATAGGGAAGAAATGTGAATGTTCATTTGCATATTTTATGGCTCGGCGGACAAGATTCCCCAACCATCCATTATTATGTGCTTTTAGAGTTTTTACTGAATCTCTTGGCAAGAGAGTCCGTTCTCCGACGTGTTAAATATGAGGTGTGTTTATGCCTGGGTTGGGAACAAGCAGATAAAGCTGATTTTTAGGAGTGTCAGAAGGAGAAAGCCCAAATTCCTATTTCCCATCAAATGACCAGCAGCAGCAGGGCTTGATCCAGCAGCAGGAGCCCAGCTGAGACCGGCTTAGTGTTACACAAAGCCTGAAATGAAGGAGGAGACGTTGAGCTCTAGACGAGGCTTAATCTCTGTAACACCATCCCGCTAACAACGCTTTAAACAACCTCCCCGCTGCAAAGCCGATCTTACAACATGTGGGAATTGTTGCTGTCGGAGGGGCTTAACTGCATCCTCCAGGCGAACAGCAGCATTGCGGGTGGCTGTGCCTGGGGAAGCGGGTCCACGCCGCGGGGTCGCCTGCGTGCAGAGCCTGTGAGCAGCGGCTGTGAGTTACAGCGGAGCCGTGCCGCCGGAGGACTACACCCCGTCTGGAATAGAGCACACGAGAGATGGAGATTAGGGCCCGGGATGGGCATATTCTGCAGGGAAACACTGGAAAACAGCCAGAGAATTAAGAGAAGAATAAAAATCCTTTGCAAGGTTGAGGCTGCAGTCTAATTATTCCCGGCGCACACACGTGGACACAAGCTAACGAGCTGAGCGTGGCCAAGGGTGAGCCGACAGGCCCGTGGCAGGGCTGGGAAGCGACCACCAGATCTGCCGAGTCTCTGCTCGTCATCTCAGGAGGAGTATGAAGTGCAGGGGAGAGCCAGGTGGGAGTGGGGTGGGTGGACGGGCACTGCACCCACGAGAGGGCAGCGGCACCATGCACACGCGGGCGTCATGGCTCCGCTGGAAACACGCTCCGCCGCCACGGCAGAGCTGCCCGTGGGTGATGCGGACCATTTGAATCATGCAAAGTCGGGGCTTGCTGGAAAGAGAAACGGCATGTTCATGAAGTAATGACCTTCAAAGAGGTGGAGACTTATGAGTTATGAACCCATCGCTGCACACCCCCCTCCCCGCTTCCTAGCTCATGTATAAACTTACACAATGATTTATTTGCATCCTGCACGAAAACAAATGGATGTTTTACATATTTATATCATAAGATAAACCGATATTTAAACTGATCAAAGACAGCGGCAGATCTGGAGGCGATTACAGCAAGTGTTTTCTTAACTGAGGTCACGATGCACTTTGTGCGGGTGAGGCTGAGGATCTGCTCAGCACATGTTAGCGCATGATGGTCAGCAGATAGAGGCGCACGCTGAAAGCCCTGGCTTTCCAAGAGCACTGACAGTTCAAGCAAAACTGAACCTGGCTCCCTGCGTCAGGCCTTGGTCATGACAAATATTGGTCAAGGGAATAAATATTGTACTGTTTGCAAAATAAAAAAATTGAGTCCTTATGGAGTCTTAAAGCCTTTTGTCTCTAATGGAAACAGGGTGGCAATTCTGTCCAGCAGTTTCTGAAATCTGTCTCAGGAGATGCATGGATTACCAGCGTCCTGGGACTATGATTTCATCAGTTCTCATCCATCAGCTGAGCTGCGGTAACGGGCTGGACACATCCTCCTGAGCCACTGTAAGCGGAAAGAAGCACCGTGCAGCAGCACGCGAGTGGTCTACAACCCAGATGACAGGCGGTAACTTGCCAGCCTGTAGCGCCTTGACTGCCTGCAATCAGCTATCGAGTGCGATAGACTTGAAGGGTGGAAAAAGTAATTGCCAGATTCAGAGAGACGCAACGACTTCTTTCGGTTCAGGATAACGCTTCTGCAGTTTTTCCAGGTGCATGTTCAAAGTCCTCACAGCCAGGGCTCTGATTTGAAAAGCTGCAAGCTGTCTGCAGCAGAAGAGACAGATGCTTCATTCTGTAAACCAGACCTAGCACGCTGAAGGCTGGCCTTAGAGGGATTTTCCTCTTCGGCACCAGAGGTTATGTCCTTAATCACACTATGGGTCACGTGCCCCTGTGGAAATGGGGAAAGAATAAAATGGATGTCACGCTTTCACTTGCAAAGCCTTGCAGTGACAGTGGCTGGGCAGAGGCTACAAGACCCAGGGGTGACCAGCTTGCTCCAGCCTGGCAATCTGGAAACCATGTTCCCCCACCCCACAAGCTGTGTGTCTCCCGAGGGACACGGGCAAGGAGACTTTTGTAACACTCACCCCCACGGGAAACCCAGTGCGACACTGATACAGAGAGAGAGATGTCCACGGTGTGTTCCTCACCACTTATCTAAATGTCATCACGGTGTGTTTTACTTCTGTCTGTTCCCCTTGAAACAGCAGCTTCCCACTCTCATCCCGGAGCCCGCGGGCCAGCAAACTCACAGCCTCCTGAAGCCCGGTGTTGAAAGAGCCAAGCTGTCCTGGCAACAGGCAGTCAGGAATTTGCTTTCTCCTGATTTTCCAGCCTTGCAAAGCCACGGTGTGACTCGCCACCCTTTCCACTCAGTGTAAATGACCATGTAGGCCCAGAAGACGAAGGCAGCTGGGATTTGCAGTCCCTCGAAGAGGCAGAGCTGCTCTCGGATTCCACTCCCAGAGACATCTGGGTCCCTGCTGGCCTCTGCAGAACCCAATGGGAACCGCACGACGCAGAACTGCGAACAAGCTGCTGGGATGGGAACATTTCTCCTTCCATTTAACGTGATGTTGACACTAAAAACGTATCGTTATCTTCCTCCCCTTAGCCATCCCGTCTCCCTGCAACTAATTACCTTTGCCCTCGCTCCTTTTGGCACCTGGGTCGCTGCGGGGAGGGCAGCGCCCGCAGCTTGTGGTTGACCACACGGGGCATGTCGTGCTCCCCAAGCTGCGACGCGCCAGCGAGCACATCCTTAATCGAGCCCGTGTGTACCACTCAGAGCACAGGAGGCTCGCTCTCCCTTTCACTCACTCCCTCCAGCAGCCTGAGCGTTCACTGCCATCGCTTCCATGTCAGTGGGTGCGATGATAACGCACTCACCGAGCTGGTTATCAGCCCGTCTTGGGCGGGATAGGAACATCAGCAGCTGCTGGCTTTGAAGGGTGGATTTAACCACTGCTGATGTGAGGTCTGCTCTTAAACACAGAGCAAACAGCCTCGCCGCAGGTGGAAAACTCCCTGAGAGGCTGAGAGTTCAGAAACCACAGGAATTTTTTGCAAGTCTTTTCCTTAAGTGCCAATGAAGGTGACTACATGGCCATAGACTCAATGCTGTGACCGCTGAACACCTCGGTGGTGCTCCGGCATGGACAAAGCCAGCGTGCCAGGCAGCAAGCAGAAAGCTTTCCTAAGGGTTGGCTCCTCTCCTCTGAAAAAGGTCCCTGAAAAACAGTAGAAGCCTGAGAATTTAATAGACAAGCTACAGACTTGTCTCTTCGGTTCCCTTCAACAGCATGAACAGGTTGGAGCAATCTGTCTTGCGGTGTATGGGTCGCAGTCTCTCTACCATGGAAAAGTAATTATTTGGTCTATATAAAGGGATTTTGATACAAAATACGTGAAAGAACTAGGACTTCCTGTAGCCAAATTCCTGCATAATACATAAAAAGGCAGAGACTTCAAACAGCATCTTTCAGAAACTTTCCAGCAGATAAAGAAAGAGCTGTGTTTTTAAAGAAATCGGGGGAACTGGGGCTGCCACACAGCATTTTGCAGCTTTTCTGGGGGAAATTTCATGTTTCGCACCACCTACACTCACTAAGCAGGGCTTGCTAAGAGTTTTAAGCAAATATATTGCTGGTGAACAGGGTGCATCCAGGCGAAATGCGGCCACGGTTGGGGTGCAGAGCGGCCATAGCCTCCACCCCACTTGACACTGAGCACGTTCTCGATGTCAGACAGCTAAGAAGGGAGCAACGGCCCCGCAGGGCAGCAATAGTGCTTCTCTTCCTGCACCCTAACAGCTCAGGAGATGAAAGGCCCGTGCCTTCAGACCAGATATAGCATGGGCAAAAGCAAGATGTGTTGCCCTACTTGCAGCAAAATCCCAGCAGTGACTCTGCGTATGTCCACCTGTCCATCTCCACCCAAAATCCTCCTTCTGGGGAAAAACCCACTCTTGGTAAGCGCTCAGGTCAGACTTCATCGCTTGGACACACCTCCGCCTCTTTGCTGTGGCTTTCGGCAAGGGTGTGCCTCAGCGCTGACGGTTTTGGTGGCGTTTTGTGAGCTGACGCTAGCCCTGCCTCAGCGGGATGGAGGCCAGCGCGCGCAGCTTCCCCTTAGCCAGGGCAAGACCGTGGCAGGACCTGCCCTTGTGTTTCAAAGACTTGTATCACCAGAGTGTATCGGCACAGCCTGCATTTAACCGATCGCACAAAAACACCGCTCGACCGCAGACAAACTGGGATGGAAATAAGCAAATGACCTAGAAATAAAGGGTTTCACATCCATTTTCCCCAACCAATACAACCCCCTTTAATGTGTACTTGATCATTCTCCGTGTTCTTGGCAAGTCTAGTCCCGACTTTCCATCTGCATCCCCCAAAACCTCTGCAAAGCCCTCGGAAAAGGACAGATTTCATCATTCTTATCTGAGCTTTGTAGACAACATTTATCTTCTCTGACAGAAATCAACTTGGTTTGCGAGCAAGAAGACAAATTAAAAGGCCATGAGACCCAGGAGGGACTGGATTGTTTGAGCTGGCGCATTCGGGGGGTGAAGTCTTAGAGGTTAGCATTTGTTTCCAGTTTGTCCCTTTGCATGTGGTGTACCGAGACCGTTCAACACGTCGGCGCTTGCGGGAGACTAAGCAGGGCCAAGCCGTACACGCAGAGCGCAGACCTTCGGAGGCTGCAAACGTGATGTTTGCGAGATGGGGGCTGCGAGCCTGCCCCATCCCAGCAGCCCCCCGCCCTCCCCGCGCCGCTGTGGCTGTCCTGTAGCCACGTTTCTGTTGGCTCCCATGCCGGCTGGGCTGCAGTACAGGGATGAAATAATATTTGGACATGCTAAGCGTTAACAGCAAGGGTTTGCTCGCAGTAGCGTTGCGTGTCGGCAGGTCTCTCAGGGTTTTAGGAAGGAGATGAAAGGCCATTTGCCCTGCTTCACAGGTGGAGGAATGGTTCACAGTCCAATATTTAACCAAGTAAACCAGGCTGATCTGGATAGGACCCTCTGCCATACAACGCCCTGCTCAAGGTGGGGAAATGCCACCAGAACGGTGGAGCAGGTCCCTGAAGCCCCAGGCTTGCTGTGCACTGAAAGGCAAGAGGGGTTCTGGAAACCTCATTTCCACCAAGTTTCTGGCAACCCTAGGCTGTGAGCATCAGTCCCAAACTGAGCAACGAGGGAAGCAAACAAATCCCATGCTGGGCATCGTAAGGTCTGGATACATCTATCAGCTGGGACAACGCAATGCAAGTGAGGGTTCAGACAGAGCTGAAATCTCCCCATTCGTGGAGTAAGTGCGGCAGCTGCTCCAGCGACAGCAAGTGAATCAAAGCAATTCCCTGCCCAAGATGGAGCTCCTGGTTTTGCAGACTCTTTACAGTTTCTCTAGGAAACTCTCCTCCAGTGCCCTGCACGGGCTGGATTCTGAGCAGAGGGGGAGGCGGCATTGGTCTAGAAAGATAAGCGATATCTGATGTGCTCCCCGTGCGCTGTGTATTGGTTAAGAACTGTGTTTGCAACAAATACCTCTTAGTTTACCCAGAGCCTAAGCTGCTTGCCTCAGCAGGAACAGACTCAACACCCAGCTCGATGCAGGACTCCACTGCAAGCTCTGTGATGTGCCAGAGATCTCCAGCCAGGCAAAGCAGCCCAGTCTCAAAAACACAGTGTGCTGCCATGGAGAGGGTGTCTCCACTGACCTTACTCTATCAAAGCTTCCAGGTTTTGTTTGCTTGAACTCTTAGTTTCTTCTTTATGGTTCCCTCGAGCTGATATACTTGTCATGGACTACGCTCCAGAAGTGACCCATCGCACCAAGATCAAACGGTGGGACAGACTCTGCAGAGGCCAAGACACAGAGCAGCCCAGCCAGCACTGTGCAAACAGGTCCTAGGAGGTGGTGAAACCAATTCACAAGGAAACAGCCGAGAAGGCTGCTCTGGTTGTAAAGAGCCCCCGAGGAGAAGTTTCCAAGCACATTATTTCATGTTGAACGGAGCCAGCTGAGCAGCGGAGGAGCCTGGGGCTGGGTTTATCCCAACGGCAGGTGCAGCGACACGGACTGCACACCCCACCAGCCAGATCTGTCTGCATCGAGCGTGGAGAGGCACCTGGAGACTTGGCACATGCAGCCCAGCAGCACCCTTGTTGTTTTGCCTTTGGCCAAGTTCAGCCTCCACATCCAGCCACCCGCGGGACCTTCCAGTGAGAGAGCTGCTCCCTGCCTAACCGAGAAACTTTTTCTTTTTCTCTCGCAATTAACTGAACATGTACAGAACTGATCCAAGAGATCACTTCACTCCATGACGATTTTCTTAACATGCTCATCACCACGGTACACCGCCTGCATTCCGAGTGGCACAAGCGTTTTGCTCACAGAAAATTTGGTTGGTGGATTTTGGCAGCAGTTTTCCAAAGACCTGAAAAGAAGCAGGCACCAAATGCTCACGAACGGTGGTGGGAGTTAAGCACACAAACAACTCAAGCTCCACGGAGAATCCCAGCCGTCATTAGTAAAGAGATTGCTGGGAGATGCTACTCCTCCCTGTTGTGAGTTACCATGTACGTCCTGCCGAGCATAAGCCTAGTAACAGTCCAAAGAGTCCAATCTCCATGAAGAACTTCAAGCAATCAGGAATATGGGTTCATCCTCAGCCATCCTTTGAAGGCAACCCTCACTAGCAACATTTTCCACCTGTTGAAGCTGAGGTACAAAAATTGTCCACAAGCAGCCTCTAGTAGTTAAATCATAGAACCATAGAACCATTAAGGTTGGAAAAGACCTCTAAAACCATCAAGTCCAACCCCCAACCCAACACCCCCAGGCCTCCTAAACCGTGCCCTGAAGTGCCGCGTCTGCACGGTGTTTGAACCCCCCCAGGGACGGTGACTCCCCCACCTCTCTGGGCAGCCTGTGCCAGGGCCTGACCCCTCTGGCAGGGAAGACATTTCTCCTTATAACCCATCCAAACCTCCCCTGATGCAGCCTGAGGCCGTTCCCTCTCGCCCTGTCACTGGTGACTTGGGAGCAGAGACCGACCCCCCCTCACTCCAGCCCCTCTCAGGCAGCTGCAGAGAGCGAGAAGGGCTCCCCTCAGCCCCCTCTTCTCCAGGCTAAACCCCCCCAGCTCCCTCAGCCGCCCCCCAGCACACTTGTGCTCCAGACCCTGCCCCAGCCCTGCTGCCCTTCTCTGGACACGCTCCAGCCCCTCAAGGCCCTTCTTGTCCCAAGGGGCCCAAACCTGAGCCCAGCATTCGAGGTGGGGCCTCCCCAGTGCCGAGCACAGGGGCCCCATCCCTGCCCGGCTCCTGCTGGCCACACCAGTGCTGACACAAGCCCGGGGGCTGGTGGCCTCCTTGGCCACCTGGGCACTGCTGGCTCATGCCCAGCCGGCTGTCAGCCAGCACCCCCAGGGCCTTCTCCGCCGGGCACTTCCCAGCCCCTCTGCCCCAGGCCTGGGGCGCTGCCTGGGGTTGGTGTGACCCAAGGGCAGGACCTGGCACTGGGCCTTGTTAAACCTCATCCAGCTGACCTTGGCCCATCGATCCAGCCTGTCCAGGTCCCTCTGCAGAGCCAAGTCACAGCTTGAGGGCTTACCCTTTAAAAGGTTTCCAACTAGCCAGCTCCAAGCAGTGGGAGTTCACCGCCTCTGGAAATCACACTGTTAGAGCCTGACTTAACTCCCCAAATTAGAAGCTGTTTCTTTTAAGGAGGTGACCTTAAATGACACAGTCAGTGCAACACACTGAGTCCATCACAGAGCCAAGATTAGACTGCAGCTCTTCTGGTTTCGGTTCCTATCCCTGATCCCACAGTCTTTTTCTCATGTTTGGTCCCTCAGGCACTGCAGCAAGAAGCCACAGGCTCCACCAGCACCGACAAGCTCAGCTCACTTGTGTTCAGTGCAATCCCTTCCCACCCCGCTTGCTCACGAACCTCAAACAACTTTGACAGCGACAGGTCACATCCCAGCCCCCATCTTCAACCCCATGAAAATTCCTTCAAGTCCGCCACCCGTTTGACTTCTGTAGGGGCAGAACTGCACCGAGGGAAGAAATTAGCTGCTGTCTTGAAATAAAAGCTGAACGAGACAAAACAACCCTACATAAAAGTGGCCGTTATCAGCCACTATTGCAGAAGCCTAACTAAAAGAAGGAACTACCTCGGAGGCAGAAAATGATAGATGGCGACTGCAACTGCACAGAGGATGAGGCCTGTGGCTGGGGGGGCAGGGACCCCCCGAAGAACCCCAAAGATCTTGCAAAGAGCTGGGGTGATTACAAAGTCACATTGGCAGGCACTGCTGCTTCCCATCAGATAGAAATTGGAGGGGGCGGATATTGGAGTTAGCCCTTGGTGCTGGCCACATCCCTGGCAGGCGTTCGCCCAGCGTTAGCGGGTAAAGCTGAGGGAGGTTTGCCAGGATGCACAGTGGCTCCGAGTACGGAGCTGCGATCGTAACTCGCTGGCCCAGCCGGATGCAGGCTATAGATTTCTTGAATGCTCCTGGGAAGAGCAGCCCTGCTGTGCTTAATGGGGAGCTGCCATCCGTTTTAATGCTGTTTTTTCAGAAATTCCCACTGATGATGGGAACAAAACCCACATCCTTTCATGGCAAAATGTCCATTAGAGCAGTGGCAAGTGACGACGCGTGTTTCCAAGGAACAGGGGCCCTCTTTACATAAAGGGCCAGGGAAGAATAGAGAGAATAATGATCACAGGGTTGGAGAAGAGACTTAGGGGAGTGGGTTGGGACCATGATATTGCTCAGGAATGCCAAAGCCAGCGGGATACATCTTCTCTGCAGGTAGGGAACATGCAGCGCTTCCCGCTCACTGTTCTCTAATATTTTTTTTTCAGGTGTGCTGGAGGTAAAAGAGCAAAGTGGCACTTTAGACCTTTTCTTGATTCTTTCAAAGACTTCTGCAAATGGAGGATCGTCAAAGCAAGCACGGTCTGAGTCTGCCCTACTGATCTGAACTAGACCAAGTATCACTTTGTGTCCAAATTACAAAAAAAAAAAAATCTTTACTTTAAAAAAGATTAACCCCTATTCAAAGTCCAATCCCAACCTCAACAGAATCATCAGCAACTTCCATCCATTTCTTCATCAGACAGTGGCAGCTCCAGTGTTGCTGCCCTGGCAGCACCCAAATCGAGCGCTTTGCTGCAGTGGGTCTCAGCCTTCCTCCCTCCTGTGGGCTCAGCCGCCACTTCCCGACTGCTTGGCAGGCCCCAAGGAGGAATAGAAGACACATTTACCCCCATCTTGCCCCAATAACATAATGCTTGGAGCAAACGAATAAAACCACGCCTTGTGTTTGGGTGAGCGTGGTCACCGATACCCCATTGCACCCACCACTTGAATTACCAGCTTAGACCAAGCCTAATCCTCCAACAAACTGTTCCCAAGCCCTGAGAGGTGTAACTGCACCCCTCACGCAAAGGCGACCGAGGTGGGTGCGCAAAACTGGGCGCTGACCAAGGGATGCCAAGGCTGAGGAGGGGGGACTGCATCTCTGAGGACTGGGCAGGACTCTGCCTCGCTGTTGCTTTTTAAGGGCTTTTCTCATGGTTTTTTTGAAATTTTTGTTTGTTTCCCCATCTGTTTGTAATTCTGCTGAGGTTTGGGTGTTTTATAGTTAATGAGAAATTGTTTTATGCACCCCAAGCTATTACGGGAGAATGGGTGGGGGTTCTTGGAAGCTATTGCTACAGACAGCTAAGCAGAGCACATTTCCTAAAGGCTCTTTTAAGTTTTGAGTCCCAGCGCTGGGGTCCTCCAGGGGACCCTGCAGAAGTCCCTGCTCAGCGCAGATGCTGTCACAATTTTCCTGCTTCTTTTACTTAAAAAGGCTTGCAGCAGGGAGCCTGCTCTCCCACGCAGGCACGCAGCATCTGTCCCTCCCGCTCTGGCCAGTTTAATTTACCCCACTGCCACCTGGCTGGGGATGCCTTCGCACTGTGCATTACCGGTCCCTAAGCTGCCTCAGGTTTGTTATAGACCCCCAAAATGACTCAACATGAGACCTGTGCTATTGTGAAAGTGAAGAATTAATTCGGTTTACTCCAATACAAGAACTATTACTGTGCTTCAAGGTGGCGTCATAGGAATGGAAAGACATCCTCAGCAACCCACGCGCTAGTTTGGCTCCCACTGGCTCCTCCATTCTGATCCTACCCAGCTGAAAAGCTGTGTGGTGGCTCGCAGAGCTCTCAAAGGAGTCCTGAACCCTGGTCAAGTCCTTATCCTGGGTGTAGCATCAGCACAGCCTGTCCTTTTCTAACCACTTTGTCCCCAAGGATTGCTTCTGGCCCAGGTTGCCCAGAGAGGTGGTCGATGCCCCATCCCTGGAAACATCCAAGGCCAGGCTGGACGGGGCTCTGAGCAGCCTGGTCTAGTTGAAGATGTCCCTGCTCACTGCAGGGGGGTTGGACTAGATGGGCTCTAAAGTCCCTTCCAACCCAAACCATTCTGTGATTCTTGATCCAAATCTCACTGCCTGTGCTTTCCTCTGCTGGGTCCTTGGTAACGAATCACAATATCAACTTCTAATTATTTGTTGAAGGATTAATTCCTCATGCTGCCCTGCTTTAGAAACGTTCATGCTCCTGCGTCATGGTTCAACTGAGTCACTTTCTGGCCAGACACAAGCAAAGCTCTGCTGAATGGACAGGGAAAGCCAAAGGACCAGCTTGGTCCCTAATTCGACTACAAACAAACCATTCACCCACTGTGAATGAAGTGTTCCCAGCAGGGCGAGGGGACAAGGTTCAGGCTTTAGTGCACAGCCTTTATGCATTGAAAGCTGGCCTTCCCACCAATGCGAGCTCTTCTGGTTGTCACCCCTGTGCTATATAGAGCTGCGTAAGACAGCGATGACTGACTCACTCTTTGCTGAGGAGAGATGCTAGATATGTCACTAATACAGGAGCTATGGGTTGAATAACCTCAGGTTTGGGGTGTCTGAGGTTGAGCGGCTCCGGGGTATTTTATTGCCTGAAAATCAGGCAAAATGCTGGACTATAACCCATTGGGAGCAAGCCCCTGGGAGGCGTTCACTGCTGGAAGGGGCTGGGGAGGATGCTGGTGGGTTTGAAACTCTCCCGTAGCATCTCCAGTGCCACTACTGCACGGGCGGAGGAGGAGGGGACGGAGGAGGTCGCATCAGCTCCCTGTGCCTTAGCGTGCAATCAATGAGCCACTTGCACGGCTCGCTCCATCAGCGCGTTTATGGGTTCTGGGCAACACGGGCGAAAGCAGTACGTCTCCAAAACAGTAACATACTGAAAACAGTGAAAGCACAAAACAGCCTTAGCAATGCCACCACAGAGTTGGAGGGACTCTCCATGCACATTTCAATGAGGGAATGCTAACCTGGCTTCATTTTAGCCCCCACTTCTAGAGAAACAGGGCATCTGGGTGTACTGGAGTTGCTACAGGAACAGAGTTAAGTCATAAATAGTAGCAGAAGCAGAAAGAAATTAAGAGGTGCAGGCAAAGAAGAACAGGCATGCTTTCAGCTGAGATCTGGAAGGAGATACAGAGATAAAGGCAGACATCGCTCCAGAAGGCAGGAGCAGCAAAGATGAAAGGCTGGCACATGCTGTCACCTGCTATCTAGCTCTTTTCAGAGCTGGTTAGGTTTTATTTTGCCAGGAATTAACAGAACAAAAGTAGAACCCACAGCAATGCAGCAGTGAAGCAACGCTTTGCCCCAGAAATGGGAAGGAGACAAAACAAAGGCACGTCCCTGCAGCCCAAGGCAAAACCCCAGGGCTGTAGAGCAGCCTGAGCCCCCTTCTGTGCCAGCCCTCCCCGAGCTCAGCACTGCTGCCATGACACAGCCCACATACCAAGCGACTGATCACCATCAAGGCAATTCATGGTTAATGCTCTGTTTGGAGAGCAGGGCGGGCTGTGGTAAGGTATGAAATGACTGACAGCTGTCACCGCTGTGGCCAGGCTCGTCTCTGAACCTGCAGCCCCTGAAGGAGCCAAGGAGATGAAGGATTCATCCATCCCAAACTCATGCAAAGCCTGCTCAGCAGCCCTGGGCTTTTTTTTTCCTCTGGGAGGTTGCTGGCAGACCGTCGGCAAACACTTAGAGGTAGTAACGGTGGGTGGAAGTCAGGGTGGCCTCTAGGATGTTTTGGAGACCATTTTTCATGGTTTTTCTGGGGTGTTGAAAGAAACCCTTTATTCTCCATGCCTCTGGGAGCTCGAGAAATACAACGGGGTGCCGCTGGATCTCTGGAGCTAATTAAATCCAAGCACTGAGACTCAGCAGTTGGAGAAAGCTTGCTGCGCTTTATTGGTTATGTCAGCATTGCATAGGTGTCTGCTCAGCAGTCTTTGCCCGGCTCACATCGAGTGCTGCAAACACCCCCAGAGAGTCCATCTCTGGATATCATGAAGTCCAGGGCAGAAACGCAATGGTTTTTCCATATCAGCAACGCCTCGATGTTGTGCCCAGGCTCCAAACCCCACTGCGGTGCCGCTGCAAGGACAGGGCGTGAGACGCCATCCCCAGCGCAGGGCTGGCGGCCAAGCGGCGTGGTGCTCGCGCCGGGGGGAGCAGAGCCGTGCACATCACGGGCATGACCTACGCTGGCAGCAGGGAGCAAAGGCTGCTATGAGGGGTCAGCGCGCGGATACTTGTAAGAAACTGGCCTCACTGACTCGCCAAAATGAGGTTTACATCACCGCCTGGGTTTGACCCCTTGTCTTCTGAGCCCCAGACCTTTCCCAGGCAACTGCTCTGCCTCACGCAGAACAGGAGCGTGCGCAAAGCACTAGGTTGTTTCGCCAACTGATTCCATCTGTTGGGTGTCCCAGCGCACCCCATTTTATCAGATAAATCTTACCCACGTTTCCACTCACATCCAGCAAACGGTTTTCCAGACGGCACCCAAAGAGGGAGGAAGAAACGCTCGCTGGATGCAGTGAAGGAGCTGCGCGCTTCCCTTGTCCTGCTCGTGTAACCCCCCGCTCTGCCAGCTGGCGAGGGCTTTCCTACATGAACGGGGTCAACTACAGCGGGACCTCCAACTCTGTGCATCCGAGCGAGCGCAAGCGACTTGAAAAGGGAAAACTAAAATTAATAAACCCCCTTTTTGTTCTACTTCGACCCGGCTGAGGGAGATTGATATAAAAAGCAGAGAACTGAACCAGAGGCAGAAGGCTCACTTGCCTGCCAGTTGTGTTGTTCAAATCCAGCTCACTCTCGGTAAGAAAACAAAATCCAAAGCCAAGACCATCCCTGCATGGAGCTCCGCACTCACATCCTCATTTGCATGTTTCCAAAAAGATCGCTCGCTTCATGCTCTTGCATTACCATGCCCGAAAGCTGCAGGATCCACGTGTGCTCACACCCACCCGTCGGAGCCATCCTGACTCACCCCTGGCTGCCGCCCGCCCGCCGCGGCCATCGGGGAGAGCTTGTGCCCACCCCGGGCCATCACGGCTCTTGGTGAGCACGGTCACCGCCAGGCAGCAGCTCGCCGGTGGCCTCCGTGGCTTCTCGCTGTTTCTTATTAATGGTTTTTAATCGGATGCTAAAGAGGTAAGGCTGGGAGTGCTGTGGGTAACAGCTGTCTCTGATTAACTCTGCATCGTGGAGTCATTTGCGTTTGGAAGCCCACAGCCAACTATAAACTCCCTTTGGAAGACCTTGGTGCCATTGTGTGAAAGGGGAAAAAAAAAAAAAAAGGAAAAATCTCAGGAGGCAATTAATTTATCATCTGCCTCTTGCTAACGTGTGTCCACAGGATGAACCCCTGTCACAAGACAGGGGAAAACCAGCCTTTGTAAAAGCCAATCTGGAGATTTCCTCAATCCCCGAGGAAAACAAATATCTGCTAATCTCAGAGTCTCTGGGCCAGAGCTGAATATCCATTAGCCTGGGCCAAAGCCAAAACTTCAACTCTACTCCTCTGCTTTTACTTTTTGTGTTGGTTCTTTGTTTTTCAGTAATCGGGTGAACGTGGTGACTCCCTGCAGCACCGAGCGCGCGGCTCACCAGCCGTCCCTAGCCGACAAACCAGCTTTCCAGCGCGGCACGGGCTCCTCTGTGGCACCACGGACGAGGTGTCACGATGGGCGATGGCTCCTCTCCAGGAGAGCCTCTGCCCCGTGAGAAGACATAGCACGGCAAGCCCCGTCCACACACGTGGGAGAAGACAGACAGCGGGGACTCAATGGGGTTTTTCAAGGTTGAGTTTTGGCAACTGGATGTGCCTTGTGGCTCGACCCACAGGCTCTGCCAGGGCTCAGCCACGGCACTGCAGCCCCGAGGCAGCCACTGCTGCCACTTCTGTGCTCCACGTACCCGTCCTGGTGCTCCAAACCTGGTCCCACACAGCGCTGGGGAGCTGGCCCGGCCCACCTTTCCCCCCGGCGTGGGCTCCCGGGCTGCCCAGCTACGTGGGAGAAGACACATCCAAAAGCCACGAGGCCACCAAGATCTCCGTGGCTCAGGCTGAATTTTAACAAAGGTCTCCAGAAGAGAGAAGCTGGTGATTAACCCCTCCAACGCATCTTCCTCAGCCCTCTGAGAGCCATGGGGATCTTCCCAAGCAGCAACTCCCCAGCGGAGCAGACCACACAGATATAACCAGCTGGAAGAGAGGGCTTTAATTTTTCCTTTTGTTGTTGTTGTCACGGCATTATTTTAACCCACAGAGAGTAATTCTAGGAGTGGCAGCTCATCTCCTTACATTTCCTTCTGCCCAACCTTAAACGACACTCGCAGAGATCGAGAAAACACTACTGCAAGGACGCCACCGGGGTAAATACCAAATCTGCGTGCCTACACCCCAGGCCAGAGCCTGCAGTTGCAAGCAAAACAACAACAACAAAAAAAAAAAAAACCCAAACCAAACGAACCAGAGATTTGCCTCTAAAGCTGTAACTTGCCCAGCTGACGGCAGACTCAGGGATGCCCCAACACGCCCAGCATTTAAAACCAACATAAGCAAACCGCAAAGGGGGACATAATAAGCCAAGACCCCTCTTCTCTTCTGACATCCAGTACCCAAGGAGCCAGCTAGCGAGCACATATTCGCATCGCCGTCCTCCCACAAACAGCCAACTTCGCCACCAGTTTGACACTCCTGGGCTGCAACCGCAGGAGAGCTCCCCACGACCTGGTAAGGGAGGGCGGGCGCCCGCAACGGGGGCTGCTGCTCCCTCTTGCCGCTGTCCCGGACCACGAAGCCCAAGGCGAGAAGCCCATAAACGTGCCAGCTCTGGCATCCACCACGTGACGAGCCCAGCCTGCTAACCTCACCCGCCCATTACGCCTGTCACAGACCTGCCGTTTCTGCGTGAAATTTTAGTTCATTTTTAACACGGCAATTGCATAAGTGGTTGGTTGTAAAACCTGGCCCAAGGTTTCCTTCAAAATGGCTCAAGTGTTATTTTAGGTGGGGGAGGGAGGTTGTACACACTTAAAAACCAGACCTATGCAAGCTTCAGGTAAGTTCTTTTGTCCTGCAGACTAAAATTATTGGAGTTTAAATCGCTGCTACTTTTTGGGATGGCACCTGGGAGAAGGTTTAACCCTCTGAACAAGCAATAATTAAAAAAAAAAGGGAGTTTATTAGTTCTATTCTTCAGAGGAAAATAACTCCTGTATTATTAACAGCATCGGAGATTATTAAAAAATGGTGAAAGCAAATTAAAATCTAATTCTGTTCTCACCATTTCCTGACCTCTTATGCTTTTCCTATCCTGGCGTGGGAGGGGTTGCAAAAAGACTGGAGGGACGGACGGGGCACACGATGGAAGGGCTCTCCACGCAAGGTGGGGAGCATGCCTTCCAGCAGCTTCCCTGCCACTGACAACTGGCTCGCATCGCCCAGTGCCGCTTGTTTTCACTCTCTTGTCCACAGACGCCGGGGAGGGAAACAGCAGGGGTTCCAAGAGCCGCAGCAAGAGGGTTTGGATTTCCCCCCACCCCCGATTTGCATTTGCATGAGTTACAACTTTTTTTTTTGCATTGCATTTTGTAAAATAGTTTCCATAAAAATAGAAAATAAGAGAAAATCCAAGCCCTTGTTATCTGAATAAAGCCCTTGAGCCTAAGGAAAACCGAGCACTGTGAAGAGACTCGGCAAATTAACTCATTCCTGTTAGAGCAGAAAATTAGATGCAGCATCATTCAACGTAAGAAGCCTAACGTCAAACTTCAGCAGGAGAATAATTATCACCCAGCTCCTCACACGCTTTCGTTGGTGCTTCTGTTTCACCCTTTCCTTTATGATACGTCCAACCCACGCAAATTACAACATAAGTCGTTAATGACTGTTAAATACCATTTGTAAAGCGCCGATTACTTATCTTGCAAGACACAAACAAATGCTCATCTGCCACCCAGAATGGCAGAGAGAGAATAAACAAGGGAGATTTCACCTGCTTACCTTGGATTTTTCAAAACACCTCTGCATATCCCTGTGACCACTTCCTTGCCGGTGATATTTATTCTCCAACAGGTAATTTCACACGCGGCTGCGGTTCCGATGTTTTTTAAAGGGATGTGACGTAAAATCAACTAACCTTGAGCTACTGCGGGCTGAGAGCACGGGTCACTCTGCAGATCTCATTCATGAAGGAACCCTTTTTTTCCAGTGGAAGAACAAAACTGCCTGGTGAGAAGGATCAGAATCAGTTTATGTGTTAACATGCTTTTTCTGGGACAGAGCTCCACCTCAGCCATGAAAATAAAATAAATAAAGGGGGTTAAGAAACAATTGGAAACAGCTGAATTCTATTAAATGCTAGAGGATTTTTCCTGTGCCGTTGTTTTCAAGACATGTCCGATCTTATGAGATCAGACACGCAGGTGCCCCGAGTTTGGCGAGCACAAAACCCTCCTTTAACAAATCACACATGCAAGCTCTCTCTCATCTACACACGATTGTTTTTCATCCTTTTGCATTTGTCAAAACAAGAAGGTTTTCCAGGGGAGATGCCATTCCTTCTAGAAACGTCCCGTCTGTGGATTGCCGCAGAGCACAAGAGGTGGCTTGTCTCGGCGACTTTCACGGACCCCGTGACGGTAACCCCGAAACACCTGAAAGCCCGTTGCACCAGGGCTCTCCGGGATACGCAGCATGAGAGCCAGGATGCAAACCTCACGTTCTCTGGGTGCGCCTAAGCAGCCTCTGGGTCACCCAGGGGAGGGATGGGGGGGACTCTGGGGACGTGTGTACGCAAATATTCGGCATTTCTCTGAAGCCTCAGGGTAAATTCTAAAGGAAAAATCAGTCTGTATAAGGCAGAAAGGTATAGCCACATCTGCCCCTGAGTCTTCCTGCCTTGGAATATTTGCAGACTAAGATGCTATAGCTGGTGATTTTGGGTTTATGTTCAGTTTGTCTAAAACCCTATTAAAAAAAACCCTTAAAACCTGATGGAAATAAATCTATACTCTAAAGCAGGAGCTGTGTTTGTAAAGAAAAAAAAAAAAAGGGAAAAATATTTTCCATACAGTCCTTTTCCTAATCTACCACTGACGTCTCATCTGAGTGAAGAGCCACTTTCTAGCCTAGGTGGTTTGGGGCATAAATGTAGGAGCGCTCAGGGTTAGGAAAATGGCTGCAAAAGAACAGGCCAGCGATAGGGAAACCTTCAGCCTGATGGTGCCACAGTGACCCTCACTTGGAAACAAATCGGTCACATCCAACCGCCCAGCGGGGGCAGCCGCAGAAAGGCAGAGGATGGGCAGGGAAAGGAAACAATTCCAACATGGCTTTTACTTGCCTGGAGAAGAAGAGATTAGTAAAAGCCGGTTAACAGGTGAGGAAAAAGGTCCTGAACTACCCAGAAGAGCCAGGGTGGCTGACAAAACCAGGTTTAAGTCAGCTTTTTTTCTGTCAGCTTTTATGTTCAAACTGAAGCAATTTTGAGGGGTGTTTTAACGTCAGCCCACAGAAAAGATCCAGACGAGCATTTATTGCAGCACTTATCAGCTCTGTTTGCACTAACACTTTATAGACGTTTCTAGCTAAGCCTGCAAAGGAAGGCTGTATCAAAAGGGGCAAAAGTCAGCTGCTTTTCCTCTGCCTAAGTTTGTAACAAGACAAAAAAAACCTTAAATTAATGGGTAATTTTAACTCTGTGAGAAGGATAACTGGAGTCAGTGAGAATAACAGAGGCGGGATTCATTGCTCGCTGTCTCAGTTCAAAGCTGTATATCCATGTCAGAGGAGGCACGTGGCGGTTTGTAGGACTAGGGCAAAGTGTCCCCGAAGCGACAGGGACAGATCCACAACACAGGAACCGTCCCCACAGTCCCCAGCAATTCTTCACAGGTAGTATTTTGCCTTAGAGATGTGATTTTCCTTGGTTCCCCGCCTTGAGCCAAGGCTCTGGGACCATACCCAGCCCCCAGGCCGTAAGAGGAAACATGTTCCTCCACAAATGCTTTGACACTGGGATTATTCCCAGTCTCACACCTTCTACTTCATTTATAAAATCTAGTCACCCTCTCAGTTGAGCAAAAATGACCGCAAGCACTTTGCTGCTGTCTGGAAAAGGATGCTGTGTGGCTTTCCTCCTTTTCTGTAGGGAATGAAGGGAAGGATTTGCTTTGTGTCCAGCCAACAGCTAAGTGTAAGGTCCCTGTGCCATCTGGAAGCAACAATTAACAGCATTTCCTAGGGAGGAAACGATGAATTCCCCCAGACTCACCACCCCACTCTCCCCCTCCTCTCGTGCCACTGGCCTTGCTCACTTGCGAACCTTTTGAGGCGGGGGCACGGGGGCGCAAACGTCATGGTGTCCCGAGAGAGACACAGCGACAGCACGAAACGCTAAGCCGGGGCGACTCTCACAGCCGTGCTTTCTGGCCTGAGGCCACCGGAGCAGCTGGAAAGGAGTAAGGTGTTTATTTACCAGGACGATTATGACCTTGGTAAGGTAAAAGAGAGGGAAAAGGCAAGAAGCGCAGCCTGCAGCCCATCGCGGAGCGGAGCTGGGTCTCGAGGGCAGCAGCCAAGGCCCCCCCCCCCAGCCAGAGGGCAAAAACCGCAGCACGGCAACCCGGGGAGCTGGCGGCTGACACGGGCCAGGATCTGCTGCCAAACACCGCCTTCGCAACAAAAGCTATACGAAGCAAAACATACAGTGCAACTAAGGTGCACTTTGGGAAAACAGAAAACTCTGCTGGGGGGCACCGAGAGCAGCCAGGAACAGCCGGGGCTGGGACTGCAGGAGACCACTGGGACAAAAATAAGCATTATTTAGTAGCCAAAGAAGTATTTTCCTTTCTTTTCTGTGCTTACAAAGGTTACAGAAAAGAGTCTGCAGAATGCTGTGGAGTCACAGTTAAGCCCGGTCGCTTCTCACTGTGTATTCACACGCATTAACACACAGTGTCTGCACAAGGTTTGGCTTGGTGAAGCCCCCCGTGCCCCGACCTCAGGGGCAGGTGAGAAGCAGTGTCAGCACATCCAGCATTTGCAGGGTATAGACAGAAAGGACAGTAAGTGCCACTTCCACAGCCCCGTCTGTTCAAGGAGTCACGGTCGGGACCCAAGGGCTCCCTCTGAAGTACACCAGTGCGAGCTGAAAATGAGCCGGTTTCTGTCTTACCAAGGCTCCCAGAAAGCTGGAGAAGAACTGGATAAAAGGCATGTAACACTCCCCCATTCCGGTAATTGCACGCAGTTATTCATAACCACCTTTGCTGAAAGTAAGTTATTTACCCAAGGATGTGACCATATCCAGGGACAAACTGCGGGGGAAAAACGGTAAAGCTGGTGTGGAGCCTGTATCTTCCGACTCCATCTCCCTTTTCTTTCAGCACCCACATCACTGGGTGGTATCTGCTTTGATCATTTGTTTTTTTACTGTGCAATCACCAACAATGATTTCTACGCATGAGGACTATTAGGCATGCTTGTAAAGTGATTTCCGACCCCCGAGAGACCGTGCAATTGGATACCTTGTGTGCTAACCCATGAATTTTATCTATTTCAACATACACCGGGGCCTGAGGCCTTGAGGAAATTAATAATCCAAACAAATTCTGCTGAGGTTTAAAAGACGAATTATTTTAATAACACTGTACTTATATTGGATTCTGTTTTGGAGACAGCCCTCTGCAAAATCACACAAAAACATCTCAGACAATGAGGGATTTGACCAAACTTCAGCTCAGTTGTCACATAGTTTTCTGTCTCCCTTCCCTGCGTTGCTGATTAACAAGATTATTTATGTCTAAGCACAAGTTCAGTCTCTTTTCCTTATCCAGAAGCTCGTTCTTTCCATAAGTTCCAGAGAAAAATGAAGGTTCGTGGCTTAAAAATAGAAGGAAAAAAAATTGCTATCCCAAATGACTTTTGCTTCTGGCACTTCAAGCGCTGTTCCTTGTTTTGTTTGCTTTGCTTTATTTCTTGCCTTTTTGTCTCCTTCTTCTCAACAGCGAACTGCGAAGGTCAGACGCTACCATGATACATGTGCCTTCAGCAGCAAGAGTTGCTCGGCAGTACTTGGCAGACAGGAAAACCAGACGGCTCCTTAAGCGAGGTCGCAATCCAGCCTCGGTAAGATCACCACCACGCACCGCAGCGTAAACGAGGCGCGGGAACCCCGAGTCACAGGCTGAGCGCAGCGGAGCCGACGTCTCTCCCCCGGGGTATTGATGCAGAGCAACAAGGGAAGGTGCACATCAATGAATAAATTAAAAAATAAGTAATTGAGAAAAAGAGTGGATTTTATATCTGGCTTCTGTGCAGAAGCAAGTCACCAAAGCGTCCGTGGTGTGAGGGTGAAGAGGACCTCAGCTGTTTCAGAGTTTTGGAGGGGAAACCAAATAAAATAGCTCATGGGCAAGAAAGAAGCTTCTGGGCTAAGAACAACCTGCCCCAGCCTTTCTGCGGAAGGTGAGCTTCAGCCATCATTGCTGGAATCCTTTATAGTCTCCAGCGTGGTTTTTTTCCCCAAAATGGATCACAACCGTGCTCCATACAAAGCTGCACCATGAAATAGAGCCACCACGGTGGCAGAGGACAGCAACCAACTGACCGATAGGACAACACACGGCAGTTACTAAGGGAGCGGGACAGGAAAGAAGGAATTTAGAGTTAATGCTTCCATAGCCCAGGATCTTTTCCCGATGCCTGCCCGCGCCACGCACGTGTGCGTGCTTGTGAGCAAGCGTGAGCTCAGCAACCAGACCTAGAGAGCAACAGATCTGAAATGGTGAAACAGACCATGCAGAAAGCTTCCCTCTGTTGCCCTTGGATGGATCTGGTGACCTCCATAATCTCCACGAATTCAGGGAAGTCAGGCTACGGGCAAAAGGCAGTGCTCACGCAGGAACCACCCATCAGTTTAAGCCCAGCTACAGCAGCAGCAGCAAATCCCCTGGTTCAGAATTGCTTGAGTAGTTTCCAAAGGTAAATATACCATAAAGCGACACCAGGCGAGGAAAGGGGGAGGACTCTGGCTTGGAGAACGAAAGGCATTACCATAGGCTTCACCAGCTGTGGATCAGTGATTGCCTTATGGCAGAAGTTGGTTTTATCTCTAGCACTGAACAGTTACTTCACAGTTAAAAATCTCTGCCACAGTATGACACTTCCGAACAGTGTCACGTCCCACAGCTTGAGCCCCTTTCCCAGGTGTGGAGAGCGAGCTCTTGCTAGACCAGCACAGGTTGGCTTCCAGTCAGCTGCAGTGCAATGGGGGAAGGACAGCCCCGACCTGGTCCCTTGGACGGAAGCAGATGGTCACTCCGGGCTGCCAGGCCACCCTGCTCCTCTGCTGAGGGTTACTTTTACCCAAAAGCCCTTTGCCCCTCTCCAGGGCTCCCAGAATAAGTTCTAAAAACTAAAAGAAACCAGCTCCCCCGTCCTTCTGCTTTGGTCTCAGCCTGGCAGGAATCCTGCAGAAGCAGCTAGGTTTCTTCTGGGAAAAGAAAAAGCCATCACTGGCAGATCCAGCTCCTTCCAAGCTCTCTATGATGAAGCGGCAGTCGCCAACACACCCAAGGTCCTCACCATTGTGTCCTGCAGTTCATCCCCGAACTCCCACACTGCCCACTTGTCCTGTAAGGTCTGTGAATGAGATTACCTCAGCACGGTTCCCTTTGGCTTGTCTGAATTTCAGCTTTTCTGGGAGAAAAAGAAAAGCTTGTTTCAAAAACCCTGCATGGAAAAGTACTACTGTGATGGACTGATGTGATGCCGGACCCTGGTCTGTGCCCAGCCCGCACAGGGCAGAAAAGGGATCTGTTACATCTCCAAGATTCAGGCTCTGGGTCTGCAGAGCGGTTCAGGAACTCTGCTATCCCCATCGTGATTCAGTTCTCCCACCTATCAGCCAAGGCAAGGGCTATCCCAGTGGCAGAAATTTGGTCCTTCCATCATTAGATGCGGCACTTCAGGGCACGGTTTAGGAGACATGGTGGTGTTGGGTTGACGGTTGGCCTTGATGATCCTAGAGTTCTTTTCCAACCTTAATGATTCTATGATCACTGTCTCTTCTAGGATGACAGCCAAGCCTGAACTGGAACTGATGACGGAAGACTTACACCTGAGAATGCCATTATTCATGTGTCCGCAAGCGTCACACCTTCACATGGCCAAGTGCCTTACGGGGTACATCACACATGATGGAGAGGAGAAAGCAGCAGAAGTTCTGGGAAGCCTCATCACACGAGGTAGGGACAACGCTTTCGGTGGTCCTCGCCCTCCCGCATGCGACGGGGCAGAGCAGGGGGGGAATTCTGTGCTCTGCGAAGGTGATGAAGGCGGGCGTCAGCGTTGTGAGCTCTGGGAAGGCCGCGTCTCTGCAGGACAGCTGTGTCTGATGTCCTGCCAAAGGCATGTTGGCCCTCACGGTGGAAAAGGATCTTCAGCAGTAGTTGAAATCCAAACTGTGGTGTTGATGAATTACAACCACCTATATCTGCAATACTTTGTTTTATTAATGAATAAAACAGAATGAAGATAGAAAGGGAATTCAGCTGATTTCAGCTAGCTTGTTAATTGAGCGGAAGCTTTCACAGTTGATGTGAAAGGCTAATTTCTGGGAACACACAAAACTAAACCAAACCAAAAAAACTGAAAGCGGATTGCAGGAAACAGCTCTATACTAATAAGAGAATGGACGAGATCAGACCTAGAAGGGCTTATATGATCCATTAATGATGAGAAGAGACACAGTAATCCTATATATGAAGCTGCTGGACAGTGAATTAGGATTTAGTCCCTTGTGCTGCTGAAGAGTGCACACGGTGAGATATTGCTTCAAGTAGAGCTAAAGGACTGGGCTTAAAATACTGGGAGGAGTTGAATGAGTCTAGTTGGTCTTGGCTTCATCTCCCTGCCAAGTGAATTTAAGACACAGGATAAAAAGAGGTAGCAACAAGTGCAAAAGAAATAGAAAGTTTATGTACATTAGCTGTTTATAGCAGGCGAATGAGTCAGTCTATCCCAGCAGTTTTCATTACGACTCAGATTTGGCCTTCAGCAAATCCCCGCCTTGAAACTGGAAAAAGCCTCTGTACGTTGTATATAAATAGACATTTTCCAGACACATGAGGACAAGAACTCAGACTAACTGGACAGACATCACCCCACAATGTAAAACTACCATCAGGTTTTATTATTATTATTATTATTATTATTACTTAGAAACTGATCTTATTTATGGCAAATGTTAAGAACTAAAATAACGGAAGAAAGGGAGAAGCTAGGCATGTTTACGCGCTACAGGATTCTACACACTACAACGGGGTGCTGGGCCCAACAGAATTAATAACCCAGGCAAGGACGAAAGCCGGGACAGGTTGACTCCTTGCCCAGTGACGGTGATCACACTAGTCTGAGTCTAGGCGTCTCCCATGCGAGCTTTCTTGGGCACTGACATCTATCACTGCCTTTTATCCCAAGACTTGGGTCCCTTCCACAATCAATACAGTGACAGTCTGCTAATTCCAGGTTTAGTCCATGTGGGACTATGGCTGACTTACCTCGGGGATCAATTCTTCCCTGGATCCAAGAAAACATCAGCGACGGGAAGAAAAGGCAGCTGCTATTGCACACCAAAAACAAGTCAAGCATGGAGACACTCCCCGAACTCACAAGGGTCCTCTTGGCTACAGCCTGCTTGCAAAGGGACTCATTATCCATAAAACTAAACTTCATAAAACGCAGCTAAATGAGCTCTGGGCTTTCCCTACAAAAATACACAGGATTCCTGGGGTGTCGGCGATCCCAAGCAAAGACCAGCAGCTGTCTACAGCTGCTCCCTGCGTAAGCCATGCTTTAAGAAGGTCACGCACGGACTATTTGGAACAAGCCGGCGTGCTAGAAGGAGGCCTTGTGCTAAACAACTCCAAAGAGCTGGAAGCAGACTTGTAGGAGCACTAACCACAAGTGCTGCAAATGCAAGACAGTGCCTCATGGCCTTGGTAGCTTTGATCCACCTTTGGTTCTGGGACTTGTATGGGGCTTTTTTTAGTTTCTTGGCTCTGAGAAAGTACTTTACCAAGAGTAAAAGGCTATCCCAAGGAAAACCAAGCAGCAAAAAGCCTCACCAGAGCCAAAATCCACTAGAAGTGAATCAAATGCAAAGCTGACAAAAACAGAGGACAATAGCCTTAGTTCAGGGAAGGCTTCATAGAACCCAGAGACGGTGCTGCAGTGGAAGTAGATTTTAAAGCAGAGGTGCACAAAGCAGTTCAAAGCCAGCACCAGCAGCACTGAGAATAAAGTAACGAGGTAAAACTCAGGTTTTGGTGCAGAAAGCTTGGTCTTACTAATGGCACCTAGAGCTGGAAAAGACGCAATTATTACGAACCACAGTGCAAGGAAAAAAATCAACAGGTTTGTTATAGTCACAGGTTTCTGCAAGAAAAAATTCCATACAGACAAAATAATTATAAGAATACGTTAAAAAGAAACATTTTCCATTACCTACAAAGAGAGACATTTTTTGAGAGACGTCTAATGCCAAATACATTTCTGTGCTTGACGCATCAGCAGTGTTCTGGCAGGTGCCCTTAGAAAAATAAAGTGCATGTTTGTGGGCATTCAACACTCTTTGAGAGACACTTTCCTCAGCCTGTCACTTGGGTTGAGTTCAGCACCAGAGGTGTTTCGCTGGAAAACACAACATCTTTTTGTTGGTGTATCCAGGAGGGTTCCAAAGTCTACAGAGCTGATGCTTACATCTGGGGAAAATCTGCAGAAAAGGCATGACAGAAAGCTCCAACTCACTTTGGAAAGAGCAGGAGCTGCTAAGCTAAAGCTGAACTCCACGTACTGCAAATAAAGGAAAGATATCAGGCAGAGAAGAGTTTGGCGAGATGTACCCAGCTGCCACAACAGACGAGGAGATGCAAGGATTTCCTGGAACGACGATCCGCAAACAAAGCTGCCCTACTTCAGCTGCTCAAATTAGCAACCTGAGAGCGCTACTGTACAAAAACCTGTCCCAGGGAACAAAGGATGCTGACCTTAACGGAGTACACGTGGGAACTGAAGCAGCAAGGCTTCGGTCCTTAGACGCTGTGATACACATCTGGAGAGGATATTGGCACAGTCTCTGTCACCAGCACGGTCAAAATCAAGACCTGTGCCATGCCTACCCTGGTGTTCATAGAACTAGTACGCTCAGAAGGGATGGACATTTTGGCCGCAGTTGGTGGTTACGTGTTTAAAAGCCAAAGTCCCTCCCTGAGGAAGACAGGTGTTACCTGCGATCAACCACAAACCGTGAGCATCAGTGGGATCCACGAACGGGACCGTTGTTGCTGCCACAAAGATGCGGACACAGCGCTCGTCGAGAGCACAGCGCTGTTTCAGCGACTGATGCACAATTTGCAAAGCAGATAAAGAAGTCTGGTGGTCGCAGAGACACACTCCACGCTGCCTCAGTTATTGCTCTGGTGATGCCAACGACAGCTTTGCGTATCGAGTTAGCAGCGCCACCACCGTGCCCTGGAGGGCTATCTCCTCCTGCCTCCGGTAGGACCCCAGAGCCGCACCCTCCGCCAGCTCACCCCCTGAAGAACCCGCCCACCCTGCACCCACATGAGCAGGAACAGACCTACCACATTCGGGGATCTCCTGCTCTAGAAAATTTGTCAAAACAAACTGGGTAAGCCTCATAGCCCAAATATTTAGGGGAAAAAAAAAAACGCAAACCAGTCTGTATATATTCTTGGAAAAAAACACAGATTGCAAATGCCAGATCTATTGTAAAGATGAGATCTCACAGGTAGGCACTGGCACCGAATCAAGCGAGTACACTCCATCTTTAATCTCGATAGCATCTGTTGGTTTGGTGATGGGATTTTGTTTAAAAGCACTGGGATAACAGAGAGAAATGTTTTACTCCAGCTGAAATAAACAATGGCACGGAAGTAGTAGCTCAGGGTTGTCACATACAGCAAAACCAGACAAACAGGAGGACGAAGATGAGCGGACTAAAAAACCCTTTTCACCAGAACAGTGCAGGTACATTTTCATCAAGAAAACAGTGGGTGATCTGGATTATTAAATCTCTATCTCATCTCACTTCCTCCTAGAAGTTACTGCAGCTATAAGATTCAGCTGATTTTGCTAAATATGGCATCTGAAACAGTAGCCCTTGTTGGTAGGCTTGGCCATCTGCAGCGAAACCAGGATCTGGAGTTTCCTGACTTGTTCCTTTTATCACCAGCGCAACGGGTTGATGTAAAATGCCAAAACAGTGAAGGACCTACTGAAAAAAGCTAGAGCGCCAGACTCTCACCGGGATGCTTACACTTCGATGTTGCTCGATATGCTTGGTGAGCGAGGGAGAATGTGAGCAGAGGCACCTTTCAGAGGCACTTTCAAGAAGCACTTGGACGTGGCTGCGGCGCTGCCCAGATGCTCGTGTTACAACAGCACAGAACAGAACAGGTCTCTGCTAAAAGTCGTGGCTCCAAGCCATTACTGAACAGCTCAGCTCCTGATTCTGCCGGAGCCTCTGAAAGTCAGAGGCTAGAAAACACCATCCCTGGGAACAACCTGGTAGGAAGAGAGGTTTTGGAAGATTCAGCCCGATGCCAACGGGTGCGTGCTGGCGGGGAGCGTCACGGTAGAGCTGGATGGCGCGACGCGAAAGCACGCACGTGCAGCTCCTACATCCCTGCCGGGGAAATCCCAGAGGAAAGGACAAGCGCGTGCCCTGCGCCGAGCGGGCACAGCAAGTCGTCGCGCCAGGGATAGAGCCACCCGATAGGCACGCGCTCTGCGTCTGAAGAAAAGCACTGCCCAAAGCACTCGGGAGAGGTCTGAAAGTCTACCTGGCTCCAGCTATCAGCTGGCCAGAAGTCCCAAAACACCGGCAGGGAGAGCAGAGCCGAAGTCTCCTTTCCTCCCTCCCACACCCATGCCAGGAAATCTGCTGAGACCCTGCTGTCCAGGGAGGTAATTAGGGTGATGGGTCTGCGGCCTGTGGGGCCTCCCAGATATTTTGTTGATAAGGACTCAGCAGACTGAGGTTGCAAGAAAGGTTTTATTTCGACGGATCAGCGAGTTTGACCTGCTCTGCAGGGCGCGGTCAAGTTTTTCAAGCAGACTGAAAACCAGAGCAAGGTTTAGAATCTGCAACCTTGAGTCTTGGTTTTATTAAGGTGTGCTAACTCCAAGCTAATTACGCTTAATCTTAGCATAGTTATAATAATAATTAAAGAAGACAAAGAACACTACTTACGCATTAATGACAAAAGCCGCTGAACTGGTGACAAGCCAAGCTCATGAGTGAATTACTATTATTATCCTAGAGAGAGGTGCTAGGCGCTGCACAAGGAGGACAGGATGGTCCAAGCCTCAAAGCGACAGAAGGCCCGTAAAGACAGGGAATACAGGGCAGGAAAATAACATAATATTTAGGAATAATTTTACCACAATATTTAGGCCTAACAGGAAGCAGTCTTAGCGCGCCAGCAACTGAAACAGTCAAGATTTTCATGATAGGCCCAGAAAACAACACACCACAGGAAGGGACTAAAGGGCGAGAAGTAAAGGCTGTTTGCACGCGAAAGTGTGCTCCTGTCCAGCGCAAGGGGCAGCGTGGGGGAAGGAACAGATCTTAAATGAGAAACAGGATATAAGATGAGGACAGGCCAAGAAGGACGGCAAAAGTACAGACAAGTATTGATGCGACAGAGCAGAAAAAAGCCAAATGAGAGGAAGTTTCTGAATGGATATGATTTGGGCAAAAGTCAGCATTCGTCAAGGCCAAGAGAAAAGGATGTTGCATTCATTGAGACGTGATGAGATAACAACTTGGACAAGAGTTTTAGCTGCAAAGAAGAAAAGGTTGAATACTTATGGCTGAAAACACTTAGTACAGGAACAGGAAAACAAGATGTTTATTGGCCAGAAATAGAAGGAAAATCTCTATCCACCACCTGAACTGTATCAGCTGAGACAAGTCCTCCCAGGAGACTTTCCTTCCCCTCCCACATTGTACAGCTTCCTCCTTTAACTCGGCTTCCCTTCCCAGCTTTCTGTTATCATTTGGATGCCTATCTTTCCTTCTGCAAAGGACTTGACCAAGAAAAACAGGGGGCTTGTAAATCCGCCTGCCTGAATGTGGCTTTTTGATGTCTGGCGCACACAGACACACTGCTGAAATTTATGGCTTCCAAGGAGGACTGAGAAAGGGAGAATTTTATGTTAGGAAAATGTGACTGTCATCTTCGTTTATCTGCCGGTTTTGTAATGAAAAACAGGCATTTTACAAACACACAAAGCCCAGCATGAAACGGTTTATGAACTCGAGCGCATTAACCAAGAACCATTCCATAAAGACTGGTAATAATAATATTAATAATGCAATAAATCACACGCCACCCATAACATCGCATCACCATCCACCTAGAAGGGGAGAGAAAGCACCCCGTTGAGAAGCAAGGCAGCAGCATCTCTTTCCTCTTCCATCCTTCATTCTGCCTGTATCATTCAATAAGACTTTGGATCCTTCAGACCAGCAGACTGACCACAAACACCCCACAGTCCTTACAGAAGCTGCTGTACATTACACAGACAGCAGATAAAATGTAGAGCTACATCAGAGCTACTGAGGACACTTCAAAGCCACTGCAAAGTGACAGCTTCAGGAGAGCCCACCCTAAACACGTGGGTTACCTGGAAACGTTCAGCTCATTCCACTGAAGCAGGCAGATAACTAGAGCAACGCAAGCAACCAGCTGGAAGGAGTCAAGCCATTAAAATAGGAGTGCTCACATTTATAGATTAAAGAATAGAGACAAATTTGCATTCCCGCTAAATGCGCATGCTTTTCAGTCCTTGGCAGCTCGTTTGGAGTTCTGAATTTACGGCAGGAAACAATATAGATTATGCTTCGGACGACCACGGTTTGTTTCTTGAGACTATTTGCAAGGAAACCTGAAACTTGCGATAAGATAAAGGAGCATCTCTTTGATATAGTATCAAATAATCTGAATTCAAAACTACCTCAATTTCTGAAGTTTACCCCAAGCCATTTCAAAATATTTAAACCATTTTGCAAGCATTTAGACAGGAAGCTTTTCTATACTCACCCTGGAGGAAGTGGTGGCATTACTGATATATGTCCTGCACTACATTAAGTGTGTCTGTGGAGTTATTTATGTGCTTTTCCTGACTTCTTTTGACACAGGAGTTGATTGCAGTGCTGTATGATTACGTCTGCATCTCTGAATCTTTCTTTCTCAGCTGGAAAGTCTCAAGTTCCAAGCTGGGATTCCCTCTCCACCCCCTTTCTCATGTACTTAACCCTCCTTCTGCTGGAAATGTCTAGTAAACATCCAGAAAAAACTCTTAGGTACAAAGCCTGCAGAGAAGCAGGAAGTGGGAAGGCAGCACGTTAAGGGAAAAAAAGAGTATTTTCTTAGATGCTCCCTGCTTATAATCTCTGTGCTATAAGAAAGCTCTTTTTAATGATATTTTTAACTATGGACCCTTAGAAACTGGTCCCAAGGGATTAGGGATTTCAAGTCATCTTTGTTTTTTTTTAAAATTGTTTCTGTCTTGAATTCTTTTTCTTATGATCCTTATCAGCCCACCCCTCCTCCCTCCGTTCCCAGACCACCTACGGACAGAAGCACTGTTCACTAGTAAGGCTTTTGCTGTCGGCTACAAACAAGCATCTGTGCACAAGAACCTTTTGCTTTTCCCTTTCACCGGTCGCAGCCCAGTAAAACGCAGTTCTAGCCCAACTTGACCACCGTACACGGAGAGCCACGAAGCAGAGGAGAACACGTGCTCCCCGCTCCACGGAGAGCTGTGCAGGGTGAAATAGCTGCCACTGTCACCTGATCCCTGAGCCAGAGGCTTCCCGTGTGACAGCCCTGTCGCACAGCCAGGCACGCCTGCCACCACCCGTTCTCCACAATCTTGCTCAGAGCTGTGCAGACCAACAGAAACAGCACCTCACAGCAGAGGTCAGACTGCTCGGAAGGTTTCGAGCCAACCTGGCACACGTCAAGCCCAGTCGTTGCAGTAAAAACTCGTGTGCTATATAGCGTCCATTTACTCACCAGGACCAGCATCTCCTGACGCATCACAGACTCCCCTGCCACCGTGCATTTCTCTGGACAGAGCAAAGGACGCGAACTGAGAAAAGCTCTGTACCCTGCCCGCAATGAAACGTGGGCTGTTGGTAACTCAGCCCCAGCAGCCGCAGCAAGGAAGCCGGCGGGTGCTGCTGCAGCCAGCACATACGGTCACTTCACGCTGCGCTGGGGCAGCGGGAGCTGTTGCCATCTCCAGGCTATGAACTGCTCCAGAATTTCCCCATCAGTAATTGTGAAGATACCTGCCTCGTGTGTCTCAGAGACATGAGAACTCTGGTATGCAGCTATTAAGATAAGGAAGACTGGTTACCTCAGAAAGAGTAAATACTAACTTTTGCAACACGATTTTCTTCGCATCCCTCCTCGCAACATCTAAGCAAGCGACAGACAACGGTGTCAGTCACTGGCGTGCATCGCTACGTCCATTTGGCATTTCCACGTAGGCACCTGTTTTCAGCACTGCTTCCAAGTGCTAATGGGATTTCAAATGCCTAGGGTGAAGGAATATCTGACACTCCTCAGCCAACCTCTCCGGCCAGGCGATCTAGCCCCGGTGGGGCTACCTGCGCTAGTGCAGATGGCAGCCTGAAATCACACCATGTACGTCGTCGCGTCGTCGCTTGTATTTTATCTCTGCCCAAGTCAATGTACCCAGCTGTTCGTGTGAAAGACGTGAGGCTGCTCCAGGCTTTTTTCAGCATGTTGACAAACTCGATTTAGGAATTTATTCTATTGGCACCTGAGCCTGGATTCAGTAAATCCAGAACAAGGGTAACAAACTAGTGATGGGTTTAGTCTTTTGCGGGGCTTTAGTGCCAATGTCCCTTTCACAGAGCTGCAATCTGGAAGTAGAAGTGCTTGAGATACAGAACACAAACTCTTTTTAAGACATTCAGTTGTTTAAAGCTGAAACCGTAGGGAACAGGACTGGGAAAAGACCCGTAAACTACAGAAATAAGCACCCAAGACCTACATTAGAACATTGCTAAACAGAGAAAAAGAGACAGTTCTCATCAGAGGAGAATGAGCTTTCAAGCAGGCCAGCGACGGCCATGAGAAAACTTGTTTCAAGGTAGAACTTGATACCTTCACGAATTACAGACTGCATGACTTAACAAAAATGCCAACCTCTGTTGCTGTCTGGGTCTGCTCAGTTCCTTGGCACTGAGCTAAGATGGAGAAACTGCTCCCCACGTCTGTTTCCATGATGAAAGTCATGGGCTACAAGAGCTTGAGTGCTGGAGAGGACGTGCTAGTGCTTGGAGGGATACTAAGTTTAAAAACCAAACAACTCCAGTGTCTGGCTTGTGTATTTTGTTCTTCTTTAACCAACTACCAGATTTGGATCCTGGAAGGAGGTGGTTTTTTTTCAAGGACAGATGGGCAAGAGACAGGCGGGTATCTCCCCCTCTTCACTGAGCGTATGGGATAGTCCCATTCCCAGGACTATCTGGATATCTTCTTACTACAAGTTTCAGCCACTGCAGGACACCAGGACTTCAGCAAAGCCCTCCATCCTTTATTCTTTTCGCTTCTACATTTTAATTTTATGGCTTTCAAATTTAGGTTATTTCATACATTACTGGGTCGTGCTTTACGCCATGTGCTGTGCAGGGAGAGAAGAGAGGCAATGGCCTCTGAGTCCAGGGAATGGATTTAATAACTATGGGCTTTACTGCGTGGATATAGCGCTGTGAGTCTGGTGAAGCTGCAGACTGTGGGAACCACGGCCATCCCACGGGATAAGCCTTGCACGCTTACCACAGAGCGCCAGGCTGCCATAGATCAAGGCACGCTCCCGTTACCGTCACAAGGCATGCCACTGCGTCGTGGGGCTGCGTTTGGTGCTGGTCTTGCCAGCGGCAGCCCATCAAGAGCAGAAAGTGCCTAAAGATGAGGAATCCACCTCTCTCGACAGTTTGTTCAGTCATTAATCTTCCTTCACAGACACTGTCAAACCTTGTGCCTCATTTCCCACCCGAATTTCACTGCAATTCCCACCCTGCCCAAACAGAAGAGCTCTCGACTAGCCAGCGTTTTCCTCCCAGGAGCAACCCTCCAGTCAAGGGCTTTTAATTCTCACCCTCCATTCGCCCCAATGTACACATTGATTAAAGCAGCAAATATTTAGAGGGACTCAGAGCCAAAAGCCTGGGGAGCTCAAATCCAAGCACACACTTCTCTGCCAGGCTTATTTCTGCACAGCACAGAGAGCTCCGTACCGTGAACCGGATCACTGAAATGACACAGGCAAAACCTAAACGAAAGCAAAGCCACGCACAGAAAACCTTCCTCAAAATCCTTAACCACTTACTATCTATGAAGCTTTATCAGTGCCATGGGTGTTGTATTTGCTCAAAGAAAGGAAACGGCGCGGAAAAACCACATCAATCCATGCAAAGACATTCACGGGGTCAAAGTTTCTGATGGGAATATTCCTACCAAAGTTGATTTTCTGGCAGGAAAGATGAATACCTTTTACCTTTCACAAAAAGTAGAATAAAAGGAAAAAATTATTTTCACTAACACTAAGGCACATTCAGCCTTTTGCCACACGAGGAATTTCAGGGAAAACATAGGGAAATGTCAGAGGTGGAAAGCACGGAGATGCACTTTTTTTTCTTTTAAATTCTGAGACAGAACGTGCCAGAGAAGCTCCTAATTTCCTTATAATGGTCAATTTAACAGAACTCAAAGGAATTTCAGGCAGAACCCAAACCAGACATAATCCCCCCCAGATGCTTACAACCTGTTTAAAAACATAGTAAGGTATAAACAAGACACAAGGCTTATAAAAAGTAGAAGGAAAAAAAAAATACAAAAAATCAAAAGAAAAACCCAAACCTCTGCCCTCCACCTTGCCCCTGCCTACCTCCAAAGCTGCTGTCCCTTGGGTAAAAGTAGGATATTTTTGTCACTTATTGTATTTCAGAAATTGAAGAACTTCTCAGTGTGAACCGCCTCCCCGGGCTGCGCGTTTAACTGCAGAAAGGAGCGAAAGGCAACGTGAATGAATGAAACGGGAGGAAGGGATTCAAAACACATCAACAAACTGTTTGTCATCTTTTCCTTGATTCCTCCCACCTCCTCTTTTACAGCATTTTGGCTTTTTTATTTCTCCTCTGGTTTTGCTGAAGCGAGCAGGGAGCCTATTAGCGCAGGGGGATTAAGAGAGTTGAAGCGGGATTGAGTAATAAAATTGCTGTTATTTAACAGCAATTATGCAAGGCAGATGGCCCCGACGAGCGAGCGCAGCGTTTCACACGCGCCAGGATGGGAAGCAGAACTGAGCTTGCTCTGCTTTAGAACGAGCACATCGTTTGTGTCCAATTAAATCCTACTACTTTTGTGATTATCGGCGAAGGGGACACGGGGGAGATGGATGCAGGCATTCTGGGGAGGAAAGGCCATCAGACGACAAGCTTAGCTGCTGTTTAACGTAGGCTGGACATTAGCAGAATTCTCAGTGCAATTCACAGTACCAAATACCAGTGTATTCACCTGGGTGCTTGCAAAAGAAGGTTTAATTTTGCTACCACATAGGAACAGCAGGGGAAAATCTGGTTACTAAACTGAAAACTTTGCTAATTAATAGCAGGCACAATTTCCAACTGTGGCAATTTCTGTAACTGTTAAATAAGCCGAGTAACAGAGCTTCTTCCCTGTGCACAAGGTAAAGTCTACAACTGTTTTGTTCTGTTAAATGCAATTCAGAATCCAGTAACCCAAGGGTTTATGATTTTTTTCTTTTTAATTAAAGGTAGCCAGCCAAGCTCCTCTGGCACGATCAACACAGCAAAATGGATCTAGGCTCTTCATAACATTAAAAATAAATGCTGCAGAAATAGGGGAGCAAAAAACACACCAAAAGGCAGTGAGAAGAGGGGAGAGGTGACTTCTAGCTCCGAAGTAGTAGGAGGTGAGCTGACACCATGCAAACTCGAGCAACAAGACAGCCAGAGATATATATATACACACACATTTCAAGCAAGCTCAAGTGCACTTTCCAGCTAGTCAAACAGTGCTGGCCAGCTCCCAGATTTTTTTCTGCTTTACCCAAAAAGCCAATGGTAAATTTAATATATAGTTCTTCAATTAAAAACTGCATGATTTTAAATATTCATACGGGAGATTTGTTTTCCCTGTGGTAATAACAAAAAAGTAAAGCCCCTTTGATGTCAGTTCTCAGATCCCGATAGGATGCACTCAACAGCTTGGAAAGCAAAGCTCAGTGCATCTCAAAAACAGGAATCCCAAACATTCCTTAAGAAAAGCAGAGAATCAGCATGGAAAACAGGGTTATTCATTATTTTCAAGTCAAATACCATAAATGTCCAGGTTGTGGCACAGTGAGGGACAATGAACACTCTGTCCTACAGCTGGCATCAGTGCGGCATGGAGAGATGTCAGGCTAAACTCAGCTTTCCGTCCAGGCTGTTGTTGCTCTGTTTCACAACCAGATGGACTTCCCTTTAGCTAGTATGAAACAGCTGAAATAGAACATTTACTGGAAGATTATATAGAATATATTAACTCACGCTCAACCCAAGGTGAGGGACAGAGGTGAAACTGGACAGTTGAACTTCAACATTCAGAAACACAGGTTAACCCGAGGGGCCGGAAGAAGAGCAGAACATTTCCCAGTCTATCGGTCAATTTAAAATACCCCTGCTGATGAATAAATCCTAAAAATATAATTTTCTGCCCAAAATATAAAATTTTATTGAATATCATTAGAGGACATTTTTCCTTGGCAAAGTGTATACTTTAAAAAACTGAATAGGAAACAAACACGAGAAAGCTTTCAAAAGCAGAATTCACCTAAGTTTAAAAAAAGGCAAAAAAGTCAAAGGAGACGGCTGCTCCTGAAATTAAACTTTGCATGCGAAGCTGCAGATGAGGAAAAACAGGTTTTCATCCAGTTCCATCCAATTTATCACGCTGAAGAACAAGACTTGATTAAAAATCCCTTGCCACCTTTTGGAAGAGGGGTGCAAGCCCCTTGCCCTGGCCACGCGGCACCGGGGCAAGCACGTCCCGCACGCTCCAGCTCTGCACGACTCCTCTCGCCTCCGCTTGCTGCACGGTTAGTTACTCCTGCTTTTGTGGGGTATAAAACAACCTCTAAATATGTCAAACCTCGTTTAGCAGAGAAATCAAGTGTGTCCATTGGTACCAGCACGTTAAAAAAAAGCGGTCTCGGTTTACCCCAAACACTGCTCTTTTTTATTCCCGGCTTCATTCAAGGAAATGAGGTTTGACTGTCGAGCACTCACCTAAATCAGCAGAGCTTACAGAAGTGCGTTGGGATCGCAGTGCATGAAAGAAACATTCTTATTTCCGATAATGGGAAACAGTTTTTGTTGAATTATAGTTATGGCTCTGAATTTTCAGTACTTAGATAATTAGGAATTCAGAAGGAATCCTGACTGCCAACAGAAGTTTGGGCAGAGTGAGAGTCTACGTGATTTGGGTTGGGTTTTTTTATTTTTTAAAGATATTGTTTTCCTCGCTGTACTTTCTCACATGGACCTCCACAGTTCTGTGAAGCAGGTAGCAAAGTACAGGGCCACGGGAGCGTACCCGTACGCATGACAGGATAGCTGTGACGGACACATTTTGGCCAGCATTCCTTGCTTTACAGGCAAACTGTCAATACTGAAATGCTTCAAAATGCAGCTAACGAAGGCATTCGGGTTTATTTGATCACAGAAGGGCGCTCATTTTTATAGTTTTGCTTTAGAAGACAAAATAAGAAAGAAAAAGAAAACCAGAAAAGAAATAAACCACATCCTTCACTTCTTTTTTAGATCAATTTCTAGTCGTACAATCCATCAAACCATAATGTTTTGATTCGTTTTTACATCAGGACCACAGAAGCCCTTAAGAATTCATGAGATGGATGTTCTTTCAGGTGGGATTCAAGATTAAATGATCTGAAAGGTCATTACAATGGTACCATACTGCCTGAGCAGCCATAACTACATGTCAAGAATTTCAGCAGAACATCAAGATGAATGGTGAGGTCCTGGCTACAGTGAACTTAATACCAAAAAACCCCACTGGGGCCAAGTAGGGTAACCAGAGGCTCTCCTCCCCCAAAGCCCACGTGGCTAAATGTTATTAAACTAAACAAAATCAAACCCATGAAAACAGTACTCTGCAGGTCGCAAGATGACAATTTTATACAAATAAAGATGACATATTTTATACAAATAAAATACGCGGCTGATCCTAGTCCAACCTTACAAGAAACGTCCCCCTGAAGACTCTTGGTCATATATTCTCAATCTCTGCCTCTTGGACAAAAGCGGCACGAGGAGGAAAAGAACAGTTAAAAATGAGGATGTTAAAAGGTTTGCTGAGGGGGAAAGAACATTACGATTAAAAAGGCAGAAGCTGTGAGTAACAAGACGAGACATAATGAGAACTCATTTCTAGCCCACCTCCCAGAATCGCCAAGCAGCCTTCAAGGGCAGAACTACATCCATGGCGAAACACCACCAACCTACCTGGACAGAGAGCCAGGCAAAGCCCTCAGTAGCCCTGCAAGATCTTCATTCCTTGAGTCATCTTATGATACTTTTCGGATTTCTTACTGCTATGTTGATACGTTATTGTTAGGATAACCTCTGCGTGACCATACTCTTCACACTTGCACAGAACCTCACAGACTCTTCATGATCACAAGCATTTCCTAGAAGGGAATTCACTCCTCAATTACTCTTCTCGGAAATGACTTATTGTACGTGACACACCCTGCGATGTCTAGAAAACACATAAAGCATTCCTGAAGAGAAGACATTTCCTCCCTGGAGAAGGACATAAATCCTCCAAAGACATAAAATCTGCAGAAAGGGAACAGGGACAGGGATTACTCATAGGAATATTTGGCTCAAGGTTGAAGCCTTTCTTAAGTATAAACATAGTGTGACACAGCTTAGACTAATGTAAACATTGACGTAACGCTGAGAAAAATGCACATCGTGAGGAACACACAGTCTTAACATCTCAATGCACGGGAGGCTTTTAATAAGCTGCCCTCCTTACCTATTCATTTCAATTGATTTGTACACTCTCCATTCCACACTGGTGAAGTAGGTTCATTCTCTGGAAATCTAGTGAATGCTATTTCACTGCACGGTATGCCTTTGCAATCACTTTTAGCAGAAGAGACTGGAACGTGCAGCAGCCTAGTGGCTAAAGGAAACCTCTCCTGAACTCAATTTCATCTTGTACCTGAGCTGAAAAACGCAAAGAGAACAGAATCCTTAATTGCACCATAAACCAAAGACAGGCACCCTACAGCTGAAATGCACGCCTGTTCCCCTGGCAGCCGAAGACACCCAGGACGCAGAAGGAAAGCTGGGCGAGAGGAAAACTTCCTGCAGAACACAAGAGCCGTGTGTTCTTCACATAAGCCCTGTGGCCAACATGAATATAGCAAGAGAGCGGTATGGGGTAGCATGCCGCAGCCCCGCCATCCCAGCTCTCTCGCTGTCTTTTCCAAGGGATAAATTATTATTAACCAGCCATGCTAAAATGTACAGGCCTTGCTTTATTTTTAGGCTTCTATTTGGATGCCAAGCTCTTCAAAAATCACCCGGTCTGAGAAACGCTATTAAAAAAGGAAACTGAAGAGTAGCCAAATTCTTGGCCTGTTGCAAACATTGTATTCAAGAAGCTGCGGTTCGGTTTGCATTGTACTCGTGCGTCAAGAAATATCCTAAAGAGAAGTAGGAATTTACATAAAGTGTAATACTTACCAGGGACAACGTTCCCAGAAATTGAGGGCGCTTAACCCTTCTCTCGTTTAAAAAAAAGAAAAAAGTCATCCTGAATTCAGCCATAGAGGATTTGTGGCTAAGCCCCATTCATTAATACATTGAAGGCATTATGAGCCAGATATTGACAATAACCATATAGCAAGTCAGCTGAAAAACAAATACAAAGCAACACCTCCCCCAGTAAACTCTATATTTTTCTAAAATGTGCACCGTTAAGAGAATCAGGTCAGAGCAAAGATGCATCGTCTCCACTCAAGCTTAGCAAATACGAAAATGCAGCTTTCCTGCAGTCGGTATCGCACTTCCCGTAGGTTTCAGCAGCGAGAGGATTTCCCCTTGCTGTTGCAGGGTGGATGACAAGATAGGTATCAGGCTTTTGCAGCCCAGCTTTTTATGGATGAATCCCAAACTGAGGTATTGCCACAAATGGCTGGGCGAAGGAGGCAGGAGGAGCTAAAAGGCAGAGAGCTCAGAAGAATCAGTCACATTTTTAAAAAGTGATTTCATAAATTCATTGTATAAAATAGGATTTGCAGACTCAAAAAGCTTAACTATCACATTTTTCTTGCATTGGAAATTTAGATAATAACACGATCTGAGATTGGTATCTTCCTTATAGGCTTAATCTTACTTCTCAGTTCGACAGCAGAGCTTGCCAGACAGCGTCTGTCTTCAAATACTGCAGAACTACGCTCTTACAGCAGAGTCCAGTCAAACCATACGCATCCCTAAGGCAGAGAGCGACTTAGAGCTGCACTATTCATAAATACACATTTATTTTTTTCATTAGAAATGCATAATTACAGCATTTAAAAGCATTTTCCCCTAGAAAAGTAGTTAAGCAACAGTACAAACAAAATTGTTAGTCTTCTGCAAATACAGTTTTCATTACACCGAACAGAAAACACCAGCAAAAGGCTAATACTTGCAGTTATGGGATTTTTCTTTTTTTAAATATTTTCCATTTTTGTTATAAACACCATAGCAAATAAAAAAAGCTGTTTAAACAGTGAAAAATATTTGAGCTCTTGATCTTCTATATGTGGTAAAGCAAGTATTGCAAAGCAGCAATACACTCCTAAGATATCTGCAGACATTCAAATGGCGTATTTCACAGAAGAAATTAACAGGATGAAACATTAATTTAGTCTCACGGTTTTGATTCATTAGATTTCATTCCCCCCTTCTGAAAGATTTTTTTTTTCTCTTTAAGTGTACCTAAGGGCAGGCCACGTATTTTTTCTGAAGGCCAGATTCTCAATGGATGCAGCGATGTAGCTCCAATTTAAGTAAATGGGTCTGATTTACTCCAGGTGAGGACAACCAGATCATCAGAACTCTGCTACGCGGGAGGCGGAGGAGACGTGCGGGGTGTGACCATTAGCCTAACAGGCATTTCCATCCTCCCGTTGTCGCGCGAAGACTACAGCACTTCCCTTCTGACTGTGGTTCACTGACGTCTCGGTTGACACAGTTTTTGCAATTCTCTTATTGAATCTGGATTGCTCCGTGCTCTATCTGCATCTCTGGCTGGATTGCTGACTGAAGGGTGTCGGTGCCCTGCAAAAGGAAACACGAAATTGGTAAATCAACACAAAAGTGCTTTTCATTGGTGTAGCCGAGGGAAGCGCTTGTCAGGCCACACCTGGAGTGCTGTGTGCAGTTCTGGTCGCCGCTGTACAAAAAGGATGTGGCCAGGCTGGAAGGGGTCCAGAGAAGGGCCACCAGGATGATCAAAGGACTGGGAAGCTGCCGTACGAGGACAGGCTGGGAGAGATGGGTTTGTTCAGCCTTGAGAAAAGGAGGCTCACAGGGGATCTCATCCCCACGTACCAGGACTTAAGGGGCAGCTACAAAGAAGATGGAGGTTCCCTTTTCACAAGGAGTCCCATGGAGAGGACAAGGGGGAATGGACACAAGTTGCTCTTGGGGAGATTCCGATTGGACATCAGAGGGAAATTTTTCACAGTGAGGACAGTCACCATTGGAATAATCTCCCCAGGGAAGGGGTTGACTTGGCCACGTTGGGCACCTTCAAGAGTCGTCTGGACAGGGTGCTGGGCCATCTTGTCTAGGCTGGGCTCTTCCCAGAAAGGTTGGACTAGATGATCCCTGAGGTCCCTTCCAACCTGGCATTCTGTGATTCTGTGTGAATGTGAATAAATTATACTCATACAAAGTTCTTGTATATACCAGTGCAAAATCTGCGTGGATATCAGCTCTGTGAGAGAGTTGAAATGGGAATTCACTTACAATGGCATCAAAAATAACATGAGAGTCCACATGAAGACTAAGTAGACTGATGCCCTTCAGGCTGAAAAGAGAAGGCTAAAATAATGAAATCATGATAAGGATCTATAAAATCATGAGTGGCACAAAGAGAGCAAACAGAAAGCCATTATTCCCTCTCTATTCCCAAAAAAGAACCAGCTCTAAAAAGAAACAAAATAAAACCCGTGTCTGGCACGACAAGTGCTGAAGCTGTGGAAGGACTCATCCCAGCACGATGTACTGACAGCTCAGGGGTACAAGGCAGAGCTGAACAGTGTTATGGAAGGAAAACCCACCAAGGGTGACCATAGAAAGACAGCAGGAAGGCCTGGAGTGACAGAAATGTTGTAGGTAAGGAGAGTAAAGCCACCTGTTTGCCTTGTGCTTGGCATTTCCCTGGCTGGTGCAGTATATGCTCTAAAACTGAAGCCTTTACCCACTGCCCAACCGGTCTTCCTCTATTTTGTGTCAAATGAGAATAGCGCTACTACAGTGAAATTTTTTCTCAAATAAAATTCTTCCTACAAGCCTGGTTCTACTCACCTTCCAAGCAAAAACAGTCCCCCATGAAAGAGTTCGAAGCAAACACAGTTGACCTGCGCTTTCAAAGGAAATCTCCTTAAAAATTAAATTCTTGCCTACCAGTAGGCTGGCAATGCTGCGAAAGGATGATCCCATAGCAAACTCTTTTTAGCCAAGTTAGTTGGACTAAGGAAAAGTAGATCATGAAACAAACTCCACCTTCAGAGCTATAAGATGAATAGCATTTGAGAACAGCTGGATTGGCTTGGATAAAGTCTATCACACCCAGTAAGCCTTGCCCTGATAACAGCATATCACAAGCATAGATAAACTACAAGAAAAGGGCAAGAATTTAATGATATTTTCCTGCGCACTCCCACAGATTCCAGAGATCTGCCCTTGATGGATTTTCCCCTCCATAAATTCATCTAATAGATGCTTTATGTAACGCCCTGGATACAGAATTATTTCAGTGGTGGTGCTTTTGTTATCAAAAAGTCTTACTCAAAGCCCTGCTTTATGCTCGCAGCCCAGTATCTACAAGATCATCCACAAAAACACAAGGGTGGAAACTCAACTAGATTTCCCATCCTTTGGGTTTTACTATACAGTCGCCACTTACTTATTCAAATGAAAATACTGGAGGTTGAAAATTATAAAGCATCGCTCCTAAATTAAGGCTTTGTTGACAAATTATTTCTCTTCATCTCTCTGCCTTGTTGCCAGTAACTGCACGCGCTGCAAGATTTCTTCCCGTTCGGCTTTGTGGGTAATTTGGTGTTTACTTAAATGTTCAATAAATCAGTGCCAAAGTGGTGAATCATTCTGTCAGATGGCTACCTCTGACAGCAGGTAAGTCTTCAAGTGACCATCAAAGCTTTCTTTCCCATTAGAGAAAAACTGTATTGAAGTAATATAATTATCAAATAATAGCGGCAACAGCAATACCGCACATTTATCCAACATTCAGGGCAGAAGTCGAAGACTGCCCAAAGGGATTACAAGCACGTTTTAGATTTGGAATTATGTTTTTTTCCCAAATCTAAAAAGATTTACCACCGGCATATGAATTTGAGCACAGAATTAATCCAAATATTCTTTGTCATTATCACATTCTGCATTTCTAAATTTTGCAAGCTGCTGTAAGTAATAATGCTATGGAGACATAAAAACGAGCCAACTAAACCTAAATCCCCAAAATGCATCTGCTTTCAAACCGTGCCTCCCTCCATACATGCATTTGCAATTTCACGCCAGCAAAACACTGTTCATATATTCATAGTTTGTGATCACTTACATGGTTTAGGGTCCCTACGAAACTGTCCGAATCCTACCTATTCGTACTCCCGTCTACAGCTACTTTGCAAATACAAAATCGTGCATGAATACATTGAAAATCCTAAGTGGAAGCGCATACCGCTGCCTGCTTCAGCTCTCGGAGAAGGGATTCATTTCAAATAGCCTCACTCCTACCTTCAGCTCTGCCTGTGCGATTGCTTCCAAGGAAAAAGGTCAGAAAAGTGGTGTCTTGTTTTTGGACGTTAAATAAATTCGCAGTTGTGGTGTCTCAAATAAGGAATGTGCGTAGGGCATAGCATCCAACCCAGGGGGAGAATAAACTCCACTTTTATAAGCTTTGATTGATAAATAGATTTAAAATCACTGCGAACATCTCAGTACCTTGGCAAAGAACCGTACGAAAACAGATAAAGGTGTCACGACAGCCGCACTGACAGGGTTTTCCCTTCAGATAAGACATTTCCCTTCAGATAAGAGATTTAAGACGAGCGGGACTATTCCATAATTGTAGCCAAGAATAGCTATTGGGCTATCCACATCACCCAGAGCAATGCAAATACCAAGGTGGTTCTCCAGTTCATTAACAGACCCTTTGTTTTTAGTTTGCGTAGACTGAGGAAATACTTACGGCAAACTTATTTTTAGTCTTGTCTGTTTTTCCTTTCATACTCTTCTTATTTCACATTCCTTTTCTGCTTCTCTTCAGCTTTGCATAAATCTCTGTGGTTAACCACAATATTAAAACCTAACACGGTGCAAAGTGTCCCTGAAGAGAAAAGCAACTCCTCTGGTGACTGCCAGTCACGCGGGGGACGGATGCCGCTGTTTATAAGCGAACTCTCATCTCCTGCCCGCCGGAGGTGGTGGCTGAGAAGGGAGGACAGGCGTGAGGAGCAGACCCAGAAGAAAAGTCCGGGCGGGGGTAAATTTGAGAATTTCCCAGGCCTGGAGTGAGGACAGCGGCACGACAAACACCTCTCGCTACCTGATGCCCATACGCTGTATTAATTGCATGGGACCAGCAGTGCTTGAGGATGTATAAGAAAGAAGGCACAGGGGTAGCAACACTCTTCTTGTCCAGTGCACTATTACAAGTGACTACAAATAAAATATTGAGAAGGTTAGCGCAGAGAGAAATCTTGAAAAGAGGGGAAAACGACTTAATAGCCGTTAATAAGCCCCCTTATTAGGGCTCCTGCACCCGGGAAGATCAGTGTGGAGAACCGGAGGATGTCACCTCCCAGCGCAGCACGCTGCCACACCAGGCAGTCTGATCCTGTTCGGCGGGGAGCATGATTCCGCGGAAAAGCACTTTGTAGCATCCAGGTGAGGAGCCAGCGTGGACTGGGGCAACAAAGAGCATCTGGAGCTCTGGCCTCCCCGCCCGCACCAGGCAGCGCAGGCGGCACGTCGGCGATACGCGACACAGCTCCGCGTTTGGTTGAGGCCCCCTTTGCCACTGGGATAACTGGTGGGCTCTAACTTGATACAGTGAACTGATCTGCAGGTTGCCTTGCCCGTGGAAGAAGCATGGACCACTCGAGTTTCGTGCATGCAAAGTCTGGACACGATTCCCTTGATTTCTTATGCAATTTTTTTCCCCTCAAGAGACTCAATATCCAAATGTTTGTAGCCAGATCAGAATTCTCTACAAAACTGGGTACGTGTCGGACAAAAATCCACTCTAATATTGGCTCTAACATTAGATACCGTTATATTTTGGCTAGCAAGCACAGCTTATTTTTCAGAACCACTTGGCATTCTCTAGAGAAGACGCCCACTAGGTGGGGCTCAGAGAAGAATGGGTAACCCTCTTGAGGAAAACTTCTGACAACTCTTTGAAGCCAGCATTCTCGCGCTGTCGCCGCTCACAGCTTCAGGCTGGTGAGAAACTTTTTCTAGGCTCAGATACACGACTGTTCAAACGGGTTTTAAAAAAGAAGAAAAAACAATAATAAAAAAAAGGTAATTCCTCCACCATAACCGAGAGGATCAAGTGCTCACTTACAATTGCTAACATGGTGACTCCTGCGGGAAATCCAGGCTGTTGATCAAAATAACTGGAAAACTGCTGTCAGAAAGGGAATAACATTCTTAAGAGAAACCTCAGTCTGAAAAAATACTTTTTGGATAGATTCCAAGCAAGTTTTTTTGCCCCGTCCTTCAACACGGCTCTCAGCCTTCAAGGGTGCAGAAAAACAATCATGACCAAAACAACTATTCTCGAGAGGCTTTGAGCAAAAACACAGAAGCAGGGATAGTCTGAGACCATTTATACCTTTAACAAAATGATGTTTCTTATTATAGGTGGGTTTGGGTGGGGTTTTTTTGTATGGTCTGGAAACAGGATCATAAATTCCTTGGGACTGCGGTAGCTGTGGATAGATATATAGTTCTTCTGACAGATGTTTCTACCAAGTGAAGTGCATTCAAACGGCAAAAAAATATATATACATACTTGATTAGTCGCAGAGTGGTCTGTCACTGGTGTCAGCTGCACATATTGGACTTGGATATCACTCCCTTGGAGCGGGGATCCATCAACACCCCCTGAGGCAGGCTCGGCAGAAGCAACAGCTATCAGCTGAGCGCCCTGCAACACCTGCGGGGAAAGCAATGGAGAAAGCAGCTTGTAAACAACCACCAGCAGAAACGCATCGGGAACCACCTAACTTAAAACAGATGCAAAACCAAAGACCATTAAAAAAGAAACACAAGAAAACTTGTCTATCAGTAACAGTTGCTTTAAGTCATGGGGGTTTCCGAGAGGACATGGTACGCCTATGGAGAGATGCCCACGCTAGATGCTCACCGCATTTTGCCTCACGAGATTCGGAATTCCGCTAACGATTATTGCAAAGACTAAGTGAGACAGACTGAGCAGGTTACGCTAGGAGTGCGATAACATCAGCAGCACCCAACCGTATCACTGGGTAATGCTTTCGCTGTTACGTGAACAGACACAGAGCCAAAACGCTCCTCCTGCCAGCCAAAGACATTCAACTTCTGGCGATTTATTACAGTAACGTTTATGTTCCTATCGCATACGAAGGTGCAGATTTAAGAATTACTGCTAATTAACGCTTACTCTGGTCACATCTGCATTTGACTGCTGAAGACTCTAAGTCCCCTACAGGCTTCAAAATCCAAAGAACAGTCGATCCATGCAAAAACGCTCGCTTAAAAATGTTCCGGTGATTAGACCAATTTTCATTTATTTCTTGAAACACAAATCAGAAGAAAATACATGTAGGTAAACAATGACAAGCCCCCAGTCTCCTTTTTTCAATTCAGCTAAAATACGCATATTCAGGTTTAATTTCTATATGCTGCGAATGATGTATTTTTAAACTACGGCACTTGAACCGCAGTGAACAAAAGACATCTTTCAAACGAAGGAAAGAGGACAAAGAACAAAAATACCATTCTTAACAAAGGTTTTTTCTTAACAAAGTATGATTTCTCAGCTGATCTGCGGGTGGGTGGCCATGAAGGAGTGGGTAGACCAGAATTTCTCTGGGGAGTGTGGGAGGCAAAGAGAGGTGACCTCCATAAGTGACCTTTAGGGGTGTTGTCAGGATTTTATAGGGATCTTGGGTGTTCTGAGATACAGTCAGCATCAAACTGCAGAACGATGCTGCATTTTGTTTTTACAGGAGTAAGCAAAATTATCTCGCCCTACAGTATTTGTTTTGGAACTATACAAAACATACCATCGGAACCACATCACAGTCTGCCCTATAGATTACCTGCGGGTCTTAAATGTATTTTTTCTCATTTATTTCTGAACTACAAACTTCAGAAAGACTGTGAGCAACTGAACAAGACCAATGTTCTCACATACAAGCTGTTTTACGAAGAAGTCCAAGACTTGTAACAGTACCAGCCTTCCTGCTGTATTGTATGGTCCCAACTGCACACCTTGGGGTGCTCTTCAGAAGCCCTCCCTTTTACAGCACACCCTCTGCAGAAAGCAAACCACCCCGTTATACGTTATCTTATACCAAACCTATTCGATTCCTGGTGATAACCTACCTTTACCATCCTGCCTACAAAAAATTAAAATCCAGCAATGTTTGCATAAAATCCTTTTTGCTGTCAAATCACACCTCCCTGTTGGTTTCATGCAAATGGTTACATGCTTTTCCTACCCTGTCTTCCTGGTGAATAAACTATTCATCATTAAGCTTTCATTCACAAAAAACATGGGAAGCATTTTTATAGGATGTAACGGGGAAGCTAAGCTAGTTTTCATAGAGGTAAATTGGACAACATTCCAACATCAGCACGGGCTGAGAAACCCAGGTGTTTAGGAATTCCCACTGACAAGGTCATAGACTGATGGGTACTGCTCCCTTCCCCCCAAGCAGCAGATTAAACCCAACTCGGTTAAGCTTAAATGAGCTCCAAACCCAGTTCAAGACTACAGCAGTGATAGCTACAAACACTGGGTTTGGTTTCCAGCTGTGCAGTTTGAAGAAAACAGGTTGATGAATTGGAGAGATAAGGCATCAAACGTTACAAAACTCACAATTAGTATAGGTTTTCCTTTTTTACCATCTGCGCTGTTTGGGCGGACCCCAAGGACCACAGGCTTCGGTATTCAATACCAGAGGGTGAGTGGCCAAGCAAGGCAGATTTACCTCCACTAGCGTTATCCCAAACCGGCTGGGTTTTGCGAACCAGGTGACTGGCTCTAAACGGAACCTCGCACTGATATGTTTCCTCTCTACCACTTGTCACCTCTGTACTTTTCCCTGTAGCTAGAAAGCTCGTTAGGGTGCTGGAAGCCAGAAAAAGGCCATTTTTCAAAACTTAGAACCATTTTGCTTTTTAGGCTTCTCTTTATCCATTTGTCCATCATGTACAGGCTACTTAATATGTGTTTAAAATCACTTATAAAAAAAAAAGAATCTATCTGGTCTATGAAAACTAAAATAATCTAATGCTGAACAAGACTTCTTAATGTTTTCCACTTAATACATGCTAACATTAATAGCTGTCTCAGACTTCATTGAATACTGCCTCGCTTGGTATTGTGGCGTAACTGGCTGTATAATCAGTCACTGAACAAATGAGAATAAAAGCCAGAACAGGGACAAGATCCCAGTCTTAAACTTAAATCTGACTGAACTTTAAAGGAAGGAATGAGCAACAAGCTCTTCTTAATTTCTGCAGAGTTTATATACAGCACCCTGAACAAAATTATTCTTTTGCAGTTTCTATCTGAATTACTGCACAGCTTCGGAAATTAAAATACAAATGGATGTGAGCAAAAGGGGAGAATCGTCATCTTTACACACACGCGCCCTTTTTTTTTAAAAGGGATTTGGAAACAAAGCTGTTTCTGTAGCCTCCGTGGCTTAGTACCTTGCGTTTAATCTGCTGAGCCAAAGAGAGGATTAAACCCAATCTCAGGCTCAGCCTGGAACATTTGATCCCATTCTGTATGTCTGAACACCTCTGGCAAACGTGACACGATGATCACCTGCAGCTTACTAAAGACATCACTGAACTAATCACCCTGGATTCATACGAGAACACAACTTATGAGGAATCTCAAGTGTATCCAGATAGGAAAATCCAACTGAACTGACATTAAAACTAGCAACAAAGTACATTTTCTCTAGGCATTACTGGAGATTATGATAAATTATTGTATTTCTGTCATAGCTTAAAAATACCCTAAAAGTTTGTTATGCTGAAGAACCATGGCTGATGTCACCCTTCCTGCTTCTCACGAACAGCAGTACTGATGAATATTTTGTTCAGAAAAAGCCCAACCCGGGCGAGTTTGGTTATGGCCTCGGATTCTGCTTGCGTTTGCGACTTTGCATTAGGTGATACGGCATTCGCGGAGGAGCTGAAGAGCAAAGCCTTTCGCAAGTGGGGCAGGTGTAAGTGTACGGCTTTTCTCTGGCTTGACTTCCAGACCAATTCTTAAACTTTGTATTTCTTACTTGCCCTTGACCTTAAAACAAAGGAACTGTACCAAAAAAAAACCCCAATCTGTCCTGAAAATGAACTTCTCTTCCCAATTCCACTGGGCTTCTCCAACATCCCGCCTTACTGGTCCAAAACAGGTAACAGAAAGTGGTTAAACTGAGAAATAATAAACTTCACTTCTAACAACATTGATTAATTCATACTGTAAACACACACGCACAGCACAAGCAGCTCGAAGCCACCCTTCCCTTTCCCTTAGGCACAAAAGCACGGAAATATCTGACACGGAGCGTTGCTCAAGCCAACTCGGGCTAGTGAGAATTCAAGCTAATGCTGAAAACGACCCTAAAAAAGCCTGCCCTTACAATTAACAAGCAGACCAAAAAAAGTTTTTTGTAAAATAATGGAGTGGAGTACTAAGAAAAAGTACGTTTGGTCATCTATTATTGCTTGCTGTCAGCCTTAAAAAGTTGTCTTGACAGCGACGAGATCTTTAGCACGTGCAGGGCCAGGGCCCGCTCTCTAATTGCACAGTTATTCCCACTGCAAGCACCAGCAACTGCACAGCTGGAAGGGAGCAGCTCGCTGAAGTCTTCTGTTCTTTCAGCCTGCAGTTAGAGCCACGGATACATGCTTTTGCCCAAATAGAAAACCTAGTGAAGAACGTTTATTGAGAAAAAATCAGAATACTTCAGGAAACGTCCGTAAGATACTTGAGAATATCTTTGCGTGGTACGTATTTGAGAATGCTCTGAAGCCACCACTACTCTCAAGCCCATTTCATGACCTGGCCCGATCTTTGCGAACCTTCGTGCCCCAACCCTTGCTGCCTCAGAGGTTACCACGTTGCACGGTGAGCCTGGTGGAGGCAACTTGCCTGAATTAAAAAGCAAGCGTGAAAGAGCCCCTTCCCTCACCATTCCCATCACCTTCCAGAACAAGGAAATGTTCCTTAACACCATCAGAGAGAAACACAGATGCATTCCTACTAGTTTTTGATTTTCAAATGGTCCTAGAAATACTAGAAAGAATAGTATTTTGTCCGGATGTTGAAAATGAAGTATGAACTCTTGGCATTGCCAGTGACCACGGTCTCTTCGACGAGGCGTTTATTTTCCTTAAAGCTCGGTAAGCTTTCCATAAGAGATACAAGAGCTGACAGGTTTGGATACAGGAGCAGCTCCCTCCTATCCACTCACCGTGGGCCCGTCGCTGTGTTATCTGTCCCTCCTTACAGCGGCACTAACACAAACCCAGGCTCCCCAGTCACAGCTGCAGCAGAAGCACAGCCCCGGCAGTGGTACCCCACTGACCTGAATCTGTGCCTTTCTCTTTGCGGTTTTTTCCTCCCCTCTCCACCTTTTTTTCCCCTCTATTATTCTCTCTTCAAAGTCTTGATAATTTGGGACATGCAAGCTATTGAGCCTGAAGGTCCTGGATTCCTGTTTTTCGTCCCTCTTCAGTGAGATGCTTGCCGTATAAAATGGAATAATAAAATTAGCCATAATAATCAAAACCAGCTACTTTCTCTGCTCCCTTCCTTTCCATTCAGAGACCATTTTAGCCCATAACTAATACTTCCCATTTAACATTCAACTGCCAGGGCAGGAAATAAAATTAAACTACAAAAAAAATTAAACTGTAATAGGTTTTCCTTCGGTTTCTTCCAAAATTATTCAAGCATAGTTTCCATCCATGGTCCAATTCATATCACATCGTCTGCTGATCTTACTTATCACTGAGAGTTATTCTTCTAGAAGGCCATAACTTAAAACTTTTCTCTAGACCCCAACCTTCAAAAATAGGCAACTGTTTTGGGATGGCTGAAGTTTGTTTACCAAAAAAGCCCATTCCACAGTCTGGTCCTTGCCAGATTGAGCCTTCTAAAACACATTCTTGCTACTGTTGTTGTGAGCTTTTTTATTAATCTAGGCAAGCACATATGTTTGCCTACCTATAAAAAGCTCAAAACCAAGACACATTGGGATTTTGGTGCCTTTTTTCCATCATTTCTTCCCATTTCTACTGCAGGAATGCAATAAAAGCTGACATTTCTTTAAAAGAAGTGAAGTTTTGAATCGCTGAAAGAGTCATTGTTTATAGAAGGTTCACATCTGAAAATCCTGTAACACTTATAGCCAGCGTTTCAGCAAATGTTGCACAAGGGGAACGAGCTGTGCGCAGCAAAAAGGAAAGATCTCAGTGACGTGCCCTAGCTCAAACTGGTAAAAAGGACAGTTTGGGCCCCAAAGCGTAAGGACGGTCATGGGTTTAGATGATTCCCAGAGAAGAAAAACTTAAGAAAATACCTGCCTATCATCCACCTACTGTCATTCAAACTACATGAGTACATTCAAACAGCAAATGCAGCTCCTCCGAAGGATAAGAAGTTCTGCTGAGAAACATGTTCACTTAAATAAGGTAACTCCCTCTAGCTGATTCTTTTCAGTCTCAAAGTTTTCTTCATGGAGCCTTAAGACTAAAAATATCCACTGTACTTAGTGCCACCAAAAGAGTTATTTGGTGGATTTACAAGCTTACAGGTGAGTTTACCTGGGGCAGTGAGACTCTAGGTGCGGACCACAAATCTTTTCAGTATCAGAAATGAATGGGTTCCTTGAAAACATCAGAGGCTTAGGCTAATCGAGGTCTCCATCACCTTGCCACTCCTAAGGGATCTGGAACAGGGGACGCAGAATGCCTAAAGAACGGAGCTGTATGAAAAACCCCAAGATTTTCTTCCCTAAGATTGTCTTTTGTAGTTCTTAATTTCACTTGATGAAGCAGAGCGAGACCCAAGACTAGGAAACAAGCCCAGTATGGAGGATATTAAAGTATTAAGGAAAATCGGTACATGATCTACTTCATACTCGTCCCTCTTTAAGCCATCGGTTCAGTTTAACCAAGGTCAAGCGTATAGGTAAGTTCATAACTGATGAAGGCTGATACGAAGGAATTTTGGTGATTTTACAGTCCAGTTCCAATACAATTAAAGCATCAACGTGACAAAAAGGAGAGGCAGCAAAGGACGGACTGACCTAACTGTTCTCGAAGAAGCAGTCCTCTTCATGCTCAGATAGAGCAGGATTCACTGAAAACCACTGCAACCCTCGCGCTACATTTATCTATCCCATATGCATATAAAGGAAGAATGCATATAGCCTGATGATGTGTTATCTTTCCGAAGAAATAAACTCCCATTCGACCTGTAATTCTTCAGAACAAACACACAGCTGGCAATACGGACCAAGGATCACCACATATTGCTGCATACTTTCGACGCTGTACTTAAAATTAAACATTAAGTATTTTGATAGAATTACAAGACAGTTTTAAGGACTGAGTTTTATCCTCCAAACTTTTCAAAATATTAACAGCAATAAAAGACTAGAAGTTCCTCTTCCAACAAGATAAGGAAGACAGATGGCTCACAGTGCTGCAGAGTATCTGCAGCTTTTCCCTCTCAGTAACTGGTGATGAGAAGCACACGGAGGGGTGAGTAAGCACATGGAGGATGTTACCCGTCCTTTGGATCATTTATTGGCAACCCTTTTTAAGCAGAAACCTCCAAAATATGAGGCCTCTCGTCTTTTTAAGGTGCATTTTTATGGCTGCTGGATGTCTGACTTCAAACTATTAAGATCACGCTAAAGTAAAGGAAAAAGGCAAACTTCGTACCACTCACATTTTTTTCCAAAATAATTACGCATATTAATTTCTTATTTTTCAAGCTGAACTTGTTCTGGTGATCATTTCATTATTACCAGCATCACCACAAGAGAACAAAGCCCCTGGGCCACGATGTGTGCTCCAATAATGTGTTCCATATCCAGCCACCGGAGAGTTTCCAGAAATGCACAGGTTTTTCTATTTTATTGTTACAAAGGGCCAATCGTTGTCTAGTTTGTCTTACATGGCATAAATTAAACACCCTTACACAAAGCAACTTCCAGGAAAGCCGCAGCTGCACTTTGAAGTACAACATCTCTTTCAGAGGCCGTCCCCTCTTTATTTTAAATGCTCCGACCGACAGAACGGCACGGAGCCTCTAACATCCTGGCCCATCTTCTGTGCCTTCTCATGACTCCCTGCAGGACAGCGTCTGGGAGGCGAAAGGCTGTACCTTATCCTATCGGGCAGGCCACCAAATGCTCACCAGTATATAAAAAAAAATAATGCTGGAATACGCGTGCTTAGAAAACGACATTACTTTGCATCTAGCTTTATTAAAAGGCAGGTTGAGTCAATCCTATCTGGTAATCTAGGTCGGAGCGTAAAAATGACCTGTTACTTTCATTACTTAGCATTTAACCACATTGCCATTTACATACCACTAATTATTAATTTCCTTTCATATCTTTCATTAAAATACTGAATAGCATTAGTCAAAGGTATTTGGGGGAAAACATCAGAAAATACAAACTGGAAGGCTTAAAATTACTTTTTGCAATATATCAACTCAATTCTTCTGAATGAATTTAACACTGGTTTCAATCATTTGCTACGGGGCTCCATTTTCAAATGATGGGAAGAGCATGTTGGAAATACAAAGCAAACAAGTATACTGTCGGTCAAGCTAATTTTTAATAAAATAATGCTGATTCACATTAAGTATGCTAACATGTTTTAATTCTTTCCTAATTACCTTCTAAACACTTCCTCTAAACTGGGCATATTTACTGAATTAAAAACACACTCCTTGTAATGTCTGTGTCCACATCAAAACAAAAAAGCAACCGATGGCCAAGAACAGACTCAGCTATGAAGTCCCCTTCCCACTTGAGCAAGATACCAGGGGTGGGCTGGGCTATGCAGAGAAGAAAAGAGGAAAAATAAGGGTGCTGAGAGCCCCAGGGCCAATGAAGCGACTACCCAAGGTAGGGGTCCCAGCATCATGTACCCTGTGGGCAGTCTCCACCACCCAAAATCAAATTGCTCCACTCACCTCTCCTCCAGAATCGCAGTGTTGCAAGATAAGGGGTTTGCAGCAAATTATACGGCAAGAGCTCTGGTAACATTAAGGTAATATATTCCCATTAACGTCCCAATATGTTTCTCTTAAAAGAAAAGTATCTTTGATCTAAGGTAACTGGAAACAATATAAAAAGGATCCACTGCTCTTAAAGATTAAGGTGTCATCCTGAAGTTAACAGTCTAGTTCATAAAGCTTTACACAGAGTGCTTTCCTTACTCCAACAACAACTTGTACCTAAATTTGCTATTTATTTCTTACATAAAATGTGCCAACAGAAAAATAAATTCACCATATATAAAAGCCTAATATATAGCCGTTCACAAAGAGAGGAACTCTCCCTGCTGTGTATTTCTAAGTGTGCTGAGTTGAACCATGCAAAACGTGACCTTAAATCTGTCAAAACTTCATTAACTAACAGCCCTACAGAGTCATATAACTGAGAGCACCTCCTTTTAATTCCCCGAACTAAAAGGCATGAAAAGTGAAACTGATTTCAGCTCTACCGAGTGTGGAAGAATGAAAAGAATAATTCCAGAGTACATTTTTATCAGCGGCATTATTTCCTTGCATAACAAATAATAAACCATCTCATCTGCTTTTACTTTGAGCATATACCCCAGCACAGATCTACTCGGTAACAGCGGCTCCGGGGTTCCCCTAACGTGCCTGTACAAAGCCTGGAGAAAAGCATGAACCCAAACTGCAGCTATTGTGGTTACTTAAACTTCACAAAAACGTCCATCTTCCTGGCCGCTGAGGTCGGACTGAGCTACGCAAGTGATGGCAAATCGCAGCTTCGTGTATTTAAACCATCTGCATCTTCAAAAGCCCTTTCACAACCCACCACCTTGTTTCCCAAGATCTCCATGTCAGTGATCCCCAAGGAGCGCAAGGCTCAGCGAGCCCCAGGAGCCAGGCTCTGCCTCCGAAGACGAGCTGTTCAGTAAAGCCACCGCCGCTTGCCAGCACCATGGTTTTATGGAGAGTAGCAGCCATCAGCGAAGTGTTGTAACAGGCTCCGAGCAAAGAAAAATGAGGTGCTCAGAACCACGTGAAGTTTTGAAAGGGAACGTGTGGCAGAGGCTCATGGTCTTTATTAACACTCCCTGTACAAGCTTTTAAAAAAAACAAATTTGCAAATAAATATTCTGGGCTCTTCGACAAGTGTTCACATCTAATTTGGTAAATAAACTGGAGAAACACAGGGGGCAGAAAAAGACCTAATTAATACAGCTCATGTTGTCTTAAACCAACATATAAACAACCAACCACCTGCTCTCACCATCACCCTCTGACCCTTTCCTAAGCACAGTCCAACTGGGATGACCAACCTGACCCTTTTTTTTCCATATACTGTATTTAAAAACACATACCATATTAAAAAAAAACCCACGAGGCTCACAATCTCTCTCCAGGTTAAATGCATCCTGCCTAAATGTAAGTGAAGACCCAAAGCGAAAGGTGTAGTTGTTAGGAATATCTCGCATTTCACTGGCTCAACACATGGGGGGGTCCCCTCAACCTGGGGGTGACCACCAGCTCCTTTGAGACGTGGTTAGTATTGAACACAGAAGGGTAATCGGTGTGATTAAAACGTTATCTGTGAACTATTACGCTGGCTGAAAGGGATGCAAAGTTAATTGCTAAGAAATAAAAGCCTAAATCAAGCTTTGTATCGTGTGAGCTAAATACAATGCGATTATATGAAATCCCGCATGTAAGGAATCCACATTGACATCAGCAGTATTTCATTTTAACTCAAAAACCACAGGTAGGCGGACAGTAACTCATCTGCCAGTATCAGTGGGTAACAAAGCCAAGAAAGGGCTATTTTGTCAAGATCCTTTGGGGTCACACCCCATGGAAGCCAAGCAGGGTCCTGCTTTTGACTTCAAGCAGGGACGGGCTCAGGCCCTAAAAACTGATGTAAAATACACCGAAACAAAACACAGGCTTTCATCGAACGTACACGTGAAACCAGCACATGTGCAAAACTTAATTATAATTAATTGGCAGTTCAACTGCAGATGTAATTTCAGTAAAAAATACTTGGTTACAGAAAGAAGAGTTACCTCATCTAAATGCACTGTATCAAAATAAGGCTGTTTGGAAGTGCGAGGCTTGCAAGGAAATCGCTACCATCCATCTGACTCATCTTTTGTGTGAAGATACGCGCAGTAAATCACCCACCAAGGGAAACTTCTCCAAACAACTCAGTGGCAGATGTCGCGTTGCCCAACCCGTGACCCAGCGTTTCACTTCGGTCGTTACACGAAAGGGAGTTTGAGCCACCTGCACCTGCCGGAGTTGCCTAAATTACGCAGGTTTGGTATGTTGTGCTCCCCTGCTCCGAAGGCAAGGCTCTGGTTAATCAATCTCTTCTCTGTACCTCTCTGCCGGTGAGGCAATGTTTGACATCACACGAGCTACAAGCACGCGACCGGAGACGTGACTGCCAGGCAGTCGGCCCACCGAGAACTATTTCCTACATCCCAATCACCTTTTGGCAGGAAAGATGACAAGACAGAACCCTGTCACAAAGCATTTCAGCTCAGCCTGTGACACGCTGTTACGGCTTGCAAAATCTTCTGAGTTAATTCAATCTGAGAACAGTAAATATTATTCAAATCTATGCAATTGCAACATTTTGGGACAAACGGCTTGCTGTTAGCAGTGAGTATGATAAAATTGATGGAGCTGCTTCCAAAAGAAAGATTTTTCAAGAGCGAACAATTAAAGCTCTCTACAATAATTCACTATTTTGAGCAATACTAAAGAAGCCTTTGGCTTAAATTTTTTTTTCCAGCAGAATGTTATTTTTGGGTTTTATTCAACGTACAACTGAGTGCTATTAAGAAATGGCTGGATAGCTCAGAGAAAAATACTACAGTGTCAAAGAAATCTTATTAAGCCGTAGCTGCCGAGTGCAAAAGCTCAAGAAACAAGTCATACACGAGTGACCCAGACTCCCTCCGACTGACCAGCACTGATAAAGATTATTCAAGTGAATAATAAATGGTGACTCACACGGCATCTGGCTGGTGGGAAACTTTTTGTTGTGACATAACCAAGCCAAGAGGGAAAGGATAACTCAGACCTAAAGGACAGTCTTCCTCCACATTTTTATGTGACGAGTCCCTGCTAGCCTGATCAATGTAAACATGGCTTTAAACGTCACCCGGCCGGTCCCGTCCTCCAGTCTCAAAATTCCTGATGGGATTAGTTATGCTTAAACCAAAAGGTCAAGATAAACGCTGAAGGACTTTCAGCATTTACTATAAAATTCTGCTAAAGTCTCCAGGCAATTTCAGCAGAAATAGCATTCAATCCTTTCATAAATAACTTAAAACTAGAATTTGGACTCCTGGGGCCGAGGAGAGGCTACATCTCCTCCTATGAGGCTAGCAGTAAATACGCCACTTAAAAAGAGTAAGACCAGATCACTGAGGATCTACCAGAACCGCACACATCTGTTATTTTGCTTTAAAACGTCTACAACAATTTATCGGTTTCCACTCGGAACGGTGATTTTACTTCGATTCCACAGAGAAAAGGCATTTTGGGGGACTGCAAATGTTTACATCATAACGGGCAGGGATTTTTTTTTTTTCTAAATACTAGCAAAATAACATCTGAAAGTTTGGCTCTTGTTGCTAGGGTAACAAAACACTGCTCCTACCGTACACTGCAGGATCCCATTAGGTTGGAGAAAAATGGATGGGAAAAAAAAGCACATGTGACACCAGCATGAGCCCGTTATACACAGAGGAACAGAAGAGTTCTGGTATTGGAATGTTCAGGAAAAGTCCTAAGTAAAAGAAAATGAATACACCACCTCCTGCACTTTAATTATGAAATGATGTAAGCAGCTCAATTTCTATCAATCAGTATCAGAAGGATGTAACGGCTTCAAAGAAAAGCAGGAGAAGGATGGTAGGAGCAACCACAGTGAGGAGTTAGCTGTAACTGTGCCTGAACTATAAATCAGAAGTTGGAGGGCGTTATAAGCCAGTACTTGTCAATTAAAGAACACTTAAATAAGAAAGCCGTACTCCTGAGAACTACCTGAATCCCAGCAAGAAGTTTCTTACAGAAACTTGCACAAAAAATAACACTGTAGACATAATTCAAGAAAAAAAAAATCCCAGCAAGGACAAGACAAAGCGTAACCGGGACAGAAGTTAAGGAGCAGGTTCAAACACTCCTGCGTTTTTCCCCCCCAACAAACCCAAGCCCCGTGGGAAGACGCCCTCTGACTCGCAGAGGGATGAAAGGAATCCAGAACCTCGAAGTGTGCGTCCTTGTTTTTCCACCCAGATCTCAAGATAGACAGGGCTGACAGGGAACTGCAAGAAAACATAAATCCAAGGAGCTCAATTTGTATTACAGCAGGGTATAGACATTTGTAAGGGGAATATGTGCTCCAAAATTTAGGGTAGAAACAAATATACGAAACGGATGGTTTTTAGAGAGAAAAACATAAAACAAGAACAACTGGACTTCTCAGAATACCTGTACTGAAGACTACAGGATACTCGTAGTAAGGGAATTAAAATACACACCTGTATCTTTAATCTTGGCTTTTATCTACTAGTAAAGTTCACATAAAAAGGACCCAAAATAATAGAAGTATGATCTATTTCATTTAAATTCTTCACACCGAAAACCACAGTGTAACTGTAAACTGCTCAGCGTGCGCCAGTGGTGCCCAAAACTAAAAGCAGATGTAATGTATATAAGTGATATATCATGTTCCACCTCAGCAAACCTTACGTTTCATGTCAAAAACATTTTCAGACAACAGTTCTCAAACAAAACCAGGAAAAATGATTTCTTTCATTAAAGTGGATGTTCTTACATATATCCACTGTCATGTTTAAAACTATCACCTTTTTCACAAAGTTAATAACGTTACACTACTGCGAATCGCCATCCGCTGATTTCGTCGACGTTCACACGTAAGCCACGATTTACATATGCCTCTCCCCGCAGGAAGGCACAGCTTTTCTACTCAGCTTCTCTATCAGGAGCCTTCACATGGGCTTTCCCTTTAGTCAATGCACTAAGTGGGCAAATGCTTCTACCACCCTGGAGAAGAGCTTGGGAATTCACTTTGCAATGATGCAAACATGCTTGTTCTAATTAAAAGCCATAAAATGAAAGTGAATCCTAACAGAGCATCTGTCTGTCCGACTGTCGTGCGTTACATGGTATGTACTGCAGATGATACTGTCCCGGCTTTGCAAACGAATTCTTGGTTACTGAATTAATTTCTTCCTTTATTTATTTTTCTCAAGCTGGAGCCACTAACCTGACATTTAAGAATTATACAAGTTCTTAAAAATGTGAATTGCCAGTTACATTCCACACTGAGAACACAAGTAAAATCCTTTTTCTGGTAGTTTTTGCTTGCATGTATTAGCCTATGGCAGGGAGTTCTGCAAGCCTGCTTACGTGGGGAAGCGTTTTCAGAGAAACTAATATTACAGATGATAACCAAACCTCTGCTGTTTCAATTTTGAACGAGGAAGAAAAGAAGGGATTGTTTATGCACTTCACTTTGTGCATTGCTTAGAAAACACTATCAAGTCATTCTAAACATATTAGGTAACACATACACCCTGTTCTGCTATAAATCATTAAAATCGCTTTGTTTTCGGGGTGGAAAACAATTGGCACAGTAGTCGAGAGCCTGCGCTCCCCTGTGAATTGAACTCCAACCATATGTCTGTTGTCAGGGCGATTTTACCCTTCAAGAGCACCAGCCTCGGCGGTCCTCTGAGGTTTTGTGCGCTTATCTGCGTACGCTGACATTTATTCGCCCATTCGTTCACCATTTGGGTTCATTTTTCCGTGAAATCCACGGCAGACGACTACTTTGGGATGTAATTACAGGAACACAGACTGCGAACCCTCTGCTGCTTTGCTGTAGAGCTCGAAGTTTCACCTATGCGGCGCTTCCAGACATTAATGGCCTGTGGTTGAACTTAAATCAGGGTCTCTCATACGGCAATATATTTTGCTACCAGCTGAGCCTCCAGGCCAGCCAAAGGTCTTTATTTTCTGAAGCCGTATCCAGATAGCATTTGCATACATGTTACACTTTCCGATCATCATTTGGATTTTTGAAAATGCATTTTTGAACGACTCTCAATTTTTATTTTTTATAATTTTTTTTGTGAGAAAAGGGAGAGGAATATAGAGTGTGAATTTGAAGCAGACTTCAATGAAAGCTCTGAACCCAAACCTATTGTTTTCTTAGAGTACACATCTGGTTTTCCCCAACATACTGCCAGTTCTGTAGCTCAGTTTAATACCCAGCTGGGATAATGTAAAACTAGCATATAACCTAAAATAAATGTTAGAAGCACATATTTTTGTTCAGTAATACTTGTATGCATTAAGTTCGACTTGACTAACGTTCTACCCCCATACCGAAAAGTTTGTATCAATGACGGGGGCAGAGGAGGGGAAAAAAAAAAAAATCACACTCAAAACCAGGCACCGTGCACGTGTGTGGCCACACAACTGGAAACGAGAACTAAACCTCACCGGAGCAGCATAAAATCTTGCTTTAAAAGGTTAAAATCAGTTACTTTTACAATCAAAACACAAGTTTTTAAAGCAAAGACATTTAAAATGTGGTTTTCTCCTACCATCAGAAAGGCATTATCAAAGCGTCCAACGCTAGCGCGTTGCAGGAACGTTCCCCCGGCTGCTGACAAACTTTTTCCTGACCAGCTCAAACCTTTCGTCTTTCTAGTCCGTGGGAAGTGCAAATGTCCGGTAACAGGATTTTTAATTCTTAAGAAACTACGGCTACTGGAGTGCACAGAGGAAACTGCTGAACAAAGCAAGCTGAATCTACAGGATGCTCTCATATATAAAGTCGTCTTCTTTTGGCAACTTTGATGGCCAAAACATAAATCCAAAGCAGCAATAAAAGTGACAACCTGATAACGTTATCCTGAAGGCTGCGAAGAGGTGAGCACGAAGCAAGGACCACAGTGAGCTCAGTCTGAAAGCAATTTGTAAAATATTATTGAAGGGGTTTAAAGAAGTGTCAGTAAAAAGTTATTCCTTCTTCCAGGCCATCAACGTATGAATTATTTTGACTTTGATTATCGGATTTTTATTCACATGATAACTTTACATCCTACAGCCTGAGTCTGACTCTAGATGGCTGGCTGTTCTTAGAGAGATGCATTAAGGCTCAAAATGGATTCAGCATTTTAGGGGACAAAAAAAAAAAAGCCCAAAACATTTGGACTTGATCAAATCTGATACAAATCACAGCACTTACAAACCAGATTTGCAGCCCTCACATCGTTTCCGAGACTGCCTTGGGAGTGTAAAATGCCAAGATACTATTAATGTAAAGATTCCATATAGCGAGTGCTCATAAAAAGCATTTTTTTCATACCAAACACAGAACGTGCTGCCTTTTTTCCCTTAAAAATTCAACATATTAGACTTCAGCAAAACAAGATCATTAAGGCAGGCACCCTGAATGGCCTCGCTGAAGCACGCCAGCCAGTGAGACGACTTACGCTTACTAAATTACTCCAGCTGAGTAACACTGGCAGACTTGCGCCCTGAATTCAGAGTTAATAAGGGAATTCTGAAACTATTTCCTCTTACCTCTACAATTTCTTTCTGAACACCAAGCTTGGAAACCTACTCTCCTCCTGGTACCAACATCTTCCTCTAGGAAAATCTTCGGCGCATCCTGCAGCCGCAGCACACGGCCCCCGAACTGCACGCTGCAAACCTTATTTCACAACCTCCATCAAATCCAAGTTTCACACTTTTGGATGCGTTTTTGGGGAGAAGGGGGGAAATGGGGTTTAAGGAGGAGGAGGTATCAAGTGCTACTTCAGCACTTGCCATATTGAGAAGATGAAAGCGCAGGAAAGAAGAAAGGGGTAAAACAGATTTCAAGCTTACCAAGTATTCCTTTGCTTTTATTGCCCTACCGATGTGCATACTGCTTTTTCCCACGTATATGACTTAGAAATTAGATCACACAAAGCACAAAGAAACCCACTGTAGAGTAAATAAGCCACAGAGGAGATAAGTAACGAAACAGCACTGGAAAAGATTAATTTAAAAATTTCCTTCCCTTTCAACCACAGTCAGATTAAAAAAAAATCTTCAGTAACGATCCACCCTAGCATTTGAGATAAATAATAAACCGCCGTACATCACAGAGCGTGATTAGCCAGCGTTCTAAAAAAAAGCAATAATAGCTAATAATTAGATTTTAAAGTTTAAATGATGGTAGAATCGAGCGGGGAAACACTGAACAGGTAAACTCTTCTAATAGGCTTGAGAGTCTACGCTTTGTGAAAAATTTAATCTTCAAAATGCACGGAAACCAAAATTTCTAGCCGTTTTCATAACAATGATGACATCCTACACGTGACTGATCGGGCCTTAATTTAATTCCCTGAGTGTGCAGATAGACAGCTGGAAACAACGAGGTGACGAAGATGACGAAACCTTGCCTGGCCCGTCAGGGCGAGCTACGCACGGTGTACGCGCAGCAGCTCGTGCCTGCACGCTCGCTGCGGGCCCGACACCCTCGAGGGGATCTCATCGTCGTGTACCAGGACTTAAGGGGCAGCTACAAAGATGATGGAGGTTCCCTTTTCACAAGGAGTCCCATGGAGAGGACAAGGGGGAATGGACACAAGTTGCTCTTGGGGAGGTTCCGATTGGACACCAGAGGGAAATTTTTCACACTGAGGACAGTCACCACTGGAATCATCTCCCCAGGGAAGGGGTTGACTCGGCCACGTTGGACACCTTCAGGAGTCGGCTGGACAGGGTGCTGGGCCGTCTTGTCTAGGCTGGGCTCTTCCCAGAAAGGTTGGGCTAGATGATCCCTGAGGTCCCTTCCCACCTGGGATTCTGTGAGTCCTTCGTGCCCGTGGTTTTAGAGAAACAAACTTCTGCACTGCCCAGGGATGAATCTCCTCTGCCTGCAATCACCAGATTTTCATTACTAGGGCTCAACAATTCAATACTTTGCTTCTCTGCACCACTGGGAGCAGACCTGAACTGAAGGGTGAATTCTGCTGTAGTTCGTCACCTCAAAACAGCCCCTTTGAGCTGCACCTGATCTGCAGGTTTTTCAACTGTTCTTCCTTTCTGAAATCCTGCGCGGCTGCTGAACAGCAGCGGCAAATACCAGCACTGTTCTGGCTAACGACCTGCTGCGCTGCCGGGTTCACACCAGATTCTTTGCTGAATATTGTACTAACATGTTCCGAAATGTCAAGAGGCAACTCAAGGGAAAAAAAACTCAACTTCTTTTTTTTTTTTTTTTTTTTTTTTTTTTTGTGAGATAAGGTTAGTCGTAAGTAACATTCACAATTGAAATACTGTAATTTGAACCTCTGACAACCTTTGGTATTTCTTCACTAGGTTCAAAATTTGTTACAGCGCTAATTTCTACCACTGCAAAAATGGGCTGTCATTTTCAACCAAACTACTGGTGACATTTAGTGCGCTCTTTCCAGAGACCCGCACAGGCCAGTCCCAGAGCTATTACAGCCTTATTTACAAAGAGCTCCTTTGAGAGTACAAGCCAGCGCCATGCAGATGGATGCATGCCTTCAGACCATTACAGATCTCATTACATAAAGCATCGCTGCAGTCACTGACATTCTTGAATGAATTTCTAGCGTGCGAGGACACAGGGAAACGGTTACGCCACACAGTTCCCTTTGGGCTTTTCAGGGTGTCTCACGAGCAAGAGGACATGATGCTGCGTTGCGAAGGAAAGAATCTGCACCTGAGGTCACGCACCCCTTTGTATTTTTCAATAACGAGCAAGAAACTGTATATTAGAGAGATTATTAACATTACTACGGATAAACGTTACTTCTTCAGGCAAGTAACAAGTGCTGATCTTCACAAAGGCAGAGATTAAATTTTTAAAAATTCAGTTGACATTGGAAAAACCTGCCTGAAGTTTCTTAACGTGTTACTAACAGGGAGGTTTCTAAGTACTCGGACACCGCAAACCCCAGAACGGCTCTGTACTGCTGCGGATAAAGGGGCACGTCAAAATACTCCATGTGGACAAAACTGCAATAATGGCACGGGAATGAATCTGAAAATGTGTGCACGTACCGTGCAGGAAAAGCGTCCCTCGGTGCTCACACACGTTTGATCTGACTAAAGAATCTGAGGGTAAGGATGCAAACAGAGACAGAAATTCCACTAAAAAGATTAAGAGAGAAACTGGGAAGTTCAAAGGGACCCCATCAATTTGATTCTCAACAGACTACCTTCAGGATAAAAATTACGGTGGAACATTGACGGCGCTCAAGAAAAAATAGTCATATGAATGCCTGCTGCCAAGAACTGCCGCTGCCGTACGCAGAACACGGGATGAAAATGTATTACTGTGCGTTAAGATAAACATTTCTACCTTGATAAATAGCTGAGAAAGTTGGTATGCATTATGCTGATGAAATAGTAGATTCTACGGTAATTTAGCAGTAGGTAAAACTGCAATTAGTTTTTGTTGTGCCAGATTCATAAAAAACTTGAAGGGGGAAAAATTCTGTATTGAGAAACAATTTGAAATAGTTAAAATCAGAGAAATTGCAGTTAGTTCTAAATGTCAGCTACAAAGTACATCAGCAATGGATGTACTTGGTACAAACAACAAAAGTTTCCATTCACACATAGAGCTTAAACCAGGAGCCAGCTGTGCAGTGAACGCAACGCTATCTTTCAAAAGCTTCCAACGGAATGTTTTAGATACACAGATAAAATTCAAAATACATCATATTTATCACTGGGGGAAAAAAAAGGGGGGGGAAAGCAAACATCAGTTTTATTGTTTATACTGTGGCTGGAAGTTAGATTTCAGATTGAAAGGAAAGGACAAACAATACTCGCTCTTACGTCTAAATGTTTGGTCGATGGTTGATAACCGGGAAGGTTTCCCTCCAAGGAAAACAAAGCAATGACCCAACCTAACAAACCGAAGGGTGAGAGAGGATTCAGCCTGTGTGATATGAAGGATACAAATCATGTTAAATTACGTGCTAATAAAGAGACAGCTCTGAGCTTTACAGATCAGAAATTTCTCACGCTTATCCAAGACTCTAAATGTTTCTGGACTTGATCTTCCTCTGGGCACAGCTGCTCCATACTGAAGGACCAGCAGATTTTGGCCACCGAGCTAGCGTAGCCAGGCCCGAAACCTCCCTTGGATGCAGCGCTCCAGGTCCTCTGTCGTCCCCCTCCCGCTCGTCCCACCCGCAGCCCGTCTCTCTTCAGCAGGCCACTTTTAGACAAGCGCCTGAAGCTGTAAACCATCATCACCCCTGGGAAAAGGCACACGGGTTTCCAGCTATTTAGCACACGTGCCACGCAGACTGGGACGGGGAAGAGCAAGAAAAAGAAAAGCGTACGCCGCTTCTAAAGAAAAGTGTGTTAAAACCTTCAAAAAGTTGATTTACTAAATATGCCGGGCAACTTGGAAAGCTGAACTAGTTTTAGTGTCATGATGATATTGATGATGATCGAGTATATTTAAAAAAAAAAAAAAGAAAGGGAGGGTGATTTTGCGTCAAAACTCGATTAGAGAAAATCTATCGTGGACCTCAAAAGCACAAACAAACATGAGTGATAAACTGCTCGTCTCCTAAAGATTTCCACGTTTTCACTCACTCAGTGATAACAGAAGCGAATGGTCCCAGAATTTCTTTAATAGGATATGATTTCTGTTGGTCACCTATGACTGGCACTGCTAAAAGCGTCAGTTTAAGAGTTTTTGGGGATTAGACAAATTTTCCTGACTTTGAAAGTTCTGCTTTCAGTTTAAGAGCATTATTGTCTATTTTTATAGAAGTCAAGAATTCCAAATGAAGAATATTTATGGGGATTTATTTAACATCTCTGTTGTTACTTTGTTGATTTACGGAGCCGAACTTTGACCAAAAACTTCTTTGAAAAACTTAAGGATTTTGAAATATCTGGCTAATGAGTGAATAACTGTCAAGCAAGCCAACGACTTAAGCCACTGGCACCCCAGGTAAATAGGAACTGCCCAGACACAGAATGTTCTCAGCAAAGTGTTAAAGACTGTGGAAACTGGCTCAAGACGAGCCGCGTGTTTTTGGAGATGCGACGCAGAGGAAGGACTTGTGGAAGGCCTCCTATGGGACAGGCTGAGCTCAAGGAATGCCCAAAGGCTATGAAAGATTTATTATATAAGGAAACCACCTGAATTTTTCTATGTAAAACACATTGCATTTTAAATTCAAAGAGATACGTAAATGGTGTTATCAACTCTTCTTCTCCAGACTGCTTTCACCAAAGTAAAGGGTTTTTTGGTAACCTGGGAAAGTGTCACAGCCACAACGATAATGAAAAACGCTAAGCCAGTAAAATGAGATGTCAGTACAAAAGCCTTGCCCAGATATCCTGAAGGACAGACCACTGAACCCCATTCCCATATTGCTTAAAGGCGCAAGTGATTAGAGAACAAGTCACTTTTGCATCTATGAGCAGGGAAAACCTTCACAACTCAAGTTATGTATTAAACTCTTCTCTTTTATGCGACACCCCCAGCTACGGTAATGGGCTTTGCCAGTATTTAGCTTTACAAACGAAGAAAATAAAATATTATTCCTTGCATTAGCAGGAAATCTATCGCTTCTCTAAGCTGTATCTTCCACCCAGGTGCACTTTACTTGCAGGAAATAATGAGCTCTGATTCCCCCAGACCTGGCAATCTGGGCACCCAGAGACCAGCTTAACACAGACCTTCGGGGACCTGAAGCTTAAACCCCAGGTGGGTCCCCTGGCCTTACACCCTTTTTTCGGACCAGAGTAGAATGTTATCTAACTAAATACTGCCAAGTATCTTTATAGGCTTAGTAATTTATTGATCCGTGTTGTTTTATTGTGATCATAACCTTTTCATTAGCTTGTAAATTAATGATGTGAAAGAGTGAATAAAAAACCAGGATGAAGATATTCCAAAGCTGTCACGGATATTTTTTTAATATTAAACATTTTGCAGGCAAGTATTAACTTTAGCTGAAAACAAATGCCTCTAAGTTCCTTTACTTCTTTTATATGCAGCTGTAAGCAATGGCTAGAGGAACGAAACATTCTGCAGCTACCTAAGAAGAAATAAATATTTCTAGTACTGATATTAAGATTAAAACCAAACTCATTAAAAGACACCAATCGCTGACCTCAGGCTATTTCTGCTAACGTTTGGTTAACACCTGAGAAAGGATGCAAAGAATCCATGAAGTACATTGAGTCTTTGGACTTAAGTTGATTACATGCAATTTTCTCACGGAGGCTCAAATTCGCTTTACACAGACCGTAGCTAAAATCTTTTTTTTAAAGGAATATGCACATTGAAAACCCATATTGAGAGCCCGTACAATAAATGGTTCACGGCAACATAAACAGCAGATTATTTGGATGCACAAACATAAATCCTGCCTTCACGGATGGCCGTTCTATTAAATGAGCGAGAGAGGGGCTCCGCAGGTTGATCAGTCTGCAATCCTGATCCCACCGCGGGGATTCCGTATTAACGGGGAGAAGTATGAAATTGGCACTTCCTAACCTCTCAATCTTTGTTTCTCATTTTTGTTTTAGATATATGTGTGTGTGTGTGTGTTTATATATATTTAAAAAATTTAGAATAAACAAGTCACTTCACTTTGTCAAATAAATGAAAAGTTTCTTGGGATGATTGCATTTGCAACGTAACAAAGGAGAATTCATTTACCTGAAATGTTGCAAGGAAATCAACTCCATCCCAAAGATTTTGGGGGAAAACCTATCACAAATAGGTCCAAGTTCTCTGTCCACTAAGAATCACAGAGTTTGAGCGCAATTGTTAACTGGGAGAAGACCTGCGCTGCAACGTGCGCCATGTATCAGAGAGCTCTGAAACACGGGTCAGTGTGAAAATCCAACGGTTTTTATGTAACTGGTTCAAATCTGACAGGGTCAGGGGACTGTGGGCCTCCAAAGAGTTCCCCTACGTAATTCTGCGCACAGCAAACCACATTCTGCTAATTTACAGAAGAAAAATCAGAAGAGTTTTCTGTTATTTTTCATAAGCTCCTCAGATGGAAGAAGGGCTGAGACGCGATCTCAAACAAAGCAGAAAGGACTCAAGCCAGTTTCCTCCAAAAGCAAGAAACTTCTTTGGCTTCTTCCTTTGTAAAAGCAGGACAAAATCTACTGTGAATCAGAGAAAACGCTCAAAAGTGTAGAGACAAGAAATCCAGAATTTTTAATTTCTCATCTTTGTTCCCTACCAACTGAAGGGACCTTGGGCAAGTCACATCTTCCACCTCTTCACCTGTACGATGAGGTTGTTACTACTTCCTTAGGGGGACGTTTGGAGAACTGACAGACATAAAGGCTGAAAAACAAGGGTATGAGCTGCTTCTAGCAGCTACAGATATCTGGCAGTGACTCCTCCATCAGAGCTGCACTTAAAACCGGGTTTAAAATGGGAAATAAATCCCTATCCCCCTTTGGAAGGAGGCAACCAATCGCCATATGACATTTTATACCAGATGAGTTTTTATATCCCGGAATTTCCTCTGCTCTTTGTTTCTCTCAATTTTTACAGGACCCTACGAACCTGAGCTTCAGCTGAAATTTGTCTGTGGCTCTGCACTCTTCCATTGTTGGAAATATTCACACAACCTTCTTGTTCGCCCTTAGCCACACAGCTAACTGGTACTTCGGGAGTCAAAACTCCCCTGCTGAATAGTAGGTGCACACAGATCTGGCTGTCTTTCTGTACCATAGCCATGACCGTCACTAAAGAGACACACTGACAGCCAAAGACTGGCGTGCAGAAGGAGCTTTAATTCAAAGTTAACGTCCTCATTAATCAATGCACTTTTGGAAGTTGTAACGACATTAGGGCCTTGTAATAAAGCAGAACATCTGTGATCAATCCCTCGAGATTCTTCCTGAGGTCTCTTAAAATGCAAAAGGTGGAGTAACACAGAATATCATTAAGGAGATACACTGCAATGACTGTCTAACTGCAAATGTATGGATTTTCAATCATGCCTCATCAAGCAAAAATAGTTCTGCTTTAAAACTGGCAAAATTATATTCCTTACACTGTATCTCAAACATTATTTGTTATCCTATTAAAGAGGAAAATTTTGCGAGTGCCGTGGAAAGGAGATTCTCTGTTCAGCTGAAGGCAGGCAAATTTTCATGTGCTAATTATGATTACTTGGACAGCATTTAATTCACAGCTGTAATGAAAAAGCAAACCAACACAGAACCTGTGCAGACCGAACAGCAAAACACTGACCCACTTGCGTATACAGACGAACCAGAAGTTCTTCTACTGCTTCAGGTGCTCTTTCTTATATATTCATTATATTAGTTGAATGTTGCGTGGTCGCACGCAGCGATATTTCTGAAAGATTGCTTCTAGGAAGTTTCTAAAAAAAGCACATAACTTTTACCTTAATATAATTAAGTCCACAGAAAGAACCCACGTTTTTAAAGTCAAAAGATTGGTTTTGTTTGTAGAATCTTTACTTAATTTAGCATATCTTGTGGTCTAAAACTTCACTTTTTATCCTCACTGCTCTGCTCCCAACACCTGGGCTGCACGAATTCCTCTCCTTACCATCTTTACTTTGTTTAACCTTTTCTGCCACCTTCCCGTGGTTAGAGACTCTTCATAACTTTTTCCAACAACACCTGAGAGCAAATACACCAAGGTTTATAAAGCATTTGTTCGAGCCAACATCCTATCTTAAGTGTTCTACGGCATTACGTGTGAAAAAAACCAAACCCAAACCTTGGAAGAATGAAAGGATCTTATCTTCTGCTTGATTTATCTTGTGGATATTATTTTCCTTTTTTTTAGGTGCCTTGCAAGAATAGCAAACAGAAGGGCAAGAGTCCAGTCAGAGGGATCTTTTCGTGACAGTAAACCCCACTCCTCTGCCCTTCCCCTTGACTCTCCCAGCCTCGGGAGCACAGTTTAGCGTAGCTCCAACCTATGAAAAATGAGTAACAAATGGTTACATTTGTCATAGAGTGAGAATATTTCCAATACTCGCTGGTTTTATGAGACATACGTATATATATGCATACATACATATTTCACTAGCTTGGCCAATTAGGGAAAGTGGTTCAATATGCTCTTAATTTCTGGTTTTTTTTAAAAAATAATTCTTTTTAAGTCCTCATGTTGTCAGACGTGCGCGTTTTGCCAATTTGAACCAATTTCTACCTCCTCCCAAAACCCAGGGGGCACTTTGTACATATTTCATTCCTGGACTCTGAATCCTGAGAGGATATACAAGGGACTGTAAAAGGATTTTCACAGAATATTCGGGAATGCTTAAACTTTGAACTGATAAGGCGGAAAGAGCACAGCCAGGAGCGTGACTGCAGGATTCTGTCTGCTGCAGAGGAAAACAGAAAAAGGTAATTCACTTCTAATCTCATCTGAGTAAGATTTGTGCTGCTCCGAGCGCAGCACAAAACTTTCAGTGAAATACGACGCAGTAATACATATCTCAGTAAAATGCAACCCTGAGCGGAGATATCACACAGCGACAAGCAGTAACCAAATGCTGGATTCAACTATTAAGGAGCAGTGAGCCTCCAAAGCAGAAAATACCACGCAACTAAAATAACGAGACTTTTTGTAGCTGGAGCTGAAAACTTTAAGGTCTGGTCCAGGTCTTGTCATATCACTGGCAAAATGCCCAATAGCCTGAAATGAAATAGCACGAAACAAAAGCACAAAGAGTATAAATAACCAATATTCACCCAGAACAAACAATTCAGCTGAGAATATGAGTAACAAGACACACGAGCTGGGACACTTTCGAGAAGCTGGGGAAACCCAAGATGCCCTCCCCAAAAGCTGTGGTAGCATGATGTAAGCTCTAGAATTAAGGTAAACAGAAAGTTGTACCCCATCCAAGGCCAGAAGAGCTTTTTCTGCAAGTGCGTAACTATATACTTCTATAATACCTCCACTCTGCCTCCCGACTCCCCACCTTTAGATAACATTATTAGGAAAGCTGTAGCCACAGATGAGTTAAGAATAAATATATATACAAGTGCATGCGTGCGCAAAATCTTGGATTTTTCCTTTTTCAACTGCAGCGTGACACGTCCTGCAAATAGTAAGTATGTATTAAATAACTTGTTGCTCTTACATTGACTAAGCAGACTAAGAAAATTGAGTAGTACTTCTGGTCAGTCGGAATTATACAGTCGTGGCTCAGAAAAGCCTATTCTTACTAGCAGTTTTAAGCCTGGTAGCATAGCCAGCAGCCTGCCCTGCTACATGTAAAAGTAAACATTTAAGGGTGCCTATCTGTAACGGCATAAAAAAGAAAAATTTTAAGTGGATAAGCTAAACTACATCAAATCCCTCAGGACTCTGATTCGTAATTCAAGTGACTTTCATTAAATTCAATCTAATTAGACTCAAAAGTGAATTAAGATATATAAATTAAATCCGCTTGAGTTCTGTAAAATAGTGTCCATACAGGGGCTTTTTAGGGTTTAAAATAATCCGCTAAATGTATATCTTTCATTAATTCAGATAAGCTTTTTGAAGTATTCTCGTACAGAGAAGCCCAAAAGAACATAGGTTCTCTCTAAAGGATGAGCTCAGTAAAATTATCAAAGGTATTCTCATACACAAATCTACAATTTTGGGATTATGCTATTAAAACATAACGTAAAAATGAATCCGTTCGTGCCGTAATGCAGATCGGTGCACACAACAATCTCCCGCTACAGCTTTGTGCTTCCTGCTGCAAACGGCTATTAAATATTTGTTGCAGGCACCCCTGGATGTAACGTCCATCCCAGCAGCCTTCACCGACTGCAACGAATCTCAGGCTCGCCCCAATTCTGTTCAGTCTTCCAAGCCAGCAAAGGAGTGCCAACGGTCCTAAAAATTACAGGGGAAATGCACTTTTTTTTAGTAACCAGTCTGACCTGCTGGAATACCGTCTTAAAGAGTATTAGAATCAACGCCCACAACCGGCGTTTTTCCCTCTAATGTAATTCTGTTTCCCTTTTCATTAGAAAGCTTTATTTACTGTACACAGTAAGCCCATGGCCTTTGACTGCAATCCTCTACTTTCACTCCGTCCCCCTCCGAGGCTGCCACAGAAAAGGGCTCCCTCCCGTCACCAGCCTTTTGTAATAACGCCTGGACCACGTTACGCTTTCACACTCTGGAGGCCCGCCAGCTCCAGCTGTAACTCTATTGGTACTATATATTACCTCCATCCAAACAAATCTCTCCGGGTATTCCCCTCGCTCCAGGAGGCAAACGTTCCTGGAACGTGGGAACTGATGCCAAAACCAAGTCCAGGTCTGGAGTGAAAAGCAGCACCCTCCGCTGCCTGAGAAATAGCCTGAAAATCCTCCCGAGGCCGTACTGCAGGTGTACGATCCCCAGGACCTGCAGGGGACACACGCCTTCCTCCCTCCATCTCTCACACTTCCAACATGAGAGGTTCAAATCAAGAGAGAAGGGCAAGTCTCAAGGCTTGGAAAGAGTAACATTCAAATGATAACTTACCGCCGAGTTTGGCCACGTCCTGCATCGCTACGAATCCACAAAGAAACGGCCCGCCACTCTATAAATCACCGTACGGCGGGGCGCACCAATCCTTTCTTGCATGGCAATATACAGCAACACAATATTAGCGCACGGATCACAAATCTACTATTTAATTACTACCACCCAAAGCACACAAGGCAGCTTTTCATGTGATAAAAGCAAAGAAAGCCAAGAGCACTTACACCTCGCGTATGAGCGTAACCTATACGTGCATTTTGTGAACACTGCTCGCCGTTTCCATTTATTTCCTCACAATCCCTTCTGAAATGCTGCCAAAGCAAAAACCTAAAAAACCTCTCGCTTACCTCGAAGCCTCCTGCAGTGAATATCCTAACACAGCCATCAAGCACATCTACACATTTTCAAAAGTCCGAGAAATTACTCAGAATTTAATTAATAGAGACACTAAATGTTTAAGGTTTCCTTTTCTCTGAGGAAGTTGACCCCTGTCCCTGATGAAGAATTATTTTCTAGGAGATTCCTGGGCTCTGTTTCTAGTTTCAAACCTTTGTAGCTAAAGGCAGCGAGAAAGAACTCCATGAAAAATCTTCACAGGAGAAAGCTGCTTTCAAAATTATGGTTTCCTTTCAATACATTCTGTTACACAGAAACTGGAGCAAAACCTGCTACCATTTTAATGGATCCATCTACACGAATACACACCATTTAAAGTCCCGTGGGCAGAAAAGAACAGGAGCAAGGTGCATACTGCTGGTACCTGCGCTGACTTTGCTAGCTGTGTCTTGGGGAGTTTCTTTACATTCGCAGAAAGGTAAAGCCAAGCCCCTTGGAGCACCGGACTGAGCCGAGGCTCCTTGCTTATCCTTCCCTCCCGTGAGCACTTGCACTGTAGCTGCGACAAGGGCACTCGCCCCTCCAGCCACGAGCTCAAAATTGGAGTTAACTTTCACCTTTTAGACGAAACTTTCAGTGCAGTCGCTAACAGTTTTTATGTGTGAGATATTAACATAATTTTAAATATTGAAGGATTCCGAGTGCAAAAGCGATGAGGAAAATTCCCTGTCCAGTACTCAGAAAGAGGCAGGACGGACAAAGCACAATCGCCTGCTGAGAGCGTTCTGAAAGAGGATACTTGTCCTGGGCCTCTTTTGGCCACACTTCACCTTTGCCAGACTCGCAACTGATGTACAGTTGTTTTTGAGACTTTACTAGGGTGTTCCTTGGAACTAGCAAACACCAAACCCATTTTCTTGACTCATTATGGCTTAAATTTTATTTTCCACTAATTCTGGTAGGGATGGGTTTCCCATAAGGGATTAATTCCCCGCGCTACCTAGGCTCTCCAAAATTTCTGTTTCTGTTTTAGCATGCAAGACAAGAACATTTTTGCCTGAAAGGAACACTGTCCTTACAAGAGAAATAACAAATTACCCTGTATATAGAGTTGGTATTATTCTGCTCTGTAGGGAAAACTATTACTGACAGTCAAATACTTCTGGAAGTTGCTACACAAGAAGTTTTGGCCATCGGACTTTTTTTTTTCAAGCACACAAAAGAGAAAGTTGGACATTCACACTTCTCCTAGTCTTTTGTTATCTGAGTTTTCAAAAGAATCACTTCATGGAAAAGATGGAAGTTCTTAGAATGTCTTCTTTTTTGTTAAACAAATTTTCAAGAACACAAGGTTAAAGTTGAAAGATGCCACTGCTATTGTTGGCTGGCTGCGAGTTGTCTGAAAATATATATGGAGAAGTCTCTCTGTACAAATGGCCTTTCATTTGGATAACTGTAGTAAGGGTTTGCTTGGCAAGTGTTTTCACAGGAAAAAGCTTCACATATGCGATTTTTTTTGCCATAAAAAGACATAAACTTAAAACAGAGATAACAGTATACAAGTCTATATCTAGAAAAAATACTCAACAACTGTAAAAACAGGAAATTTTTAAAAAATTATGCCACAGATAAACTAAAGTCCCCTCAGCTCCTCTGTAGCCCGTTTTAACAAGTGCCTTTGCAGGGATACTTGGATTCAAGCTCCTTCAAAGCCTGAACCCAGTGACTTTGGTGACTCTGGGTATGGTCCAAAGCTCATCTTTTCATTTAATGCCAAGTTTTGAACTGTCAACTCAGCACAGCAGACACACAATGCCAAAAAAATTCTTTAGCAGTTCTTTAGCACCCTGCTACTGTTATTTTGCCCTTTGAAATCCAGCTGCAACCAAAGAATCTTAAAAGCCCTGCAGATATTAGTTAATTGGGCCTTAAAATTTGGACACAAAACCACTGCATTTTTGGATCAGTTTTCACTGTATTTCTGCAGTGATGTTTCAGGCAAACAGCAATTTAATTGGTAAGTAACTTCATTTGAGCTGAAATTGTCTTGTGTTGAAAATGCAAAATTTAAAAGGGAAAGACTCGCAGGACGGGGCTTCAGCCAAAGGGAACCTTTAACTCCCCAAACCCTGCTCTCTTGTCAGAGCTCGAGCACAGCTTGAGGCGTTCAGCAAGCAGAGAAATGCCCCAAGCGTTGCTCTTACGGAAGCAGGGATGGGTTCAAGATACGGCCTGAACCCTCTTGGTACCCTCTTCTCCCACCCATAAATCCAAGAGCGTGCACGTCCAGCACAGACTCACACTCGTGCACGCAGACCCGGTGATCAGAAATGCACACGCAGCGAGATTTAGAAATCTAGGGGAAAGCCCGGGGAGTGCTGCCTGCGTTCGAGACGAGAAACACCCCCCGCCCCGAGCAGTCTAGTTGGAGCCCGCAGTAACCACCGATCCAGTTCTCATGGTGGGGAAAAATCAAATCCCTGCCAGCATCTGCAGTACGTGCAGTGTCCTGGTGAAGAAGCAAGGGCTCGCAGGGACAGAGGGAGAAGCAATAGCATGCTAGTGCAGGTGAAAACAGTCCTGCACCTGAAGGGATGTCTTGTGCAAAGGTTATATATATATATTTTTATTTTTTTTTAGCAGGCTCGTTATTTTGAACTAGCAATATAAAGTATTTTGAAGAGATTCAGTCCTAGGGCTGTATCAACAAACCCTTCCGGTTCAGCTGGGGCTCAGAAAATTGAATTTTGCTTCAACTCTGTTTTATATGAACTGGATTAGGCAAATGGCATCTCTATTTTTTTATTCCTGTTTTAGTAAGTGCACATGAATAATTAGACACACGCAGAACTTCAGTCTCCTTACTTTGAATTCTGTGTCTTCAGTTATGAGCTTGTATATCGTCTGTACCTAAATGCACACGTTACTCTCCGCACATAATTGAAAAATGTTTCTATCTGCAGAGAGATAAATGACACTTAGAAAAACAATTCCCTTCCCTCCTCCAAAACCCCGCAGCTCGTGCTACGAAAGCACACACCACCACGCAGAACAAGCACCTCCTCATTTAAAACAATGACTTCTTTTTCTTGTGTATGTGAATAGAGGAGGGAAGTTTACAGTCTGAGCTCTCTTTCGGTCAAAATCTACCCCCAGTTTGTAAATGCGAGTTTGACTATCCACAGGCTGGCTCACGAGCTCGTTATTCTCTGCCTGAGGTCTGCGATAACACATCTAGCATAAAATGAAGAGCCGAGCACAAAGCTGCTACACGCTGCTGGTAAATTAAGTTGCAGCACAAAACGTTACTACCCAAATCCACAGAGACCTTGGGTGTCCGCTTAAAAACACACAGCTTTACCTTCCCCGTCCTGCCCGAGGCAGCTGGATGTTCAGTGTTTCTTGTTCAAGAGCGTTTAATACCATTTAGAAAGACTGAACTGTCTAAGCAGATGTATCTAATTCCCCTCAAGTGATTTTACAAAATGAACTTAATTCCTCGCGTGTGTTTTGAGTGGCTTCCCCCCGCCCCAAAAAGAGAGAGAGAAATGCCAGAAATCGAGAACTTACACACAACTTAGCAGTAACAGACCGTATCTGTAAACAACTTAAAAGGGGGAAACTGCCCTAGTTTCAGCTGTAGTCAAATTTACTAGTGAAAAAAGAATACGTTAAAGTAGTTCACTGCTTACTGAAGAGTGTCCCGCCTACAGAGCTCTCCTCTTCTGAAGTGCACCTCTACAGCCGTACAAATACAACTTCTGCTGAGAACCAGCGTACCTGCGAAAGGGCAAATCTTTAACCAAGACTCTGTATCCACTCTCTAACATTAGGAGAAACGCTAAAGGATTTCTAAATTGTCAGGAATTTTTTTTTCCTCAACCTTAACATCCAGAAGGGTGGGTGACTGCAACGTGCACAGCCGGGGCGGTGACGAACCGTTCTGATAACGTGTGGCAGACGCTTCTGCACGAGAACCCAGGCCAGCTTAGCGATACATAAAAGCAGCACAGCGGCAGGTGAAATTCATCCCCAACGAGTGCAAGTTAATGCCGCACAGACTCACACATTAACTATGTACGTGCCTGAAAAAGAACGCGGCTCAGCAGAGGTTGCAATGTCAAGCTAAACAGATGTGAAAGGCACGGGAAACAAGGAAATTAAAAATGTTACGTCGTTTTGTAAAGCTGTATTTAGTGCTATGCCTTTAATTATGCGTTCAATTTTAGCCTCTCAATCTTAGAAACAAACCGAAAAGAGAGAGAGCGGCCCAGAGACAAGTAACAAAATATATCAGAGACCTAAAAGTTCTTTCACGTGGAAGAGAGGTTGGAAAGTTTAAAGATCGCTAAGACAAGCACAATCGGGCTGTATTTGCTGCACTGTGGCACTGAGTAAAAATACCTCCTTACACTTCACTCATTTAGCTCAGCATCGTGAGATGCTCTTCGGCTTTGGGGTTTGTTTTGGGCTTTTTTTTTTTTTTTTTGCAGCATTTTAAGTCGCTTCCAAATGCAAATCGACAGTTGCTTCAGCTCTTGCAGCACGCTTGTTTTACGTACCCAATAACATCAGTTCCAGTTACCAAAGATTAACTCCAACCATGCGGAGTGGCGCGATGCATACTTAAGCACCGCTCTCGTGCCCTCCGGCTCGTGCTGCTCCGCTGACAGGCGGCTGCAGTCCTCTCGCTGCGCAAACAGCTCTAGAAAGGGCTGCTGTAACACCTAGGCACAGCAGGGTGAGCTGAGGATGAAGAGGACAAGAGCGCAAAGGGGAAAAAAGACTGCTTGGATAAAAAGAGTGGAATACTCTTTAAACGAAGCCATATTTGAAATGAATAGGAAAGGCTTCCAAAGCACTCATTTTCCTCATTACTGTTGCAAATTCAGAAAAATTCCAAACTGAATTTGAGCAGCAGGAAGATTATTTTTTTTTTTTAAATGAAAGACTTAATCATAGCATTGATAACCACATCTAAGTCCTGTAACTTATATTTACATGCGACAAAACTACTTCAAGCGATACCTTGGAGCACGGCGTATCCTTAGCAAACGGATGTCTGACGACAGCTGAAGTGACTAACAACAAGATTTATTAATTTTGCTCAGTATTGAAGCTTTATTAAAAACTGCTAATATAAACTTCCCAGACTGACAGATGAATTTACTGCACCCTCAACAAAACACGATTGGGAAAACTAAGAAACTAACAGACGATTATTAGATACCAGAAAAGTATGTAAGTTCTTACCAATTTCACGCTCTTCACTATCTCAGGGTGTGATGCAGACTCTAAACTAAGTGTCAGGGAGAATTCCTTGCTTGAAAATGGCTCATCTCTAACATTCCTCCTGAAACGTGAGCACCCTCTTTACGGCAATTTGCTATCTGCTAGTGAAGGTTTTCAGGACGTTCATTCCAAATGCATATTTCTTATTACTTTGCTGAAGAGAGTTAAACATTGTCAACTGAAATAAAACAGACACAGCTGGAAATGCAGCTCAGAGAAAACAAAGACATCATACACTCAAAATTTTAGCGTGCAAAGTTCTTATTAATTAATAGGGCTCTCCTTGCTAAATAGGTATAAGAGAAAAGGTAATTTTCTAATCACTCTCTAAAATAGGAAAAGTTTAGAAAAATTTCACCTTTAAGTTGAACAAAAAATACCCTTTATCTCATTCTTCCTACATACACGTTCTGAATTTTGACACAAACATCCCAATACTTTTTCATACCGTTTCAAAACCCCATAACCTGCATATTCTACAAACATCAATACCAGATAAAATCACCAAGGCAGCCCAGGACAAAAAATTTCTCCTCTGTTAGTAAAATCTGCAGAAAATAATAAAATTTGTGGGGTTTTGTGGTTTGTTTGGGGTTTGTTTTACACCCTTATTTGCTTGACATCAAGAAAATAAAATTTCTTTTTAAAACTCCTTCAGCCTAGACATAGCAGGAAAAACAGGAGTAGTAAATTAGAAAGTATTTTTATGTAAGCCCTTGTATCTTACCAAGAAAGTAAAATCCTACCTCCACCCATATGGGTTTACGAATTTTTATACAGGATATTAATAAATAATAAAGTACTAACAGAAAGCATATATTCAGTAGGGTATTTTTGCAGTATTTCCTTTAATCCATTATCTTCTGGACAGTTTTTGGATCATTCTTCAAAATAAAAAAAAAAATGTAGTTATCAATGAATAATGTTGCTCAGGGAATAAATTATTAAGGGTTCAGAAAATCATTTGTTATTCTACCACTCCTCAACAACAACAAGCATCCAACCTGTTCTCTTCTTTGGCAGGAATGTGTTAAAGCTTTGCAAAAACCAGCTTTAATAACGGTATTACCAGGTGTTCCCTTTTTCCACTTAGGCTGTAGGATATTTTTTCCCTGACACAATGGACAGTTAACACTCAAAAAGAAACTTTTTCTTAGATTTTGTATTTAATTACATACTAAACGCCTGTGATACCTTTCGCCAGGATACTTCTGAAGCACAAGACTCTTCCCTGCAATGGGGGATCTTGAACGTATCGCACCTTGCACAGGTTTGCCCGACGCAGGGGTCTCCTGCCCCACGTCACGCACACGCACCACGCCACTGGGGTTTCATCATCCCCCAGACGTCCAGGCAGGCCAGTTTCTGAAGAGCACAGGCCGTGGAATACGCACACCGGCAACGTGTCCCACATTAGCCTAATTATTGCAAGATACGCAAATTCTTTCTCTGCAGTAATGGTGCAAGCGCTGCCAACAGTAGTGACATTTGGACCTCTGTTCTTGGAATTCAAAATAAATTTAAAAAAAAAATCAATCCTAGCTCTAATTTACTGGTTACAGCCTTACACGTGTTGAGTTGGATGAGCTTTTCAGCAACGCAGATGCTTTGAGCTGATGGAAAAGCCCATTAAGAGATTACTTTAGGAAGTCACTAAACGACTTCACCAGACCATGAACAGCTTTGCCAACAAGAGTCACCTAAAGGCCTCAGAGGTTTTACAAACCACAGCGGGGCAGCTCTAGAGCTGGACACCTCGGACGTGGAGGTCACCACACTTATTTTTTGCTGGAAAGGCTTGACGCCAGCAGCCAGAGTGACCGCGATGTGACCGCCACAGCGAACCGGCCAATGTGCAAACTGACCTAACAAGAGCAGCAAAACAGCTCCTCCCCAGCATCAGGGAATAATTTGCCTAGAAAGACAATGAGCTGCGTGCAAGTCTACTACATATCTTAACAAAGGGCTTGGCCACTATTGACCTTAAACCACTGGCACAAAATCGTATGCTTATTACCTAATCAATCCGCTCTTCTGGGTTTGAAGTTAGTGTAATCTACTTGTTCAAGAGAAGAGCTACAAGGACCGAGTCCTTCAATTAAAACCAAGAGGACAAATGTGAACTATCCATATGCTGCTCCTGCAGAACATCTTGGAACTCTGACAGCTCTAGGATGTGCAGAGCAGCTTCTGCTTCCTCCAACTCATTGGGGGAAAGAAAAAGAGAGAGAAGGTAAAATATCTGAAGATTTCTTTGTCTGAACAGCTGCATAGTCTGAATCTTGGGCTTGTACTGGGACAGTCACCAAGCACAAGCTGCTGAGGGCTGCTAGCAGTCTTGGAACAGACACTGTCACTGAATTTTTCTCATGTTTTACAATCCAGCTTCATCGTTACAAGTGTTACTAAGATCCAGGGCCAGCACAATCGCAAGCAGCAGAATGCACTGCAAGTATAGCTTGTATCCAAGTGCCTCCCTTGGGATGAAATTGGTTTTACCTTGAAAAACAACTGAGAAGAAATCCAAGGACCCATGCAATGATCTAAACATTAGCAGAAGACATTCACCAATGACAAGGCAGGTAACAGCAAAACATTTAGGGTGCTGGCTGACAGCTGGCTGGGCAAGAGCCAGCAGTGCCCAGGTGGCCAAGGAGGCCACCAGCCCCCGGGCTTGTGTCAGCACTGGTGTGGCCAGCAGGAGCCGGGCAGGGATGGGGCCCCTGTGCTCGGCACTGGGGAGGCCCCACCTCGAATGCTGGGCTCAGGTTTGGGCCCCTCGGGACAAGAAGGCCCCTGAGGGGCTGGAGCGTGTCCAGAGAAGGGCAGCGGGGCTGGGGCAGGGTCTGGAGCACAAGTGTGCTGGGGGGCTGCTGAGGGAGCTGGGGGGGTTTAGCCTGGAGAAGAGGGGGCTGAGGGGAGCCCTTCTCGCTCTCTGCAGCTGCCTGAGAGGGGCTGGAGTGAGGGGGGGGTTGGTCACCAGTGACAGGATGAGAGACACCAGTGACAGGACGAGAGGAAACGGCCTCAAGCTGCATCAGGGGAGGTTTGGATGGGTTATAAGGAGAAATGTCTTCCCTGCCAGAGGGGTCAGGCCCTGGCACAGGCTGCCCAGAGAGGTGGGGGAGTCACCGTCCCTGGGGGGGTTCAAACACCGTGCAGACACAGCACTTCAGGGCATGGAGTAGGAGGCCTGGGGGTGCTGGGTTGGACTTGATGGTTTTAGAGGTCTTTTCCAACCTTTATGATTCTATGATTATAACCACTGGCAGTACCAAATGATGCCAACAGCAGGATTCACTGGGAAACTTTTCCAAAGATGTTGAGATTTCAGGGCTTTCAGCAACCATGGCCAGCCAGGTTCGCACAGCAGAAACCCACAGCTCCTGTAAGCCTGTCACAAATTCTTTGTTGCTTTACTCTGCCCTACCATCATTATACGGTCCAGAATGGCTCATTATAGTAGAAAACCCCTGGTGCTCTTGACTGCCAAGGGATCAGTAAAAGCATGGGAGAAAGAAGATGGGTTTTGCAGTCTTCCACGCATCAGTTTCCTGACTCAATGTTTTGCTGCTATCTTACTGCAACCCTGCCAATATTTAATAAGGGGAAGACGACACTGTGGGTAGAAGGAAAAGCAAATCTACCTCTTGAACAGGCTTAGTCTTTTATCGCACGGAATAGCGTTTCCTTGTTTAACGCTGAAGAACTGCATGAAGGCATGCCACCCTAGAGTTCTTGGGTTTCCCAGAGTCTTTTGGGGAGGTCCTTGGCATCTGGGTTAGAAGTTAGTGTCATCAACTTGTTCAAGAGAGATGTGCTAGTCTATCGTCTTGTCACTGCAGGTTTATCAAACATATGCAGATACAGGCCTTCCTGGGATACAAGGCTCTCTCCAGATAAGTAAAGATACTCAGAGCCTTTTATCTATTGCTTAGCCTTTTCATGTTCAAAGCAGTAACCTGAATCCATGAGACAACAGGGAAGCCGTTATGGGGACAAGTAATTTTTTTCCTGGCTTTAAAAGAACCTTAAAGGTTGTCAGTGCCAACTGAAAAAAACCTGATTTTGTTGCCCTCATATATAAAAGAACCTAAATCAAAAAGTGATGCAAACTGCAGAAAAACGTCAGTATGATACGTCTTCATATGAGGGGTGAAAAGAAGCAGACATCGCCCTTGAAGCCGTCAGCATGAGGCACATGAAATGCCAGAACTGATACAAAATACAACTCCCAGTTCGGGAGTATGAGGTGTATGAACGACCACAGAGGAACGTACGTATGGGTGGATTTTCATTACATTGAGAACAACATGTTTTACAAGGGAAATGCATAAGCCAGATGAAGGAGATACTTCAGTTTCAAGTCTGGGCACAAAATAAGAGGGACTAAATATTTTTCAGAAACTAAAAGACGACTGTGTTTATTTCTTCATCAACCACATTCTTTTCCTTAATATATTAAGTCCAAATTTTACAAGAAAAACATTCAGAAAATATTTGTTAAAGTAAATAATCTAGAATTATTTGCGATACCATTATTTGTGATTCTAAGCATAGAAAGCTACTCATTTATAACAAGAAACTCTTTCAGAACCCTAAGAATCCTTTTTTCTTTTTCTCTTTCTTTTAATATTTTTCAAAAAAACGTATCTGGTACACCTGGCATGCAACCAAGTCCGTAAGAGTGAGTAATCAAGACAGGGCACACGGATGGGAGCTCGGGTCATATGAACTTCCTAACCTCAATCTGGATGTCTAAGGTTTGAAGACTTTGTTTGGTCTATCTCACCAGATGCTTTCCTTGGCATTTATACAGGTGAGGGGGATTTTTGCAGTCAGATAGATCTGCCTTCAGCTGTAAAATTCTGAGCAGTCATTTTGATGTTAAAGAGAAGAGCTCTGACTGAAGCTTTGGCTGGGATATTAAATTCTACATCGTAAGAACCTAATAAAAGACAAAAATAGTCTTATAAATATTTATAATTTATTCTTATTACATTTTATTTATTCCTGCAGAAAATATGAACCATGGAAAATTACACTGAAGCCATCAAGCTTAGCATATTATAAGTGAAAGGCCATCTTTTGCATTCTGGAAACAGATAGACAGAAAGGCTTCTAAATAAATCCTTTAAAGCTCCTAATCCAAGACAAACATGTTGATTATGATTGTAGAATGCTCCTGCAGAGCGTTTGTCAGGTACTTTAATTGTCCCGTTAGTAGAAGTAACCCCTCTACTGAGAGGGCAGCAGCCGCAGTCACAAGCTAGAGCACACCTGGGTATTTTACACACGCTAAAAATGGCTTCTTGTTCAGACATGCAACGGCCACTAAAAAAATTGTGAAACCAACTATTTTTCCTGTTAAAATATTTTGACCATATTCATGTTGGAACTCTCGAGCTGCACCGTTGCCTTTTTAGAGTGGAAGCAATGGTTTTTATTGGCCCAAGGTGCTACAACACCCTGTAGAACGATGGCGCTTGCTGGGTCTCCACCGGCGGCGGCAGCTCTAGAGAGGATTTGAAGGTGCTGCGAGCTGCGCTTAGAGCAAAGGCTGTAACCGGCAACCGAGACGCCAGAAATAGAATATCAGGATGTTCTTTTCATTACTATCTGTTATTTGTAATGCAGAAACTAAATTTAAATATCTGTAAGAAAGTTAATTGCCACTTGGTCTGAAGTCTCACATAATGGATAAACTTCCCCTAAACTTACAGTGACATATGAATCACGGCCAAATTTTGCCCTCTGACACCTTCTTGTGCGATAACCAAGAACTGGTTTAGGCTCTTCCTTCTGAGGAAGAGAGAGGAATTTGGATCATGATGTTGCGTAGTGAAATACCCTTTTGATTTTAGTCAAAACAAGAGACTTCTGTTTATTCTGCTACCTGGAGTTCTTTGCCTGCAGGGACCATTATCGGCCAAAAATTAAGTGGACTTTGAGGCTGTTGCAATAAAACATAAGTGGCCAGCAAACAACAATGAAAAAAATGATAAGGGAGAAAACAACGAGCTTTGACTTATCCTCTTACTTCCATCTCTTTAGCCTACATACTTCAGGAAGGAAGAGGCCAGATAACAAATTGATTGCCTTTTTTTCTGAATCACCTTCATTCTAAACTTTTTGATCTTAGCCTTCTCGTAACCTTGAAATCCAATAATGATAGAATTCCAGAGGTATTATGGAGACCACAAGGGCACTTAACTGAAGTGTACTGTTACAGATATGACATTTAGAATCAGGCCTGGAGCTGGCTGGACAGATTCTCTAATATAATAAAAATAGCCTTTTCTTTCCCACATTTTACTATCTGTCTTTGTTTATTCAACCATTCAGCAAACCCAGCTGGATCACAGACATTGTCATCAAAGAAACATTCTAGGTCAGCCAGAAGTGGATGCCAATTGTCTAAAAATAAATAGAGGCTTTGTCACTGGAGTATAATTTTAAGGCCCCTGTAATGAATAATGGAACAGAAAATCATTCCAAGCAAGTGGGATACACTGATTTCAAGGAGAAAGATTTCACAGTTAATCTGAAATTCACAGTTATTGTAAGCTCCAGATAACCCAATTTTTATTTTACTTCAATAAAAATGATACATAGAGGAGCTTATGAAAAGGTTTGGTATTGTTTTTAAATACTTAAAGAGCTGCGGAATACCTTGGAAGACAGATGAGACTAGCGTTTACCTATCACACAGTCAAGGAAACTGAAATGATGTGGTGAACCAATTTCCTATAGGTCACCAAGTGGCAGAACTGGGATCAGATTTCACACTTTCTAGCTCTTATCCCTCATATAATGCACAAATTATTTCCTCTAAGCTAGGAGAAGAGACAAGATAAGAACACATGGCTTTATCAGTATAGCCTAATTGCTAAAGATCTTAAAGGTGCTTAAATAAGAAGCAGAGCACCTACAGAAGTCAAAGATGTTATAACAACTAGAGCTTGGCCCTGTAAACATATTAATTTAAAGAAAACACTTATCTAAAATTCCTTCACAGAAGTTTTTAAAAGCTACTTCCTCAGTGGATAACTACAAAAGTTTTCCAACTGACATTTATCCAAGGGTCATCAGCAAAGACGAGATTTTGTCTCAAGTCTCTGTCACTGAGGAATAAAAGATCATGTGGAAACTCACTGCAAATCTGTAAACCAAACAAATTTTGCTACATTTTCTTTGGTCTTTATTAATTCCTACAAAGAGCATTTTCCAACCTTTCCTACTCAGCTCAAGGTGCCCCAAAAATGGAACGGTGCAGGGACGACACATTTAAGGTTTGCTTCTGCCAAGTTGCATTGCAACAGTGGATTCTGTGTTGGGCAACTTGAGAAGCCAAACAAAATTAGAGTAAACCTGAGACCTACGTGCCACGGGTAGCGCCCACAAAACCAGGATGAGCAACCATAATCACAGTTGTGCTTCCTTGGTGCGGACTAAGCTGGCACAGGACAATTTCGAGTTCCCTTTTCACTGCTGCATCAAAACCACTGGATAATCCTGCGGAGTTAAAAAGTGGTGCTGCACAATTAGAGAGATGATAAAAAAAAAACACACTCAAAAAGAAGTGGCATTCAAATGAACAACTTCCTCATTATTAACTGCCAATTCAGCGAAGCTGGAAGTACCATGGAAGCCCAGAGATTTGGAGTTCAGCAGCATCAGGGTTGTTTCCACCAGATCAGAAATGTTATCATTTCAGATTTTTAGAAACGAACAGTTTTGCCCCCAATTCCTTCAACTTGTTAGAATGAATCCCACCTGGCAAAACGAATTCAGTTCTATTAAGACGACAGTAAACATTTATAAGACTACAACTTCAGGATCACTAAGGCAGATTCAAGGTACCTCTTTATCTCCTTTTCACACACAACAGAGGGGGAACTTTCGATCTCCAGCTACGCAAGGAGCGCAGGTTAACGCGGACCCCAGCTCAGGGCTGGGACAGACCGCACGTTGTACGATCTCACGCTTTGTATGTAAAGTTTTTGGACTGGCTCAGTTCTTATGGCAATAAAACACAACATATTAAGACACTTCATACCGCAGAAGAGCCTCACATTTTTCGCAAGCTCTATGAGTGGCTGTACTCCTTCATACCGACAGCGAAGGTACTTCTTCTGAAGTTACGCTTAGCAATGGCAGGCACAGGATTTGAGAAGTAGCCGTGCTGGCTTTCTGCTCAGCGCTCAGGAGATTACATGACGTTAAGGAATGGACTACATCCCCAAGAACCATAAATTCAAGTCCTAAAACAACAAAGTATGTCAATATTTCTTTCAGGAATGGGAGTCACTAAATCGATCTTCACTGAGCTGGTTATGTTTTTCGCTTGTTCAGTACTTTGAAATCATCAAGATAAAACGTCCAAGGAATGACATAGTAACTGAGTAAGGTTCAAATGAATATAATCCACCGCTTCATGTAAAACCAGGGAATTACTGAACACATCGCTATACTTTTGGCACTGCCTCTGTGAGACACAAGCTCTCTCATGCTTTTGACATCTGATGTTGCTGTAAAATATATTAAAAATGTTGTTACATCTCTTCAGAAGGAAATCCAACCAATTTCTAACCTTCCATAAGCTGCAGAAATTGTTTAAAATCTAATGCAAACTATGCCAGACACAAGTAATTTTCTTTTCTAATTGGCTGGAGCTCTACTGCTCCTTAAAAAAAAACTCCCAACAAAATACTTTTTTACAATGCTTTAATTCTGTAAGCATTACTACTCAAAAGCTTCTTAGGTTTCTCAAAGTGCTCATGCGTTGATGACCAAAATAGTCTGGAAAAAAAACATTTAAACAGGGAAAAAAAAAAAGGAAGAAAAGGTTTTGCACGTTTTTCTCATCAGGTTAGATTCTAGTTTTCTATTAAAGTTATTCCAAGAAAGAAATGATTCACACTCCCCAAGTCTAAATGCTGAGAAATTTATGGTATCTTCCATCCTCAACCTGCCTGCTCCAACGAGCCTGCAAGCAATGGGAATTAAAAGCCACAGCAATGACAAGAACGTGAAGCCAATGCTTCCCAGCCTCTCTGGGAGAACATGTCAGATACTTGTGACCGCAGACTTGCCTTTGTTTACTCTGTTGTGAAATACTTCATATTCTGATCAGTTTTGTGGTTGAAAGAGGCTTAATGACTAAAGTCTGCTTTAGAGATAATACGCCGACTGTTATGAAGACAATTCCCTGTAAACATCGATACACAGCAACTACCATAGAGATGCAGAAGATAAAGGCTGTCTGAAGTTACTCTAAGAACAAAACAAGTGAAAACATTTATCAACAGATCTGTCTCTTCAGAAGGAAGAAATGAAAGCTGACTCAACGCCCATCGTTTTCTCCTGCTGGTGAGACGGGCAGGCAGCACTCTCGGGGAAAGGTGACAAGATAACACAGGTTGTTCTGCACAGCTGGAAGGGTTTATTTCTCCCAAATTAAAAGATCAGCTCAAGAGGCAAATGTAAGGAGTTGGAACGATCTGGCCTCGTGCGGTGGTTTTCTGCTTACTCGGTGCTGAAACTCTTGCTGGAGCATGGCTTCGCTGCGCCTTTCTTTCCAACTGGCTGCATACAGGCAGAACGCGTTTCACACCGCCTTGCCCAGACTCCAGGCCAGGGAAGCTCAGCCGGTAAAAGACCCTGACATCACACCCCCCCTTCCAAGTCAGAACTTAGAAACACATTAAAAGATTTAAAGACTAACATTAACATAACACAAAATATTTACGGTCAACCTTGTGGTTAAGTTATTTATCGTTCAGCTAGGAAAATGCTCTCTGTGCCTTCTGGGCTCTCTCAAATTACTGATACTGCTACGGTGATGGAGCTCGCTCCCTGGTCCTTTGCCTTGGCATTCATGGTCTCATCCTACAGCCCCTGCCTGTTTGAAAGGTCTTCTGGCAAAAAAAAGAGGTTTCTCTCCTCCTGGAATTTGTGCATCTGTTACTGTATATTGTGCCTATCCGAGTGGACTCGCACACAACCAGAGGACAAGCTCACGAGACATCCCAGCGCTCTGTAACTGTTCTTTCCCATTGCAGACCCACGTGGTGTCGTTTTCGTAAGACAAAACCAAAAATATCATTAATACGTTAGTCTCATGAGATCTTTCAGTCCAAGTCTTTCAGACATCACTCTATGCAGCGCAGGCATTCTTGTTTTCATTCTTCCACTGGACAAAATGTCAAAAGGTGATACTCGATGCTTTATTGCTGCTCTTCTGCAATTTAACAGGATCCAGTACAGATTAGTTTGCAAGGCTTTTAACTGAGGCTACCGTAAACTTTTGGATTAAAACAAATAAACAAGATTGAATAGTCACAATACATCTTTTTAAGCACTTGTTTTGAACAAAACAATGAAAACCATGGATTGCTACCTTTAAATAAAACCTCCTCTAGTCGTTGCGAGGCCTACTGAATTCACACGCTGCCACCGGAGATACGCTGCCTCGAGCCTTCGGCTGTAATAGCTTTAAGTATTTTCTGCAAGATCCCATCCTCTGTGGTAGCTCTGGCAACTGCAAGCCACATTGTGTTTGAATCTGGACAGGCTTTGTTTGTGTATAGTTGGTTTTGATCAGGTTGACATGTACTAAATTTAACTCCGGTCTTTGTTCCACTGTGCTTTTGGCAAAAGCTCCAGAAACAGTGTCTGCAAACATAAAATGTCTAACAGTTTTGTATTTCGTTGGCTAATCGTATGTCTGCAGTCAAAAGAGCAATCTTTATATTCTAGTGGGACATCACCCATTTGCTCTGTTTGGCAATACCAGTTAGTGGCTGATGGTCAGCTGGCCTCTCAAAGACTAATCGTGAAAACTTTTCACATAGCTGTAGTAAAGCCAAAACCTCCTCCTCTTTTTGACTGTACCGGTGCATAACTATTTTTTTAGCAACGACACATACCAGCTCCTGAGCTTCGGTTCTCATTACACAGAGGTGGAAAGCGTACAAAGTCAGAAAGCTTCGGTCATTTCGGTAATGCCACAGTCCTCGGGCTTCCCATGCTGTGGGTTGGGGGATGTTTGGGGTTTTTTTGGGGGGGGGCCGGGGGGAGGATTTGTGGATTTACAATCAAATTCATAAGTTATCTTCGCCCATCAGCATTCTTCGGCTGCTGCTTCAGACAATTTCTCACATCAAAATCTGTTCTGCACCTCTCCCCACTCTGTCTCGGCAGCACAGCAGTAATAGCTACATCTTTAACGTGACCTTTCGGCACACGCCCTTGTGTTTCTCCCAGCGTGTTACTGACATTACATGGACTGGACACTCTACACCGAGATTTCTTTCTCATCTCTTTTTTAAACTTTAAACTCAGCTATATTGCCTCTTCTGAATCCACTGTTCCAGAGCCCCAAATGCAGCTCCTCTCCTCCCCCACTCACCAGCCCTAGATCGGTCCAACCCAACAAGCCACGTGCTGAGAAAGCCACAGAAGAGCAGTGCTCCTTCATTCCTCCTCCCTGCCCCTGCTCTTCCTTCTGCCCCTAGGCTCACCCTACCTCCAGACGTTACCCTCTCCTCTTCTGCTCCCAGTCCTCCCCCAGTGCACGAACTGACCCACAACCTGAACGTCTTAGCTTCGAGCCAGACGTCACCTTCTGCCTTCTCTGCGGGGCCCTTCCCAGCACACAGGCTCTGCCGACACTAACTCCAGCACATTATTTATCGCCTTTCCTCCCAGCTGAGTACATATCCAAATATAGTGACAGGGCTGCTGAGACTCAAAAGAGATTTTTCTAGCATACAGACGAGACTGCTGCAATGACCATGCATCCAGTCAATAAATACTTCTGGCAGGCCAAATTGCCCCCCTGGGCTGTCTATTGGCCATCGCTGCTCTGTGCGATCAAAACCACACTGTAATTTTCGACAGAGCATCTCTGGCGTTGAACTGAACTCAAATGATAATCTGAGAAAACTGTCTCTTTCAAAAAGATTAAAATGCAAATAAAAATACAATTATGCTTTTTACAGGCTGTTGTTATGACCCTCCTGTCCTCATGAGGAAGCAGAGCTGCCTGATTAGACAAAACAGAATATTTAATGCATCTTTCTGCTGGACTTCGGCTCTGTCATCCACATGGTTTGTGGCTGCAGGTTTCTTCTCCTGTAGTATGTTGTATTCTTCCTCGTGCCCACAGCAGCAGGGACGTATCCATAGTCTTCACCTCAAACCGAGTGGCTTGCTTTGATGGACCAATTCTACCACTTTAAAAAGCATCTTGCTTCTGAGGCTCTCCTACCCAACTGCTATCGCAACCCAATCTCTCCTCACAGAAACAATTTAAAAAATCCTTCAAAAATGAAAAAAAAAATGGTTCTTGAGACTTTGATTAGTCACAGGGTTTTCTATTATTTCAACCACTTTTAGCACCTTCTCTCACAAAAGCTAAAAATGCATCTCTCCCCTGGGTTTCAGATCTCACCGGAGAGCAGCACTGTTCCAACGTCTTCGATCCAATTTCACAGTTACCTTCCTCTTACAGAGTTCAAAGGAAACTGTTAAGTGCCTCAAGTGTGTCCAAACCAGCTGTTCCTGTCCAACCGTATTCCTTTTTGCTGTACTGAGTCCACTCCTGTTTAAACTTTCCTATCCACCTAGCAAATCTCTGCTCCGACGTGTGTTTTACATCCTCCGCCCTCCCACTGAGGATATCTTCTATTTTCTTTCTAGGCCTTGCACCGCACGGAATTCAGCCATCACACAAAATTCCTGAAAGACTGCACGTGTGCATTTGTGTTGGGTTTTCGGTTGGCTTTTTTTAATTATATCTCCTGTTCCAAAAGCTGGCTATGCAAAATAACAACATAACCTTCACAGCCCTTTACATGCGTTTTGCCTCAAGAACTCAGCTTTTAAAAGAGCTCTCCCTAACCCTGCACCTTGCTGCCGAGAGTGCAATGACCTGGCACCATGAAGTTTTTCCCTGAAATAAGTATTTGAGAGCTTTTATGTTGCTACCAAGAAAGGCTGTGGAGGAAAGATTGGCTATATAAGATATATATCATAACATCAACAGAACTGATTTATAATGAAAAAGGTGATATCGATGAGGAAAGCAGTCTCAAGCAACTCAACTGAAATGACGTGACGCTAACACAGGAATATCAAACCACCACACAGAAAATGAGAAAGGAGAAAAAAAAAATAAAGAAGCGGCACTCCCTTCCATTTTCTGATCTCAATTACCACTCACACTCAAATATTGCAATTTCTACATGAAGTCATAATTTGAGATCACATTTATGGTGGTGTGCCAGAACCCTTCTGCTCCTGCCCGCGCTGGGATAAAAGAGCTGGAAGCCTGACAGCGATCAAGCTGCTGAGGTTTCACCTGGCAGTTGCTACGGAACCCGAGGGACCCAGTTGCCCAAATCACTCTGAATTGGAGAAAGGCCGTTAGGTCTTTGAAACCAGTCCTACAAAAGTGGCACGAGCACACTTCAAAGGCACTAGTGCGGTACGTTCATGAAGTTTCAGCAAAAAGCACAACGAAGAAGGAATGTCAGGACAGCCAGGAGCCAGGAAGGCAGCCTTTGATGGGGCTATGAGAACAGAGACCAGGGGAAACCAAAGCACAGCCAAAATAAGAAGATTCCTCAGGAGCCAAACTTTTCCTGGAGCAACTGAAGGAAAAGGATGCCAAAGACTATCCTGAGGGAGAAACAAGCCCCTGATTAGACATATGGATGACTATTGTAAATAAAATGTACAAGAGCAGAGAAAGTCTACTTTTTGACCTAAAAAGAGCAGCTCAAAAAGGCTTCAAAGAACAGGACAAAAATGAAGTTTTTAGTTAAGCTAATTCTTAAGGCAGTGCTATATAATGCAGAGAACAGACGATCCGCACCTGGTTTTGCCACAGGCCAAAAAAACTCCAGAATCAAAATAATCCTAAAGCAACTTTTAATTTACAGCTCACAATAGTCTAGTCCCAGAGAAGCCTGCGCAAGTCGAAGAGCTGGCTTCTGTCAAGCCCATTCTCTAGAAACAAAGGCTCCCTGCTACCTATCGACACTGATTCCAAAACATAAAAATAAGGCCTGTGCTTTTTTAAGGGCATGTGCCTAATCCAACCTCATTCAAAGAGGCATCTGGGTCCTCTATTTCATTGAGTTCTCTGTTCAACTCTGATGTTTTTGAGGCTACAACGGAACGTCATAGCTTAAAGGCCACTGCAACTCTTCCACAATTCAAACCAGAGATTTTAGAAGAAACGTTGCCTTGTGTCCACCAACAACTATGGAGATGGGGGAAATAATTAACACTGAAAAGGCCAAGTAACTGTAATGTGCTGGCCGGGGTTAGCATCAACACAAACCCATCGCCCTGCAGAACTTCTGCATGACAGCAAACGTCGTTACCTAGACGGCACGGGTGCAATCCATAAAACCAAATTCTCTTGGTATATATGTACCCATAACTATATATATGGGTATTACATGGGTCTTATATACCCATAAATATATGTGTTACTTATTCCCTATATTTACTATTTATATTCCTATATTTACTTATTTCTGGTATATTTTCTAACGGAGGGAGCACAATTTTCTCTGATCATCAATAAGGGCCGGTCTCAGCTCTGACGCACTCACACCCGACGCAGAAGTTCACACCAATGCTTAGGAAGGTGGTTCATGTGTTTGTAAAAATATCCCAGCCAGAATCATCGTGCTGCTGAGGAACACGGGTGGCTCCGGACGCTCCAGAACACCACCCCGCTGTTAGCCTCGCCCCTATAGCGCCTATAGCTCTTTATTATTAGATAGTAAAACTTCAGTGAAACAAACTATTTTTGTTCGGCAGTGGATTTCCTTTACAGCACATACAGTCTTTCTGAGAAAGCACACAGCTACCAAGCCATGCCTTTGAACTGTTCTCTTCATTCCTCGCAGCTTCTATTGGTCAGAGGAAATAATCTTATTTGTATTTTGTAACTACTGCGCTGGCTGCGACACCATCGTTCCCCGGTGGTACTTCAGTAACAGGCTTCACTGAGAGAGGCATACGGGAACTGTTCCTCCAGATTTCTTCCTTTTTAAAGTAGCCGTTCTCAAAACAGTTATCCTTTAGCTACAGACTAATCTCTGCACTGTCCATAAAATCCACTGGGGTTTTTGAATTCAGCTTCCACAGCACCCGCCACAGAGCTACACACTTGAGAAAACCCGCGCAGGAACCTATGCTTAATTTCACAGGAATAAGGAACACATATATTAGTAACACTGAGCATAGACAACCCTCTTCAAGCACGAGCTCTTGCTGCTTATACAGCCCGGCACGCATCACTCCTTCCAGTACGAGGCTATCGACAGCAAAGCAGATAGTGTCGTATCAACCGTGAAACTTAATGGACCATGAAACTAAACCCGCCGCAGCCTCGCAGGAGGCGGCTGTCAGCGTTATTACTGCGCAAGTTCATACTCCTTAAAAAGATGATTCTAAAGCAAACAGGAATTTTTTATCAGTTTTTAAACACCAAAAACAATTTTCACTTTTATCCCACTCCCACTCCCCCCCCACACCCCCCAAAAACAACCATTTCATTTCAACAGATTTTGGGTTGAATACCGCAAATGAAGTACTTTTTGGTGTGTGTTTTAACTCCCAGATTTCCCTACTTTTGCTGCTTATTATACTGCAGTTTTTCTCACTGGACCAAATACAGAAAGAACTTTCCAAATCAGGAAAGGAGAACTCTGGGGATTTTTTAGCTTTTGATTTTTGTACTCAGTTGGGTTGAAAAAAAGCAAGGTTTTTCATTTCATTCAAACATTTTGCACCAATTTCTGCTTTAATAATAATTACAGTAAAAATGCAAACAGATGACAAATCAATTTATCATTTTAATAAAATCTTTTACTTGAAATGGAAAATGCAATTCTCAACAAATTCAACATTTGGAATTAATACGGCATTTGTATGAATTCAGAAAAAAATTCAAAATAAATGTCAGTTCTTGTACTGACATCAAGGTCTGACTAATAAAAACCAAACCAATTAACCACAATGGCTGAAGTCTGTGACTTTTAACTTCTTTTCTTGATCATTAGTGTTTGCAAATGCTCGGAACAAGAGCTGCTGGATGCCATGTGCCATTACAGAACCGGAGCTGGGGAAAACCACCAGCTTGTCAGTTGTGTTTTCCTGGTCTAAGGAAACAGATTTAAAGCGATACTCTTCACTTTCAGGGGCTAATTTGAATAGCACTGATTTTCTTTATGAACTGTACTTCCCTTTTTCACAATTACGCACTAGTCCACGGTTGAAAGGATGCGAGTTTTTCAGTGCAGAAAATCCTGAAGAGGGAAAACTATAGATTTGCCGGCAAATCTCAATTACTTAAGAAGACAAACGATGAGGAAGGTCAAAATCTCTCTCAGTCAGTACTGACAAAGTCTGAGAAGCAGGACTGCAGTTATAACTACAATTTATAGAGATTTTGGAGAGAGGCTGAAAGGAAAAGCTTAGTGTTTCAGGCAGGAGAAAAATTATAAAACAAATCAATACTTATGAAACAATCTGGCTTAGTTCGATGTAACGGAGCAGGAAATAAGACAAAGACTATGTTAAACACACAGAATGCGGGTACTTCACCCTGCAAGGCGCCGGCTTGCGACACACGGCAGACGCCGTCAGCCCCGACGCGCGCTAACGAAGGACGGACCGCGCTAACGGTTCGCTACAGCCCGATGGCGCCTCGAGCGGTGCTGCTGGCAACGAGAGCCTTGTGCTGCTGCTGGCAACCAGGTCAAGAGCAGCAATATCGTCCATTCGGTCAACTATTTTGCAACATTCTAGGAACTCTTTTATTCCTCTGACTGACAGCTTCGCTGCAAGTTTTCATCAGAGCTTTCCAGAAAATCGAGTGATACGGAATTACTGTGCGGTGAGAAGGACATTGAAAATTTAATGATATTTAGCTGTGGCTTTAGCAGTGTTGCAAGCTATTAAATGCGCTGCGCTGCTATTAACAAAAAGATACGTTCACAGAAGAAGAGGGCCCAGTTCCGAATTCAGATGTTCTCACTCTGCACGGGTGTCATTGCTTTTTCATTAACCAAGTCAGTCTCGATCTACACTATCATCAGTGAGACAAAATTCTCCTCTTCTAAAAGTCAGTGACACTTTTTTTTTTTTTTTTAAAAAAAGATCAAGTCTGAGGGGAGTCTCCAAATATATTCCACTTTCCTTGCATAATAATGAAAAATACTCTATTCAGTGCATGGAAAACTAAAGCATCTATGTGTCTTCAACAAAGTAACTCCAGAAAGTCACAGATACTGGTAAGAAAGTTCCCCCTGAACAGTTTTATCTACCCATTTCTAGGTCAATCATTCAGAATCCTGGATTTCCTGAAGTACCACTTATCTACTCCAGATAATGCACATGGACTCCAATGAGAAACATCTTAATTTGGAAAGTCTCCATGGAAGAAGGAGCATCTGTTCCTCATGCTTGGGGCTTTTAAGTATATACTTACATAAGCGGTCATGCAATACACTCATGAAACTCATACGTGATTTTTTATTGTTGTTAAGAATCCAGTGTTGACCTAAATGGACTCCAAATAGCAGTAAAACTGTTAGCATCACTTGGAAAAGAATTAGGCCAGTGACAAACATTTTTGACAGTTCCACTCCCATTACGCAAGTCAAAGTCATACTTCGTTTAATTCAGAACAGATGATTTACTGATCGCTCCTTTCTTCAGGTTTCAGAGAGCGTCTCTCCGACATACCACCATCGACAATGAAAAATACACTCCAAAAGGTAAAAATCATTTCGTATTTTACCATACGCCTTTGAAGATCAGCATCCTGTTCTCTGGTAGCACGCAGATACACAGACTGAGCAGTTGTTCCTTCAGATTTACACTCTGGGGTCACACCAAAACACGACCCCTTAGTGCGCGGCTGTGCGAGACAAACAGTGAATATCATAGGCAAAAGTTCTAACTTTGCTATTGACTTTTGGCCTAGCCCTGCACGCAACGCTGGGACACGTCCTCTCTTCTACTACGCTTACAACCCGTTTCTACTGTCTGACAAGGTCTTTTTTATGTATTGACCTATTAAAAACCAAACTTATCTTGAAGGAAAACATGACCCCACCAAAGTCAACAACAAAAGTCGCTGGGTCATTGTTGAAACTATCCCAGTCATTTCTCAGAGCACAGGCTCTGGTTCGGTCTTTCTTACAGCTTTCTCCTCTCCAGACAGACGCCTTCTTTATTCATACTCAGAGCAGAGCAGCTGTCCTATCCTTGAGCTGCAGGCTATTGTCTTCCTACTGTGATTTATGCAAAATCCTGTAATACCTGCCTTCCGCTACAAGAAAAACCTCAAAAAGCAAAACTCTCATAAGACAGTTCTAGAATTTAGAAACACCGATCAGTATTTTAATTGCTAGCTGATACATCTACTTGTTTACTGGCACCACGGACCTTTTGCCTCTGACTGAATTTGAGGCATTACAGCAACTTCTGCATCCCTCAGCGTCTCTACCAGTGAAACCCATGAACTGCCTCAGGTGTGGAGTCAACGCTGTAGTACCAGCTCGGAAGCAACACAGAGCGAGTCTTGCAAACCATACACGAACTAAGTGTGGGATGGGATGGGTTTGAAGAGGGTACTTCTGTGTCACCGCAGTGGCACCAAGATACCTCATTTTCAGTGTCAGGAGGAGCCACCTATAACAAAACAGTTAACTAGAAAATCACACTACCATGATACATAACTTAATCCTAACACTTCCTCCTGGTGAACTCTGTAACACTTCTGCTGTTTAACACAAATATTTAGCAACATTCCAGAAGCATGGAATGACGTATTTCAGGAAGAAAAATACTTGTAAAAAAATGAAGCGATTTATAAAACAGATTCATTCATGGCTCAACGCTGGTTGGAGCCCAGAGTTTCTATCAAAGAAAAAGAATATCTCCTGTAAAGCAGTGCTGCTTTTCGCTTCCAGACCAGTCAGGAACTGATAGCTCGAGCTGAATGATGGAGCCAGTATGCAACGATTAATCCCAGCAGACTGGATGAAACAAAATGAAGAAAGTTTATAATTTAAAGGACTTATTCCACACAGAAGAATTTTGTTCACAGAACACCAAAGAAATGGCTACAGCACGGTGCAGGGAATGATTTTTCCAAACATTACTCACAGTAACGCAGAGATGTACTTTGAACAAAGTGAATATATCTCAGCTATTTAAAATAGCATCTGAGATCAGAACTGAAAATCACGCTGTTGATGTGGGATTTCAATGTCTAATATAAGCAACAAAGGGGTCATCTTGTAGGTCTTTTAATGTACGCGCTCGAAGTAGTAACACACATTAACTACTGAAAAACACACTGAAGATTATGGCATCCTATATGGTTTTCTTCAAGTCAGCACACAAATCACAATATTATGCTCTTTGATCATCCTTCTTCAATTTATTAGATACTTGCTTGGCCAGTTCGAAATACTTTAAGGATTCTGGAAAATTGGACTGAAAATATATTTCAACTATGGAAAGGATTAAATACATGAACAACAGACATAAAAGTCAACCAACTGGTCAAATCTCACTATGTTTAACATTATCTTGTTAAAACCCTGAAAACTCTGTATAAATGACACAGGTTTTCTCCCAAAAAGATAAGCTCATTCTCCATTTGCAGTTGAGCCGCTGTGGTTTAATTTTTAAAAGGGAGAGCTTTTGCAACCAAACTTGGCAAAAAGCAATTGTTTTAATGGAGAGGAGACAAAAAAGGGGAGCCTTTTCCCATCTCCGCATACTTAAATTAGCCACAAAAGATTTCCGCAGTCATGACCACCCTTTGTGAAATACCACAAAATCCCATTGATCATTTAACCTAGGCAGAGAACATGGGAATCTGGGAACAAATTTAAGTCATCAAGGTTTACTGTTGCGCTTAACAGAGTGGCGAGATTAATTAGGTTAATGGCCTGAACTCTATACTTGCCATTTAGTAACCTGACAGCACATACACATGCACACACTTATTTTGTTTTTCTTCGGGATGAAATGAGATCTCTCCACATTCAACAGCTAAGCAATCATCAGGGTCTGCCAGCAGCGAGCAAGTAGCTGGTATCCAGCCAAGGATATTAGCATTATAACATATCCAGTATCAACCCATCATGGGCACTGACAGCCTAATTGTACCAACCGTTCCCAAAATCCTTCTCAGGTTGGAATTTGGAACGTGGGACAGCGATTTCTCAACACACAACATGATGCTAGAGGCGTCCCTCATATTTAAAATAACCGAGCATGGAACTACTAGAGCATACAAAGTAGAACAGCGATGGGATAAGGGCAAATCTGCAGCATAAAGACAGGGTTCATATCACATGATGAGAAAAATCATAAATGAAGAGCTCTAAAAAAAATAAACAAAACAAAGAAGAAATGATTTCTCCAGATTAGCACAGCAAGATAGCTTTGTGATGACTGCTATTCTACAAACAGAGATTTTTATTACCAAAATCTCTAATAAGAGACAGCTTAGACCTATGCCTTCTATGAAGGTGGAGAAAATTATTTTTCCTTATATTTAAAAGATTATCACTTCATATCTCATCTCTTCTTATTAAGTTTACAGCAATATTAAAACAAGATTTGGGTGAATAAAGAACATAATATACTCCAAAATAGAGAACGTATTCTTTGGAGCATTATAAATGCTCCTGTCTGCTTGAATGGAATTTTAATGGAACAACCCACCCTCTTAGGAGAAAAATAAAAAAAAAGATGACAGAAAATATTATCCTTTTCCAAAACCTTCATTAAACAGCCTTGCTTTACAACCATCACAGATCACTCTATGGCCCCTGTCGCTCAGGGACTGTATCAAAGAAAGTACCTAGAAGAGATTAACAAATCACCTTTATTAATTCTTTCTACCAGTGAGAACATTTTTACAAATGGAAACAAGTAATTTTGGGGGAAAAAAATCCTAATACATACCAGTACTAAAATAGTGGCTGATTTTAACACACCTCTGTACATTTCACTACTTTTGATCAGCGAGCCAAAGAAAACCCACCAAGTTTGCAATGTGAGAAAGGAAACAGCGCAGGGCTCCGCAGGTCGTCACGAGGGACACTGTGCTGGGAACTGGGACTTCTGAACGGAAGACAAAAATAGTTGCGCGACATCATGTCTAAATCTCGAGAAGCGCTGGGGAAAAACTCTACGTCTAAAACACAGACGTTATATTATGCGCTTAGAGCCAAGCATCTGCTGGAACTTACTGCCTGCTCCCAAAACAAATCTTTACCTGCGTCACTGGGCTGAAGCATGAAAGCAGGGTCAAATTTGAATCCTCTGTTATTAATGGGATGCTACTTCTTCATTGTTACACTTTGCCAAAAGCTGAAGTGACCAAAAAAGTGCCATAAATATGAGATTTTGCTGCTGGAGACTGTTTACTTTGCCTGCAGCTGAGGATTCATTTTTATTTTTTTACCATACAAAGGTAGGCTGGGACCCAAAATAGAGAAGACAAAAAGCCCCAAGACAAAACACTGTGTGGCTGTCGAGGCATGATAATTACTGATAATTAGTAGATGGGGAAAAATTCTTACACAAGTTGACTTGAAAGGTAACTGCAAACTTTCTCACATACTGAGATCCTGGATGAGACGAAGCATTATCACAGCAAAATTTAAGGCATCACAATTACAGCTGCCCACAAGACAAGATCAAGGACCTCACATAAAAAAGCAGAGCAAATGGCAGCAAATAACAATCTCCGAGCGTCTGACGAGGAAGTCAACAGGAAGTTGAGCGTGTTTCAGGAAGCGCTACGGACTGGCGATGCGTGTCCTCTAACCGAATGGTGACACAGAATGGCTTTACAAGACTCAGACCAGTGCTACGGACCCGACGAGCACTAGTGACCTTCAGCGGAGGCAGAGAGCAGAGGGCAGAAGCGTCCATGATTTCCTAAGCCCACATTTCAAACCAGGTGCTGAACTGCAGATTAACAAGAGCAATTAATGACCTTTGACAGGCTACAACTTAGAAATATCTACACGCTGAACCTTAAGTACACCAAACCAACTTAATTGCTTTATCTCCAAAGCAGCAACTCCTTTCTTCCACTGCTGATAAACGTAGTCAAGCCTGTTTCTTTCTTCCTTGTTTCCTTCCTTTCCCACATGCAAAATCTATTCGGATACATTTACCTGAAAAGCACCATAAAGTACCCTTTTCACCCGCTACAGCATTTACACGAAAACTTCACCACACGTCCGATCATCAGCTCGGTCCATTTGTGCATGAAGGGCACAAATGCAGAACAGTTACTGCTTGTGCCACCCCACAGTGACACAAAGATGTCGCCTTTTATTTCATCGTCATATAAAAGCTGCTTTAAGGTCGAGAGGAGAAAATGCAGAAATACTTGCTAATTTTGCAGAGAGTCTTTTAATCAGTCCCTGCTCGAGGTTGATTAAAAGAAACCAAGTTAACCCAGCATTCAGGATCAGCAACGGGCCAATGAAAGATTCTTTTCAATAGCTGGAGATATCGCAAAGGAAGCAAATTCATCTAAGCTATTATTTTTCCTTAGCAGCATGGCATTCAGATAGCTTATTTTAGGTAAGTATTGAAAAGGCTGGGAAACGGTGCCACGACTACTTGATACAACCAAACAAAAACCCCTAAAAAGCAGAGTTGTACGTTTTCTGCATACGCCGGGGCAAGGACCCATTTGGTCCTGTCTGCTCTTCCACCGATTTCACATAAACTTAAATAACATGGAAAAGAGGCAGAGGCTCCCGAAGTCCCTGCTAAGCACTCTGAAAATGGGGAAATACTTATCGGTCACGATGGATGAGATAACCTCAAACTTCAAGAGGACTAACCTACTTCGAAGGAGCGCCAACGTGTACCCGCTACACCTTGGCATAGACAATGCAGTGATAAACACGTCTTCGAGTGGAACACGTTGAAGCGTGATGGCAGCCAGGTGTAGCAGTTACTGCATTTGAGAATGGGCCATGCTGCCGGAAGAAAGGTTTCCCTCTTGACCCACTTCAGGATACTGCTCTTGGTGATGGATCTGACATGGACATTGCTGGTTCTCTCCATTAAAAAAAAAAAAAAAAACACACAACAGTATCTCCTGGCCCAAAACAGCACAGAAAGAAAACTAAATGCAGCCAGTTTGTAAGTGAAGCTTATGGCCCACGAGCGCCTGCAGGGATGCGATACCGCTGACTCCGCGGTACAAAGGATTTCTTTAGTGCCTACCCCGCAGCACACACCATGAATGAGCGAGAAGATGGAGGCAGCACCATGGAAAGAAAAGCGACTTAAACCTCCACAAGGTGCTGGAGACTTGTATAAATAGCAGCAACGAGGTATCCTTTTTTGTGCGCCGCTCATCCCTCCCACCCCCCTTAAACAAATCTTAAAGAAAAGAGTTATAATGCGTCTTTAAGCAATAAAAAAATGTGACGAAAGTTGCTGGATGTGGTCAGGTTAAGGCAGGGAAACTCTCACCAAAATTAAAAAAAAAAAATTTAAGACTCCTGCCTTTTTTTCTTCACCTTAAATCTAAAAAGAATAATAAAAAAAAACCCAAACTATTAATCGCTTGTTAAGTAACAGAAGATTAAAAAACATGCTAGCAAAACATTCAGGTTTTTCTTTGTTTTCTTTAAAGAATGGAAATGTTTTACACATTTTGAAACTTAAAACCATCAGAATAAAAGTCGAAGCCACTTTCCAGGCATGGCGGCTCTCCATATCTGCTGCAGCTTTCTGTACTGATCGGCGAACTCAGCCACGCAGTAACTCATTTCTGAAATCTTGCATAGTTCACAGGGACAGAAACACACCTAGACCCAAAGAACCGGTACTTATTCACATCGTTATAGAGAACCACATTCACTTTCAGGCTCCCCAGGGCAGCTGACAGGCAGAAGGATGCCCCAGCTCAGCGGCACAGACGCGGGAAGACACGGTCCTGTCACCGTAACCGCATCAGAACGTAAACCTTAGCGAAACGGTGCAGAATCCCCGAATTAGCAACACAGGTGTTTTTCAAAAACGTTAACTCGTTGGTAGAGCAAGGCCTGCTGACTCTCAATGACCTTCTAAGTCACTCGTCATTTTCCCCAAAACGGGATAAATTACATTACGTAGTAAAAAACATACGGCATTTGCAATTAACTGTGGGAATTAGTTTTGCATTCTCTAACTACAGAGAATGTATTTTCCCATCGATATCTCTTCAGTAGTGGTTCCCTGCCTGCAGGTTTTTTCCTATTTCGCTTTGTTGACTGCCATCGAAGGGCTGTATTTCCCCGAGTCCTGTCTCCTCATATCGGGGCAGAAGAATTCTGTTGTTCCATCACCAACTGTAAGAACCTGGAGTAAACGCTTGGCACAGATTTGTTTCAGGAACCTGGCGGAGCGCGGGGATCAGGTGTTTTCCTACCGGACAGCCTCTTACCCTGCTCTACAGTTACCAAGCAGGTGCAAGCCTTCTACAAATGCATTTTAAATTCTGCAGTTAAACTACACCCAACATAGTTTACCACAGCTACTTTTTTAGTCACCCGTACTTAGCAGCACGAACAGGTTACTGTTTTTCTTATAATGCTGATTTTTCTAGAGAGATTTTCTACGGCTGATTTTTCTAGAGAGATTTTCTATGTCACCGATCACCTCAGTAGCAGGGTTTTTCCCCAAGCTTTTTTTTTTAACCCATATGCATTTGTAAGTTTTAATACACTTAACTGCTTTAAAATTTAATTTCTCGATTTCAGTTTGCTAAAATACTGCTTTCTCTAGCAAACTACCTTTTCAGAACTCAAAAGCATGGTGAGCTTTTTTTGATGATCTACTTTGAGGAACAGTGAAAGTGGGGAACACCTGCGGAGTGCCAAATTAAACAGTGTGTGTGCACAAAGGACTATCTTCCAGAAAAAAAAAAAAAAAAGTAAAAATCTTTTCATTAAAATGCTCACACTTTGGTATTTTAAGCACTTGCTTTATCCATAAATACATTGTGCTTCTACGTGAAATTTGCAGAAACCACATTTTGTTTCAAAACTATTTTCTTCATCTTTGCTCCTAAAAACAGAGCAGACCTGCAAGACTCCAGTACAACTTATTACTGAAGAAGTATCCGTTAGAAATAACCTTTTTTAAAAAAAAAAAAAACCCATACGAGCAGTTTTTAAGTTCCAGCTGTACTATATTGGGGTTTTAATTTTGTTGTTTTTATCCTAACAATCCTGTTTGTTTCTCCGTGCGTATTATTCAAAGCAGATGTGCTGAAACAAGAACAAGCTTTTTCAATCTACTACAGCAGCTGGCGCAGGAGTTAAGGTCGTCTTCCTCCCTCTCGGCCGTACACAAGCACACACGCGTGCACCCACAGACCCTATGGCAGCCCTGCATGCGGAAAGACTCACGCCGTGAATGCGTCTCCGTCCCCACGGTACGACACTTTACAAGGCTGATGTCGGAGCAGCATATTTCTCGCGCCTCAAATTTCCTCCTCATTTCTTCAGGCATTTGCCGAGAAAGTCGCCAATGATCATCTTAATGCTACTGCCCTCTACTGCTTAAAAATTAGGGACAGGAAAAAAACTCCTACGTCGTATAAATCCTTGACTGAAGAATTTGAATAAAGAATTTCAGTATTTTTAAACCTAGAACTTAATTAGATGAAAATTAAGAGCTGTGGAAGATGGTTCTTTCCTCTGTTTTGGATAATATATTAATATTATTGAAGTTGTTAATACTGATCGAAACTGCAGCGTCTATTCCAAAGGCTTAGTAAAGGCATATTCAGAAAAAGACACTAAATCGTTTCTTTCCCCATAAAAGGGCATCTGCAAAATGCATCAAAGTGAGCAGCAGCTGAGTTACTACGTTAACAATTTTGTTAACAAAAAATGCGTTAACAAAAGCTGTGTAACAACTGAAAATCATGCTTGAGTCATGGATTAAATGGGACCTGAAAACAACTGTGGTGCCCTCACTGAAAGGCGGGGTGCGAGTACCTCAGTAATGATCAGGGAGGTCAACAGAGACACAAAAACTAGATGTTAACAGAGTTGGTTTAAGACTGTCCCATAGGTTTGTAGATAATTTCCTCCACAAACCATCTACTTTCATTTCAGTTTGAGCCAGTCACATGAGAAGAATCACTGGATATGAGGCGGAATTACTAAATAGGGTTTTTCCCCCCCCGAGCAGTTGGAACCCTTTCTCCCCCTTTTCCATTCCTCTACGATTTCACAGCTTGCCCTTCGCTTCAGACTACAGCAGAGCACAGACACAGGACAGATGTTTCAAACATAGGTGATGAGGTCATATCTCCTTCTGAGCTGTTTTACAGGGTGTACTGTGTGCACGAAAACAGATCTGAACGAGACGTCAGATTCATACTCCTCCTGAGGACATTAAAGACAAACCCTCGCTGATCTGTTCCTCGCACACGTCTATATTCTAACCTTTCGGGCCCGACAGCAGCTAGTTGCTACTTCGCAGCCGTATCTTCTCCATCGCTACGGCAATTTTCCAGGAATACCTTTTCCGCTCACGGATTCGTGTAATCCCATACGATCATGACACATATGAGGATGCTTTTCTAAAGCTAACTTGCTGAGCTACCTCCACAGCCCTGGGTCTGAACTCTCCTAGACTTCGGAGCTGCCATAAAGCCCACAGCAGCAAGGTCAGAGTAGAAGTTCAGAAAAAGACAATGCAATCACTGCTCCACACAAATAGCTCGTTGAGCAGCAGAAAAATGTGCTATTAATGTGATTCCACGCACACACACGTAACTCAACCGTTATGGATGGGTCTCGCCGCACCACTGGGATTACAAACTTATCTGGAAGACGCCGTGTCCACAATTATATGAGACGCCGAGTTTCTTTTTGAGAAATGTGACGTAGCAGAAGCAGTTCTGCATATTTATTTCATATGCACACACTAAGATGACTGATACTACAAAAGCACTTTATGCTGGCTGGCTTTTTTCTGCTAAACCTATCCATAGATGCTGTTTGTTCTGGATTCTCCTGCTTCTTCTAATTTACCTACTGATACTAAGCGAGCTAAATGCTGCTAACTCTTGTTAATTTTTTTACATCGAGCAGAACAAATTGTCAGCTCTCCAGGAATACGTATGATCGTATTTTAGATTTTGAAGTGCATTAACTTTTTAATTTAAGAACTAAGGCTATTAGTTGAAGAGCATTTGCCTGGTGTCATTTTAATTAATTTCTAAATTGGAGAAGTTCTCACTGGCTGTGAGAACATCTGAAATGCAGAATCGAGGAATGTCAACCTACCGAAACTGTCCTATTCTGCCTCTTTATAACTTACATACGTTTCTGAACGCTGCGGCACATCTCGCGCAGGGCACACGTTGAACGCCTCCTGGGATGCCAAACACTGAAGCTCCAAGGAAGAAAAGGATGGAGTTGGGGAGAAAGGAAGGCAGGTAATCAGAGGAAAGAGACAGACTAATTAGAAAACTTCTGGTAACTCATAAGTATAAAATGCGATGTCCAAAAAAATTCCCACTGGTCCACGGCTTCAAGTGCTAGTTAATACGAAGTCTAATTATTTTTGCAGTTTGGTATTTTTATTAAACGTGCACTGAAATATGAAACTTTCAGCTAATAGAACACATGTGTAGGTAGAAAGCGTTCTTCTTGGCATGAGTTCATTAGTTCCATGAACAATGATGCCAGAAAAACAAGAACTAAATTCAGTGCAACTACCCGACAGACAGTTCAAGGGGGGGAGTTCACAGCTGGCTGCATTATGCAGAGAAGCTAGTATTGATTACTAGTATTAATTACTAGTATTAATTACTACTAAGTGAGGCTTAAAACATATCTATCACCTTGGAAATTTTAGTGATAGAATTTCACAGTAGATTTATGCCACTTCTTTGCTTTAGTTCACGTGAAGTTAACAACTCCATGCTTTGCAGGCCCAGCTTCTTGTAAAGCTTCTGCTCGCGGTTCAGAGTGAAAGCCTGCATCAGGCTGCAGCGCTAAACCTCACCTGAATAGAAGGAAAGCCTAACATCTGTTAAGTGTACAGCAATATGTGGAAAACAGAAGCATGAGATGAATTTTCAAAGGGAATATTTAGTAGCTAAGCTAAGACCTAGTACCGTTAGTAAGTATATATCAGTCAGCTAAGAATATTCAATAACTGAAGTCTCAGAAGTGCCACATTATTCACTCTCTTATTATCTTTGTTCCCCTGTGTCCCTTGGCAGCGCGCACTGCAGTTCAGAACATGGAGGAAAAGGCCGCTGTCCCGAAAAGTAACGGACAGGTGGGAAAACTAGAGAGGCCTCTTTGATCGCAGGTCAGGTACCGATGATTGCAAGCTACTGCACTGTTACGACTAACATTACCACTGAACCATATCATATGACAGGTTTTTGTGCTCTTATCCCACCACAAGTGCCAAGGAAAATGTATTCGTTTCAACTTCCATCCTTAAACCACGGTTTAAATCATTTTCCTCTGCAATTCTTATGAGCAAATAGTTCAAAAAATGGTTGCTTAACACAGATCAGCTGATGAGCAGAAGCCAGTTGAGCCACAGACCTCTCCTCTACCCCCTCTAACACACTGAGCTGTTGCAAGGAATCATGTGAGTGCTACTCATCCACTTCAGCGCAAAACAGGCCCACATGGCTTAAACTGCTGATGAAGGTTTCAATATCTAATGCAGAACAGAGATAAAAATCCCCTAAATATTTGCTTGCTCCTATTTTTTTTGTCCACTGGAAAACAGTTAAGCAGCAAATACTTCTGGAAGAGCTTGAGGGTTCCTGTGAACGTGCACAGATGCCAGCTCGAGTGTGACAACGCCTGGCTGTTGATGCTCGAGAGACAGATGTTACTCTCTTGCACCAACGTGCAGCTGAGCGCAGGAAGAAAAGAAAGCCCAGCATGTCACCATTTGTTTTCACGGGAAGTTTAAAAGCCAGGCCCAGAGTACAGCTAGTTAAAAACCCAAAAGCTAGATGCTAAACTGATTTCCTACGTGTACATCGTAGAGCCACAACCACGCCGACAGAACCAAGATTATCCCAGTGAAAATACAATATGCTCTGTAATGGTACAGATGCCGTCATATAGATACGCTGCCGTTGATTTCAACAAAACCCCAAAATAAATAGATTAAATCGCGCTTTTCCTCCCCACCTCGCGTGTGCTGCCACACACTTCCACGACGACGCATCACGTATCTGTGTATACGCACAGACACATACACACATGCACAAGCCCGTGTGTTTGGAACACCTTTCTTCCAGCGCAGCCGCATTCTGCCTGTACGAACACAGCTGCTCCGATGACCGGCAGGACGGCACTTACGGGCATTCAGAGTTTGGGAGGTTTTTTTACTGCTCTAGAGTTCCCAGTTTCTCACTCCGTGACTATTTTAGCATGAGACGCAGCTGAATGCTACTGTTGTATGAAAGAACTCACCTCCCCCTGCCTGACACAGGGGCTTCAGGACAATATCATCTAAGCATTTCCCTTAAAAACAGCAGGAACTTGCAACAACATTTTAAACTATATACTTTGGTTCTATTTAAGGAAGAGGTGCAATCTGTGGAATACTTACTGTGAATAGATATTTCAAGGGGAAAAATAACGGTACTAGGCTATAATTTAAAAAAAAAAAATGCAACTTATTCTACACGCCACTCTCAGAGGGACATAACACCACCCAAAATTAGTCTTTTAAGAAGATGCAATTCGGACAGCACTATTTCACAAAGAAGGAAAAAAGAACATTAAGTAATAAACAAAGGTTCTGGCACATCTCCAAAAAAACCACCTTTCCTAGTCTCCCTTCTGCAAAAATACTTCTGATTAACCTCTCAGTAAAGGACACTTAAAATGTTTGGGTTTTTTGGGTTACAGGGTTGGTTTTTTTAATACGAACTTAGATTGCTTCCCCACACAAATACTGTATGTGGTCAAAAGTTCAGAGTACTGGTAGCTTCTCAAGGCCTCCGAGTTCAAGAATCTTCATGATCTGAGCCTTTTCACTTCAGGGCAGTATGCAGGTTCTAACCATATGTCTCACAACTTCTTAATATTCAACAGGAACAAAAAAAATTCACAACACATTTATTCAAGTGCCCTGGCTACAAAGCTTCTCCCAGGAATATGTTTGTGCCGTCAATGTTTTAATATAGCTCAACGTTTAGTAAATTGTGTCTGAGATCAAACGTTAGCAATTTTGCTGACACCTGACATGGAAATTCTGCTAATTTAATCACTTATTGACTCATCACTCAAAGTAAAAGCTGCTTTTTCTTACCCCATGTATGCCTAAGCACCTAATAAAGCCATCTTATCAAAAAGAACAAAAGCAGATGTGAAAGATCAGTTTCTCCCAAGACAGCCATATAATGAAAAAATAGCTGCTTAAACCTCAGCAATAAATGGTCTTCGGTTTGCACAGACTGCAGTCCACATCTGGCCATAGTGACAGCGGGTAACAGAGAGAAGAACATACTGTACACAATATAATCAAACCCGTTAGAGAATGCAAGAGGCCAAAGACAAGAAGGTATAAAACGCAGGGATAAAGTATCTCGCAGGAGTAACAAAATAAGCTTGGTCAAATGCTTTTGAGTCCACAGACAAAATGCTTAGCTTACATGTTATCATTCTGCACACTGTTTAAATAAACAGAAAGACCAGCACAGATTTTTGCTCTTTAAAAAAGCCACTAATAACGTGAGATCATTCCAACTGCAACATTAATTTTATCGACCAAAGTGAAATGCTCTTTAAAACTTAGCTCTGCTCCTACCTGCCCGTCTTGACCCACGTGAACTTGATGTATCTGCAGGTTTCCCTGGAAAAGAAGAGCATTGACAATAAACACAACTTTGGAATTCAAGAAGTTGCTCTCTCCTGAGAAAGGCCTGTTTCTCATCTCATTATGAAGCAACTTCAATATTAAGGAAATCTATTAATTTAGAACATTCTGCTGAGGGTTATTTTGGCAATCCAGCCACAATTCAATGGTCAGCACTTTAACCACAGAGGATAAAGACTAAAAAGCAAGGAGGTTTTTCAGCACCGGCATGTTCTGCTTTTTGAAAGTTACTGTATAATGTATTTTTATGCCAAGTTTGTTGGTATGGCTTTTGAGGCAAGCGTTTTGTTTTTCCTCATTTATATAAAGCTGCAAATTTAAGTCAAACCCTTACTAAACCAGAATTAGCAGTACAACACTTACGTGTATGGAGTGCCATTTACTATTTGCTGCTATGAAGTTCCTGCCTGTGCTAACAGATCGTTTTATTTTATCAAAAATTCCATACCAAAAGACCAACATAGTTCTATTACAGGAATTACATCTATTACAAAAAAATTCTCAATAACATCAAGTATTTTAAAGGAAACTGTAGCTACAATGACTAAAAAGGAAAGGAGTGTCTTTACAAAATGAAGTCTTTATTCATATGCTCGGAGGTGACTTTTCAAAAGCGCTCTTAGATTAAGAAAAAACAGCTTCCCAAACACAGACTTGTAGTGAAATAGCACATTTCTCTGTGGAAAAAAACACCAGGTCTTTGATTTACATGTTTTCTGCATTTTCTCTTACTGGCAGCGCTTCCTCCTATTTGAAGCTGTGTACATTGTAATAAATTTAAAACCAGATGTTTTCATCTGTCACAGACAAATGCAGCCCTTAAATGTCTTACATACGGGAACTTCGGATGAAACCAACAGACACCGGCGTGTGCTCGAACCTCAGGATCAATTACGAGTAGTATCTGCTGAATCATAATTTTTTTCAGTGGCTCTTTACCCAAGAACTGCCTTGGCTTTATTGTTGCACACTATGCATTCCTTCAGAGCCAGAACATTTTGAACCTTTCCTATTTCGCTCTAGGTCTGACAAGCTCTTCAGAGGAAACTGCCTTTAACTATAATATTTATACAATATTTATTATAATATTTATTCTACAATAGCTCCCTGTGTTAACAGTATTCCTCTGCACCAGAAGTGATTTCATGAGATGTGATTTAGCGTACTTTGCAAACAGATTAAACCAACCCACAAGCAGATATGCTTAACATTGAGTTTAAAAAAAAACCCTGCAGGGAAGTCACACAGATTAAAACTGTAGTCTGCATTTACGTTTAACCTTATTTTGCTATTGCTTCCTCATGTAAACAAACTAAGCACACAAGAAATCTAACATCAATCTTCACATTAGGAGTCTCTGCACATTCTTAAATAGCCAACAAAAATACTCTCATTCAGGTAAATTCAGCTGGCTTTAAAGGCTGTTTTGCCTGAGTGGGGAAAAATTGTCAAAATCTGAGGGTTCAGTACCGGAATTATCCATTTCCATTCTACTGTACTATTTTTATGGAAAAAATTATGAAGTGCAAATGCTGCAGTGCCAGATTACTTGATCAGTAATGAAGGTAAGTTCACTTCATTCTGCAATATATCTTTACCAGATGGTGTCTGAAGGTTTCTCCAACTCCTGTTCAACAGTTCCCACACTTAAAGGCACTGAGTATTGTGAACACACTTAGTTCATAAACCCAACTAAGATAATTTCTCAATCGCAGTGCAAGCACCTAAACCGGTGTCCCATAACACTCTGCAAGTACGAAGTCTCCATTGAAGACCATCAGCCATATACAGCGATCATTAGCGTAACACACACGAGCTGTCTTGGCTGGTCAAGGGAAGCTAAAAAATAAAACCCCAAAACACAGAGACAGAAATATGACATTGCATTTACTGCTATAAAGCACATTTCATCCCGGCTCCCCCACATGCTCTCACTTCTACCCGCGCTGGTCCCTGTAGCGTGTCGCAGCAGACCTCGGAGGTACGGTTTTAGAATCGAGGCCCTACGTTCCTGCCAACACCTGCTCCGCGGGCACCCAAACGTTTGGCTCACCTCACTGTCCTGCGTGATTTGGACTTGCTCGCCTTGAGGAACCTGGGCTATGTGGAGATGGCCCTGTGGGATCCGCAACAAAAGAAAACACCAAGGAGCATCAGAAGGAAATCAAAACTAGAGAAAGCAGCTATTACCTTGGATTCAATACAGCTTACCGTATGGAAGCAAAACAATTATTCAATGAAAAGCATTAAAGATAGCTATAAAAAAAAAAATGAAGTGCATCTGTATTTCCCCATCTTTTTATGCAAAGAATATGCAGAGTGACTTTGAAGAAAGAACAGTTCATTTTCACACAAGAGGAAAGGGAACAGGCATAATAATAAATAACATTTATGTAGTGCGTTTCTCTATAGACAAAATATCTGCATTTTTGACTGATACACAAAGCGTGGGACTAACTTGCTTTGGTAGATCAGCCCTGTGCCTGAAACACACTTCCCATTTAAAGACCTTGGAAACTTAGCGCTCAAAACAGATACGCCAAGACTAACTGCTCAGACTAACTGCTCACTAAGGGTGAGGTTTTAAAAGGTATCTGCAAGTATCTCTATCTTTGCACGTTCGCAACGTTATGGAGAAGTACAGTACCGTGCTAAAGACTCTCTCTCTGAAGCTGCTATAAATTGGCATGAAGTCATTCATATGAACGCGGTTACGCTGGCTTATGTTAGTGGAGAATCTGCCCTCACAGTTTTAATAACGTTAATACTTTGTACCACTGACCATACCTGCCACTTCAGAATGGTATCACGCCTACCATTTGATGAAAACATGGATAAGACAGTGGACGGAATTCCTTGTGCGTCCTGACTAGCCCAGCAAAGTCTTTGCTACTGTGATTTACCTGAAGGGAGATTGGATTCTAAATAACCTACTTCAGGGTTTATAAGGCTTTGTGTTCATTTTAATATGCCTGCATGAGACAGAGATTAAAGATAATCATTTGGAATTCTGTCAAAGGCTCTTCTTATTTTATAACACACGAACAATTGCATGTGATTTTCAAAGAAACACAGATCCCTCTATTTCAAACAGTTTCATTTCCTTTGGAAGGAAGCTGTCTATTTATAGGGAGAAAAAACATACTGAAAGTATCACTCTGACAACAGGGACTGTATATAAAATTAGAGCACAGCCCAGTCCACGTTGAGATTAGAATCACTTTCCCTCCTTAACATCAAGCTCTCAGGGCTCCCAGGAAAAAGCACTGAACATTTAAAAGATCCATTAATAGCATTTTCAAATGTAAGCGATCCTTTCTGACTAAAGGGAGGGGGGAGGAGGTGACTTTATTCACCTCCGTATCATGCAGCATTCCAAAAAAGAACTGCTCACTCATCTTTTCAGATACAGAGCTGGCCTTCAAGGACTGTCCTTTTGGTTTGTTCACAAATTCAACTCAATCCTGATTTTTTTCTTGAACGTATATAGTATAAATAACTACCACCTTACTAATGACTCCTAGCCTGATCTATATGCATCATTCCCTAGAACTGAAAAAGCAATACCATTTTCATCTGTTTCAGCCTAGAACCCCTCTACATGTCTGACAAATTATGACAACGTTTAGACAGCGGTTGTGGGTCACAGTGGATTTTTCCCCTGATTCCACAATCAATTTTAAGGACAGCTGACAGGCCCAGATCTTTTAACGAGGCAAACTTTCATCACTTACATCTGTAAGCATAACCGTATATAAAACTATATTTCGTATAGTTTTTCCTTCTACCTTGCCTTTCAAGACTTGAAAAACACTTTTCAGTCATCAGTTAAATCTTATCAAAAGATCTGTACAGCAGTTAAGAAGGCATGATCTTTAAAATATATAGGGAAGCCAAGAAACCAAGAAGTTCACACTATAATACTGTGAAGTTACAGCAAAAGTGAAGTAGAAGTGGAACCTTTGCACCCAGTTCCTGCAGAAAAAGCATTATTTCACTGAAGATGCTCTCAGCTGACAGGAGGGAAAAAAGTTTGCAAATTGATTAATTTATTGAACTTCTCTTTAGTCTTCTTTCGAGTTTGAGAATAGGAACTCGAAGCATTTAGGATCTCATTCCATTAAGCCATCACTCCCCAGGATTAGCTGCTCAGCTGCCATTGCAGTCATAGGGTGTTCAGGTACATGACAGGAAAGGGCAGGGCCTTTGGGAAAACTAAAGGGGTGACCCGGACTCTCCAGCCGTATCTGAATCTCACAGCCGACGGCTCCTAGCATCCCTTACACTTGCACTCCAGCTCTTTCTGTTCTCTGACTTTATAAGCAGTCTTTTTCACTTTGGAAAAACGTGCTCTCTCCTGCAATTTCCTCTCCACAACTCTCAGAGTTGCTGTCGGGTGTTCCTCTCAATCACTTTCATCTCAAACCCCTTCCGCTTCCATGCACTCCTTAAAGAAAAAAAACAACGTTCTGGCTCTTATTTAAGTCCTCCCTTTAAGCAGTGCCTACAGCTCTGTCAGTTGCCTTCAACACTGCTGCACATCTTGACATTTTCCCCCAATTTCCACGACACTCTTCTCTGATCCTTCTACTGCTACTCTGGTAAACCTTCGGCCTTCATTACCCTCCTTCAGACTCTTCTTTGTAATGCCGTTGACTAAAAGCTTTCCAACCGCCAGACCGCTGGGAACTACATTTTATATTTTTGACTAATATCTCTCAAGAATTCGTGTTTCTTTGCCCATTTCCACCTGTTTCTTTACCTGGTTTCTAAGGGAAGAGGGCTTACGTGCTGGCCCGTGCTCAGACTTTGGGGCTCCTTCAGAACACTAATACCACCAGTGAAAAAGTCCCTCTGTTATATGACCGCGCATAAACGCTGTAAACTGCAAAGCCCAAAGTTTTTGAAAGCTAATGACAGACACATTTCACACATTAAATTCTCAGGTTTCTACCGCAAAAGGACGAGTGCGCAGATATAGTTTGCTATTTCTGAATGCCGCACGTCAGAAATGCCACACAATCCGTCATTTCATTATTTTCTACTTTTTAAAAAAATTTCAATTTAAAACAATTCTTGTAGTCAAACTGTGGCACACAGGAACTAAAACCAAGGGGAGTTTTTTCAGAGTACGCTAAAACCATATATAAAAATAACCATGGCCTGAGTTACGGTAGAAGTCTCAGGCTTAAAAAATACCGATATTCATAACTTTTACTTATATATGTGTATCTAAATGAATACACATGTAAAGGACTCAGCAAACAGATGTTCAAAAATGCCTGAGAATGCAGGGGTTCTTAAATGAAAATAAATAATGCATTCTTGTTTTGAAAGTCAGAGCTAGAACTACCTCTGGAGCGTAAACCATAGGCTCTGTAGGTCTGCCATTATTAGTACAGCAAGTACAAGCAAACAGCCAGGTAGAAACTAGTCAGTTCTATGTACAGTAATGAATGTGCATTTATTTGCAAGAGTTGTGTGGGCAAATCCTACGTAAAGATTTTTGCCAAATAACTCTAAAAATTTTTTCATAAGCCTTCAATGTTTATTTTCTGAAAATCGTGCTTAAGAAGTGATGATAGGTCACAAATAAAGTTCAGCTGAAGCAAAGTTTGCAATAATCTAGATTGTTTAAATAGAATAATTTAGAAAAAGTTGAGTACATACTACTTGGACTTGTCCATCTTCTCCTATTTGGTGGATCTGAACCTGCTGAGCATTGGCTAGTGCATAGTGTAGTGCCTGTGGCTGGTTCTGCTGGATCTCATTAGAAGCTGAAACTGAACTCTGCGAACCCTCTGAAAGAGAGACAAAAATCCACCTTTATTAGATGTGTCTATCTCATGCCAGTGGCCATGCAACAACACATACTTAAAAACTGTGGAGAACAAATGACGTAGACGCAGATCATTTATCCATTAATATTCTTATGCATGTTCATCGCTCACCTGTAGATTTGCTACAAATTCCAAAGGAGTTCCAAAGGCTGTTTAGTCTCCGAGAAAGCATACGTTTAAACAGCATCTCTTGAATCTAGATTAGAGGTTCTGCAACTGTAGAAGTCCTACCACAGCAAAACCACACACATTTCCTAAGCAGTTCAACACTTTTTGTGCACCTGTGTAGCTGACAACTAGTACTGCCACCACCAATAGGATACATTTGAAAACCCATCCTCTACGCTGAAGTTATCGTATCAGTAAAGGACCTCTCTCAATTGTTTTTTCAAGATCCACCACCCATAAGTCATACTGATGCACATGAGCCTGGAATTATTTTTTTTAACCTCAAAACAGCAGGTTGATTTCTTGACTTTGATGAATTTAAACACTACCTCACACTGCAAAGTCAAGCCTGCTGAAAATGCCCCCATCAAAAAGGAAGGTGTTATCGTCGGGTAAGAGCGACAGCCACCCCGAAAACCATCATGTGATTTCAAGAGGATAACAACTTGCATTAGAAGCAGACATATCAGATTCATTTCTGGGGTCTCCAGCTGCAGGGACAGGATTCTTATGAACGTTAGAGGCAAAAGGCAAGTAAAAAGAACCAAAACTTTTTTTATTTTTTTTTTTTAGCATAAAAGACTCAAATCTTGTGTTGTGTTTTTTTTTTTTTTGAAAAAAAAAAAAACCATGACTTTTTTAGGCATTTGGTAGCAGCGATACTGCAAGACTCATGATGTCAGTAATTCTGTATTGAAAGGTTGAAGCAGAACACAGTGGACCAGGGACTAAGGCTATGTGTGGGCCTTCCTACAGATCAAGACACCACTAGCCGGTAAATGCATCGCTAAATACCATATATCTTTTTAGGAATCAGGAAGGAAAACCAGGGCTATCCATCAATGGCACTTTTGCAGCATATGTGACAAGTTCAAGTACACACTGGTAGGAAAAACCGTCCCAATATCACATAAATGTCATACTAAGATTCAGCATCAGTCAGTTTTCTTCCTTTTATCTAAGACAACCTGGAGAATGGGACTGCCATAAAGGGCTTTTAGTACAACGTAGCTGAAGAACTACTTTCTACATAGGGTGTTCCTGTAAATGCCTTTTTGCTATGCCACAAAAATACACTGAATTAAATCTCTGAAGCATTAAGTGTCTCAATTTTTCTAAAGTATTTATTGCTCTGACAATGACTTTTATGCTACAAGGTACCGTAAAACAAATGAGCGTCTAACATGTAGTAACATCAATACCGTAGGGCTTTCAAGCTGTCTGAGTACCAGGAACTATAATGAAAATATTTAAGAAACAGCATCACTCTACCTCCATTGCATATCATTCCCCTGCAGGATCTCATGTGTTGCTTAAATAAGCACCAGGCAGGGCTCTCATCCTGCTCAGAGATGACTCGTGGCTGATATATTTTGGTTTTTAAAATGGTGGTCGGGTTTTTTTGGAACAACAGGAAGCCATGTTTCATAAAACTTTAATACCTCTACTTAATACTCTAAGATTTATACTGAACAGAGAATGTTAGTTTTGCAAGAGCGAGCTTTATCCACTCATACAAATACTTTAATGGAAGTGTTCTTTAATAAAATCATCCATTTAGTTTTTTTTCCATCCTGCCTGCAAATGTTTGTGTAAGAAGATAATTTTGAGATTTAAGTCTAAACATAGGAACTGGAAACTAACTCCAAACCACCAAGCTACTATTTACTTATTTCTTGAATAGTTTAGTTGCTTAACAGTTCAACTAGACAGCTCTAATTCCATTAACGATCTGCAAATACGTAACTACAACCAGAACACTTACGCAGTAGCCAAGCCAAACACAACTACACGTCTTTGCTGTCTGATGGACGTACATCTTCAGTACCTTGCATGCAACTAGTAGGTAACTGCAGAATGTTTCTGATTTCTTAAGGTCAGCCCTGCTGCACGCTCTGCAGTTCCAGTACCTCCTGCACTGTTGCACAACAGAAGTTTGCGGCCCAGAATTCCAGACGGGATTAACAAATCACAGTTGGCAGAAGAGTCCTGTACCTAGTGTGAGAAACTGCACCGTCAACCTAATAAAAACATGATTTGTTCAAATTCTGATACTAGATCATGCTCCCCGTTCCTTGGCATGGTCACTGAAAGTAACGGTTATTCTAGAAGGATCATTTAGCTAAGCCTCTGTGTGTCTCACTTTTTCTCTCATTTCCGTTACTTCAGTCCTAATAATATTTTATGTGATTGTCTGTATCTTTTATTTTGCAAATAGCATTTTGTTAGGATGCTAAATGGCCACCAAGCCCACTGTTACTCATCGCGCTTCTTACAGGCTACCACTAGCCCATCCCGTTGTGCTTTTATCTTTCCGTCATGCTGCCCAGTCCCCCACTACGTCACTCAACAGCCGAGTTACGACTCGCCTTCTAGTCAAACCACAGCATCCAGATACGTGTTCCTTCATTCAGATGCGTGTGTGTAGACACGCACGCCTACGTAACCTCCCGCGCTCCAACATGTATAGCGCGAATGTAAACGCACATACCCCAACAGCAAAACTGGGCTTGGGACACAAGCAAGGTGAGGCATGTGTTTCACTTACAGATTTAATAACCTTCTAGTAGGACTCTTCCTGTAGCTTACACTTACCCTTACACAAACTGCAGTGCTGGACTTCTGAGAAAACACAACGATGCATTTATAATGAGTATTTTCTGATTAAGAAGTTATGCAATAAAAGAGAATCAAGGAAATAAGAGCTGCAGCAGATAGAAATGTATTTCAATATGTGCATATAATATATATGTAAATCTCTATTTTTAACTGTAAAGTGCAAAAGCCATCTTTCGCATCACAGATTCCAGAAATTATTATGCTGGGAACATAATAATGGTGGGAACAGGAGAGAGAGACTGAATGCAGCCATACTGTACATCTCACACGGTCACTTATAAACAGGTTTCAGTTTGGCTTCACTGCAACAACCACAGTTGGGTTTTCTTTCTTTTTTAGTTGGATTTTGGTAGGGTTTTTTCTTCTTAGGAAGAAAGAAGAGAGAGGATTCAACAGCGTCTAAAAACAAAATATCCTTTTTAAGTATTGTTTTCCCCTTCTACATCTCTGACCAGATAAAAGTAATATTTATCCATTTTCAAACGTTCCCCATTAAAAACAAACACAAACATGAATAGGACACAGATTGAACAGAGGATATGTCAACAGTTACAAATCACTATCATGTAAACTATCTCGCCTCACATTTCCAACTTTGATATATTAGAGAATCCCTGGCACCGAGAAGCTGTACAGCTGAACGCTTGCTTTGAAATTTTCCACTGCACTCGTTACAAAGGGGTACTTCGACACGAACCAACAGCTTACATGGTGCTACGACTGAGCGCGTTATCCATGGCACTCCCAAGGCACCCTCCACTAGACGGAACAGCTTTGGAGTCACCCACAGAATGGAAGATGCTGCACTGACCAGGTGAGTAAGTTGTGATAAAGGGAGGGTAAAACGCTGGCTGCTGAAAGATTCCTTCTTCCCAAGTTGAAATTGGACCTTTCACATTTTCCATTTGTTTACTGCATGTGCTTATGAGTCAAAGAAAACGTAGCCCAAGTGAGCCTGTCTTCCCAGATGAACGTTCGAGAGCTGGCAAAATCACCCCCACTGAAGCGGTTATTTCTGCCACGTTTCTCAAAGCCAACCTTCCCCAGCCACCGCCGAGCATGATTAGATTCGTCAGACAAATGTAATTTGTAACTGTTTCAAGAATGTGTGTGTTTAGTTCTCAACTAAGATCAGTTTTAAAATTCCTCGCTTCAAAGGCGAAACCTTTGGCATTTTCTAATTCTTTCCTATTCTCATTATACTTTGTATTTATCAGTTGAGCATCTGGCTTCTCATTTTGGAAGGAGATGCAGGGGAGGTACAGACTCTGTAGCAGAGGGGATTCATGCTTAGTCTCCTTACGTGTCATTAGTTATTCGGATTTGTTTTCTTAGTGTACAGGCCTCCCAGCCTCCCGCTTCTGCTTACAAACTAGGATATATTTTCTTGCATCCTTGATGCGCAGTCCTAGCAAGGAAAGGTTAATGGCCAGATGTAGCAAAGCAGTCCTCAAAAACAAAAAGCAGGAAAAACACCATTACAAAACAATTAATAGAAATAAAACTGTGTACTGTAAACTATTATCTCAACCTGACTCGCCCAGTGCTAAACGCCTCCCACTTTGCAGAACAGCTTTGAAGATTTGGCTGCACATCCATTTTTATATGTGACGTCTCGGCATAGGCTAAGCACTTCAGCCCAAATCTACATATAAATCCCAAAGTCATAGAACTAATTAAAAATTCCAACATGGACAACTGTGATAACAGCTTTAACAATCTTAAGAGAAATTAAAAGAAAGGGAGAAGGCACTCTTCAATTAATCCTCCTCCCAAAAACCTCATTTCCTACTGCCTTCCCTCCACAGACTGCTAACGTTTTTAAAAAGAGTATCTAGCTAAATTATCACGGCAGCCATGTGTACGACTCTTGTCAGGAACAAAAAAAGGGAAAAACCACACATTATGGACCGAAATGTTGGCTCTGAGACGAGCAGAGCAAACCACTGCAATTAATACCTCGATTCCAACAACAGGCAACAGCTTCAAACAGAAGAGCCAGATAAAATACGGAAAACCAACTTCTGCCTAAATATAACAGTCTGCTACAACAACTTTACGCAACCCATAAATCTTGTGGCTACTGTAAAGCCGCAGAGTCAATTAAATGTAGAACAATCTCAATTAATATCTTTGGGGGTAAAGGACAGGGAAGAGATATTCATTCGTATTTTCCTACCAGCTTCCTTAGACACGTTTTTGTCGGCAGATCGGTTCCTCCTGAGCTCCTGACGCTTGAACACTATCGCAGAATTACAACGTCAGACTTGTAAGGCTCTGTAAGGACTATGGGCTCAGCCCCCACTCTTCTATGTCATTTGCATAGATAACAGATGATAAACAGAGCAGAGAGGAAATCTGTTATCATTTTTAACTGCACGACTCCAGTCAAAGCCATGTGCTGCATAAACTTTTATACACAAAAAGCAGAAAAAAGCCTAAGTTTCACATATCCAACAAGTATGTAAGAACAAAGCTCAAGAATAGCAATCCTCTTAGATGTAAATAATTCAGGATTATTTATTATGTGTGCAATAACTCATAAAAATCACAAAACCTCAGAATAGCTGAGGTTGGAAGCGACCTCTGGAGATCATCTAATCCAATGCATGGGCAACCAGAACTGGCTGCTTCAGAGTGCATCCAGGTGGATTTCGACTGCCTCCAGGGATGGTGTCTCTGCAGCTTCTCTGGGCAACCTGTTACCACGTTCAGCCACCCTCAAGATTCCTCAGAGCCAGAAAAATCAGAGTCAGATCACAGGCAGGGGAGTTTCAGGCGGCTATATTAATTTTTTTTTTTAAATGAGGCAAATTAATTGCTGCTAAAAAGCAGCTCTGGAAAATCACATCTCCTAATTCACAGGGGAGGATGTCCAGCAGGGCAGTGACCGTGCTGATTTGAGACTATTTCAGGACTAACAAAAATATTATTTTTAATGATACGTAGAGATGTTCAACGATTTTTTCTGCCAAACAGAAAACACTAAGTTATTCGAGACTTTTAGCATACCGGCATTTAAGAAACTATTCTGTAACACATCAAAGAGCAGTGTTCTGTTGCAACACTTGAAGAAAGTGCCACTAAATTTCTCCTGATTGACACAACAGAAAGCTAATTGCTATTACCAGCCCCTAGAGACAGCTGATGCAAAATATTACATCAAGCCCATCAAGCACAACAGTTTTCTGAGCCTTTTTTTTTGGTTGCATCTCTCGGTCGCAATTTTAATACGAAATACTACAATCACGAGTTCAAAAATGGAAAAACCTTGCCAAATTCTGCGAGAAGTCCATACACGGAACATGGTGTTCATTCATGAGCGCTCAGGGGACCAAAAATCATATTTTAAACCTCTTAATGATGTTTTCAGAACGGCTCAGCCGCGTGGCAGACCCTGTGAGACTGTGTCTACTCAAGGCATGTGGCGACGGTGACAGCACATGTCAAAGAAGTGCTTTCTGAAGGCTATGGGAATATCTTCTAGGGTAAGCCCTGAAACTAAAAAGGGAATTGTCATCATTTAGCTAAGAATCAGTGGGTTTAAGTACTTCCACAAATAGCTTAGGCTTGTCATATTTACCCTGGTAAAAGGGGTGAGTTTGTGCGTGTAAATTTTCCCCCCACGTGGCATAATCCGAAATGCTTGTTTACAAGATGGGAGATGAAAGCGCTTCCCTACTGAACGTGAGCGACACCACGGCCGTATCTAAACTATCAGAGAAGCTGACACACTGAGCTTAAGGTCCTCAGCGACCTAACCTGGCCAGTCACAGAACCACGCGCTACTAAATTTCCTGATCAAACTCACTCATTCTGGCTTCTTTGAAGAGAAGCCGTACCGTCTTACACTGAGCAAGCGGAGCCAGAGCTCTCAGAACAGCTCAGAGGACGCTGTACAAGGAACTACGCTGCACATCCCCACTTCCCTCACAGCGTCGACACGACACGGGAGCCATTCACAATCTTTTAAGAGCCTTTTTCTTCCTCATTATATTTTTTTTGTGAGAAGCAGCTACTATATTCCTCCCAACAGATAACCAACTCAAACGCCTGTGATATGTGAACTCACGTGGAGCAACACGTTACTCGGGGAAAACCAAACACAGGTATTCTGCAGGCGGCAGCAACCACAGCTGGGTGGAGACCTGACATAAAGCACCTAAAAGCTGATCTTAATAGCTACAACTAACAATAGCGGGCAAGACAGTTTCTCAAGTAGCTGAATTCCAGTCTGTTCAAGGCTCACCTTAAATTGCCCCCTGAAACAAACGCTACCATAAAAACTGTCTGGGTTCATATGTAACACTTTAAAAAGCCATATTTGACAGCTATGTTGTCATAACTGTGAAATACAGACCTCCTTTACTTCAGAGCTGTGAAATATTACTTCTCTTTCCTGCTAGCTGGCAGCAGGAATTCTGCTATATCCACAATACAGTGCATATAATAAGGAACAGATGCCTGTGAATTATGATGCTGTAATTCCACTGAGAGTTTCCAGGGATGTCAAACCACAACGGCAAAGTCTGAGCGGTTCATGAAGTTACCTGAAGACAGCGGTGGAATTACAGCCCTGTCATGCAAAAGTTACCTTTTTAAACATGTGCCAATCTACGTTTTTTTCCTTGCATCTTTTCTTTTCCCTCTTCATTCGGCCTCTCAGCCCGCTCTCCTGGTTTTCCTCATACCTCCTCCTCTTCCTTCAGGTGAAATACCACTCCCATCTCACTTTGGAATGCGAATCCATTTTTCAAAGGACCACCCAATTCTGAAAAAGGGTCTGGTTTTCTAAGAACTTTTTCACAGTGGGCGCAAATGTAGTGGTGAATTCATCTAACACCTTTACAGCCTCCCAGAAAATGATGCCAATGACATTCTGAGTAAGAGCAATATTTTAAACAAAATTAACAGAAGGCTCTGAATCCATGGGAACATTTTCACATACCGTTACCAAAAGCAGCTGTTAATGTTATTGTCGGTACTCTGCTTTTGGCTGCACGGTCTCTGCAGTCCTGCCAACGACATGCCAAGATGCCTCAGCTGACCTTCATCATCTTCAGGACCAAAGACAGCTTTATACGGACAGGCAGTCGCCCCTTTGCTATCGAGGGGATGTGGGAAGTGAGATAGCCTGTACAGTGGGAGGCCCAGGTGGCACAAAAACTCCTGGGAAATCCTGGAGATTGATGTACCAAAGTCAGCCAAGCTCAACACCGGCTGAATGAGCTAACCGGGGTGCACGACCCCAGAAACAGCTGCTGCAGAACCAGTCCGTGCGTGCCTGTACCACGCTACTCCCACCTGCTCAGGCAGCAAGTTGCTGAAATCCCAGGTTAGTTCAGGTGTCTCTTTGTACCCATGGAACAATTTACTCACAAATCAGGTTACTGGAGGGGGGGGGGTGGGGGGGAATGAGTTTTTATCTTTACCACAACAAAAAAAACACTACCAAAAACTTCTTACCTTATGGCCTTCTAAAGACAAGAATTCCCTGAGCCTGAGCCTGTGTTTTACATCTCTACACTGCACTCTCCAAATCTCCAAACCAGGAGATTAAAGATTAATATTTTTTAATAATAAATCTCAACAACAGTCAAGGAGTACCATCTAATGAGCACAGGCCCATAATATCCACTTACTACTGCATTTTATTCTAAAATACTGATTGCTAAGAGACTTAAAATAAAAATCCCATCAACATATATGGCTTATGGTTAACATTATGTTGATTAGTTGTTTTAATTTGAGAATTTTGGATACGATTCCCAGTTCCAGCACATAAAATTTTCCATTGAAAGCAGATTTTGGCATTCTTTGCATGAGATACAGTGGTTAGTGTTAACATGCAACCAAAAATTTTATGCAGGCAAATAAACTTACTTCCTTTTCTTTGGGCTCACCTCCAAAACACTGTTTTTAATATATGATGTACAAATGTCCCATAACACTGCTTTATATTAAAAGCATGAGCCAGAAATGTCCTATGAGAACACTTCTTAGGTCAGTATTTTTCATTTGTTATTATTATTCATGCCTACATACCTATGTGGAAATATAGGATCACCTACAACATACTTAGTTTCTTCAGAGGGAAACTCTTCAGGAACAAAATTTAGCACGTCCCCCTCTAAATGGTGTGAACACACTGAGGAAGATTTATGCACTTGACTCCTCTTACGAACATCAGTTGCAGAAGCATTTTGAACATCTACTCAAAAGTCTGAATACGGTAAAAAACAACTCATACGATAGCGCAAAGCTGCATGGGCTGAATTTTTTGAGTTAACACACGCGGATGGACGTTCTCAAGCCCATCAGTGACGCCCCCATTCAGATAATGTACAAATGAAAGCAGCCCACCTCTCACACTCTGGAATATCCTACGCTTTCATTTCTGGCAAACTTGTATTTTATTGCCAATTTAGAGACAGACTCCCTTCTCCCTCTTCTCTTTGTGAACAAACACACACATCTCGCTTCCTTTCTAGGCTCATTCATGTGCTGCAACCAGGAACGCCACTGCAATTTGTAGATGAAACAGGACTAGAAGCTCACCCTACAAGGGACCTGCTTTGGTAGAAGCCCCACGAGGCTGCGAAGGACCCCAAATGTACCAGGAGGTGGTTGGTTTGCACCGAAGGCCCGTGATGATTTAACTACAAATGGCTGGCTTCACTTAGTACGCGGATGCACTCCTTGAGGAGCACTGCAGACATACGTACGCTGTAATAAAGAGGCCTCCTTGCCAGCGATAAACGGTGCTTAAATAAAACATGCAATAATATAAAATATAAAATCCACTCCAAAAATTCAATTGTGAGAAATGTGGGTTTCTCCATTTATCTTTGTTACACAAAAATATTCACATTTGTGGGTACTACAGGCACATGCTGTAATATAACTTAACTTAAGATCGAAATAATTTTCAGGTATATCAAAAACCAAATGGCATTACTACTCCCAGTTTTCACTTCTGGTGGGGTCTGTTTGGTTTTTGTGGGCTTTGGGGGTTTGTTTAGTTTCTTACCTGAACCACTGTAAGACGACGATGAAGGCGTTCGCCTTGAAAAGCTTTTCACAGCAAGACTCTGCCCTCGCTGTTTCCGCCTCCAAGCTGTTCGGCATTTGGAGTCTATGCTCTGCTTGATTCGATACCAGTCAGATTCTGTGATTCCAAATTTGTAAAACAGGTGACCTGTAATTACAGAGAAACACAACGGGGTGAAAATCAGCATAAATCCCTATTTTCAGGAAAATGCAAAGATGACACACACTGTCACACACCCAAGGTAAACAAAGCGGCTCTGAGAAGCTTAGAACTGCCCTCAGGCTTGGCACAGCCTAAAGGAATGCGTCGACGTTACCAACCACGCCAAAGCTACAGAGCGATGGGGTTTCAACAACGGGTCACAAAATGAAGTAACCATATGTAGGCACAGTTATGTATTTTAAAATGTCGGCAGTCAATGAAATTTTCTAATCTGCACTTCCGTCCATGGAAACGGCACTATTTCTCTCAATCGGTGAAACACTGACCAAGAGAAGGATCCAGCACTCCGAAGCCAAAGCCGGATAAATCCTTATTACTCACTGATAGTGCCCCGCGATATGTCTAAGTCTGATAAGCAGGAAACCATATAACGCTCCCTATAAAAAACTCAGTTCAAAATTCATCAGAATCAAATAAAAACGCAATACAAAATTAGAATCTTCTGAAAACGTTACTGCCGATATTACGTCATTTAAGGAGCCACGTTTTGCGCTTTCCAGCATTTGGTGCGAAGCTGCCGAACTCTTACAGGAACACAATGCCGACTCGTGCGTTGAGTCGAGTATTTTGAAACAAAGCCCCTACAGATCGAGCCCCGCTGCCAACTCCAACCAGGTTCATTACCATGTGCAACCCCTGCACCCGGAGGGGGAGCCTAGTTCTACACCAAACGGGGAACGAAAAGGCTATGTCAGGTAGGACAAGAAATACTCGTTTCAACATCTGGACAAACAGCTTCACAAGCAGGAAGGGAACGTGTTGTGCACTGTCAGCTCTTCCAGGGTCCTCCTCTGATTGCTACATACTTTTACCATTTCATTGTAAGCTTCAGAGCGGTTTATATTTTGCTTAAAGCATCAACAGTTGAGAGCATTTGACTGTACGTTAAGTGAAATTTACAGTCCTCATGGCTGCAGAAAACACACTTGAAAAAGTAAACCCAAAGGTTCAAAACCCGTGAATTAAAACAGAACTATCTGAACACGTAACATTCTCTAAAACTTCAGTACTTCTCAGCTTTCCAGATTTACATGTGCAATACTGCAGTTAAAAAACAATCCAGAGCTGTAAAATATGTAAAAGCATATTTCACTCAACATGACTACGCTTGCAAGATCTCTTTAAATTCTTATTTTCCTTTTGGTATGAGTTGCTTTCCATACCCTGAAAAGTACAATAATCTTTTCAATCTACCAGGTTTTCGATCTTACTCTCAAATATGACCCTGATCCCGTGAAGTACTTGCTTAAGCTGTTGTGGAGTTCTACGAACAGGATACGGTCTCCTCCCGTAGAACAAATGATTCAAAGCCTACTGCAGCCATAAAATGCCAGGTCTGCACAAACCAAGAGCTTTGTACTTTCCCTTGTACTACAAATGAACCCAGCGTCCTCAGAAACTGAAACCTGCAGGTTACTGATCTCACACAGGCGAGTGGAGTACTGGATCTCTCGAGTCATCATTTTTCAAACACATGTATTTTCCAATGCTCTAATTTATTTTTTTTTAATTGATCTGTTCAAAAAGCAATTTGAAATAAAGTAGAGAGCATACAGGAAGAAAACCCTGGCATGAAAAAGCTAATTCAAAAGCGCTTTAAAGGCCCCAAGATTTCTCACTGGCAAGTGACAGCGAGCACATTACTTAGAGATTGCTTTACAATGCCTACATTATGTCTCCAGAAAGGGGGTGGGAGTAGGAAAGGACTAAAATTGACTGAAATTATCATCTGCTGCTGTGCAACAGTTTCCTTTCCATAGGTGTCAGCAAAAGGCAAGCACATTCTGTATTGTAAATACCGAGACCACATTTCTCAGCATAATCTATTACTAATATGCACTACACAGAGAAATGGGTTTATAAATGTTTGCAGTAATGTCCAATAAAAATAGTTGTGCTTTAACTCTTTACACGACTTCAGCTGTCAGTACGTACAAAAGTGCTTGTGTACCCCTACAGAAAAGAGTCATATGCTCTGCGGTGGCTTTGGAAAAAAAAAGTCCATTTTTCATTCATAAATACATTTTAATGACTTTCGTGTTTTATGCTGCTCTGTTTAGAGAAGTGACTGAATCAACAGAGCAACAGAGAACACTCTTGCAGAAAAGCAGTCTAGCTGGAATTTTAACTACTGCAGTGTAAACCACGGGATGTTCCAGGATATCACTTAATTCAAAGAGAAATCAAAAGCAATGTAAGTTATCTGGGACAGGAGTCTCAGGTGCAGTGAGCTGGTCATACCAGGAGACCCAAGCCACGAAGGATGAGAGCTTGAGAAAGATGATGAGTGCCAGGGCTGGGACGTAAAACGTCCCAGAAATTGCTCTATTGAGGGAAGACAGAAAAGACCTTCTGCTACTTACTGATCACAAAAGCTATCACTTAATCAGTGTGATGAGGAATGGCCATGAAGCACTGGACAGTGAGACCGGTACCTTCACGGAGAAAACATGACTGCAGAGGAAAGCATGGAAAATAGATGCCAAGCTAAACAGGATAGAGTCAGAGAAGAAGGTTTTAGGCTAGAGGGACCTAAGACATCAGGCATTGATTTTCAGCACGAGGCGTGCTTATTTCTTTTCCCTTATTCATGAAATTCCTACTTTGCTGTTATGGTGGTCGAAGGTGTTAAACTGGTATAGACGAAACACCTGCTGTTTGCACAGATTTTTACCATAACTGCATACTCAGTCACAGTAACTGCACGTGCAAATTAGGCATGAAAAATTAGCCCTTAAGTACAAAGATAGTTGATATAAAGTTTAAATTAATTTCAGATGTATAAATCTATCCAGTTGGTATTACAATCTAAAACGTTATTCTACGAGCAGGTCTTTAGCAACCACATTTCATAACAGCCCACCGATGACTGAAGGAAAATCTAATGCTAACGACAGCGGAGTATTTTCTAAGTAGATAAAAAGTTCACCGTAACGTTAGAAATATGATTTACCTGGATCAGAGAGATATATCACGAAAACATGTGCAAATAATATTAGAAAACTGAAGCGTGCTGACTTTCTGTTCTCTGTCCATAAATGATCACATGCAGCGAGCTTTCAGCTGTCTCATTCTGAGTATGTCAAATACCAAAAAAGTTAGAAAGGCAGCACTAAAGCAAGATACTGCAAATGAGACTTTTAACTTGGGGAAGCCCGTATTAGAGAAGACAGAAATGCTTCAGTGAGAAGGGATTTGACTTTTTCGGAAGCAGCATGAAGCACTGTAATTTGTAAGCAGCACAGTATCTACGAGCCACATAACCACCCCGCTAAAAAAGACATAAAAATACATTCAGCAATATAATTCAGCACTTTGGCAAAAAGACAACAGGATTTTGGAAGACAGATGCTCTTATACAAGAGGAGCGAAGTAAAGGATTTAGATCATCTAAGGATGGCTGACTGTGTTTTTAGCGATCTTTTTATTTAGGACAATGGATGGTTGCGGGTAACATTCAAAACAAAGGATATGCTTGTTTTTACATGTTAAGGGTCCAGAGTTTGCTTTCTTTGGGAACCTCACTTCCTAAACAAAGCTTTCTATGAAAACACACCAGAGACTTAAAATAGTTCAGTTATTTAACAAATTGTAAGAGCTCGAGTGATTTCTATACACCAGATACATACTAGCAGCAGCTTGGGAGACAGAAAGGTCTGCGCAAAGAATTCACAGAGGCACGGGCTATTCCGAAATGCACAAAGAGGAAATCACTTTGGCTTGAAAGCAGGAACCGATGTTCAAATCTTATCAAGCAAAAGCTTAGGAGGAAGGCATGTGTGCCTTAGGAAAATTAAAGAAGTCCGCTGTTAAAAGCCAACAGGTGCATCGTACTAAGTTTTGCCTTCCACATCCCAGGCTGGAAACGCAGCACATTTTTGCCAAAGCCCCTATAAAACTGAAGAGACCGACACGACGAGTTCTAGAATGCTTCTTGTGCATTGCAAAATAAATCTTTCTGTGGTTCACAGGAAAAAAATAAAAAAAAGGAGGCTTGGAAATGCCGTGCAAATGACCTGGTATGAAGACAAAGACTGTCAGCAACGATGTCTGAAATGACTACACAGTCCCAAACTTTTGAGGCATCTAATGTACAAAATAGGGGGAGAAAGGGTTGGTTTTTTTAAAGCCAGGGCCAACTAGAAAAAAAAAAACAAAACCCCATGAAAACAATGTTCCTGAGAAAGTAATCCTCTCTTTCCTAAAGGTCAGAAGTCAGTCAGCAGACAAAACAAGCCACATAAAACATCAAATTGTAAAGAAATTTAATTAAGAACAAATTGAGGAGGAAGAAAAGACATTTGCAATATCAAAACCAGACATGAAATATTCCATCTTGATACCGCATACAAAATCAGCCTGCTCAAAAACAAACTTCGTGTCAATAGCTTGCATTTGGATATTGCTAGGTTGTGCTGCTTCCCATTCTCCACAAATACCAGATTTCTTTAGAAAATTAAAAGGCAAATCGTTATTTTCATGGGCTTGGCAGAGTTCCCCTTGCTGCCATTTACCCTGAGATGGCACAGGCTTTCCCTCTGTTATTGTTACATTTCGAAAGACTAGGGAAAGTGTTACCCCCAGAGAATCTAACAGCCAGATGTATAAAATAAAGACATATTTACATTAAATATGTAATCCAACAGATATGGTTAACTGCTCCTTCCACTTCCAAATTCAACATCATTTTTAAAGTCTAGAGAAAAAGCAACAGGATGTCACATTCTAAATTCAAATGATTAAACTAACGGGATCTTTTTTTTTTTTAATTGACAAGAATATGATGGATATTGTGAAAAAGAAGGGCTTCAGATTCTGCCTGCACAGAATCATGAAGAGGGGCGATTATTTGGGGGTTTGGCTAACAAAATGCATTTTTTCACAGAAGGGTCATACATTTGGAGCTCTGTTTTTTTTTTTTTAAACGAATAGCGTATGGCAACAAAATCTGCTGTACTAAAGACTGGAACAGCGGAGGAAAAAATTAAGCACCTCTGAAGTTACTTCTTGCGCCTTCAGGCTTCAATTCTTCAAACGTAATTATGGGCACGCATTGACCATATTGAAACGATTTTAAAGAGTAATTGTTTACTCATTTGACAGCTGGGGGGGGTACGATCTCCGCAGCTGGGAGGCGGTTTCCCTCTCCAAAACCCCAAAGTGTTTAGGGCTGGGCAAAGGGCTGCAGGAGAGGAGGGCAACATCCTCCTCGTTGAAGGAACCCTCGCCCCGTTGCAGCAGGAGGGATGGCAGCCCCCTGGCAGCCCCCGAGCGCCAGCCGTGTCACCAGATACTCACTTTCCCTGACCCTGTGCTCATCCACAGGCTAAACGGCGTCCAAAGAGGGATGGGGGAGCTCTTAAAAACACGGAGAGAGGGAGGAGGGAAGGAAAATGCAGCTACCAAGCAATTACTCTGTTTTCCATTTGATTTCGACAGTTCCTTTGCTTAACTTTCACATTCATACCTTTCAAAGAGTTATAAATCTACAGACTATTAGGGACTGGAGCGTGCACACTTTACGGTGCGAACGGCATTCAGGGAGTACTTACAAACAGCCTCAGATACAACTGAAAGCCTATTCTACTGCTCAGACCTAGAGAAGGATTTACTAAACCTGTGTCAGTAACCAGAATATTTTTAACAGTCAAATATTAAAATCAAACACTAAAACGTTCACAAAATCTGAACTTTTCCAGGAAATTTTCAATTGTCAGCTTTTAAAGAAATGCCCTGTTTTCCTAGTTACAGAAGATAGGGTTAAAGAGCATTTCTGCAAATAAGATTCCACAGAAAATTTATTATTTTCTTGTATTCTTCAACTAAGTTATAATAATACATAAACCTCAGAATTCCATGTTAATCAAATCCCTCTCCACTTGGGTAACAGGAACTCAACCCTATACTAGGGATCACAAGGAGTCTTATCTCGGGTAACTTCATGGCAAAACACATAACTGCTAATTCTACAACTGCTTTATGACAAATACCTAGAAACTGTTTACCTGCAGTAAGAAAAGCAAGTGTCATGACAAGAGAGTAAGGAAATTCATAAATACCACTAAGAACACAATTGAAAAAGCCAGGCACGTTGGAAGAAACGCTCCAGATGGGAAAAATGTCAGCGAAATCAGTGGCTTTAAGTGTGAGTATGTGATTAGACAATTTAGGGCATAAGGACTGACTTTAGGGAGACCAAAAAGTGTTTTTTCCAGGAGTGTATTGCTCATATCGCATAATGCTCCCGGCTGCCGTGTATTTGTAGACAAGTATTCCTACACACATGAGGGAACCGAACTCTCAACACTGTGTTTTCCTACCTTTTACAAGATAACCGGAATAGAGGCGATGCTGGGGACATAAATTCCTGCAGAGTGAAGCGGCATCAGCCCATCAGCGTCCCACTCCTGCTCCCCACACGCCACTAACACAGCCCTTACAATCACCGAGAGACCATCTGCCCCGAACGATGGCTGCTGTGAAATTCCCCGAGTTCAGGGCCAGCACGGGTTGGGGTAACACCCTATCACTCATTGCTTCCCTTTTAGAATGCAAATCTCATCTCTAATTAGATACAAAAGCAGCATTTTTAGCTATTGCCAGAAAACCAACAATTTAAAACAACATTTTCTCATCTCAGCTCCTAAACTAAAGCCAAGTTCAGTATCTGTCTGGTAGGAATACTGCCTGGGATCAAAGGGTGCGTTTTGGGGTACCAGCATCGAAGAAAGCCAGAAGTGTTAAACCACAACCAGCAACTATTTATAAAAGGCTAATTACGCTGGTCAGACAATCCGCTGATTACAAGTCTGTGCAAACAGACCTCCGAACCACTGGGAAGGACAGGTGAGAAAGTTCTCCTCAGTGACGTCAGGTTACTCTGTCGCGCTCGGGAAGCATTGCAGAAACCAACTGGTTTTAAATATCTACCAAACACAGCACAAGAAGCGTTAGCACGTACAGGCTTGTGTCTCAACAACAGGTTAAAGCGAGAGTGAATTGTTCGCTGCTCCTATTGTTACGACTTTCTCTGCCCATCCGAAGGCGCGGATCTGATGACCGGGGACAGACAGACGGCCGTAAGCACGTTTGTTTTTCGCATTTGTCTCAAGCACACCAGATCAAAGGCCTACCGCAAGAGACCGATCTCCTTTTACAAGGCGTTGCTGCAAGTCTTTCTGCTTCGGGTGAAATACGTGGTCTCAACATCCAGATGGGCTTTGGTTTGTTTGTTTGTTTATTGGTTGGTTTTGGTTTGGCTTTTAAAGTTAGGAGAAAGCAGTACAACCCAAAAGGCATGAGGTTTCCCTTTCTCTGTTCTTGCTCTCAGTAAAACACAGGTAGAATGTCCTCTATTTTGAAAGATTTACAGCATTTTGAAACCAAATGTGACACGAGAAAAGCAAGCACCTTGATGCTTATGCGCAGATCTGGCTCGGATTCCTTTCTGGCAATGTACCGTTCCTCAAAAGAAGTAATAACTAGCTTTGAATTATCAGGCTTTTTAACATCTAATTTTATTTTATTAAAAGTTAACCTTTCAGAATATTTCATTAGTATTTATTAATATTTCTTTAGAATATCTGCCTGACTATTTAATTTTTAACAAATCACAGGACCAGAGGAAGCATGAAATTAAAAATTGTTTTAAATGCCCTTGTTCTACAAACGAGAAGGAGCCATGCAGGTCTACAGGTCCCCACCAGAAGTTTCAACAACAAAAAATCAAATTAATTAGCATCCAGAACCTCCAAATCCCACCAACGTATCCTCTTCCAGAACAGAAGAGCTCCTACGCTCAGACACACCTTACCACCTTTCTGGAAAACCAGCCAGTCTATTTTAATCTATTTTACCAAGAGCAGATTCAGACTCTCCGAGGGCGCACCATACGCATGCAGATAATGCCATCTAGTGGAGCGTCAAATTTACTGTTCTGGCAAGAAACGACAGCATTTTTATCCGTGCATGTGTATGTTTGCTCAATCTCCGACTCATTTGCAGCACGCGCCAAGTGCTACAAAAGGTTAGCAGAACTGCAGAACCAGGGATACGCTGTGAAATGGAAGCGAGCGAATTAATCGCTACAGGAACAGAGTATTTTTGATGTTCCTGGTTGCACGCTTTGAAATGAGTTCCAGTAGTGGCTGTAAGGCATGCCCGTAGGGATCTTTTGATCACTTTTCTCTGATGGTGACAGAATATCAACAGCTGCATTAAAGTAACTGTTTAATAACCAGAGTATAATTATAAAAACATGAAGTGTTTTTACAGTCTAACTCATTAAATGAATCAATCAACCCCACAAGAAAATACTTCCAGACCAAATCAGAAGTTTTATAATCTGAAAATAGAAGAGTCTTCCTGTCATCTACTACAGACTTGCCTCAGATCGCAAATTACACGAGAGGTACTCCACTGCGATGATACTGGACAGATGACATACATTTGCTTCTAATTTTTTTGCCCATTTTTAAAAGAAAACACATTGCTCGCACTGAAAAACATGCTGCAAAAATCCAAAAGGACACAGCAAATAAAACAAGATACCTTGAAGAAAGATCTATGTTTCATTTCCTCCCAAAATACACATATTCATGCAACATTTGGGTCTCGGGATGAAAGCAAAATTGCACACTTGGAACAGCTATAGGTGTACAGCTAAAAATCCATCCAGACTACACCGGCGTTCTCATCTGAAATGGCTTTTCGTGAAGATTAGGACCTAAAGACTCCAACACGTGTTTGACTTACCCGGCCACTAACAATCGCCTTCCAAATAAAACACCTAAATGTGCTCATGATAACTATTACCTTCTTTTTGCATACTAAAAATGCACTTTATGGGATCCCACGCTTTTAAGGCTTCGCTTTAATTTCCCTTTTCGTTTTGCACATTCAAAACGTCAGAGTACTCATTTACAACCTCCGTCAGCAAGCAAAGATCTTGCTGTTTCTCTTACTCACTGGGAGAAGCGACCCCAACAAGGTTTATCAGACATCATTCTGTTTTGGAATGGAACATACCTAAACGTATGATGTGTTTATTGCCAGAGGATCAACTTACTGTTTGAAACCCAAGCCCGATGCTCAAAAACAAACGGCATCACCTAAATCGAGGCAGTAACACTCGATCAAACTAAACGCCTCTGATTTTAAGGAGCCCCTGCCAATAACCAGAGATCGGGTCATTTTTGATAGCCACAGTTTTACAGGGAAGTTGATTAAACAGCTGTTTGTCTTTTACGCAGCAGCAGCGGCACAATGTGCTCTGACAGAACCGGCAGCAGAACCGATGGAAAAAGGAGGGTTGTTGCTTTAACCACCCCCTTCCCGAGACATCCCATTACATAAGCCGTCACCGCAGTGCCTCGGGAGCCCATCTGGATGGCAAACGCCACCACACGTGCCGCCAAGAAAAACTCACTTATGAATCAACAACGAAAATTTCTCCCCTTCCGAAGGAGCTTGTGGGTTTGGAAAGGACTGGCACGACAGAAACCTGAACGCTGCGGGAATTTATTTACATTTTACTTGCAGTCAGCTTGAGGCATCTCCTCGCTTCACTTTTTAACCCTTGTGAAATAGAGAAAAGCAAGCTCAAAGCCAGGGAAGGAAAAGCTATGCAACTTTCTGGAATTCCGTTTATGAGGTTTTGTGAAATGGCAGCTCTCCTTGCATGCAGCAATGCGTTTTCCAGATGAATGTACATTATTTCTGCACGGATCAGTCTGGGTTTGGTGGCTGAGCTGCTTTTCCGCTCAAAATGTCAGGGATCAAATACTTTCTTAGCCTCTTCATGTCTTCTAAAACCACACCGTAAAAGCTCAGTTGTGTCATTTATAGGCCTTCGATAGTAAAGGAAATACTTCTTCTCTGGAGTCCACTGAAAGTTCATTTGGATATTTCAGTTATGCAGGGCCTGAGCGATCCTGGGTAACCCCCATCCTCTGCAGCTGGCAGAGTAAAGCACGCTCCGCACCCTTCTGCCTTCGGCCCAGAAGGGACACCACTGCGGTAGCTACCCTGCAGACAGTCATAACACTGGAGGAGTTCCACATATGGAGGAATCAACCCAAAGAAAACAGTGATTAGTACAACCGTGATACAAAGAGCCCTCTGTTTCCCTTGGAACTTCATAGCTCGGATGGACGTTCAGTATTGATAAAGACGATCCTTGGATGTGGCACTCCACACATCGATTACAAATGGTCCAATACTTCTTGCTGACCTCAGGGTTTGGGGCTTGAATACATAATGACTTCTGGCATCCATGCGAGAGTCCCTTGATTTTCATTAGAAAAAAACAGCCGCCATTCAACTGAGTTAATCATATTTGTAGCAGTAACTTTCCCAATGAGTGCATCTACCTCACAAACTATACAACTTGCCCCTTTGCCATCATACACTCCTGAATCACAGAACCACAGCATGGCAGGGGCTGGAAGGGACCCTCTGGAGCTCACCCCGTCCCACCCCTGCTGGAGCAGGCACCCCCAGAGCAGGGGCGCAGGGCCGCGTCCAGGCGGGGGGTGAATGTCTCCAGGGAAGGGACCCCACAGCCTCCCTGGGCAGCCTGTGCCCCTGCTCTGGCACCCTGAAGCAACATTTAAAGTCACTGAGAAAACTGCTTTTATGCTACACAGACTTATCTGACAGGTTTTAGCTGCCCCTCAAAAAGCGAGGACCAGCGCCCTTCAGCACACAATTTAAGCAATCTGGCCAAAGCAGAGGAGTATTGACAGGATGGAACAACTGCACATCGGCTGGAAAGAGACGGTCCAAGTGACCTAATAAATTCATTTTCTTCTTTCTGTAGAGCCTATGAACTCACAAATGCTCGAGAGCACATCATGCACAATCAAGTTCCATGCAAGCACAGTTGCGACTGACAGGCTAAGCAGCTGCTTACGTTCAAGAATGGAAAATTAAATTCATCGCTTGTGTAACGCGAGAACAACAAGAGAAGTGTGAGAAGGAGAGAGAAAACACACTGCCAACTATTTATTTTATTTCCCAAAATTGCTGCCTTTATTTTAGTTTATTAAACCGTAACTGGCCAGGAAAGTAATTGAAATAAACATAAGTGCCTGGGAAAGAAGAAAACAACAGCCAGCATTAAATTATAGTGCTTACATAAAGTCAGTAAGCAAGTGCCAGCATTGATGCCATTTATGAGAACTGTGGTGCTGAGATAAACTCAATGGGTTCTCATATTATCTCCTTGCCTAGCCTCAAAAGAGGTTATCACTTCCCTCCATGTGGCAGCATTTAATTGATTCACAAAGAAGCAGCTATTTGGAACTGAAACCAGACTTTTGCAGCTCTGAGGAAGACAACGTGTTTGAAAAAAGCAGCACCGCACCAGGCCTCTCCCGAGGGTGCTGCACAAAAAAAAAATTAATGCCTTCTGGATATGAGAAAAGCACAACAGAAATGCTTTCTTTCACTTCTTTCCATTTAAAGATGTGCTGAACTCTCAGCCTTTGCTTCTCACACTCTTCTTGAGCGTGAGATAGTTCAACACCCCGCCAAACTCTCCCTCCTCTCTTCCCAGCTTCTGACCCCAGAGCGGACACCACTCCCACGGACTTCAGAACGAACCCCGGTGCAGCTTCTCCGAAACTGTCAGATGGAAGTGGTCCACTTGGTGAGATGCAGAGCACAGGTTTTGAATAGCACACAGCTCAGGAGAACCTGCTTCAACTGCCTTCAACTTCCTAGGAGAAGAAAACACTGCCAAAAAGTGCTTCAAGGGCCCACGAGATCGGCTCATCTGTGCAGATACAAACCACAACTTCTTTTCAGACTACTATGGCTCAGAAGATTAGTTAATGCCCCATATAATGAAGAAACAGAAGCGTGGGTTAAACAGAAAACAGAGATCCTCAACAAATTCCTAGCTTGAGCACTGCCACTAACCCATTCTGCTCCCCTCCAAACCCCCAGAGCATCCAGAGCGTGACTTGAGTAAGCTGGTCTGTCAAGGGGGATGGATGGAAACGGCAATTAGCAATGTAGTCCCAACAATCCGATTTACAGAAATTCATCTATGCCTAGTGCTGAGGAAATAGGAAAGAGATCGGACAAAATGCCTATTTGGAACAGTATGAATTTTTCTTGAAGTTCTCCAACAGCCTCCTGATGCAATCCAAGGTCTAGATGCATGCCTGCTATTGCTGATCACCAAGACCCGCAGCGATCACTGGTGCATCTGGGTGTAACACTGCTGCAATCCATTCTATATATACTACGCACTCTGACAGTCAGTGACCGGTACGATATTCAGCAAGGAGACACGTGAAGCCCAGAATTATAAACAGGAAATGAAAGGAAGACCCAGAGCAAGTGCAAAAAAAGTATACAAAGATTAGGAAGGAAAAAAGGAGATTAAAGGAAAAATGGGTATAGTTAATAAAAATACAGCAATAAAAAAGGCTTTTTTAAAGTGGAAAAATGAAAAAAGACCCAGAAAATACTGAATACGTTCTGTATTTATAGTGTACACTTTCAGTAACTGTAATGTTTATTTATATAAAACGTTCTCAATGGCAGCAACAGCCTGCAGTATCTCATAAAACAGATCCACTGGTGAGACGCATTACAGCTAATAGTTTGTCTCCGAGAAGCAACTTCCTACCCTTCCTCCAGTATTTAAAAGCACGATAGTGCTGAAGACAGACAGCAGCGCAGTATATTTGTTGTTTATCCTGCATTGCTTGCTATTAAAGATCAAAACCTTCATTAAAAGCAAATGAGAAGCCGAAACAGTAGTGACTTACTGTGATCCGCAGATTTTACATGAGACAAGTTGCAAGTTGCTTAATCTGGCCCAACCTGCATTATGTTTGGGTTATGTGCATGAATATATATACACACACAGGGATCTAGCTGACACACATTACACAATCAAGCAGGAGTCAAATGTGCTTCCCTTTAAATGTGGGTGGTCTGCTTCTCGAGCAGTCATGTGTCAATGGATTCTGTAGAGCACCATAGGGCTTAATTCGCTCTGAACAGCCCTCCGGAGATGACACAGCTACGTCTTGTTCTGCTATCAACGTCTCCTTCACCTGGTCCAGTGGAAAGGTGGTCCCATCTTTACTGGAAACAATATTATGACACAACAGAAACACCAAGCTTTGATTACCAATTCCTTTCCATTCTACATTTTTAATTGCATCTTAAAAAGTAATGTGCCATTTGAAACAGAATATACATTGTTTACTATGTAGTTAAAAAAAAAATCAGACTTTATCTTAAGGTATTTTCAGATAACACATTTTTCCTACATTATTTAAGTGACAGGTGTAAATCTGGATGAAATAAATGTTAACTCATGAACAGAAATCAGCAAAAAATCACTCTGCGAGCCAGTCTTGGAGGCAGATGGGGAAATTCAACAGAACAGTCCTTAGGCGGGCTGTAACACCACTTGTACATCTTTCACCACAGTGCCCTCCCCTCTGCGGGGGTTTTCTGCTTGTTTGGTTTGGTTGGTTTTGGTTTTAAACGCCAATCTTGTCCCTAGTGTGAGTTATTTCAATATGCATAAATAGCTCTCTGAGCAACAGGCGACTGTATGGAGCCAAAAGAGGATTTCAGGTGTCCAAGAACACAAGTGAACTAAGGACACAGGTTCTCCTTAACGTAATTGGGGAATTTGTATCTCCTTCCTTCACCCAAACACTCGTTCTCCATTTAATTTGTAGGTAGTGACTGTCTACCCTCTTGTCATAATTGCCCAAATCTGACAAATAGGTTTAAAAAAATCATTGGTGAGAGTCTGAAAAACACCTGTGCAGATGCAAGAGGCTTTCACAGAAATTACACACTAACAGTTACACACACAGGAAATAACTAATGTTATTTTGTTTTCATTTCATTAGATTACATTAAAGAATAACAACTATTGATAGCTTTTCTTTTATGAACTTCAGAAATCCCCTCTCAAATTTTTCCAAGACAAAATACAAAATCATCCTTTGTGTTATAAAGTGTCTTATAAATGCAAAATTCTGGATTTGGAAGTCTGTCTTTTCAAACTCGTTTGTGGAAATTGCTGTAAAAATCTCAAGAGAGACCTCTATTTTCTGCTACACAAAGAAAACTACAACTGTGGATGTTTTTAGATTGTATTTCACCAGAAAATGTCTACATTTTTTGTAGGGCTGAAGTAATAAGCTACTTCATGACATACAGTGTGTTTAAGTTATACTGGTTTCTTGCCCAAAAGCTCTCTTCAGTACCACTGCCACCCCACAAGCAAACTTAGACCACAAGTGAAAATTTATACTTCCAAAGATCAACTGCCACCTCTTTTGCGGTAAACCTTATGCAGCATATCAAGAATTTTTAATGAACTTACAGGTTCCATACTTTCTGCATATTATACACAATAGCTTCTCTATTAAACACAGATTTGGTTGGCGTTTTCTTTTTCTTCTAGAAAAAGAAAGGAAGGAATATCTTCCCACTGACAAACTTTAAGAAACTTGAAATAAAAGGAAAACCAAAAACCTTTATATTAACTTGAGCTTTTCTAGCCATGACTGGCAAATGTGAGGCTAGGGACATTAGATTTTTCATTTACGTTTAAAATAGTGCATCAAAGTATTACTGCTCAGAGCAGAAGCAAACCACACTATTAGGAGAACCACTTAATTTAGTTCCCATACTAGTGCTGCTCTCAGTTTTTGGTAGATCTTATGGAACCACACTTTACCAATAAAAAAAGAAAAAAGACGGTCTGCGGACTGGTAAAGCAAAGCCAAGCAGATATGGCACGGCAGGGCTCTTCCCAGCACCTCTCTTGACAAACATCAGGGATGAAATCGTGGCGCAGCTGAACTCAACAAGAGCTCTGCCGCTGAACTGAACACGGCCAGAATCTCATCCTCGAAAGCCAGGAGTCTTCCATCTGCTCACTCACATCACACCAGATTCACAAACAGGCTACTGAAATCAAATCCCATTTCAACTTAACTATTCGCAGCGATGACATATGAGGTTATTACATGAAATCATCATTTCTGGACCAACACTGTTACCATTAAATTTGCTGCTTCATCAAATTTACATGCATCATCTTCACTTGTTGCCACAGGAGTGTGTGTCCTTGCTGCTAGCAAATCTCAATAACCAGTAACATTTAGGTACCCGAAAAAGTAAACTCCGGTCAGATTCACGTGGGGTGTTTCTTCCTGAAGGCATACATGATCCCTAGTTTGTTACAGACTGGTTCCCACAAGAAAGCAACACACTAGTCAATGTGAAGAAGCAATAAAGGTATGTTTCAGATACCTGGATTCCAAACGGTGCCTGTGACACAGAGAGTGGTTTCTGTGCCCACCGTTCAGAGTGCTGCTGCTTATGATCCACTGCTGCTACATTTCTGCCATCGCAGACCTTTTCCAGCTGCGGGGATCACTTCTATAATCCAATTTCTTCATGGTCAGAATGCCTCATATAAATGACATAATCCCTAGCTTGAGCATTCAGTCACATAAGCACATTCCTTCCCCATGCTCACATCTTCAAAAACCTGTTCTTCCTACACAAACAGTTATAAACTCACGCGTTTGATTTGCGCTCACAGATTTAAGCGATGGGGAAAATGGCTGCTAGTGACTTGCTTTAACATTGGAGCAAGATTCATTTCTTCGTCTTTCTAAAAACTATTGCCAAAAAAATCTAAGTTTTGAAAACACAATAGAACAAGGTCATTTACATTGATTAGATTAATAGATAAAAAGGTTTTGGAGATCAAAATTACTTTGAATCACAAACTCCCTTAGAAATTCCTATTTAATATATTTGCAGTAGAAGCCTGAAGTCTTCTGCTTCAGGTATGTAATGAGACAAAAATCGGCCTAACGCAGCAAACTGAATGGGTTAGTTTTGCCTACCAATTTCCCCAAGATAGCCAGCAAATCACTGGAAACAAAGGCGGGCCAGTAGGACTGTATTTCCTCAGCCCAGTTGAGTGTAAAGAAAGCACAGGAGTCTCACCATCAAATATTCTTCACATTTTCTTCCATGTCACTAGCAAACACATTGCCCTAACAGAAGCACAAAAACAAAACATCGAATTCTTCAAACACCATTCAAAATAAGCTCTCTCTGGCTGTGTTCTTAAGCCTTAATTGGCATTTCAAATTGGCAGTTGCATACAAAACACTAGTATAGCGAATGATTCCCGCTCGACTAATCCACTGGTGACCTACATAAGATGTGTCTAGAGAGGATCTTTTAACAGTGACATCTACTGGTATATTAAAATCTAGCTCAGTTAGTAAAGGACTCTCCCTGTATTCCACACTAACACTGAAATTTGCCTCCCCTTTACCCATGTAGCAAAGGTATCACACCAGAGCTGTAACGCTTGCGGCAGATGCTTGGCTGTTTGAGAGGCCTTCGCCTGCCTCCTGTACCCGAAAACACTTACACCGCAGCGCACGGGCAGACTTTGCTGTCCTCAACGTATTCACCAAGTAATCCTCTACTGGAAGTCACCAGATCTGAGCAAGACACATACGTCCAGATTCTTCTTCGCTCAAAACTCGTGGCTATGCCTACTCTATGCGAAACACATTCGATTCCTTTTAAATTGTCAAAAATTGCATCTTCAACACAAGCAGTATCTGTTCACTACTATGTAATAGCTTTAATAACCAAAAGACTCATGCACAGCGCAGCAGACAGAAGGATATTAGCATCCTAATGCATTCCTGTTACGAATCCACAGACCTTATGATACTTCATCTCTCCTTTCGTGGAGACTGCAAATTCCTTCCATCTCAACATCAACAAGTATTTTGAAATAATATACACAAATGGGAAGTAAAAACTAAGATTCAAGACCATGCTGTTTTGAACACTTGAACAATATTTAAATTTGCGTAATTCATTTTATTATTTGTTCCATTATCTGAGAAAGCAACGCTCCTCCGATATTTACCACACTTGGTTTGCTCACAGCTGGTATTTGCAAAGAAAACTGAATTCAGATTTCAAGATTGAGGAATTTCTGGTGAACACCCACAACAAACTAAACTAAACCAACCCATTAGGATTCCTTGGTAAACAAAAGCTAACAAAACATCTGTCTGGCAACAACAATACATACCCCATTCTTACAAAGCTTAGTTTAACCTCAAGTACCAGACAGTTTCTGCCTTACCAACACAGTATAAATTCAGAAGTTTCAGTCTGATACTCACAGCGAATTCCGTAAATCATGAGAGGATCAAGTTGCTTCTTCCCATGCTTCCCCTGGCCCGAAAGGTTGGAGATGGCCTGAATTTCCCGATGGAAGAGATAATCAAGCAACGTCAGTGCCATCTTCTCGGCTGTGCGGCAGTTCGTGCTGATGTGCAGCATGTCAGCCGGGGTGATGGGGCAACGGACCCGCATCTCAGGGTTATTTTCATCTCCGAGCCATGTCCCATTGGGGTAATCCTCTAAAAACAGAGATTGTGGAAATTCTAATTGTGGCACAGAATGAAACAGCCAGGTTCAAGTGACAGTCAACATTTCTTAAGCTGTCATGAGCTCTTCCAGCTTTCTTTGCAGTCTCCATAAACAACTTTAAAATTTAGCGTGACTAACGGGCTCACAAGATTTGCTATGGTTAAAAAGTTATTCTCAAATCCACGCCAATGGTGACCAAAAGTTATTGCCGCTAACGTTCTGGCCTACAGGAGGAACCAGTGCAGTTAGTCCAGATGTCTAACTTGCTCTCAGATATCTTTTTAAAGTGTCTCATGCTAGAAGCCAACAGCTGAAAGAGCACACTATATTCAGTGTTCTCACTCATCAAGTTAGTCATCCCCTAAACATGACGATTACTGCAACTCCATAATACTCTTAAAGTACAGTTAATTTCAAGCTGCTTTGAACTACATTTTTTCCCCCAAAGCATCAGATTAAAATGAGTCTAAGTAAGATTATAAATTGAAGAATTTATAACCAATAGTGAGCAGTAACTTAATCACTTAAGAAGAGTATTTCGAGCAATGACAACCATTCAGAAAGTAGTCAGAGATCCCAATCAAAATTTTGGTCTTTCTTCAAATTTACTGGCCAGTAGTCTACATTATTTCCTAAACACACAGTTTATCAAGGAACAGGCCCAGCAAAAAGTTCATGAATCAGTCGCTAATCATCTGCCAAGTGCATCTTCCCTTCTATTCAAGTATAAGGTCGTTAGCGGCAGAACTACACCTAACTTCTCATGTGTGTGTACACACACACATATTTTATATATAAAGCAGTCTTTTGATTTCTGTCCCAGCCTCTCAATTTGGCAGGAAAAAAGCCCTATTCATTCTAAGAGGAATACTAAGCTCTCACTTGAGAGCCAAATGTTAGTGGATTCAAGACTAACCAGAAACTAGAACAGAGCTCACAAGGATGACCAAGCCCTACTGAAGTGGAGGATGCAACGCAGGACCTGGGCTGAGACTCTCATCCCAGATAAGAACAAAATTTCCAGTGCAAATCTTGACAATGCGAATAGGAACTGAACAGAACAAGATTCCAGCACTATTTCAGTGTTCACTGACACAGACCATTTGGATTTGACGTCTCTGTCTGCTGAACTGTGTGGAGTAAAACAAAGCTTCCTGACTTAGGAGTCACCCAGCCCCTTCCACACTGGAGCTTTATGGTATTTCATTGTTTCACACACCTTCAGAGTGGGAAAAATGTGAACAAGTCATTCAGTTATGTGATTTATCTTTCACTAAATGCCTTCACAGTTTCATGGTATATACAAAATCACAAATTCCTGGTTTCCATAACCCTTCCGGTCACAAAACATAGCCTTTTCACGTTGAAGAGGACCCCTGAGCAAGCAGCATCTGTATTTCCAAGTACTGGCACTGGTTAAGCAGCCTGCATCTCGCTAGACTACAAGCCAAAAGCATGCAATAAAATGTAACATAAAAGCAACTCAAACACTAAAAAACACTTTTCCAATGTGACCTTTGGGTTGAGTCATACCACATGTCAGATGCAAGTTTACTGCAATGAATAATGACAGTATGAAGCAAATGTTAGATTATGCAACAATGTTAAATCATTATAAACATCAGATTATCAACTACAATAATTTGTAAGAAAAAATATTTATCACTGACGTGTAGCAGCTAATCCCTCAAACTTTTTGCTGTTGAAATCAGAACTTAATGCTCTGTTCCGAATATATTTTTACACACTTGCAGGTTTTTAATATATATTTCATTTGAACCTTACTTTTTATCCTGCACTAAGTAAAAGGGCACTCGAGCTGTTCTCTGCTCACAGTACCAGGTGCCAACTGAAAAATAAGGTGGTTCAGATTAATTATGACTTGTTTTGAATGCTGCTGTGTCTGGCCTCACCACAAGTCCCGTTAACATTATCAGGAAAAACAACAGCCTGTTCCTGAAGATAAACTGCAAAGCAAAACCATTGCTGGATAAATGTGTAAGTTTTTCAAAGAAATTCTAGGAAGCCTGAGTAAATGAGCCTACATCCTATCAAAACCTTACTTCCTTACTGGTTCACAGAATTACTATTAGAGTTATTACTACTTATGGAACACCTTTCACCTGCAATCTAGTTTAACAAATCCTGTCAACCTACAAGAACCAAAGATTTTTTCGATGTGCAAAATAATCTTTTTTGTGTGTTACTGGCACAGAGTCTAGAACATACTGTTTTTACCACATGCAACTGGGTTTTTTTTATTGCTAGCAGCCTGAAAGAAAGACACTATCTTGTTATTCTGACCTATGAACACATGCCCCACGTTAAATTATCTCTTGAATTTTCCTCCTGCTTTAAAAGCTTCAAAAGAAAGGGAATTTGCTTTATAATCATTTTGCATTACGTGAACTTGCATGACTCAAGTTAACGGTGACTCTACTGTCTCACTGCAGCTACTTGAGGTCACAGAAGCAAAACTATTCCTTACCGTACACAAAAATAATTCCTACTGGCCTGCCAACACACCTGGCACTTCGCGCAGAGCAAACGCGAGGAGATTGGCACACGAAAAACTGGTGAAAAGAGGAAGTACAGTGCCAGTTATGAGGGAGGCAGAACTGCTCTGAACAAGCGGTGTGGAACAGGAGAAGACAGACTGAATAAGGAAAGAGAAGAAAAGACCGGGAGTTTGATGGAAGCTCTCTCTGAACAATTAAGTACATAAACACTATTGATTAAAGCTGCAGCATTCGAAGCTCCTAGCACTCCAACATCCTTTTATGCTTACTGAAATAGTCCTTTACATGTATTATCAGGCATTATACGTAATATCTAGGTAGAATCTAGATGAGTCAGGTGATCTAGTACATACACTGTAATAGCCAGACACCGAGTCCGGACTCCACTAGGCACTGTACAACCATACCCAGCTGCTTCTATTCCTTGAAGACTAGCAAAACTCAGGTAACATGGGAAGGGTTAAGGAGGAAGAATACAGTCAAAAACCACACTTTTCTTAAAGAAAACGAAGCTTAAATGCACCCACTCATTTAATCACACCCCTTTTTTGTTTTGCCCTAAACTACTTCTCTTGCGTTAATTTTCCTAACGGCCTTGCTGCATTTTGAATGTTGTGTGGAAAGGCGGTCCGGTGTGTTTCTTTACACCAAATATTGTATCATAAGAGAAGTGGCTCTTGATCATTTCTACTTCCAGCGTTAGAAGTCCTGACATTTTTATCTGATTTCCTCTCTGTACTTAGAAGCTCATTTCAATGACAGACTAATTTCTAGCTCCTCTTCAATGCTTTTTTAAGATCAGAAAATTTGCCTTTATCTCCATTCTACCGAATGCAGAATTAGTTTGCTTTTCAACGCTGTTTTCCAATCTTTTTTACTGTATTAAGTCCATTTCTTTTATCTCGCAACACAGCTGACCGCTCCTCCGTTTCGGCTGGCACATGCGAGAAGACGAGAGGCGGCTGGAGCTGCTGCGCAAACAAGCTTTTCTATGGAAACGGGATGAGCGAGCTTTCAAGTTAGTATCAAGAAAACCTATGTCAAGAGAACAAAACCCAGACGAGAATCACCGTGGCTTTCAGGCTCACTCTCGACCTGTGCATGTGTTTTCCCACCCAGGGAGATGGCAGACACTCAACTGTTACTCACACCTTTCCATTGGGATACGCTCCCCTAGTTTGCCACATGAGCAGCAGCAGCAAGACTGGAAGCAAAGCCAGGCTCTGCTCTCTCGCTAGGTGCTGTCAATCACTGCTTTAAAACCAGGACAAACAAAAGGGAACACCCACCCATACAAACACTTGAATTAACATGCTCTGTTATTCCGAGTAGTTGTGTTTATTTTAGTAACAAAGCTGGGTGCAAATCTGGCATTTACAGCAGGGAAACAAAACGATGGGTAGCTGCGGTACAAAGGCACAACGATTAATTAACCCTCAAAAAAAAAACCAACACCCAAACCAAATCTTAACCTACTGAAATAAACCTCCATTTCTAGGGAAATGAAATAATATTTTGGCTGATGTGTAGAAGATTCATCTGTTTAAATAAACTTCTGTCGATTCGCCCGAGCCTTTTGCCCCTGCAAGAGTTCACAGGGTTAACGATTAAGTGACAGAGACGACAGAGCACTGCCTTTATTAACTAACAACCCTTAAATATAAGCAGCAGAGTGACAATCAGGCTATAAGTCAACCTACAAATCTAGCAATGGGATTTAAAGCTTGTGCTAAAAGAAAGGTTAAGGAACTAGCTTTAAAGCTACGTTCACCAAAACCTCCTCCCACCACAGAAAGCCGTTAAGATGCTGGGAGTTCTGGCAAAAGGAAGCGTACAACGCACACACGTCCACGGACATCAGACACCCTGGACACAGAAATGGAGTTTTTTTGCTTGTCTCTTCTCATGGGGGAAAAAAAGGTTTCATTTCCACGTAAGTATAAAAGAAAGAGCGCCAAAAGAATCTCATGCTCCAAGTATCATCATCTGTACGGCACAAAGGATTTGGCTAACGGAGGCGCAGCTCCAGTTAACGTCGAAGCCCCCGAGGTCAGAGGACCGGTACGCTGCACGAGATATTCCGAAAATATACCCTGCGCTCTCGGCTTCTTCAGTTGTCTGATAGACAGCACAGCATGAAGGAACGTATAGGGGCATGCGGTCCCGAAGAGTACTTGTCTCAGCTAACACTATGGTGTGCACAGAAGTCTCAGCCTAACGTCAGTGAGGTTACTTGTTCGTTTGGAAAAAAAGGCCTCGGTTTTAGTACATGGTTAAATCCAGGAGAGAAAGAGGAGATTCACATACTTTATGACTCACAAAAGGCCAGGGAATTTATTCAACAGAAGTAGAAAACAACGACTATGTGATCATCTGTAATTTAGAAAGATTAACTAAAAAAAATCCAGATAAAATTGAGAAAATTAAAATCCATGGACTTAGAGGGCTTTTTAAACCCTTAGAAGATGCGTTCACATCAGAAAAATCAGATTTCTAATCTAGATTTTACCCACTTTCTTGTTTATTGCCTCTTTGTTTTATTTAACTTTACACAGTAGACCAGACTGTTAATTCCAAACATCGCTGTGACAGACACCTGGAAGAAACCATTGTTCATCTGTTTGCTCCCATTAATCAAAAAGGCAAAAAAAAAAAAAAAAAAAATCAAAGCAATTCACTTGCTATAGTTTTCTTTGGCTTCAACATGTCACCAAAGCTCCTGAAGTCTCACTGGTGTCTTCACATCAGCTACATATAATATTGTTTTAAGGTACAAGAAGTTTGCTATTGAAAAGTTCATTCTCGCTGTCTGTATCTGGTCATTAAGAGGCTTGGCAGGAAAAGCAAAGGGCTGCAAATGATCATATAACACGTGAAATTTGGTCTTACAGTGAACTGGAAAATCCTGTGGACCGATAAGTCTGGGCCACGTACAAATAGCTGCTTGGATTCACATCTGGAAAGTAAATTCTGAGCACTATTTAATACTACTATTGTAAAATGCCTGTTTCAGATGTAAAGTTGAAGAGACAGTAAGTGACTGAACAGTTTTCTTTAGAAAAATATTATTCACCCTTTAATTAACACACTACGCAGACCAGTCTTCCCTTATCTTCTCAAAGAATACACATGTTTACATTTCTAATTCTATACTTCTGGTAGTCTTAAAATGCAGTGAAAGGAATGCAGAGAAAGATGTGATACAGAACTACCATACGCGGTGCCAAACATCGTACGTCAGTACATCAAGTGTAAAGTTCACTGAACCAAATCCTAAATCAATGGATCTTGTCATTTTATTTCTATCTCTTAAAAACAGCTTTCATGGAGCTCTGTTCAAGAGCATTTCACGTACTCGGGAGAAACTAAGGACAGCGTGCTTCTTTCTTGGTAATTTCAAAGTCTTGGCTTCAGCATAAACATTTTTTAAAATATCTGCTTTTAAAGCAGCACCGTAATGCTGAATGGGACATTCTTGTGCCACAAAGACAAGAGGTCCTGCTTTTTTTCCTCCCGTATTAGAGACAGGACAGTAACTCTATTGTGAAAGACTTAAAAGGATAACATAACGTGCATTGATGTTTTACAACAGATGCTGATCTTGCTTGTGCAGAAAGGCACCGGTTAAGTATTTTAAATGTTACCATATAGTGAATAGGTGTAAGAAGGGTATTATTATAATACTCCTTACAGCTTGAAGCCCCTTGTATTTTGAAAGCAATACCTAGAATTAAGCAAACAATGCCCTCCTCATATCTCCTAGAGGCGTGCAAGAACAGAATAATCACAGTGCCTTTAGAGGGCTTATTCTCTAGTTGAACAGTAGGTATTCAACATTTGAGCTTTGCTGAACTAAACTGAAGCAGCTGCTTAATATTTTTTCCGTACATAACCTGCATAAAAACACGCAAATTTTGTTTTTACCAATATTCTAATGTGAAATTTTGAAGACCAAGGTCTTGTAAAGTTTTTCAAAATAAAATTCAACACCTTCAGAGGAAACACGAAACCGCCTGATCACAGCAAAACGAATTTATCAGAAAAATAAGTAAATCTATTCAGATGTTATCTCTGCTTTGCTTTCTGCTGTTTGCACACATTTCTTGGTAAAATAGTACTTAAAGTAAAATTCTGAAACTGCTATTTCATGCAAGCTCAGGACTTATCAGAAAGAGCTCTTTATGGCTTAAGCGTGTTCTTTTTGTTCAAGAATTCCAAGCAGTTTACCCAACAAATGAGAGATCACAAGCAACAGCCACACTTTTTGACCGTTTCCTATCAATCCAAGAGTCCAACACTCCTAAATGAGAACCAAGTGTTGCGGAAGGTACCGACTAAGTACAGAACAAATACAACGTCCCTACCCAGCACTTTTACAATCCAAGAATAAGGCAGGAGACAACAGCAGATTACAGAGGGGCAGGCAGGTGACAACACACGCTGAGATGGTAGGCATCACCAAAAGAAAGGGTATCTTAATGAAAGTATCTTCAAATAAAGGTATCTTAACCATGGCTAAGTGTTATGTAAACACCATGAGCAAAGACAATTTTATGAGCGAGTATTCCGGACGGTGATTTGTGTGTATATACAGTTATGAGGATCTCCTCCCACAGAGGTAGAAGAAAGCATAAAGGTCTCTGTGGACACGTAAGGAGCAAGGAAACCTGTCATCTCTGGCTGGGGAAGTCAGAGCAACTCAAACCAGTGACTGGGAAGTTGCAAATTACAAGGTCTTCCTTCATAACGAGGGTGCCATGGAGTAGGGAAAGGGACGCAAGCAGAAGACGATGAGGTTAAAATGAGTTTGGAAAATCGTATTTGTAACATCTTATAAGGCCAGAGAGGAGTCCTAACAGTAAATAAGACGGGAGGTAACTGGAACCTAGACAAACGAGCGTTATCTTCATCTGAGATGTTATCTATTGAGAACATAAAAGGATCCTTTTAAGTGTTGATCATTTGAAAATCTACTCACCATTCTTACGAAACTTATTTGTCATTGCAACTTGCTTTTCTTCGTCTAACGCTAAAACTCTTCAGTTAAAAAGTTTAGACAAATATTTGAGAATGTCAGAATATTTTTTAACAGATTTGTGGTGAGCATGGAAGTACATACAGTTGCCAGGTTACAGCTTAGTCAATTGAAAACCAACCCTTGACAGGATTACAGCCACATACCAGTACTAGAGAATTAATTAAAGTCAGAAAACAATATAGGTATTTAATATCATAGGTTTAAAACTTCTGTAATTTAAAACTACCTTGGATCTAATGTTCTCTGTAGTATTACTTTCTGCAGTGGAAGGCAAAATCCAAAAGAAGGCAACGTTAGGATGAGAGTTTGTGTGAACAGAGACTGTACACGAGGCCTTACCACGCAATCAACTAGTACCGATATCGTCAGAGAAACAAAGGCCTGAAGAATCGATTTGCAAAATAAGCTCCATGTGAGAAGGACACTAAATATCAGCTGTAGTGTTTGAGGTTGGTGAAATCCAGTTCAGAGTCTACAGACCTTTATAAATGTACAAGAATTCTGGAAAGCACAGAAAAACGGCCTCCTCAAAATAACTTAGCAGGCTAAACTTTCCCTTCCATTACCACCCTGAAAGCGTAAGAAGGTCAATATCTGAAAAATGAAGAGGAAAATGGAATAGTGCCATCATGTCATTTAGCACACAACAAACTCCCACATAACTATTAAAAAAAAAAAATGCAGCCTGTTTAGTATATAAAAGTTAACGACTCTCCCACTCCAAAACCATATCAGTGAAATTAATGAAGTCTCTTCCTGTGCTGCCTTTGCTTTGCATAATACAGTGAACTGTACAAAGTTGGAGGGTGCCCACGACTCACAATTCTGCACAGCTTCAATACACCTGAGAGAAACATCAACTCCGTTCCAATCACAGCTGAGCAGACGGACACAAGTCACTGCATTATAAACCATTTAACAGACAGAGAAAACTAAATCCTCGTGAACATAAATGGACAAACAAGTTTTTTGTAACAGTTCCTGAAGATCCACAACGGCTCGTTGCAAAAATAACATGTACACAGACACCAGGCCCAAATGATGATGGTTTAAAAATGTTCTCCATTAATCAATTGCTCATCGGTTTAAAGCCTAATTAGAAAGCTCAAGATTAAAAAAAAAAAAAAGCACAACTTTGTTTAAACTGAGGATATGCTGTACTCCAAAGCTTACAGTAAAACACATTCATGTCAAAATTAACTGGACTTCTAAAAGAGAAAAACACATCTATCAATTGTTGACATTTACTTTAAACACTTCTTAGTGATAAATGTCTGTTTCCTATTCCATTAAATGGGAAAGATGTGTAATCCACGCCGGGGGAAAGAGAAAAAAAAAGAAAAGGAGAAGAAAAAAGAAGAGGACAATGAACAAGAAAAGCTCCCAATATTTTCAAACACGTTTCCTCCAGATTAAAGCAGCAGCGTACCGTGCCTCAGGAGAGCACAGCAAGAACATTCACCTTCATTAGATTTACATTGTTTTCATGTACCAAAACCTTTCAGAAAACCAGGCTCTATCCAATTTCTTAGATACTCACGCAGTAAAATGGTTTGTTTAGAAGTTTGACAGGCCATGCTATAACTCAGTGTTTGGTGGTTTCTTCCAGAAAACATTTCTGCTGAATCAGACGTGTTCATGTATTCAGGGAATAGCTACTACACAGAAGACTTCAAAAACACGGGAAGGGCTGGGTACTTCACAGTTGTAAAAGCCACACTTCGGAAAGAAAACCTTTCTGGGAAAACCCAAAGGTGTACCTCCTGATGTAAACCCCTTCGCTGCCCTTCTGCCACAGTGCCCGAGTTACCCACATAGCTTTGGTACTTCAAATGACCGACAGGGAAAGCGAAAAGAGAGTAACCAGACCTGAGATTCATTTACTGAAGTGCACCGAGGGTAAGGACAGCTTCACAGCTGCCAACGTAGCTCAATTTAATCAGAGGAGCTCTCCAAAAGCTCTTCCAAATCAGAACATCTTAGCTAAGATTATAACTAAGATAATTATACAACAAAAAGACCCCTGGTTTGAAACAATGACACTTCGTTAAAGTAAGGACCCTTTTTAACAGCGTTAATGTATTGCGTTAAAAAAAAGCATGGAGGAGATTTTTTTCCTAAATCTGAAAAATACAGAGAAAAGAGATGGGTGAGGATTAAGTCACGCCTGCCTTACAGACAACTTGCAATTAATGCTTTTAGCATTGCTAGGAGCAGTTTAAATCACCAGAATAGAGCAGCTCCGACAGTGTTATTTGGTAGGTTGTATGTTTGCTGGTTTAAGACCTTTTTTCTGCTTTTCCACTTCTACTGAAATGCGAGCGCAGTAGTGGGTCACACCTGGGCTGCTTCATTCAGCACCTTGTTTCAGCACAGTAGAAAATGTGCTTATTTTTTCACCTAGGATTTAAATGAATGCTCCAATCCAGATCTCCAGAAACTGATGATGCAAATTAATCAGTTTTAAGTTGATGTCCCCTCCCCATTTAAACACTCAGAGGATCACTGACATTTAATTCTTCCAAACAGTGTTTCTGGAGGAAGACATCATCTTAAAAGAGAAGTTTGATAAACCAGAATTTTGAGCTTTGATCTTACTATTAAATCATCCTCCATTTGTAGAAAAGGTTTTTTTTACATCAAAAGCATGCGGTTCTAAACTTCACTACTGTTTATACACCCATAAGAAATGCTCTTCTCTAATTTCCCCAGAAGATCCACTTGGGCTGCAACAAGTAGAAAAGACACGCTCTAACGTACGCGTTCAAAACAGCAGATGAATCACTTTTGACAGTTATTAATATCTAAGGGGTAAAATTACAGGTTAAATGAAAAAACACTATTTTTCAGTTGGCTGAGTATGGGTGCACTTGCTATTTACTATGCCAAAAATCTGACATTAATAAAAACAGTAATGCACTTACTTACTAGTAAGCCTTCTAGCCTATTTTAATTTGATTTTACACTAGTAATTCAATACTGACCAATTCTGTTCTCACTGGATTTTACCTTCAGTTGTGCAAGATTGCTTCATGAACACCACTTTTAGAACTGCAGTCCAATGAATACTTCAGGTGTGGATATTTCTACCACCAACCCCACGTGAAAGGACATTTCCAAAGTGAAAACTGGGGGGGACGGGGTTGACAATCACAAAATTTCACAAAATAATCTGAGATTCAGTATCTCTAGATGCTTTCAGTTCATAAATACATCTTAAAGGCAACACTTTGCAGACTATTAACTGCATCCATAAAATGGATGAGCGTTTTCAGTTTTCTGAAAAGTAAAGAATCAATGCTTACGCAAAGAAAAGAGAACGCGCCTTACTGCACATGCAAGAAGAGGAATATATAACTGGAGATGGAATAAAGTCAGTGTTCAGTCGGCAAAAAGCCCACCCTTATTCTAGACCATTACTGGAACCGGGAGCTGGGCTCCACACTGCTGTAGAGTTATTTTTCAGGAGCAGAAAGGCAATAACACTAATATTTTTTAAACTACCATATGTGATGAAATGCTCTTTGAAAACAGCCAGCAGAGAGCAAACAATGCCTTTATATAAATCCATTAACTAAATTCTGAAAATATCCCCAGGTCAATGCCATATCCAAAGTCAGCTAAAGCCAACTATAAACATAGTTTAGCTTTGCTTTCCAGACACAAGATGACAGATGGGAGTCACACTGAAAGCCTGATGTACACCACTCTCACCCCCTCATATTCTACAATCAATCCAGATTCCAACTCAAAGTCATTCAGAATTCCTTCACAGACAATGAAAGCAAGCTGATGGGCGCTGTAACTTTCGCCTTTTACTGCTGAAGAAAACAAGTCTGCACAACAGACCTATTATTCTTCATCACTTCCTTTATTAATAATTTAATTTCTGTAACATACTGCAGGCTAGTTTGCTTAGCATTCCTTCTGCGCAAGCGGTCCTCTCGTCTTCACGAGGGCAAGAAGAGGTAGATGTGGGGGATTACTAATCTGATTCTCAAAGCATTCATCAATCTCAGAGAGATTTTTAATGGATGAGTGTTCTAAAGGTCTGAAGAAAATCAGATCTGAAGACATTAATGGATTAGCTGTTTCTTCAGAATTTACATATACAACAATGGCATAAAAGGCCAACATCACATTTGTCCGTGCAAATCTGTGCCAGACAACCAAGTCAAAAAGGGCATTATACAACAAACACCCTCCTAACGTTAGAAACTTTGTTCCTGGCATAGCTGACACAGAGCTGTCTGAAATATTAACAGACTCCACTAAGAGTACGTTTTATACGTATTTTAGCATCAAAATATCAGCACTATCTGCAATCCGATCATTTTTTTGAGAGGAACTCCTCAGACAGTCTCAGTCTCCCCTAATTTCCCATTGACTCAAAATGAAATACCCTTCGGAGGCAACTGTCTCACAACATACCAACAGGGCAGAACCTAAAAGCTCTTTATAATACGCATCTGTTGCGTGAGCATCCATAAAAGTCAAAGAATTCCAGGTTCAGATGACTTAAAACAACATTTTCAGAAACAATCTTTGGTGCGTGCAACTTTCAGTAAACTGACTTCTGAAGTTTTCCAAGTATCAAAGTATTAAAGCATCTCGTTGAATTGTTAGTTCTGAAATCTTCGAATGCACTCTTAAATACTCAGTTTCAGGCTATCTTGAACGAATCCTTACCACTAGCTGCATCTGAACCTGTTCACAGCCAGCACGCTTTCACCAGTGGCTGGCGATCATGCAGAAGAAACTGAATCGTTAGAGTCGTCCTGTTTCAGCGTTAGAGATCAAAAAGCCAACACAATTTACCTCATAAGTACACAGGCCACCCCCTGAGTGCATTCTGCTGCAACAATTTCCTGAAGTAACTTATTCTTCTCTGGTGCGTGAATGTAATATGAACTCTCACATCCAGAATAACACTTAAGCAAATGGTCAATGAACATGTTTTTAGAAGTAGTTAGGAAAATTATTAAATCAAAGCCTAGGATTCAAATTTCACCTGCAGTTAAACAAAATCACTGATACTTTCAAACTAATCATAAAACATAATTTATCACATTATTTCACCTAAAACTCAGTGTCCCTTATATCATCGTTTGTGATTAAAATATAGCAACTAACGTGCATTTCGGTATTTCCAACCACGCAGAATATCTTTACACGGCTAATCTAAAATTCTTCCATTTCACTACATTTGATTTCTGGGTTCAAGACCTAAAGAATTTTCAGAAAAATCTGACACTACACACTACCCCGTTCACACCATGTTTTTAATATGAATTTCCTTATAAAAGTAGTTTACAGTTGCTAAAATAACTTTTACATTCATAAGAATTACACAAGTGGACTGGCATCATAAGGTACAGGAGGAGATGGACTAGTAGATATTATTTCCCACAGAAGTCATTTATTTTCCTGAAACAGTATTTCAGCTTGGTGATCGGAAATCCTGCAGGTTACATGCGTTAATTTAAAATATAAAGCTACGGTGCTGTAGTGAGGCATACTTTAAGTTTTACAAGTAATTTTAATTAGCTGTTCTGCCTGTAAAACTAGTAAAAATGGGGGGGGCGGGAACCCCAACAAACAAAACAGAACAAAACAACCAAACCACCAAACAATTCATTGAGATTCATTCACTCCTCTCTGCCGCTCGCTGTGCTGCCTGACAATTCAAGGTTGGACCCATGATATGATCTCTGAAGCTTCCAGCCGAATCTTAGTTCACTCCACCACCACATTTTACTTTGCTCAAGTAGCCTTTTAGCTAGATCAGCATACCTTCGGAGTTCAGTGTAATAAGTGTGACGTTGTTGCCAATGCTTTGGCTTCCTAATTGTCCACTGTTGGAAACGGAGTCACTGGCCTCGGAGCCACTCTCGCCGTCTTCATTGTGACTGTCGTCATGCCCTGGAACTTTCACCACTATGGTGTTCTGCCTGCGTCCAGGAACGGCACTACGGAAAAGAAAAGTAGGTAACTTTGGGAAAACACAATCCTTGAGCAGGAATAGCATTGTTATAAGGGAATAAAGAACACCAACTGACAAAATTAAATGTATCATAAAAGCATACTCCTTTAAACAAGCCAACTCCTGTTTGTAACTCAGCTATCCAGGAAAATAAAATAGAAGGAAAACAGCAGAAGAAATAAAATATTTTAGATGTACACATTCTAAATTCGCATCAACGGAAAAGTCTAGGCCCAGTGAGCAAACAAAAAAAATATTTAAATAATTTATAAAAACATATTATTTAAGAACACTTTCGACCCAGAATCTCCAGTTCCACTTAATTTAAATTTGCTTTAGACAGTACAAATTCTAACAAGCCTTCCTGGGCTGCGGCATATTCCTTCTTCAGCTGGTTAAATACAGGATCTTGGCATGTTCCCAACTGTGCGTCCGAGTAAAAAAAAATACGTAGCTATGGGCACGCCTTTCAACCATCAGCTGCCAACTAACTCGGAACTAATCCCAGATCCTCCAAGGTGTTCTCCCCCATCAAGAGCGAAGCATTGCTCTGTACCTTTACTGCTGATACGAGGTTTTCCTAGGCAGAACTGTCAGCCTGATAAAATACTCAAGTACCGGTTCAATGCTTTTACCCCCCACTATTACCTAGAACATTCCTCATTTTGCACTTCAAATTGCTGCAGAGACTGCTATTGATCTGTCAAAGGAGGAAACGCAAGGGGAGGATGCCTGTAACTGCTACTAACTTGCTCAGGATATTTTCCAGAGAGTCCGCTGTTCTGCTCAATGGTTCTTCCTGCCCAACCATCTTGGCTACAATTGAATTCTGCCGGTCGTTGTTCAGTATTACTGTGGTCTGTGGGACAACACTACAAGACAAAAATCAGAGAGAAAAACAGAGTGTAAAGGAGCAAACCTTATAAATTATACATTAACACAGTCTTATGGTTTAAATAGTCTACTTAAAAACAGGGTCTGCCTCTAAGCCCAGCTCTTTCTCCCCGCATCGCGGTTATGTATCAAATGCTAAAGATGGTAATCCATCTAATTTGACATCTGTACCATTTCAAGTACTCAAAATTCTTTCAGAGGATGGATGGCTTCAATGGAATTATATAAAAGTCCACGACCCCTGGCAAAGCGATAAAGAATTCATCAACTCAAGATACACAGGAGGAAGTCTGTAAATCACAGCTCCAAAGAGCCACCAAATTCTTGCTTTGCGAAGTCCGAGATACTTCCAGAGATACTCAGAGATACTATGGCCAACTTACACAGTCATGCACCATTTTTCTAAGAGAGTTCCTAGAAAAAATAATGTAAAAATATTTATTGCAAAATTGGATGATGAGCTTAGCTAAACAGCATGTATTGTTTTCCCAGGGTGGGGGCACTGGGAGGGCAGGGAGATGAGAGTGGTACCAGGGGCACCAGAGCAGAGCAGAAACAGACTGTAACTTTAAATAATGACAAGACTAAACTAGTTCTTTTGTGCATTTCACATACAAAAAAAGTCTAAAACAAGCAAGGGAAAAGCATTCATTGTGCGAGAACTCAAAGCCTTCTCTATCACGATGACAAAGCAGAAGGAAATAACTAGACAAGTGTTGCACAGGAAAACGTGCAAAGTCCACACTCCAATACAAAAGTAAATATGAAGTAAAAAATTGCCTCCAGCATGCAGTTTATAACTCAGCTTGGTTTCAGAGATTATTACTATTAATCGCACACCATTACTCAATCTCCTAAGGCATAGTTTTGATATTTAAGACTGTTTCCGCTGTGCTCATGGTAAACTCAAGGAGACAACTTAGAAGAAAATTTGTAGTTTAGTGTCTTCTTTCTCTTTGCCTCCCACAGTAAATAGTCCACTATTGTTTTTCCTGGTCCAACATCTCAAACGTGACTGATAGTCGTTTATTTTTCCAACTGTATTCCTTGGCTAATTGCTGAAACACAAATTAAACAAGTCCGATGACAGCAACTCTGTTTATTTCAGCTGTAATACAGCGCCTGCTTGCTTGAATAATCATGGGTCTGCAGAAGACTAAGCACTACAATATCCACCGTTAAGACCTCAAGAAAAGATAAGAAACTGTCAGTGGATCTCAACTTTGGCACAGATAAAACAGTTAACCACAGGTTCTTTTGGATACAAAAAGCCCCAGGGCCTAACGCCCTACCTCCCTCTTACCGTAACTGCATCTGCCACTAGCAGCAAATGGGATTCCTCATGGACTGCCAACGATCTGTTGGATTGCAAACCTTGAGACGCTCTGGAAGATGTTTGTCTAATCAGAGACAAGCACAGTGTACTACAGCTTCTCAAGTGTATTTGGAGTTCGAATCATATTAAGCAATAAAATGGGGGAGTTCTGTTAGGTTTTTTTAGTTGCTCTCTAGAGTATCAGCGTTTAGGATGCTTTCACAGTCACCGTTTCAAAATTTTCTCCATTATCAAGAGGTAAAAAACCCACACATTCCTTATTTTTAAAAAGAAACGGCAACTTCTATTTTCTCAATGCCAGCACTGCATATTTTAATAAAGCCACATCAAATATTTGATAAAATACCAATCTGTGGCAATGTTGGCAGTTCCGCAGCCTAGCAATGTGTGTTCTCAGTGCATTTCCCAAATTGTCCAAATACCTACACTGGAAGTTTATACAGGCCAGTTTAAAATGTTCAAGGATTTTACACTTCCTTTTAGTCATTGTTCTTTATCATCATCTTTCTTGCAATCACTTCGGAACGCCTGTTTAAAATGTCACTTACCAAAGCTTATTTTTAATGAACGCTCTGAATAATTAATTTCAGCTGTAGAGATAAAAGGCAATAAAATTACATTTATAAAGTCCCTAGGACTTTGCTCCTATTAAGTTTATATTTGAAAAAGAGTCTTAGTCTAAAACTTGACATAAAAGAAGGAAGAGGTTGAGGGGGTTGCCCTCCCCCACCTTTTTTTTATATGAATCTAGAATCTAGAGAGTGACCCAGATGGCACATAGCTAATTCAAGCAAATCTAGGATAAGGAGATGCTTTTATACAACCCACCAGCATGGATTTATCCTCTTGTCAATGCATAAATGCATGTTCAAGCTTGCTTACTTCAAGGCATAAACATTTTTTTCAAATTTATCCCTAAACAAACACCCACAAAAACACTGGCTCTAAGGATTTACTTTTCCCAGTAAGTAGAGTGGATTATTGACAGGGAAAATCTACCTTCACAGTTGTTTTGGGAGGAGCCACTAACTAAACATACCATTTAACTGACAGGTATTTTCCGGGCTATACAGCACAAAGGCAAAACCAGGCACCACATACAGGAGGAAAAGCTCTGTAACAGCCACAACTACTGCCCTATCGCCCATCAACTGTTTTACATTAGGACATGGGCTGTTACCGCATCGTAAGGACTCAATCTGCAGAGCCCTTTGGAGGGCAGCGTCCCACAAGAAGCACAATGGTAGAGAAAGGCTAAAATGTGCTGTGTTGATCATTTCCAAATGCTTAACTAATCTACAGCCACCAATTAACCTTTCTCTGGGATTAACTTGCCCAAGTCAGAACTTTACCTCTAGTTTGAAAATAACTGAATGAAGTTTCTTGTCTGTTCCCAGGAATCATTCGGGTTGGATAAAAGATTATTTTTGTGTTCCACATCTACTAACACAAAGACGCCAGTAAAACTCACTCAAACCTTTTTCAGTCTTAAAGGAGAAGGAATTTCTTATGTTTAATGCTTAACTCCTGTAGAATGATGCTTTCAAAAGAGGCCTGCATGACGGGGATGAGGTAATCTCTCCATTCAGAACATCATAGACGTTAACCAAGAAACTACAGTTCTGGTCCATGTTCCACAATGACCAAGAACGGCTACAGAATTTGCTGACAAATTCTGACAATGAGGCATCATGAGGCAGAAATTTTTCAGAGCTGATGCTGTGAAACTTGAGCAGTTACTTATCTGGAAGAAGAAGAATATAACTACTGGGACCAACAGAAAAAGGTGGCATTATGCTTGGAAACGGAGGGTTTCACGGGCTTGTCTTAGACTCCAATTTGTACACAGGAGAAACTGATATCCACAAGGTTCCCTGCAGATACAGGAATCTGCTTCTCAGTAACTTTCCTGTGAGATGTGCTATTCTCCGTTTCCAGATTTATTTTAAAGAGACAACAATAAGAAATCTGCTGAACAGACACGGAATTAAACAAGGAATTCTATGTACAGTCAAAATATTGGGCCAACCTGACAAAATCCACCAGAGGAAATCATTAACACTTAATACAGCCTAGTGCATCCTCATACTGGCTTGTTCTGATTTCTTTTTTCAGTCTGTACATCTCATACTGAAGAGGAATCAACTTTAATTATTACTTATGTACTAAAATACAGAAACAAAAATCACGAAGGAGGAGGAGGAAAGCTTCTGATATTCACTCAGATCCCAAATGAAGCAATTCTTTCTACGAGTGCTGCCAGTACTATGCTCGTGGAGAAGATGGAAAGAAACTATTACGAGGGGTCGGGGCAGTGCTTCAGAAACCCAGCGCTGTTGCATCGGCTTCAGTACTTTCCGTTTGTGTTCACATATTCCTTTCCCCATAAGCATTAGAACTTGGAGAGACTGGTTCTGTAATTTGCCTATTCTTGGACACAACTTAGTAAAAGATTTAAAACGCATGCGACCTACAGACGATATAGTATTTTTGGACTTTTTTTAAAATGCCGTTTACTGACTCATCTGTTAGAAATATTTTCATCTGTAATTTAAGAAATTAAACGTACCAGATAATGATTTTCAAGTGACTGTATTTAGCGTCTACTGGGTTTTTTTAATATAAAAGGAAGCCTATATTTTGCATAAGAAAATTGCTGCCAAAGGTAATTTTCAGTATGGAAACCGTGTGAGTCAGATATGATCATTAGTCCTAACAGTTGGGTTTTCATTGCCAATAACTTGTCAATCACACGGAACGCGGCCCACAACATAAAAGAACTTCTGGCAGTACCAAGATCATCGTATCTTCTCCTCTTCCCAGATGAGGTTTTAATTTTAAAAGAGAGAAGAATGAAGCAAAAGGAACTAACTGACTTTTCTATCTTCCACAGGGTACAAGATCAAAAGCACTTCCCAAATGGATTAAAATTACTTGTGGAAAAACTCAGACTGAAATTTTCAGACAAGAATTTATTATTTTTGTTTTCCTAGACACACTAATATAGACCAGTTAACTAAATACTTATAGCAGTGCTCGACCAGTTAATAAAGAAGAGTCCTCTGTTTAGACCATTTCTCAGCCTCCCCTGCACACGTGAGCATCCACAAATAGGTAAATAAGAGCTCCAAGACAGAGCTTAGAGCCATTCAGCTGTCCACACCCAGGGGAACTGCTGGCTCCCGCCGGTTCAATACTCGGTGGCCGCTCCAACGCCTACACAGGGTGTGTTGCTTATCGGGAAGGCTGGGCTCATTCTCCTCTTCCTCTAGTGTACATAATAGAAGGAGATGCAGAAAGAGAGGAGATCAGGAAGGCAGGAGTTAGAGTTACTGCTGGCAGACTGCTTGTACTGAAGGTCTCCAGCCAAACACAGCCTTAAGGAAAGCAAGTCTGGGAAAAAGACCTTGAACTCTAGTATTTTCCAGTTTACTGCTGGAGACAAACATGAAGACTTAAATGTACAGCTTGTGCATGTCTAGGGCCTGTGGAGGAATATTACAATTAGCACTACCATGAAGAAAATCTCAATGTTTTTCAAATGATACAGAAAAATTCCATTTTAGAAGTGTGCTGGGGGTTGGGTTTTTTTTCTTTTTTTTATCTTTCACTAACACTTGTGTTCATCTGTAAGAACAGCCACTCCTTGGATCTTTTCCTCGCTATTTAGGAAGGTGATGTTAAAATGCTCCTTCCTCTTGATCACCACCTGTTTCCTTTGCCTTCTGCACACACAGTTAAGATTCCCTATCCAAACAGGAATGAGAAAACTGACTTATGCATTTACACTATGGTATACATGAACAAAACCACAAACCGGCAAAGCATACACAAAATTACACTGGATTTATGCCAAATAAATGAATGCTGCTCCTCATCTCCCAGGAGAGAGCAAAACTCACCAACAACCAAACCATTCACCGAGGTGAAGACCCGCGGGACACCTGCTGTAGGAGAGCTGTATGGGCACTGGAACGGTTAAAGTTTTAACGTCCCTAAATGCTGCGTTTGCCTAGTCACAGCCAATTGCCAGAAAAGCAGCAGCGTTATCCATCATTTGCAGTTAGAGTTCAGTCATCAAAAATTATCTTTGGATTCTTTGCATCTGGAACATCGCATAGAGGCAGACTTTATAAAGACAGCACTAACGATTAGGTCCTGTAACAAGACAAGCCAAAGTACACCAGCCATCACTGGAGGGAGATTCATGGATCTGAAAACTGAGAAAGCTGTAATCAATTTATAATAAAGATAAAGCAAATGCAGCATTTATCAAAACATACTGTTAACAGCTTAAGAACATTTAACAAATTTTCAGCTCAAGTAAGGGCGGGCCAGACATTCTGCACGTTACAAAATACATCTCGATAGAGTTTATTGTACTCAGCCTTACCTACAGAGAGAGCCTCTGAATTGGCTGACAATCAGAAAGGCATGAATTACTAGCTTTAAGACCAATTTTATCAACCAATTTTAAAAGCTGTTAATCTGTTGTAGATTATTCTGCTCTGAGAAAAGCGAAACGCACCTGTAAAATCAAGGGTAATCATTCATAAATGACAACACCCATTTCCAACTAGCTCACCAACAGCCAGATAACACTACAAGTGATCCAAAGAACCCATCACTTAAAGTCAGGCTTGTTACTTCAGGGATTTTACAACACCTGGATGGGTACACAAGCAACTTCATACCCTGGGGTTTTTTTAAAAAACCAAAACAAAACCACAACCAATTTCTCCTTTTTTGAACACAACTGAAACTCCATAAAAGTTACATGCACAGAGAAACACCGTCTCCAAAGAACCTTTTGGCCTAAGCAGGCACCCAAAAGCAGCAAACACCAGTATGTCCAGATCATGTGCAAGCAACATAACTAGGATTGAAAAATACTATAACAGAAGTGGCATTAATATTAGTCTTCTATTTTTCATTATGGACAAGGAAAGGACAGGTCACAACTTATAATTAACAGGTTAATACAAGCCTCTTTAAAGATAAATGCACTCATAAAAATATAACAGCAAAGATATATTTTTTTTCAGACAGCATAGAAAGAAATTTACAGTTGTTACCCCTCCTTGAGCCTTAACTTCCTGAGCTCAATTAGTAGTACTGCAGCCTACTGGAGAGTGTATTAAACATGAAATGAGAAAGCCTGAGCTAAGGGAAGGACAGTCATCCTCCATAACAAAATATGTAGGCTTGACTGATCTTGAACAGTCACAATAAATTGTCTACTGCTGCCTTAGCACTAAAATAAAAATTGCCATGTGTTTAGAAACAAAAGTAAAGACTTTGAGTCCTTTATTATACAATTAGCTACTTCTAGATTTATTTTCCAAATTTCCTTACAAATTCTAGTATCTGATATCAGCCTAAGTCTGACTGATGTGGCATTAGAAGTTTGGGGGTGAAGGAAGCAGCGTTATACACTGGCTTTCAAGACACTAGTTACAGTAACTGAAGCCTCGATGGTCACCAGACAACAAGCTGCAAATAAACACGATAGGTTTCTGCGAACAGAACTCAAACACACAGCTCTTACAGAGCCAGTTTGTAAATAATTTCCATCACATATGTCTGTTTCTCTCGCTTTTCACGGTTACCTGACCAGTTACGTACACTTGCCACCACACACACACCTCTATAGAGAGGCCAAAGATGCGGCTATTCTGAGAGCTGGTACTAAATCTTTAATGTCCATATACCATTCCATGAAGGGACGTTAAAGGAACCCCACTCTTCACTCAGAACACAATTTCAAGAGTTATTAGGAGCAGATTTCCGGTCTCACACTCCACCCTTCAATATGGAACAAAGAGATTGAGCTAAAGATACGCAAAAATGTACAGTTCCACAAAAGGGAAAAATTCTGTTTGGAAAGACTTCCAGATTCCAAACAGTGTGTTTTTTATGTTTGGAAATGTATCAGTTAAATAGCATCTGCTGCCAAATAAAGCAGATGGAAGACTGGCTCTTTGCCATCTTACCAGCCTTGCCGAGACCTTGCTAGATGTTAGGCTGCTTCATCCTCTCAAAGCTCTGAATCCATCTACAGCTCTTTTCCACCTTGCTTAAAGTAAAACTAGGACTCTCCAAAAACACTGTAGATTATTTCTTTTAAAACTGTACTACTATGTATCATTTCCTGTAAGTAGCGAGGCCAGTTGGTTTTGCAACTTTTAAAAATAGCATTACTGGTAATTCAATCTGCTGTAAACCTGTACACAAATGATTTTGAAACACAACTTAAATTTCTGTCATTTCCAAAGAAAGACGAAAACTTGCCCCCATTAATCACAAACTGGTTAGCTGCGCTCCATTCATTCGTCGCCTTGTACTCGCGGAATTAAACACCCCAACTTACAGGAAAAGTTTTCAGGGAGTGCTCTTACTGCTGGATTTTCAAACTCCCAAGCATCTCCAGAGACTGTAACATTATTTAAATTCTCAAAACTGGAATCCAAATGAATACATAAAGCTTTTCTGCCCCCTTCTGTTTATTATATGCTTGATAAATTACTTCTTAAAATATGTAGCATGTAATATATGCTTCCACAAGCCGGTGCACTGCTTCAAATATATTAAGATTTTGAGTTGCACTAAAATATGATCCTAATAATCATTTTCATCCACTTTACAACATTCATGAGGTAAAAACTGTCCACTTCCATTGAACACAATAATCCTTTTCAATTGTTTATTTAGGCAAAAGGAAAAGCATGAGCCACGTGAAGGCATTTGGCCTGAGCCACATTTCAAGTCATGCACCCTTTACATTTATTTCTTGAATGCAACAGCTGGCTATGCTCATGGAACCATAGAACTGAAGTAAATGTTCTGCTTCCCCCAGAATTCATTTAACGTGACCTCACGGAACATGGCAAGGGGGTAGGTCAGCCCACATTTTGCTACTATAATGGGGTTTAAATGTTCTTAGACAGTAATTCCACTAGTAAATGTCCCCCTAATCTGTGTATAAAACTCAAAGCCTTTTCGATCCCCATGTACACCTCTCCCATTCTCAGATACCCTTACGATTAAAGGAGGTTGATTTCTAAAATGGCGTGGCACAAGGGGCAAATTCTGTGCATGTTCAGCTGCCTTGTTTCTCAGCTTACTACTGTGGAGTGCAACGTATTGCACCACAAGGGACTTGACACAACCGCATTTCTGCTTTTGGTGCCATAGCTTTCACGTAAGGTTTTGCTTTCCAAAATGAAAATAAAAGGATTCACTAAAGGTCTCGGGTGCAGAACAAAGTTCCTGTGTATTAGCTAGGTGCGAATAACCAAACTTCACCCACGGGTGAATCAGAGCAAGCACAAATTACTTTCCATGCTTTACACCTCCTAATTGAAAGCATTTCACATTTGTCATGGACTACAAGTAACAACCAGGGAAACTCACTGTATGATTACCTGGCAAACAGTAAAATATTAAGACTGGTAACACATCAACAAGACCAAAGCCTTTGTCTAAAACTTGAAGTCTTAGGTAATACACTTCCTTCATTTTCAGTGTACATTGCTGAAAATCTTAGCTAGCATTTTATTTAAGACTTCAAAATTTTATCTTTCTAGAAGATTATTTCTAGTGTTTTAAGCCTCACAGGGACATTTTAAACACTACCACCACAATCAAAACGATCCAAGCCACACATTTTGCATCCATTGCTCAAACATAATTTATCAGCTGCTACTTGCTAGGCTCTCATTTGAATCACTGGACTATTATAAATGATATTTCGTCAGAAACCATTAACTTAAGAAAAATTGGACTTGAGAGAATGAATCAACACAGTTCAAATCTTGGTCAGTTTGAACAGTTTAACAGATTAAGTTCCACCCCATACATGCATGAATTATTGAACTCTCCAAAACACAGATGAAACGTTGGTATTAAAGTGTTGTTTTAATTCCATAACCTCGCACTCTCAACCTAAATGCTATCTGGAAATTATACATTGTTTCTGAATTTATCAAATCCCAGCAACAAATTACTAAACACTTGGCTGCTCAATATCTTAGTGCAACAATAATGGAATGCAAAATTCCAATGAGAACACCGCTGTACAAGCTTCTTAAATCCAAGATGCCATTTCTCCTTAGTCCTGTGTGAATTTTAACTCCCAATAGTGAAGGGAGTAAGTGTAAAATCTGCACAAAACAATGGTTTGTAACAAAAAAAATCTTCACTTGCTGATAGTCTGTAACAAAAACTCCAGACAGACAACCAACAGGGCAAGCTTAATTTCAAAATATCTAAGTCTCCAATATAAATGTCCAAAGCAAGAATTACCATTGTTTGCAGCACTGCCCTTACAGGATACAGCAAATAACAATAAAAATCAGAGTCATGAAAGCTCTTAAGCTATTTTCAATGTAAAGCTGTATTGATCCTAAACATACTGAATCCCAGAAGTCCACTTAATTCGTAGCAGGTACTTCTACATGAAGTGCATGTTTCAATGCAGGTTAAAAAAACCACGTAAATCGGTATTCTTACAGGACCAGAATCAATCTCAAGATGTTGAGGCTGACAAGCTCTTATGACAATTAGGAAACTTTGGAAAGTATTGTCATGTTTTCCAAGGAAACAAAGATGTCAAGGGTCGTTTGTTTGGGTTTTTTCCATACCGAAGTCAAAGAAACTAACACTCTGCAGCCCTGGATAAAGAAAGAGGGGCTGACACCTAACCAAAGAATTCTCTTATTTGATTAGTTCAGTTTCATAAACTGAATTTTTAAATGCAAGACAGAACTGTAATTTTCAGATAAACATCTCTGCTCCACCTCAAGAAGGTATTTGAGTTTTTCATCTGTCCACTTATATATTTGAAGCCACAACAACTCTTCCAGACTAAAATACCGCTGGCATTATAGGGTGACAGTAGCTAACTTCCTTCATTTAGGAAAACCATATAGAACACTTCACACATGCAACTTGAAAACTAGAGTGAGTGTGCCTGTGTGTGGCTTTGTGTGTGTGTTCATATACAAATGCATGTGTAAGAAAGCCCTTTACCACCAATTTGCTGTAAGGATTTAAAAAAAAAAAACTAATGGCAGATAGTAGAACTGAAAACAGAGGCCCCAAAAGGCCTGAAAAATAACAGCATTGCGGACCAATCAATGTAATCACAAATGGCAGTTCCAATTCTGACTCCCTCAGTCAAACTTCCACTTCACCAGAAATTTTGTATCTAAATATCAGAGTTTTGCTTATATTTATGTGCTCTTCAAAAAAACATGAGATTCTAAACAAAAACTTTAAATTCATAAGAAGGCAGAAAATCCCCTAAAGTCATGACATTTTAATTATGATCTTTACTTTGTGTTAATATTGCCTTTGTCCCCTAATCGTGAGCGGACCTGAAATGACCACGGTGAAAATAGATCGCAGACATTTGTGCCATTTTCCTTCAACCCCTTCCATGCCCAGACATAAACAGACTGGACTTGCTCATGAAAGAGCTATTCACATGAGGGCAGCACAATCATCCTCAATCCTTCATGAAACAAGCCCATTAATTTTAAACAGAACTCTTACTGGCTGAAGCCACAGGCCCGACACTTGAACTGGTAATTTAAAATAAATGTTTGCACACACTACCATTGACTGATGACAGAAAGTGACAGGGAAACGTTGTTAATTTATTGATACCACAGGGTCCAGTCCAAAACAATGACAGAAGTTCATCTGTGTTTTTGTCAGCCACTCCCAGACTCAAAGGTTTGCTCTACAGACGCTGCTGGATGAGGCCCCAGAAAGAGGCTCTAACATAAGATACGCTGAAGGATAAATAAGCCTGGCTCGCTTATAGAACATGACAAGAACTGCAGAAAGCCTAATGAACTCCAAAGCTTCTCCAAATAAAGCCTTTATAACACATTCTGATTAACACCCCAAATCACTGACTATAATTTCAAGGCATTATCCGTAACACTCGCTCCCTCCCACCCCCCAAAACACGGCTTAATTTTACATCTTTTGCTGAGCTGCCTGCTGAGTTGTCTTGAGGACTGACTCTGCTTCCAGGGAAATATTTTTTCAGGCCTAGAGCTCAGTGCATGAGATCAGGCTTACAGCAGGGAGGGTAATGTACCTGCAACTTGAAAATAAACCATATAGCCTATATCCTTCAGGGTACTATATGTCTCAATATATGCTTTGTTTCAAACTGGCTACTTAAAAAAATTCTTCCTGCAAATCGAGGGTCTTCAGACCTGAAGAGGGTATATCTCCAGGGAGGGACAGTCAGCTCTTCAGTGAAAGTAACGATCCTGAAGGTTTACAATGTTCATTTATCACTCAAAAAAAAAAAAAAAAAAACACTACTGAAGAAAAATAGCTAAAAATTAAACTTGGATAATGGGTTTCATCACCAAATGAGTTATAGTATCAACTGCAGCAAATGTGGGAAAGAGGTTAACTATGTACACCAGAGACCCAACGGCCACTCTTTAGCGATAAGAACTGAAGAATTACTATTCTTTTTAAAAGCCTGGATTAGCATAGTAGGACAGTTTATTATAATCTATAAAAATCCTTCTGATAAAAATGCAAGAAAAACGAAAAAACTATTCAATACCTGATAACATGAAATTAGGTTGGTCAAGGGGCTTGGAACTCACAGAAAAAAAATATATATATATTAAAAACTAGCTATTTTGGTTTTTATACCAATGCCTTGATTACATTTCTTTAGGTTGGTTTGGGGTTTTTTTTTCTACAGGCTTTATGCAGAAGCAACAAGTTTTGCTAAATCTAGAAGAACACTCAGCCTACAATTCTTTTCACCCCACATCCCCTTGCTTTACAACTTCATTTAACATCATCTCAGTTTTCAATTCTGCATTATTTGACTACAAAACCACATGTAAACAAAGACACAATCACACACCAGAAACACAGATCTGGAACTTGGGAAATCTGGAGCCAAAAGGCTTGACAACTGGCACACCGCAAACAAAGTGGATGAGCAAATCCTGTTCGTCAAAACCTATTACAAACACCCTGTTGATTAAACTTAATGGTAAAACAAACATATTAATGAGTTACACCTACAAAAATAAAGCAAGTTCGTACAACCCATCTGGTACACAATGGCATCAAGCCTTCTCTTTCGCATGCAAAAAAACTTGGGTTTGTATCTTAAGACGAAAAAAAAGACCAACGTTGCCTTCTAAAAGTAGCGGATTGAACCCACCAACGCCACAATTAACCACAGACAATATCCAAAGCACCTCCACTTTAATAAGCTAACACCCAACCCACTCAAGCCTTGTTCAAGGATACCATATTAGGTCTCTGCACAGTAACTGAGTGCATTAAACTCTGCAATTCCATTTAACTCTCCAGTTCCCATTAAGGACAAAAATATATGCAATTCTATCCCTGCACTTCGCAATCAGGATCCTTAATCGGTTAGCCACAAGTGCATATGGGACAGAACCAGATGTATGTGGTCTGTACTTCAACTTTACCGTAACAAAGGCTCAAGGAAAATATCTGAACAAAAGGAAAACCCCGTTTACCTACAAATTCCTGTATTTCATCAGAAACACTTTTAAGTAGGAAGAAAATACCTATTTTAAATTTAAAGCCTCTCCAAAATTCATACATTTTAAAAACTGCTCTCTGTTACATCTATTTACCCAAGAAAAATTTCCAAAATAACAGAGCAGGATTGTACAACACAGTATTTGCAGAAAATACCCATGAAAACAAATGATGGAGGGTTCTGTGAAACCAAAACAAATTCCTATGTTATCTGAAGCAATCAACCTTAACCATTTATACTTGGGCTCACCCTCTCAGAAGAGTGACTAATGGAAAGATGTTGACAAAAATAACACAGTTTCTGGACTGAAATCTTTCAGATGAAATATTTTCTTCAAAACACGGATAAAAGATTTTAGACACGCTGTCACACCACGCGTTCGTCAATTTATAAATCTCAAGACCTGGGCACATGCTAAATTTCAAACTTGTCATTTGAGGCTGCCACACTGACAGGCCACCAGGCATTGTACCAATTCTCCTGTCCAAGAAACTTTCAGCAGCTACTGGAATTTTTGACCAGCATGGTACCTCATAAAGAAAAGAAATTAGAGGTTTTTAATAGCCGTACTGCCAGGAAATGGTGCAGACAGAGGAAGAGAGGCAATCACTTCCTGGATGGAAAAGCAGGGCTGTATTAACGCTGCACAATGCCGGACAAAGCTCAGAACACCGGAACAATACGTGCACTCCCATTACTAATCGCTGACATTATTTTGCTCCTGTTCTTGGCTCTTTTCAAGCTCCATACAGTTCAGCATAAGTCTGTGAGATCTAAGGATCTTTGCCATCCATTCTACTAGTTCTGAAACCTTCTGACGGCCTTTCTTCCGAGAAAGAGATCTTAAAAACTCTATCAACGCTATGTCTTTGTAGGTAATCCTGATAACTACGTATCTTTAAGCAGCAGCCAGTAAACTTTGAGAAAATACTTGCCAAAACTCCTCTATTTTCCGCCCCCCCCCCCAAGGAAAATTAGATTTAGCATCATGCCGCTTCTCCAGTCCCAGCTAATACTTTGCACTCTTATGACCAAATCTGAGAAAAAGGAAGAGTTCAGAGAGATGTTAAACACCCGTTAAAATCTGAGGCTGGGGTAAGGACAGGCCCGAATGCTACACCCCACCAACGGGAACTCAGAAAGGTCTCATCCATTACCCCACAGCAGTCACATATGCTACTAGCATAGGAATAGCACAAGACTTCAAAATCCCACAGCAGGGAGCATCACGGACCATACAGGAAACACGAGGCTCATCCAGTGAGAAGGCAGAGGACATAGGACAAGAACCTGTACAAAACTGCACTCGCTCAGTTCTGATTTTCACGTGATGATTTATTGAAATACAACAGCTACAAGTCTTCCCATATCGTTTACGGCCTATTGCTGCTTCCCCAGAAACAGTTTACATCTCACAAATTCGAAATGACTTCCTTTCAAAAGTAGTATTCTCCCGGTAGTTTTTGCTGTAGCTTAAACTTCTTACTTGGAGATCCAAAAGTTAGCCCTTAGCCTGTTGTTCCTCTGTATCTCAACTGTTCATACAAATTATTCATTACACAGCACCACGTACCCTGTATTTTCTTCCTTATCTGCACTGCAATTAGCTGGTATATAATGAGGTACTGTAACAGCAGATCAGAGTAAACAATATGAACAGAAGAATCACAAACACAACACAGCTTTCAAGAAGATGTACTTATGCAAAATATCAAGAGCAGCAGACAGTAACTGCAATTTCTGAATACAACATTTCATGGTTTTCCAAGAAACATCAGCAAGCCTTCAAAAACCCCATATCCAGAAAAGGTTGTTGGAAGATTTCCATACCTATCATTCCTTGTGTGTTTAATAAAGAGACAGAAAGCAGAATGAGACTCTAAAACGCACTGCATTTCTGTCCTGGGAGCTGCTAATGTGGGGTGGTTCCTGATTTACTGCAAGTCTCCTCGAAAACTTCTGCTTCATTTCCCTAATAAGAATTTTTACATCTTGGAAACAACAGTTTGGCACAAAAAAAGGTATGAGTTATCCCAATAAATCAACCTGTTGTCTTTTCTACTAAACTTAACTTCTCATTGAACGTAAATCTGACGACCATTACAAAGCGAGACTCCTGCCTTCCTCACGCAGCTATATGGACAGATGATACTTCATCACTCCGTCTTGTAAGCAGCCAACGCACAGAGCTGCCCACAGCATAAAATTCCACATCGTAGTCAAGGCGGGCCATACTGCACAGCTGTGAATTCACCTGGTACGCTGTAACTACACGATCCCACCACAAGATGACACAAAGGAAAGCTCCTCTGTCCAAGCTGTCCTTGTTTTCATCACATGATGATGACCCTGAGCATATCTCAAACCGACAAGTCTTAGGAAATTTGTTTAATTTTAAAAGCACAGATAGCACAAAGCAATCGAACTGTGAATTCATAACCGCAGTTCATACACTTTACTGGGTGCACTGCCGTAAACAAATTTTGATTATGTTAAATCTGCACCAGATTAACGCAAGTAGCTAAATTACCAGGAAAACTGTAAACAAAACTCACTGTAGAGTGGAAGAGAAAAGAACACAAACCCTACGGTAGTTCTCAAAAAAAGCATGAGAGGCTGCTTTACTGGCAGCGTAGCACCATCTGGCTGACACGCTTTTGCTAACTGCAACGTTTCTCTCCGTGGCAAACCCGGCATTATTGTGGTGGCAGGAGGAGGAGGTTGAAGAATCTCGCGCAGATACAGAATCTGAAAATCACAATCGCAAATACTACCTCCTGTTGGCAGCTCCCCGCTGCCACCTGCAGTGCAAGGGGGAGAGGGAACGATACAGGGGAGCTGATAGAACAGTCCACACAGGCTTTAACTGGAAATAATCAACAAGCGATACATGTTTTTAAGAATGAGACAGGGGGGTTTCACCAAAACATTTTATCGTTGTGAAACTGACGCGTTACTAATGCCAAATGAAACACATACACCCCTAACTATTTTCTTTTGAGTCATATAGGCCACAGACCGCTAAAAGAACAAAAAGCCCTCAGTGCTGTATTGGCAAGATGTATTCGATAATGTGCAACTTCATACCAACACTAACAAATAATTGGGGCGCAGTCTTCAAGACTTCTTTCTAAATTATGTTCAGACTGTCTGAGAAGTCATCGTCGTAAATTTGTACACCCAAAACATTAAACACCCAGCTCACCATTAACACGCAGGACAGATTTCTGATGGTTACAGAGAATTTAAAAAAAAGAAAAAAAAAAACAAACAAACCACACCTCAGGTCTGACAATCCCATCAGAAACTCAAAATAGTGCCATTCACAGAGGAAAGCATTCACTGGACACAAATTAATAAATTCCCAAGGGCACCACATATTTCTGAAAACGTTTTTGAAGTCTTTTATGCACAAACCGCAGTAAGTTCGGCTTACACACAAGAACTTGAAGATCTCCAATAGAATGACAAACAAAAATTAACAACAGATTTAAAGAAGGTTCCTTGAGAAATAATTATTGATAAAGAGTTTTTAGCAAGAACACTGGTGTAATTTCTGGTTACTTGCTCTATGATCCAAATAGTTACTCCATGTACTTTATTTCCTTTGAAATCGAACTTAGCCATAATTGACCTTTCCCATGTATGACTGGGAAGCCTTCAAAGCACAGCTGAATGAAGACACAGCACCTGTTTTAAAGAATAATTAAATGGAAAAGGGAAAAGGAGGATGTCCAATGGTCAGGATGTTCATCACCAGCACAGAACAAGGACCAATAAGGGAATCTTAAACTGGGGCCCAAACATTATATTTGGACGCCTAAAAAGGAAAGTTGTTTTGGAAATGTTTGAGGACATCAGCTGTTCCTAACTAGACAGGTGACTGTTACAGCAGCAAATATACACTGAAAATAAAAAGGACATTTGAACTTTTAAAACAGAGATCAAGGGACACATTGGCCTCTGTATCATTTTAGATTTTTAAATACAAATAAGGTATCTTTTAAAAAGATTAGCCTACTTTCATCAGAAATAATCACACTCAGTGAATAATTGTGAGGCAACAGGCTGCTGTGTGAGCAGGGTGCATCCCTCTTACGTAAAAATCTCCAACTCAGAACCCTTACGGTAGCAAGGTTATACTCCAGCCTGTTTCATAAATGCATGAACTGAAAGAGCTTAACAAAACACAATTATGACCTTTAGATAATTTTTTAACTTAATACCTATTACCAAAATAGCAATACTGGCGGTTAAAAAAAAAAAAATACAGCAGGGAGCAAGAAGCAGCCTAGTAGAAAAAGGGTAACGTTTGGGGGGTGGGGTGGGTCCTTACCTCACATGGACGAGTCCCACAGCATAAAAAGCAAGGAACTAATCTCCTTCTATAGAGCTCTAGAGTAGCACCCCCGAAACACTGCACTGAGTATAACATACCAAACATTCAAAATTGTTTTCAGATATTGAAAAAGTTCAGACAGCGCAATGAAAAAGATCAGAAGATGGAAAAACAGACTGACAAAAGATGAACTGTTGGTGTATCTTGACTAGAATGGTATGACATGTGAAAGTTGCCTATACACCTTTGTAATGGAGAATAAAAATTATTTAGAGAAATATTAAGTTTTTTCTAGCTATAAAAATATTAATGAGGGAAAAGTTGTTAGACAAAAGGATCTTTTGATAAGCATATTTCTCTGACTGGACTCATCTCCATGGTAAAGTGACAGGCACATCAAGATTTAGATATTTAAAACCATATTAGACAACCCATACGTAAAGGTACTGCAGGTCAAACCTGCTATTTCATCGAAGTGGATTAGATTATTTAATAGATTTTCCATCTCCAACTTCTAATGCCAAAATAAGCACAGATAGTATTCTAGCAAGAGTCTTTAGAAAACAAGCACATAAAACAAATTCCATTGTGTTTCTGGTGAATAAAAGCAAAATGAGAAGCAATTAGGACAATGATGAACTCATTAACTCAAAACAGCCACATAAATAAAAGTAAAGCAAGTCTAAAAAACCTAAAATAGCTGATGAGTCTTTTCCAGAGGACGGATGAATCAGTCTGGTTTAAGTCAAAATGAAATGTGGAAATAGTTGCAAACTGTCCATGGACCACTGTCTCATTCGAAGTAACATCATGAAACTGGTACAAAAGTTACCTTCAAGATAAATTAATTCTACATTCATAAACAGCATACCAAGCTCGACAGCTATACATAAAGCTGCAGAGCTTGATGCCAAAGAAACGGATTTACATTATTTTAAAAAGCACGCTGATGAGTAATCTGTCTTCTCTTACCATCGCACTTTATTGCACGTCTGTGTAGCGCCAAGAGGAGAACCTGCCACCATGGGGACTTGGATGGGGCTATGCTGTTTGTTCATGACAAGATCCAACTTCTCTTCCAGTGATTTACAGGTAGCCTCTAGTGCCAGCAACTTTGCCTCAATGCTATCCAACCGCAGGCATATTGTCTGGTTAATGGAATACAGGAATGACTAGAAAGGGGAGAACGCAAAAGAAACTGATTTTAGAGACTTAACGCATTTATCTTCAGCAACATACACATAAGGAAGCTCCAGATAAATGTGGCTGGAAAACAATTCTAAAGGAACTAGCAGTGCGCCTAGTGACAGAATTCAGCCACGTACAAAATTGATGACATCCAGGAGCATTTTAGCATTCTCAAATTCTTCCAGATCTTTATTGAGAAGCCAAAAGCACCCGAGCCAAACACATTTTCACCTAAGCACTTTGTTACTATGATTTCATACACCACAAAATCATTTAAATGACATGCCAAAGCCTTTCGTTCCATACATGTAAAAACAAAAGCATTATAAATCTATGAACGCATCCTCCTGGATACAGTTAAATAAGATTTTTTCCTGCCCAAACAGATAAATTCAGATGATTACAGTGGAAATTATATCAACACAAATAACCTCAGAGACAATTAATGTCACTCACTTAAGTTTTCTCTTGAACAGCAAATCAAGAAAAGCAAATAAATAAAAAATCTGTTTTCATACACAATTTTACTCAAAAGAAAGCATATTCTGCTGGGTTTCACTTGGGAAAAACAGGCCATTAAAGGATAACGTTACACACATTCTCCTTTGCACACAGCAACTATGCCATCTTGTGGCCCTCCGCTACAATTTACACGCCTAATCAAGCTGGTTTACAGCGCGGCTCCCCCAGTGCTCTTTCCATACAGAGCTTCAGTTTCTTTGAGCACTTCAAAATACAGAATTACATATTATTTAACCTGTGTGGCAGTAAAATACTACTCATATACTTACGCTCCAAGACGAGAAAAAAAAAACCAAACCCTAAAGCACACTAGTGAGAACAGCAGGGGAAGTTCTGCAAGTACAGAAAAGCCTGAGCTACTGAGCCTGAAGCAAACACGGCTTAACTACCAGGAGAACGCTGTTAGCTTAAAGTAATAATTTAAAACATGCTGAAAGTATCTACAAATTGTAATACAAATACATGCTCAAGTTTATCTTTTAGGACAACTTCCTTCACTTTTATCAAAAAGTGTTCCAACAGTGATGTTTGAGTCACTGGATGAATCCTGACGACGTTTTATACCACATATTAAATTCTTGCTCCTGATTTTACACTGGAAAATTAGCCAAATACCCAGATTTTTTAGTTTATGCACAGAAATGAACAAATATTTAAAGGAAGGCTATGAATAATTCCAGTATTATGTATAAACAGTTTATTTTACATTCTTTTAATATATTTCCCCAAGAAAGCTAACTTAATTGCTATTACAAATAAAAACAGTAAAAGGCATTATCATAACCTTAATGGAGGGATCCTGGCAGTTAATTTCTATACGCTGACGTTTCAGAGCGGGCTCTACATCATCATCTGTCACTTCATGATTCTCCAACACAACTGTGAAGAAAAATAAGCATTATAGTTTATAATACAAGAGGACAAGGCTCAAATTAAAAAGACATTAAATGGATAAAACAAACAAACAAAAAAAAGGCATTTAATTAACATATTGTACATATTCTTTTACACTTACTCAAGTTTTCTCTTAAATATATGACAATTATTTATTGCTTTTCAAAAAAGCATTCATCCAAATCTAAGACTTTGTTTCAAATGCATTGAGAATGTAACGCTCGAGCATTACCTTGGATTCTTTTATTAGGGACTTACCACGAGGCAGCCGTTGCCACATTAGCTGTTCTGCTCTGACAGATTCTACAGGCTTCTGAACCCTCGCGTTTATACAAAGCCATAAAAAGTACTAATGGAGTTCCGTACGATGAAAGGATAACACCCACTGCTCAGCGTAGTAGCGGGTTATTTTTCCCCAGTATAGACAAAAACTCCTGCAAGCTTTCCACAATAAATCCCTACATATGCAGACCTATAGGTCCTAATAGCCTTTCATCTAAAGGGAAACACTGAAAAGAACAGTCACAAAAAATGACTGAATTTAGAACTGGAAGGCCTGGGTGGTAAAATCAAGAGGTAGAGCCCCAAACAGCCTCGCGGTCACAGCATCACCTGAGATCGGACCAGGTACAAGTTCCTTCACCAAAGTGAGCAAAGGAAGACCTGTTAAGGTTGACCACACCACAGGCGATAATCCTGAACAGCGACCTACCAGCTGGGCTAGACAGGCAGGTCCCAGCTTCTCCTCCAACTCTTTGGGAACATTTCTGAATTAACTTTTGCTTTCTGCATGGAAAAAAAATGGGTTTTGATACGTGATTCTGTTTTCTGGACCTGCAGTTTCTGTTGTTTCAGTCACTTACTCACACGCAATGGCAGCATAGGATCAATGTCTGTCATTGATCTCAACACATTTTTGCTTAAGAAGTAGGTCAAGTTCCAAGCAAGGGATATCACAATATCTGCTTCCAGAAGCATTTACTGTCATTTTGTTGTACATACAAAGAATTTTAATAATGTACAAGAGAAACTATTTTACAAGTAAAACAACAACTCGTAACAGATGGGTCACAGTTCTCATTTGAGGGAAAGCCTAAAACATGTATTTGGTCTGGATGAAAACAAAATATTGCCGGAGGCCATACTTCATTCAAGGTTTTCAGCATTAGTCTATCTCTGCACAAAAAAAAAGAAAGCCCCAGGCAATAAAGCCTTTAAAGGAAACATAAAATGAAAAAATAACCTGATCTAAAGTTAAGCTATTGCAAACTTGGTGTGCAGCCTTAACAAGTGCCTCTCAGAAAAAAAATCTGCCGCACCGCTTCATATTTTTAAGAAAAGCTCAACAGTGACTTCCACTTTGTTAATGATCTTTCTCATGCCATCACCACCATCTCTACTGTACCTGGGTTATCTGGAGTCAAGTCTTCAACAGCAATCTGAACAACATCTGCCAAATCCTGTTCTGACATCATTCAGAACCAGGCAGCGATATCCAGTCAAACACCACTGCAGGCCCCCAAGTAAGTAATTGTACAAGTCATGCAATCCTGAAAAACAGCAGCAAGAAGAGCATTAACACATATATGCTTGATCAGTACAGCATTTATTTTCTCATTCTTCCTCTATAAAAGGAGACAACGTTCCTTACAGAAGTGACCACCCTACAAAGTGATCATCCAGCGGTATCAGCTGCTGCTTTATTTGGTAGCCTTGTCAAAGAGCCAGGAACTGAACTACCTGCATCGCCTGTGAGAATAATCTTCCTATACTAGCACTGAGACAAGAGCTCACACTTCCTTTGCTGATCCACCTTTCTGCATTTTCCCAAAGGATAAAGAGAAAATTTAGCTTCACAGATTTGACAGCTCATCAGTATAAAATACAAAATAAAATGTTTTAAACTGATCTCTTGCTTTAGAAGTTTTAAGAGCGTACAAGACCATTCCTAAACTGCAGGGGTTTAACTTAGGAATTATTACTTAGGTCTTGGAAGTGATCAGACTTTAGTATTTAGTCTTGACATCGCAAAAGCCACGCTACATTTGCAATGACTGCATTCTGTGAAGATGTATATGCACACAAGATCCTTACACATATGAATTTTAACAGGCTTCTAAAATCTTCATAAACATTCAGCAGAAACAGGGAGCTGCCCTGCAGCTAACTACAACTAGACTTGAAGCAAAACTTGACTTTTTCTTTTCTTGGCTATTGAACTTGCCTCGTTTTTCTACAGCTCAATTCTGATGAAACTAGTTTCAGAATATGGTCCTGATTTTAGAGCCAAAATATTTCTCAGCCTTGCTCCCTTGGAATTCTCTGTCAAGGTTATTTATTAGTGTTTTAAGAGAAACCTTCAGCCTGTAAAATTGAGTTAAAATCACTGGAACCGTTCATACCTGTGCTTTCCCACAGTTTACAAAAAGATGGAGAATGAATACCAAGAGATCAGCAGGTTTTTTTCCTTTTTAACCTGAAGCAAAAAAAACACTGGAGAGACAATCTGAGCTTCACCAATGGAAATGGTAATCCATCCCTTAACTCTGACACTGAATCAAATCCAACTACGCATAAAGATTTTCCTCTTTCCCTCTTCCACTTGAGCACAAGAAAGCCATTAAGCCAGACAGGTGGAGGAACAAATTCTTGAAGAGAGCAGCACAACCTACAGATGAATTTTGAGGCTGGCCTGAGCAACCGCTGCGCGCTGTGAAAGCCCATCTCAGAAGGAGGACTCCCCACGCATCAGAATTGTTTACTCAAAATACCAGCACTGCCAATACTGAGTCATTTGAAATTCTGATCACGGTGAAAAACTGTTGGGACAGCACAGACTGCGGCAGCACGCCCAAAAAAAACTGGCAATACATTAGTGCATATGGATGCCATTTTGGCAAATTTTATTTGCCATTTCTGAGAAATCCTGGTAACCAGCCAGGCTTAACATAATAAAACAGCTGTGCTACAGTTACTGTTTCATAATGTTACATACTGCTAGTAATATTAAGAACCCTGCCCTCAACTTGAAGGAAGACATCCGCCACTCCGAACACTGAAAAAGGACAAACTAGAACAAAATCCAGCTTTTAAAGCTTTGTCTATTTACACGAGTCAAGATTTCACCGATACTTCACGTGTTGCATTTAAAGCTGTTACAGCCACAAATCCAATGTGTTTTGTAAAACGTTCCAAAGGATTCGCAATGGTTTTGTTTAAATCCACTTCAACACTTCATGCGATGCACATATTTGGCCTTCCAAAATTCATAGGAAAAAAAAATCACCGAAATTAATTAAACCTTTCTTCAGCACAAACAAATAATTTCACACTTCTGACATCTGTTCTCCACCTCTCATGGGTCATAGTCTGAAAGCAGTCTACTTCGCATCGGAAAAGTACCACCAAAATATTCTGTCACAGAGCCCTGAAACAAGGGCATGACAACCCAACTATGATTGGCAGAACAGCCACTACACACACAGAGCAATGCGTCTTCATAACATTAGTGTTTATTTCCATTTAAACAAATTTTATTACAATTTCAGTAAGTCAGACACAGCTCACGGGCGACCAGCCAACACCCTGACAGAACACATTTCTGCCTTCTCAACAGGCAGAACAAAATATACTTCTGCTGTCACCAGCCACGGTGAGCTCCTGCACCAAAACCCAAAAGGGGAAAAGAAATAAATTCGGTTTAAATGCTAAATGCGTGGACTAGGAAAGCAACGCCCAAGTAAGCTACACTGGGTACTGCAACCACAGCAGCTACGACCACAACTTGAATTAAAATGCCCTTCTTCCAAATTCAGAATTTCAATTTAGAATAGAAAATTTTAGCAGTGGTGTAACCTTGCTTTCAGAACCAAGGGTAAAACCCCAATAAAATTTAAACTTATCTAACTGTAATCCTGTTATCAGCTTTAGAAAGCCTCAGTCAACAAATTCAGAATAACTTTGCCAATATAGTTTCCACATAGTTTACTCAGTGAAGTATTTACCAGCATTTCCTCACGTAAAACACTGCTTTTCTTGAAATTTGCTGTATGTTCCCAGCATATTTTTTTTTCTCCTTTCTTTCTTCTGGCTGAAACCCTGGCTCCCATTAATTCTAAATTAAGTATATGTACATTGGCATTAAGAAGCCAATGCTGAAACATTACCTGGAACAATATTAAGCTAGAAGAAAAATATTAACTGAAAGCCAGGAAGCCAAGGATAAACTACAAGAGGGACATGAAACATTCCCACTTTTTCTCCCCCGACCAGCATGTGGAAGTTGGATCAACAGAGCAATATTTTATAGCCAATTTGCCATTATCTGGGGGAGCGATATGGGATGACAGCTCATACCAGACAATGGAAAATATCTCATTAACACATACACAACAGGAGGCCTTGGCCAGCCAAACTCAAACCGACTCCAGCTGAGCTCCTTAGGTGGATCTACGCTGCACTCATCACTCCTCCCCAGGGGCTTTTTTCAGGGTTGGAGGAGGCTGCTCCAACTCTTACCCAATGCAAAAAATGAGAACCGGGTTACGGTGTGTACCAGAGGCATTTCCTCCCACCTCCATTCCCACTTCAGCCCTGGATGCCTTCAAATCGCAGCTACCACAAACGTTTCTAACCCTTCCGATCTCTTGCATCATGTAGCCAGTTCCCAGATCAGCTCTTTTACTGTCCACCCTTTCCCGACCCCAAGCCAGACACTGCTTTGCTAATCCTTGCCTAACAAACCCACCAGAAATACCATTCCTGTTGTATAAAGCAGCACAAATGAAAAATTGTCTCACATTTTAATCACCACATTAACAGAGATAATCGCACACAGCAAACATACTGCATTACTTCCTTCTTACCTCCCCAAACGAAAAATATTTTTTCAAACTCTGAGAAAACAGTCCTAAGATCCCAAGACAGAGCAAGCATCAGTACAGAGTAACAGAAATCCATCTTCCAATAATACAGTTTCTTTCATCACCCATCAAAATTTAAAATTATTAACTGCCTTATTCCCGTATTATGAGTTGAAAGTAAAGACAAACACTCCTCCCTGTTCTTGGCTTTTCATATTCAGAAATAAAGGCAAAAAGGGGAGCAAAAAGCCTAGAGCAGCCCCACAAACACTTGCTAGGAGGGGGCCCTAGTCCTGGGACCCTCAGAAAAACTGATCAGAGACAATTAAAGGTATAAATGTAAAGCAGATTTGACAAAATGTCCTAAATATCTCTGCCAATACTCTTACTCAGAATTGATACACTTAACACGGAATTAAAGTCACCTTTGTTTAATTAAGTAAATTAATATTTGTAAGCAACTAAATTAAATTCACCTGACTTCCAGATTAGTTCTTCCTCACACAAGTTTAATGCAATTTAATCTATTTTAAAACACGCATTCAGAATAAGTCTTCTGAGCAGTCCCTTGTAAACAAACCTATTTACTGAAATATCTGATGGCTTTACGAAGTCACAGGGCATCCCTCCAAAGTGTAAAATCAAAAACATCCAACGCCTTGTTAACATATAAAAATACGCACAGAACACAAATCTCCTCTCTCATACTAATTAGTGAGGGTAAACACTGTACTTAAAAAAGAACACAAACAATTTCCAAAGCTCTAGTCTCTTGGAGTGTTTAATTGAGCTTCTCTTATTTGAGCAGCTAATCACTCCCCTGGCTAATATTCCTCGGTGCTACCGACAAATGAAAAAACTTCTCCCATGTTTCACTTTGCACTATGACAAAAATTTACTTCTGATGGTGTGACAAGAGCTAAAGGATACCATTTACCCAAAAGCCCCAAATGTTTTTCCTCTTCTCCATTTCACTTTTAAATCAATTTGGGCAAATTTTCAAATACATGATTTCTGTTACAAATATATTTTTCTTTATACAGCCACTATTAGCCAATCGGCCCATTTTTCTGAGCCTAATATCTACCATGAATGGGACAAACAAAGGTCCTTATCTTGCAAAGAGCTATGATTTGCTGACACTTACAGAAGTTTTCCAACACAGCAAACCAGCTCGACTACAAAGGCTAACCTAACGATAAGAATGTATTTTGTACATGCATGCAAGTGTATTAATCCTGTGAGGACAATGGTGTGCAGAACTAAAATGGCCTTATGCTGTAAGGGGATTAGAGTATAAAGATCATCTTCCCTCTGAAAGTGAAGAGCCATAGAAGACGTAATACTCATTAACGCTGCTGCTTTAGTTAAGTCAGTTCAACTTCCCCGAGAGCTTGTCCCTTCAGGGAAACAGCCCAGAAGGACCACCGAGCTTTAAGTCTCTGTGCAAAGGATAATCCGCACCGAGAATGCCTTTGTGCAGCTCAGTTTAATCCACTCTGGAAGCAAATTATGCAAAAACAGCAAAAAGGCACTCCACGTACAAAACAAAATGTTTCACGTGGTAGTTTTAATGAAGAACAACCAGCGTGCTCAGGTTATAACCGTGGCTAACCTGGCAACAGATCTCCTGCACTGACAAGTCTGTCGTGTCTTCACAGGGACAAGCCCCATGAGCAGTCCCACGGAAAGAACTGGGAAATGCTCTTATAACTCAACACATGAAGTTACTCAGGGGTATTGCAAGGTTCAGAACCCGACAACGCTCTTGTAGGCTTGCTCTGTGACTTGCGACATTTTCATAATCCCAAAGTCTGGCTTCTCCAAGATAAAAATCGCTTTAGTTGGCAGCTGGAACAGAGCCTTCCTACACTAATTCATAATTCCCCAACAAGCCACATCAGTGAAAATGTTAATGCACTGTAACAGATGAGGAATAACATAATAAAAAGCGACAACTGAATAGCATGCAGGGTTAAATGCACTGTAAATGCAAGAGCTACCAGCCTCCCTGATTTTCCAACTCTCTGAAGCTGCAGCCTGTCAGAACGTGAAGGTGAGAGTTATTTTCAGGGGGAGGATGGGAAAAAAAAAAAAATCAGAATTTACACTTCTTTATTACTACTAAAAACTAAAAAACTAGTAGGATTCTCATCTTTCTTAGCATCTGTTTGGCTTTCATACTTATTCTCAATCTACCTTAAAAGGCAAGCAAAACCACTGTGTTTTAAGTAAATTTCATAGTAAAACTACACAAGCATTTCAGTTTAACAATTTTAAAAAATGAGTGTAATGATACACAAGCGACTTTCGTTCAGCCAAAGATCAGGAAAAACAAGTCTATCCTCCCAAAACAGGATAGAAACATTCCTTATCTGTGAAAGCACGGATACGAGCCATAACATTCTGGAGATAGGTATATAAACTAAGTATCACTCACAGAGATGCTATGCTGATGGACTCCAGCAAAAGTTGTTAAAATACAGATAGCAGCAGAAAAAAGGAAACAGCTGCTCCAAGAATAAAGGATCTTGGAGTACAAAATCTTGCAGGGAGGCAGAAATCCTGAAATATCGCAACAAAAGCTCACATTATTATTACTATTATATTGTTTTGCTTCTAGAAGTATTCCCCTTTTCTTTTTCTCCGTTCCACCTGGTACAAGCTACCATTTTGCTTGGATGCCTTTTTCTAACCGTTCTAATAGGCTGCTGTTGGCCACAGTCCTAACACAACGTACAATGAACTAAAACAGAAATGCCACCGTCCCGCTTTCCAGCCTACTCAACCCAGCGAAACACCTTCTGGCACGAGGAACCACAGCGCTGAGCGTGTAGCCACATCCACCAGCAACTCCAACACAAATTCTCTGGGGACCCTGTACAAACACTCTTGCTGCTGTCAGGTGCCAACACCCGCCTGCCACATCTTTCATGTCATTATTCCCAAGTGAGCTAGGAAGGATGTGTTAACACCTATTACAACTACACTTTCAGGTGCTTAGACAGGCAAAAAAGCCTGAATTTAACTTTACAGACACATAAACCCATTGAACTTCACAAGACTACCCACGAGGACTGGATATACGTAAGTGTTTGCAGATTCCGGGCCTTAAGGCAGAGGTCAGCTTTCTGCATCATGGTATAATTATTCAGGACACAGGTCATTAATGCCAGGCACGATTTGTACATATAGCTGAAAAACAGCAAATACGAAACAAGAACTGCCCACAGAGCAAATGCACTCTGCAGAACCAGATGCAGCCATGTTGTTCTATTGTTTTCATCCACTAGATGGAGAATCTTTACTGATAACAGCTCCAAAAAAAAACCTGCAAGTACTTAAATTCAGAGAACAAACTTCCAGAACTAGTTTCATAGTATTTTATAAAAAAGGGTCTCCCAGCCTCAAAGAATTTCTACCCTTGATTAGAATTGAGATAGGTAGTGCAGATGTCCTTTGAACTTTGGGTAACCATACCTTCATTTGAAATCAGAAGTTACTTTATGGGGTTTTTTATAACCTCAATCTATTTTTCTCTGATACTTCACATCAACATTAGGAATTTCAAACCACTGCCTAACACAACCAGAATTATTTGGGGCAGATGTTAGATCTTTACAAAAAACTATAACAATTATTAAAAGTAATTTTTGGTGCCTCGATAACCTCCAAAGCATGCTGAAGATGTTGGGAATGGACATATTTTAGGTGAGATTATCAGCAGGACTTGAATGCTTGCAGCGTGCACTCCAATTAACGAAGGCAGCTCCACAACATCGGATTCAAAGCACACCTTAAAACATCCCACCTAACTCACTGCACCCGGTTGTACCTTGGGGCCTTTCTACGCCAGAAACTATCCCCAGAAGGAGGGAGTAGGTTTGGGCCTGTACATTTCCTATTCAGGAGGACTTTCGTATGTCCCTAGCAAAATTATATTCCTGCTAAACAGGTAAAATCAAAACCAAAAACTCTGCTAACGCTATTTCTAGTTGGAACATGGACAAACAATAAAAATGGATGGAACAAAAATACACCTGCACCCCAATTCATTGCCATGTTGTCCACAAGCACAAAGCTCTTACCAGAGCATTACATATATGAGAAAGAGCAAAACTTTGCTTGAATTTTACTACTGCAAGGTAAGTGGCTTAAAGAGCAGTCAAGGCATTGTACTTAAATATTTGAATTATGCATGCTTTGTTTCCTATTTTCCATCACAAATCTCAGAGGACATTAAAATGTTATGCTTCATCTAAGGTGAAAGAAACAACAGTAGGCTACATCCTTCAGCAACAGCAGGTCTAGAATGATGTGTGCTACCAATCCACCAAGGGATCACCTTACGCACTATCCAGGATTCAATTTCCCATCTGGGAAAGAAAAAAACAACCTTCCTCCCAAAAAAAACAAGGTATAGCAGTATCTGCCTGATCTCTGAAGAAAAGGTGTTATTTTAAATGAGTTGGTATTATTCCTCCTAAGGAGGAAAGAGAGAGGAAACAGTGTTCTTTAAACATCTCATGGGGCCTTCACTGAGAAGTGATCAAGAGCTGAAGTGGGGGAGGAAGAGGGGAACTTTCTTTGGGAAGTCAATATTCCAAAACACTGGTAGCTGAAGGGCCACCAGCTGTGAAATCCACCTGGTACTGACTCAGAGCAGGCATCAGCCAAAGTTCTCGCACCACGCTGGAACTTCCACAAGCAGCAGGACAAAGTAACACGGCAAGTGAGCTCCACCACTGCTGTTCAACAGGTCTGCAGGGGCAGCGGAGAGGCTGACTGAGAAAAGCTGTGAAGGCGTCTTCCAGTCCAGGAACCAAATGCTTGGAGGATGGGTCCAAGGAGCACAAACGCCTTTTACAGACATCGGAACGTCACCTTTTTCAGATGAGCCTCCTTTGCAGCAGAGGGATCTGCATTACGCTCATGAAACATAAGTTACTTCATGAAGGATCAAGGGAGCACATTTTCCCCAGCAAGGATGTGTGAACTGGAAGGTTTATCACCAGATCTTTGACCCGAAACCTGCACATGAGAGAAGACTTTGGAGAATACAATTTCTATCACATTTGAGTTTCACGACTTAAGGCGGGGGGGGAAGTGTGCTGATATTAAAAAATTTTGAAATCTTGATGGCATAGACTGAAATAATTAAGAAATTTTAATTCTAATTTCCCATATGAAGTGGACACCAAAAACCTGAAAAGTTCTTTAAGGCTATACACGATACATTTGCAGCTGCTTTCTAGCTAACAGTACTGTGCGCTGGGCAGAAGGTCTTTGAGATTCTTTCTGTACAACTACTGGTTTGACTCAAAAGGATTTTTTAAAGGAATATATGTCTGAGAAGAACAACAGATCTAAATACCAGCTATTTATTCGATATTTAAATCTCCTTTGGAAAGTGGGAAATAAATAGCATTACAAAAGGGTTGCAACTAAAAATAACAGTTCTAAAAAACTGTCAGATGCTACCAGGAGACAGAAGGAGGTGAAAACATTTTTTAATACTAAAACACTTGCTAAAACTTGCTGAATAAGTGACAGCTTCTGAATATTGACCTCCTACAGCATTTGCACGCATCCCTAACATAGCTTAACTATTTCAAGTAGTTATCCCCTCAGTTTCCTTCCTGCTTAATACTGTAATTCTCCCTATTTTCCTGTGCAAGTGTTTGATATTTGTGAAAATCTGTGCAATCTACGTTATTTTGATTTCCCTTTTGCCAGACCAAAAGTATACAGTCAAGATCAAAAGATGGGAAATAAAGAGATTTTAAGGAAATTAACATGGTTTTCAACTTATACCTCTGAATGCTGAGTTTTTCATTATGCTGTCCAGTCTTTTCTGTATCACAAAGTAATTTTTTCCCTCTCATAAAAAAATTCTGTTTTCAAGAAAACAGCTTAATGAATAATATCACATATGGTACTTTAAAAGACCACTGAAATGGCAAGGCCATGAATAACTCAAGGCAATTATTTAATAAGAAACATTTACCAAAGAACTCATTTTAGAGTAGATTAAGTTTTCCAGGAGGATTACTTCTTTCAGAAGCCCTCACAACCACAAAGCTTCGGTGGGGTTGGGCTCTGCTGCAGTGGGAAAAGGCACACCAACATGCCTTGTGATTCCCTGCCTCCGCGGGAAGGCTTGTCACCGCTTTTGGCACCAATAACCAGGTGCTAACAGTCATATTACCAGACGAGCCTGGGATTCATTAAACCTTCCAGCAACATCTATTCCAGGTTATAAAGAGACCTAGAAGAAAGACTGAGTGAAGAATAAGCTAGCACCCATACTATAGAGGAAAAAAACCAACCTGGATAAAACTTCTGTCCAAAGGACCGAACTACCGAATTCCTAAAAGGCACCTTGTATTACTAACCGCGCCAAAGCAGATGTTACTTCACTTTCACAGCCTAAACGCTGAAATTTAGTGTAAACAGAAAATTATTACTTTTAGATACGTTGCTAAAAAGTGTATGATAATTGGGGGAGGGGTGTTAAATGCGTGTTAAATGAATTTCTTCTTTGTTTTACTAGAAATTATCCAAAATGTGGAAAAAAACATACAATACAATCTTATGCTTTCTGAAGAAAAAGCATTAAAAGTGAAAAAAAATATTTTTTTAAGTTATGGTAGATAGAACTGGATATTTTAATTAATAAAAAATATCCAATTATTCAGTCATAAACATCAGATTTAGGTTGGAGACTACTATTTGCCATAAAGAGTTACAGATATCCCTAAATTCAGAGTACGTTTCAAACTGAGACCACAGCAGTAGGCAGACATAAGTATGCACATCTTTGATCAAACTAAAAACTGGCCCTGACACAGATCTCTCCAAGTTTAACAACATCCATATTTCTCAATCATAGAGAATCAGAAAGTTCTCCACTTAAATTCAAGTAAAAGATCATTTAGAAACTTTAGTTAGCGCAGAAAGCGGCTTGTGTGTGTTTCTGGAAGCTGGCACCCTGCAGGAATGCCCTGCCACTCTCTAGCTAATGAGGAAAGCGGCGGTAACTAAGCCCTGCACCTCGGAGCTGTACCCTTGAGCCACGCACCCCGAGAGATACAAGCGCAGCTCCGGCACCTCGACTACATCGCGATACCAACAATATGCCACGCTAGGACTAGAACAGCATAATTAAAGTCCCCATCGGTGAAATCCCAACCAGAAGAGACTGCCGAGGAAAACATTTTGCCCCGTGCTGGTTTGCAACGAAACAGCACCGCTGAGAAGCCACTTCCACCCGGCTCAACCATTCTACGTCCAAAGCCGCCATGCTCCTCAGCTCCAAGACACCACGTGCATGTCGTGGGCGCTCTCCCACAACACATCATTTGTCAGGTCTGCGTAGTGGAGGACAGACCCTGTGCCAGAACCTGGCTTCCTCTGCACCATGTTAAAACTAGCTCTTCTACAGAGGCTGAAAATAAATGCGGAGGCAGGGCGTGGGAATAAGGCTGCACCTGAACCTGACCTCCTTCGGTGCACTCTGCGAGACACCATTCCTCAGTGCACGCTTCTCACTGACAGAAGGAATTATACTGGAAGGTTACAGTAATAGAGTCTTAAATTCCTCTCTGCAGGAAAGAGGCTTTGCTCTTATCACTTAGAGGCTTCACCTCGGGAAGTTGTTCAGCCTAAACACAGCAGACACGCCAGGACCTGTACGTGTTATGACAAGCGGCTGGCTCCCGTTCAAGGGAAATTTGGGCAAAATGCTTTCTCTTACACGTTTGGTTTACCTAAACAGAAAAGGAAATAATATAATTCATATTATATCATCTTTTATTTTTCCTAGTATGTACACTGCTACTTTTCTATACACTGGAAAAATGTCCTGATTGAGCAATTCCAAGGGGCACAAGGGCAGACCCCAACGTTGGCACAGGCTTCTACCATCAAAAAGCAAGATGGCCAACATAAAATATACAAGTAATCTGCTTACTCAAAAGTCTTCTAACAGATTTACGTCCTGCAGCTATCTAGAAAAAGGAAACATTCAAGCTGCTAAAACAGACCTTAGCATCATTTTAAAATGCAGGGCTAACACTAGGATTTTTAAATCCCTACCAAAAATACTTATGAAAATAAACTGAGGAGCATCATTTCAGTAGAAAAACATAGAGCAAGTAGTTCTTCACATTCTGAAATACTTTCATTAGGACAGACTGATCCTGTTTTGCCATTCCCCTGCCCTCCTCTAGACAAAAAAATAAGTAACTCCAGCTTTAAACTTGCAAGTCTGTATATTCGCAGGACCTTAGAGAGCACCAGGCTGGTACATATAACAGACACACTTGTGCCTAAGGAGCAGGGAAGGAAGGGGTGTTTAACTTTACAGTTGCTACGAATTCACTCCATGGCTAGGAGGCACACATTCTTTTTTTCATCATAAAATACAGGTGCTCCAATTTTCAAGCAGTATAAGTCAGGGGTTTACAAACACGAAGCAAGATAAAATAATTTTGTTCAACAGACAACATTACAAATTATTTTATTTAAAGTCCCAAACGCAAAGGATTTTATAAAGCTAATCCTTTCGTGCGCTTTTCCTTAACAGCTTAACATGCAGTCTAATAAGCGGTAGGCAAAACTAAGCGCTTCACAGCGGCTTTAAAAACCTAAAACTGCAAGGAAACAAGTGTTTGACATGACTTTAAAGACATTTTATTCTTTTTATTTTTACTTGAAAAAATAAGATTATGATTTAGCCTTTTAATGAATATGTAATAAACAAAACAGATAAAATTATTTTAGTAGTTAACAACTAAATACCAAGTTTCAAACTAAAGGAAATCAAATCTGTGGAAAAAAATTTTATTGGCAAAGTTTAGTATACATAGACATTTTGTTGTTCTAATTCTAATCATTAGCTTTGCATTGTCTCCTGCTACAAGTAGCTCTCGCTGTTCTGCTCAATTCACATAAGCGGTTTCTGTAGATCTCTGGGACAAGAGCTTCTGTGCACAGAGAGAAACACCCATCTCTTCCTTTCAAACCGAACGTACTGGGAGAGTCTTTACTTTCTAAGGAGCATCACAGCAATTTCAAGGCATCCTTCAATGAAAGATATGAAGACATTCAAGTTCTGACAACACAAAGGCACGTATTCTTCCTGCACAAACGATGCTTTACAAGTTTAGGGAGAAGCTCAAGATAAAGACCAGAGACGACCTCAAGTCCTTGTGAGCACATCACTGTCATTAACGTGGGTCTGAACCCCGCAGCACGGCACTACTCCTTCCACAACCACGGTAAACCCGTACGTAGCGCTTCTGGTTACACAGAGCTATGACTATAAGCTCATCTTTCTTCACCCAGTCAGTCCAAAACAGTATAGAGGAGGTATGATGTGCTGTGTTAAAAACAGCACAGGCAGGAAACAAGCCTTTTTCAAACATGTTTAGCAGAACATGTGCTGATGGAACCCTTTGGACTGTGAACACTGATAATTAGCGCTCGCTGTATTACTACCATACTCTTAGTGTTATTATTCAATTACTCCTGATGTTATTTATCAATTACTCCTTTAAAAGAACCTTAACATTTAAAACCTGTCCTGTAACCACACAACAACTTAAACATGGCTGGATAATTAAGGCATTGAAACCAGCTACTGTTACTGTAAAACAGATCATAAATTACAAAACAAAGGAAAAAAAGTTACAAAATATTTTCATCCTCTGAAGATGGAACGTTTCCCAAATCCCAACTCAGTCTTTTTACTCTTTTCAATAAATTAACTACTCTTTCTTTGTAACATCTTTTCATTTATTATTGAAAACTGAACTACTGCCAAGATGTCATTTAATGTATGAAATAAGGCTCATACTGTTTCAGAATCAAATTCTTGTTATTCTGGTCAATTTCTACGTTCACTCATTTTAAACATATATTAACAGTTTCTAACTGAGGAACTCCACTGTTTCAAGAGGCACTGCTACCAAATTATTAACACAAAGGCATTTTTTTGTTTGGTTTTGTTTGTTGTTTTAAGATCTTACTTGTGCACTCAAAATTCTACAAATTTTACGTTTGCTGCTTGAAAGCCTGACATCAACAAGGTACTACACCTAAGGTAACCTCACACAGAAGGCAAAAAAAGCAGCAAAAAACGTTCAAACTATCATTTTATGACAATTTGAAAGCTGCTTCCACTGAAGCAATCACTCAGTTGCCAATACCCCTCCAAACTTGTTTACTTCGAAAGAAAAAAACCTTCCCTAGAGAGCTCTAAAAATAAAGTGATACATAAATTGTATGCCCCATAGCTGAATAAGATTACTATATTTGGTTAAGTACACAACTTCCCACTGTAGAAGGATTTAAAAAAATTTTTTTAAAAAACCACATTTGAATTGCAAGTAAGGAAAAAGGGAAGAACGAGTGTGTTGTCAAACAGATTACTAATATGAAGAGACTAGAGAATACCATCCCGATATGGATGTGAAAACCCCTTAATTTGCCTTAAAAACCCTTAAAAAGTGGGGACTAAATGACCCCACACGCAATACAGCACCTCAGGAGCCTTATTCCTACACACACACTAGCAGGCACGTGAAAAGCAGCAGCCCCTTTCCATTCCAGCCCCTGCGAGCCGCAGAGGGAGGAGGCGGCAGGCCCAGCGCCCCCAGCCCTGCCACCCGCCCGGGGCAGGGAGGGCGGGCGCCCGGCCGCGCCCCCTCCCCAGACCCTGCCCGCGGTGCAGCGGGTGCGCGGCCCGCGGCGGGGGAGGCTCAAACCTGCCCCGTCCTTCACCACGAGAACACACAAGCCTCGGGGGGGCGGGGGGGGAGGGAGGCGGGGGAGAGAAGGGACCGTCTTCGGGGACACTGCCGGGGGAGGGACAGCCCCGACTCTCCGCCTCAAAGGCGGAGGGCCCCCCCCCGGGAAGGGGCCGGCACCGAGGAACCCCAGCACGGGGGTGACACCCCTCGCCCGGGCCTGGGCGCGGAGAAAGCCGACGGGGAGGACGGCGATGGCGAGCAGCCCCCCGCGGGGGGCCCAGCGCCGGTGTCCCGCGGCGGAAGGAGGCGAGTCCCCGGTCGCCCCCTCCCTACCCCGGCCGGGTGAGGGGGCGGGGGCCCGCGGCCCCCCCCCCCCCTTCCCCGCCGCCGCTTCTGCCCCTCCCCGGAGCCGCCGCCTCACGGCCCCGGGTGCTCGGGCAACGCTGTGAGGAAGGGGAAGGCTGCGAGGGCCGGGGCTGTACGCCCGGCGCCAGGCCCCCCGGGAGCTCAGCCCCGGCCGTCCGGCCGCGGGGCGCCGCGGTTACCGTGTGCGGTGCCGAATTCTCGTGGTGTTTGTCGAGCGGCTGCGATAATGGCGTCCTTCCTCGCGAGAGATCTCCCTCCTCTCAGTGCGCAGGCGCCGCCGCGCCGCGCCCGCTTGGCCCCCGCCCGCCCCGAGCCGCCGCGCAGGCGCACGGGGGACGCGGCCTCGCTGCCGCCCTTCACCTAGGCGCCACTGGGGGAGACTACAATTCCCAGAAGGCAGCGCGCCGGCTCCTCGTTACCGCCCCCGCCGGGCAGGCCGGGACCTGTAGTACACGCGCTCGGCGCGGTGCGTGCCGGGAACTGTAGTGCGCACCACAGACAGGGCAGGAGACGCTCCCTCACAGAATCACAGAATCACAGAATGACAGCATGGAAGGGGCTGGAAGGGAGCTCTGGAGATCATCCTGACCAACCCTTCGGCTTGAGCAGGTACACCCAGAGCAGGGGGCACAGGACCGCATCCAGGTGGGGTGTGAATGTCTCCAGGACAGAGACCCCACAGCCTCCCTGGGCAGCCTGTGCCCCTGCTCTGGCACCCGCAGAGGGAAGGAGCTTTTCCTCATGTTTAAGTGGAACTGTTCCAACTTGTGCCTGTTGCCCCTTGTCCTGGCATTGGGCACCACTGAAAAGAGTCCACTCCCATCCTCAGGTATTTATAAGCACTGATGAGATCCCCCCTCAGTCTTCTCTTCTCCAGGCTGAACAAACCCAGGTCTCTCAGCCTTTCCTCACAAGGGAGATGCTCCAGTCCCCTGAGCATCTCGGTAGCTCAGTAGCTGGACTTGATCCAGCAGTTCCCCGTCCTTATTAAACTGGGGACCCCAGAACTGGACGCAGCACTCCAGATGTGGCCTCACTGGGGCAGAGCGGGGGGGAGGAGAACCTCCCTTGCCCTGCTGCCCACACTCCTTTTCATGCACCCCAGGACACCGTTGGCCCCCTTGGCCACAAGGGCACAGTGCTGGCTCATGATCAACCTGCTGTCCACCAGCACTCCAAGCTCCTTCTCAGCAATGGTACTTTCCAGGCCAACCCCCAATCTGTACCAGTGTATGGGGTTGTTCCTACCCTGAGCCATTCACCCACCGACACGTTCCCTTTTCCTACTCCTTTCCCTTGGCCCTTCCATTAAATTTCTCCCTGCTCAAATGGCTTCCAAGCAATTGCATTGCTGAAATTGGATGATCTGAATGCGCTGTCCTATTAAGGAGAAAAATGTCACCACGCTCAGAACGCAGCTGAAGAACAGGCAGCCAGGGGGAATTTGCTAAATTAGCTCATCAGACCGATTCTTCTGTTGCTTTGTTCCTGTGTTTGATGTGAGAAAAGAATGACTGGGCGAAGGTGGAAAACCTTCTCTTAACCTTCTGGGAATGATAAAAATCTGTAAAAGCACAAAAAGGGAGCATGGAAGAAGTATGCAAGTAGATCTAAAAGAAGGCAAAGACTAGATTATTTTACTATATCCTTATATATCACAGTGTTACCCAAACAAGACCATCATCATACTTAATTTTTCAGCTTCAGCATAACCAGAGGTGACTTTCAGCCTTAAATGAGATGCTTAATTCTGTTCTCCAGTATCATGACATGCAATGGGATCCACCCTGGTTCAGCTGTAATTGGCTACCCCGACATCTACACACCTAAGGCTAAATGGAGCTGTCAGGCTAGTGGTTTGAAATGCTGTTCTCAGGCTCTGTAGCTTTGTCACAATCAAACTCAAGGTGTCCACAGCAGGACTTTTGTCCCTGTATGAAATTAAACAGTGCATGGCACAAAAGCTCCAGTTTCTAAAGTGTTTCAGACACCAGGAGACCAGCAATTCCTCCTGCTCACCTGTCCAGGAGTTACAGAGAGTCAGAGAACAGGACTTGAGGGGTTTCATGTTTCAGGCAGGGAAACTTAAGCTGCTAGGGGGACATGCACTGTGCCTTTCCCCAAAACTGCTCATAGTAACTTCTCGAGCTGGTGTTTTCAGTATTAAAGAGTTGTCATGAGCCTGGGAATTAACAGCTGGTGTGTTAGGAAAACCGTTGCTTCTACTTCCAGATTTGTAACTGCTCAGCTGAATCTGTTAGTTTATTTATTGTATTCTCTTCCTCCACAAGCAGATTAGGAAGTTCAAAGGTTAAACTACTTAGAAACTGACTTTTCACACAGGGTTATTTCACGCTTTGCTGCACAGATTTGCCCTGCAACAGATTTGCCAAACAGTTTCTGCTGCACTCAAGCAACTGCCAGGACCCAGCTACAAACGCAGTGATATAAATACCAGCGTACTACCTGCTGTGGAAAGTTGCTAGTAAAATCCTTTGCCAACATAAAACAAGTCCAATGCAAAAGCTGTCCTGTTTTCTCATCAGTACGTTGCCTCCCAGAGATTATTAACTCGCGTTCCGCTGAGGATGTGGGATCCTGCTCCTCTCTGTACAGCCAGTAAATCACTCCTCAGCTAAAACAACACAAACCAGAAAACTTTCATTGTCATAAATCAGTTATACTAGTCACCAATAGTCATCAAATGAACTGCAGGAAACACTGGCAGGATCCAACTGATGTCTACATCTTTGATCTGAAGTAGCAACGTAATAAAAAATAATATAGCAATTTATCACTAAAAAAGGCTGCAACCCTACCTTCTGCAAGCGAGTCAGTCTGCTCTGATCATTACAACAATCTGGAATATACAATTAACTTACCTCTTGTAAGGGTTTTTTCCCTCTTTACCAGCGATAGAGATCTTAGATTGGTTTTCCCTATCATTTCTTCCAAAGCAGGGGGTGTTTCCTTTTAAAATTCTGAATTACACCAATAAATCATGGAGAGACTCTGGTATCATAGCCCATCCCTTGTTCCCCTTGAGACTGACACAGCCAGGTATAACACACTTTTCACACAGCATGAAGTATGACAGAAAACATTGGTAAACAGCAAAAGAAAGAGGATCTTTCTGTTCACAACCTAACAGTGGAGACCTCCTTTGTGCTTAAATCAGAAGGCCCGAATTTGGCTTTTAGTCTTTAATTTACAGCACCAACACACGAATGACTTACCCAAGGATTATTGTTTCCTGTGCTTCACAATCTGCTGAGCTTTATGAGCTTTCAAAAATGTGCTCACCTGAATATTTCTGCAATAATGTAATGAAATTCAGTGTATTCTCATGAATGCAGGCTTCGCTTGGCCACAGGATACGAGACTGCCTGTGAGCAAGCACCAGGAAGAAGTCAGTACACTGTAAGTTACATTCTGATTTAAACTGTGCTGACTTGCTCAAGTGCCTTCATCAAATCCATTCTTATTTTCCTTCCTCCTTATAAAAATGAATAAGAACTTCAGGGTGCTAATATATCAATTTCATTTTTTAGTTTTATAGAAGAAAATACATCCTGTCGCCCTGTTAGTCTGTTGTCCCAAATAGCATAACAAGATATTTCTTTGTTGTTTTATTCCCTCACCTTTTTCATCCTCTTATTTTAGTCTCTTCCTCTCTCTCTTGCATTTTATGTAAGTGCTAACTTTTCGCTGTCATGTTACAAAGACTCATTTGGTTCCAGGAAATATCTAGCTTGTTTTACCATTGTATCAGCTTTCATTTACTATTGTTTCCTAAGGAAGTTGCTGCTTTCACATGTTTTGTGTGGATCAAGAGAGATTGGTATCTTATTCATTGGTTTCCTTTTTATTTTGTTAGGAAAAAAAAACTTACCATAGCATCAAAGGTAAAAAATTAACACACTGTGCACACAACTTTGCAGCTGCATCAGCAGCAGGAAAACAAAGATTGCCAAACAAAGCGTTTGTTTAAACAAGTGACAGGCATTCAGAATCGTACTCACTGCTGAGCATGAGAACAGAGAAACAAAGGCACGAAGAACACAGATGATGTGATCGGGGCACAGAAGTAACTCTTCTGTGAGAAGAACTGAAAGCATTTGCTGTAAGAACTCTGTAGGAATCATTTTCTTTCCCATGGATAAAGTCCTTGATCACATCCTATGCTATTAAAAACAAAAGGAGTACTTGAACTTCCCCTGTTTAATCAGTTCCTGCTTGAGTTACTTTATTCATTTTCTATATGCTAACTCTCGTCACTGGAGAGGGACACAAACGCGTCCTTGTGCCCGTAGCATGCACTATCCTGTGACATAACGATGCTTAATTAGAAGTTACAGAAAATACATTTTTTAAACAATGGCAATATTATGCTATTTGTAAACTTGCTGCAGCATTTCTCCTTTTGTCAACAGAAAACTTCTCCACTGTTGCCAGTTTTCCTCCTCCAAGTACATACTTCCTCATCGCTTACATTTCAGACACCATGCCCATTTTCAATTCTCTCAGAATTGTTCTTTATTACAGAAAACAGGCCAGGATCAAGTGGGTTTTGCTCCTGACCCTACTTCAGATAGCTCTATGACTTAGGGCAAGACACAGGCATTTTCTGTTCCAACTCCACTCTCACCTCTGGTTTATGCCGAGTAAACTCCATTTCATTCAACGAAGATGCTCCTAATTTTCATGAGCGAGGATGGAGGAAAAGGCCTTGAATTCCCACTGCAGAGAGAAAAACATCATTACACATGTGGTTGTCCAGCTGGTCAAAGTTCACGGTCTTGTAAGGTCATTTTTGCCAGTCTGAGAAATAAGGTGAGAAGGGTCAGGCATGATCTCAACATTCTCTTTTTATTTACATACCGTTCCATCTCCCTGTATACATCATGGAAAAAAATGATAGGAGGCTATTCCCCTTCTCAGAAATCTGCCATTCAAACACGTTCTGTATTTGCACTTTGCCCAACTGTGATCTTCCCAGGATCACGCTCACAGCTGTTTCTGCTGTCCTTTTACCTCTGTTACACCGCTGATATCTTTGCCCACTATTTGCTAGTTTGCCCAGCTTTGTTCAGGTTTGCCACAGACCATGTTTACTTGGTCAGGTGCCATTATCATCATCAGTCCTTCTTCATCCACTGGGATTATCAAAAGCCTGAAAGGGAGCTCATCACACTTACTGGTTTTAGAGGATTTTATCCTTTTCTTCAGACCGAGGCTTGCCTGAGAACCGCTTTTTCATTCAGTGTGTAGTCCCCACCTTCATAGATTTTTCTCAGAAATCCAGATACAAAATGTTACACAGCATCAACGTATCATTAACCCTGTTATTCTAAGCAGAATTTGACCGTCTCCAAGTTCCTGACCTGCACCCGTTTAGACATATGCTCAAAATTATTTGCAACGTAACCCCATTTTTTCAAGTGTGAGAAGTAAAATAAACTAAGTGTAAACCTTCATCAGTGGCCGGAGTGACAGAACATCCCCTCAGCAAGTTCCCACGTAATACCATGTTTGTCATTGCAGGACGGTAGGGCTACCAATCCGAGTGGTCCTGACAAGCCAGGCCAGCTGGAACCTCGTGAAGGCAACAAAGGCAAATGCCAAGGATGGTACAATCCCAACCTTCAGTACAACCTGGGGACTGACCACCAGGGTGAGAAGCTCTGGAGAAAAGCACTGCAGATCCTGGAGGACAAGCTGAACGTGTATCAGCAATGCATCCTTGCAGGGATGAAGGTCAGTGGCACGGCAGGCTACATTAGAAAGTGCATGGCCAGCACATCAAGGGACTATTCCTCACTACTCTGCACTTGTGAGGCCACATCTGGAATACTCTGCCCTGTTTGGGGACCCCTAATACAAGAGAGAGAATGAGAAGCAGGAGGGAGTGGAGGTGGTTGCCAGGCTGGTGAGCTCCATCACACTACTCAGCATCCTAGCAAAATTTGGACATCAAAGAAAAGCTTCCCTTAGGCTGAAGTACAATCTATCACGGGAAGTGTGAGCCAGTCCCCCAAGAAATGAGTGTCAAAGCCCACCCAGTCATGACCTGACCGCTTTGTGAAAGCTGCCCTAGGCGATACCTTTAGCTGCTCCGTAGAGGTCTCACAGGGCCTCCTCAGCAGCAATTCCGGCCCAGGCAGCTCCCCACCACTTGACTGATTGTCCCCTCAGCTGTCATGCAACAATATGTAGGTGAGGCAAATGTTAATTATGAAATCACTTTCCTTGTATCTTTTTAATTACAGTAAAACTGCAAGACCATATTTTTTCTGAATTATTGGGTTTGACTTGCCAATGTTGCAACTGAGACAACATGAGGACAGGAACACCGGTTGCGGAGAATCAGATTTCTTGAAGCACTAAATTGAGGAGGTAATTTTCTCTCTGCAAGTAACAGCATTCATTTGAAGTTAATCAACACGTAAGTGCTGGCAACCCTGTACTAAGCATCAGAAAAAAACCAAATATTGATCTCTGTCCAGTCCAGAGGCACTTACAGTGAAAGTCAGATGGGTAGTGACAGCAAGAAAATTCTAGATTTTTACTTCTCTAGTTCGTGGGAACACAAAGCATGCACATTTTCATTGTATACAGTCACACTCTGCGTGCATAATTACCCACAATTATGAACAACACCAGAAGTTAGATTTTGCAGTTCTTTGGGCAGAACTCCTACTTGCTCTTAAATACTGCCTGCGCAGGCAGCTGAGGTAATAAATGGCAAGCAGTAAGAAAGACTCTCCCAAATAGGAGGTTTTGGTACAGCAAATAGCACAGGTAAGCTTGCCACTTTGGGATACTAAGGAGGACTCTCTGAGCCTGAGCCTTGCACTTACCCCCTTTGTGATAAGAGATGTCAGACATGCATATGTTTAATGAAAATATCGCCAAGCAAATAAGTTTCTAATTCAAAACATCGCAAAAAAAAAGTATTGAAAAATATTTCACAGGTAATTTTACAGATAAAGAAAGGAGAGGTTTTTAATGCCAAATTTGTAATGGCAGAATGTTGATTGGCTTATCATTTCTGCTTGCTCTGTCATTGACAGATTCTGTAGCTTTCAAAATATGCCCTCCTGTGCGCTTAATGGAGGAAAACAATCACGTGGATTTTGTAAATACTTGCATGAGAATCACTAAAGGCCCCACAAAACTTTCGCGCTATCATGACCCCGAGGGCACTAACAAGCCTCGATGGCCTTGACAAGCGCCTGCTGCAGCCTCCACCCACAGCCCCGCCCAGGGCAGGAGCCCACTTAAGCCCAAGCCAGGGCCCCTAAGACCTGCTGTTAGGGCACTTGTCCTCAGGTTTGTCTTTGTCCCTGTCTCCAGGAAGGCCTTTGGACCCGTGTTGTTGCTTGTCTTTGGCCCTGTCTCCTTTTGCTCCTGTCTGGGCTCTCTGGTTGAACCTTGGACCTGGTTTGTCACTCGCAGCGTTTGGGGCTGTTGGCAGCCCCTTTACCAGCGGCCAGCTCTGCCCGCTGTGCTCAGCCTCTGCAGGGCAGCACCTCGCTGGGGAGGGCGCTGCCCCTGCGGGGTCACCCCTGGCTCCCCTGACCTCGAGAGTAGCTGGCGCTTGCTGCTTCCTGGCATGCCACGCACCCTCTCCTAATAGCTCTCCGTTCCCATTCAGCCTGTTACAATCTATAACATCTCGAGAAGTCTTTAGGGAATGAACTGCTTGCCTGTGTTTCTGTGCTTGGTCTGAGAAACTACAGCTTTAATTCTGAAGCTACCTGTGTTTGTGCCATTTATGTGGACTGCAGCTATGGGAGGAAGAGCAAACATCCCAAAGAAAATGAAAGGATGGGCTTTTCTATACAGACCTTTCACATATGATAACAAAGTTAAGGTAATAGCTCATGGAAATACTGAGAGTAACAGCCCTCATGCTTTCATCCCTGAGAAACAGAGGTCAGGAAAACATCTCAATCTGTTCTCCCCACTGGAGGGGAAAAAATAAACCCAACCCACTTCAGCTGGGTCAAAGCAGTGTGTGAGTGGGAGTAATGATGGTTCCTTATGTCTGTTTCTATTTCTAGTCTATACAAAATTATCCCTTTTATGGGGTATCTGATAGCTCAGAAGAAAAAATTCCTTACCTTGAGGCTGCAGTGGTACTGTATGACATGCTAAGAGCTAAAATACTCTTCTGCAGGAGGATATTTCCCTTCCTGTTCTCCCGGCAAGCCTTGCATATCTACTAGATTTCTGTGAATTCCTTGATCTGAGCAGTCACCAGTTCTCAGAATTGCAGCTGTTAATGACAGAAATTCTTAGCTATCAGTATTCAAATATACAGCTATTCAAATTCAAAGAACGTATGAAGAAATGATAAGAAATCTCTCCTTGCATACAAAAGAGTGGTTTCTGTAAGCCTTTGGTGTTCCTGGGGCCCGATGAGAAAGAACCTGGAAAGCACATGTAGAATAATCATCAACTAGCCGGCCCTCCAACAAAATGTGGAGCCACTGAAGAAGCCAGTCCAGGGACAAGTTGAAAATTAACTACTTGGTTAGCTCCACCTCTCCAACCAGGAAAGGGTGTCTCAAAATTTTTTATAAATAGGTCTGGAGACCCCTCAGTTATCTCGAAGCCGTATATCCACAGGATCTTTTTTCCTCTACTTCATGTTGATAGCTTGCTAGACTCTGGAGAGCTCCTCTGGCTGTGTGACAGACTGAAGATTTCAAGCGCCAAGGTGATAGCAATGAATAGTGTGAAGGCAAATACCCTGGCGCATTTGTACAAGCAGCTGAAAACTATCTGGAGCCCCCCAACAGTGCCAGCACGGCTCTGCAGTCTGGCCGCCTGCACTCATAAAAACAGGAACGATGCACGTAAGTGTATTTCATTTTATCAAAATAGTACTGGATGCCTGCGTGGGAGAGATGCAGAGGCACAAAGACAACAAAAGTAGTTAAGTGTTGCTCTGCTTTCTTATTTGTCAGCTAATCGAAAAGGGAAATTTGAGACTGACTGGAAGATTAAAAAAGAAAGAGTGAATACACTTAGATTACAGATAGAAATACCTCACTGCATTGCATGATTTATCTCCGTGTGCAGGATTAAAACATTGTTATTTCTGCTGCGTCAGTGTTATTGGGTTGCATGTGATTGTCACTTGTAACTACAATTAAGAAACATACTAAACAACAATTAATTTTTAAGTTTGTCCTGCAAGGTTTTGACTGGTTTCAATGAAAACGGTATTTGTAAGTGTAATTCAAAGCACATGTAGTGCAAATTGATTTTGAGTGACTTTGAATTTAACAGACACTACAATGTTTGATTTTGAAAGTGAGGCCCAATAGAAGTACAAACCCCAAAACCCTCCAGATGTGGTGTAGAGGAGAACTACAGTGAATCGCTTCCTGAGATGCAGGACACTACTGGAAGATGTCAAAGATGTAGTTATTTAAAATACTGATTAACTTCTCTACAAATAAGATGAGGCCAGCCAGAGACTGTGTGCCTACTCGCTTGTGCGTAGATAATGCCCGCTGGAGCAATAATAAAGAGTAGTTTTTTACATCTGGGAAATCCTCTTGGTTCCTATTTTTTTTTCCGCTGTAAATGTATTCAGCCTGCTAACTTTTCCCAAAGAACAATGAGATCCCTCCTTGAATACCGAGATGTGATTCCCTTCTATTTAAATTATCAAGTGACAAATTTTGTATTTACTTAGCTGATGAGAAAACAGCTGATTTTCTGACAGATATAAAGCAAAGCAGAATGGAGACAAGCACAAGGCGCTGTTTATATTGAAAGGTAGAAGAAATATCCGGCAACTTTCAGTGTTTAATAGCTCTACCCTTGTAAATGCATTTTTGAAGATGACGCCAAAACGCCCTGTGCCACTGAATGACTGGCATTTCAAACCCCTGGCAGATCAGCTGCCAAGTGCCATGTGCGCTGTATGGTATATATTTCTAGACACGGAAGCTGTATGTAATATATAGCACACAAGCTTTCCTGTCCCTCAGCACACCAGAAATAATTCAGAGCAGTTCTTATATAGTGTTTGCAATGTTTTTGAGTCCTCAATCCAAATTTTCTCTCTTTTTTTTCCTGCTACTCGTTCAGTAGCTGAAATAAGTGAAAAACTCACTATTTCAGAAGAGAAAATGTGAGTTATCTTCTGAAAGCTTAAAAGGGGTCCTTCAATCTAGTAGCATAATTTGTTAATCCAGCACTTCACCTTCATTTTAAAATGGTGCCTTTTAATTCTATAGATTTCTAATTCTAGAGGCAAGATTAGCATTGAATTGTTTTACTAGTGAAAAAAACACAAGAAAGAGCCTAATTCCTAATGCAAAATTCAAACAAGTTACACATGCATCCATGACAGTATTTTTCCCTTTTCTGACCTGTGTAGAGTTTTCTTAGTACAGCTCAAAAACCTCTTAAACTTTTACTTCCTTCCCTACCATTTTTTTCTTTACGCTCTCAGAAACTTCATTTTTCCCAATTAAAATAAAGGGAGGAAAAACCCATTGTTTATCTAGTCAAAGAAAAGTACTACAGTAATGTTTATAAAAACAATGATTCAGCCTTATAAAATGGCAGCTTTTCTAACATTCATATTGGTTTGGCATACTAATGAGGTGCCAATGCATTCGTATTAATTAGGTTTGTTAATTAGTCTGCACAACTGTACGTACGTACACTCCACACAAGGATGTGTGCATAGGAGAGAACATATTCTAACAGTCACAAGCAACGTCTGCATCACTTCTTTATCTACAGTTTATCAGCAAACTTCTTCAGTGTTGGAGGTTCAACAGCTAAAACCACAACCTGTGCCAGGAAGAGTAATGCCTGGGCTCATATAGTGCTGCTCGTCACGTGCAGGGATACGAATTACTGCTTCAGAGGGGAAATCCAGGCAAGCCACTGTAACTGTGGTTAAAAAGCTCTGCCATTATCCTGTATCTTTATTCTTTTTTTAATAATTTATTCATTATTTTTATATTTGATGACATAAACTAAGATTCCAAGTGGATATCCACTGTGAGTCCAATGACCTCCGATTTCAGAAGCCCCTGAGACACAATATAGATCAACAGCCTACACTAAAAAAGTAATGGAACCCATGAATCGGCAGCACAGAATCCCTCTACACAGTTCCTAATTCTTCTGCTTGTTCAGTGTTAATACACCACAAAACTTTGTGGCCTATAGAATTAAAAACTTTGGGAATGGGACATATTAAAATTAAGCGTTACGTCTCTATTTCATCAATGAAAGTATTACTCTAGGAAAATTATTTGAAATTGTCCAGTGGAGTTAAGGTTACCCCTGGTCCATCAGTTCCCAGTGAGGGGCTAAAGGATGCCATATTTTTGCTGCGGACACTCATCCATGGGAAACCGTACTGAGAAACCGAAGCTCGCTTCATGGTAACAAACATTCCCAGAAGAGATCATCCAAGGCTGTTCCATCGTAAGACCAGTGCTGATTAAATTAACTACAATTGCTACCTAACTCCTTTTACTCACATTCCTCTTCCCAATTTAAGGCAGATGCTATTTATTACTTAAATCTTTCTCTACTCCATGACATTCATGCAGGAAATGCCAAAACAAACTGATTCAGGAAAACACTATCTTTGGAATGGCTGGGTTTGGCTGCCAGCAAATAGACGCTAGCTCTGAAGAAGCCAGCCTGTGGGTCCCCCCGTCGGGTGGCTAGACCCTGCGCACAGCGTGCGTTCAAAGCAGAAAGCACATTCGATTAAATTCCGCTGTTCACAGCTGACAGTACAAACAGCCCTTTCAGGGAGAAAACTTGTTCAAAGAAAGGGTAAAATCAGACTATTGAGCTCTTAGGTAATGTAAAGTTCACCATGTTCCCGAAGTTCATCTCTTACCATTCTCCCCTTGCCCTTCCCACACGCAGAAGTAGTCTCACCGAGCTTGCTGGTCGTGCTTTCACATGGCGGTTAACTCAGACATTTGCTGTGAGGACACAGGTTAAACAATTCAAAGGCCTTTTCTGACTCCCCTTGTGCCCCCACAAGGACGAAAGTATTTTTCTGCAATTCACTGGGGAAGAACTGTAGAAACATTGCTGAGAATCATGGCATATATGTAAAAAATTTCTAGTCAGTGAAGAAAATTAACTCTATCCCAGCCAAAACCAGCACACCAACCGCAGTGCGTGTCTGTACTAAGCTCTGTGGTATCTTGTAACAATGTGTGGAGGCCCTGGTTTCAGACACCTTTAAATACACTAAAGAGGGAGTTGCTGGAAATGCTCTTCATAGGGATTTTAAGCCTATGGAGTATGCCCACACCCTAGTAGTTATTGCCAGAGCAGGCTTGAAGGGCATTTTTCTTCCTTATCCTTTTAGATGAAGCTACAAGAAAAGCAGACTCCTTCAAGTTTATTTAAAGAATTGTGTAACTACAGCAATGACACACAAACCAGGTGTGCCATCTCCAGGACTGCACCCACAACTGCAGTAACTACACAAATTGCCCACCAGATAGCTTCTAAGCCCTTTTCTTGCTGAGTTACTAAGCCTGCATGCATAATTCTAGCAAATGTTTTTATATAGAAAAGATAAAGCCTCTTTTTGCTTTACCTTGCCAACTGGAATTACCTCCTCCTTATCTGGACTTAGCCTCAGCCACTGCCTTCTCATCCAGGCTCCTATCTCAGCCAAACATTCTGGAAGCAGAGAAAAGCTCAGCATTTCACAATCTGCTGCTGCCTTCCTGTTGAGCTTAGAGTACCCTCAGTTACATCCATTTGATAAAAAGCACTGGACTGTTTATCAATAAACTGGCCTGCATCGCAGTGCAAATCTGACATCAGCTCAGCAGAACTTTCAACACCTTGCCACGACGGACCTCAGCCAACCATCACTGATATCCTCCAAGATCTTGATTCATGCTAAAAAGTTTCAAAGAAATCAACCTATCTTGGATTTCCTCTGTAATATTTAATCCAAGTGGCTGAAGCAGAGCCATGGTCCTTCAAAGTTTAAAACGGCTCTTTATTGAGTTTCAGTCATCTGTTTGGTTTTATTTTTCAAATCCAGAACGTGTTGCTATGGAAAGCAACCCTGCTCAGCTTAGGACAAAAACATATTTCCTTCAAGTGGGTGAGGTTTCTCAACTGTTCCCACTGTGCTGTCCTCCCTGTTTTATTTCAGAGCTGGGTGAAGCTTGTTTGAAACTCCCTGTGTAAACAAATCAAAGTGCTTTATTCAAATGTCTTTTTTTTTTCTTTTTAAAGATTAAAACCATAAAGACTGAAATCCACTGAAGCTCAGTCATTTTACCCCTCATTCTTACTTGACAACCCCTTGAATTAATTTTCACACTCTTATAATTTTGTAACCCGTATGTGAGAACTCTCTCCTCCCCAGGATACTTCAGGGGAATTCAAAAACGAAACACTGGAAAATGTTTTGTCTCTTTAAATCAAGTTTACAACAGTGTAAATTGGCAGTAAATCCTTTCACTTAACTGAATTTATTTTGGATTTTTACCATAGAACTGTGGCCTTCAAAATATTTTATTGGAAATTGTGTTATAAATTATGATAATTCTGTAATAGACACAACCCGTATTTTCATCTGGATCTTGACTCCCACCCCAAAGCTTTTGATACTTGTTTCAATGCTAAATGAACTTTCTAACAATTATTCCAAACAATTTTAACTATTACTCCAAACAGACCCGTTAAAGCATTCACAGCTGCAGTTAATTATAGAAAATAATCGAAAAGATTGGGACTATTTGTATGGCATCTATTTCAGCTGGGAAAGGTAGGAAAAAGCCACAGTGCAAATGTAAGAAGCCTCCAAATACTATAAAATTAAATGGAGTATCACTGTGTCTGTCTGGAAGGTTTTTAAAAAAATAAAATAAATCAAGCACAGATTAGGTCTGTTTGTGGCAGCTCTCTCCTCACTGGTGACTCACACCTTGGTCACGCTTCTTTCATTACACTAGTTAGTATAACTACTCTGACAAGAGCATAGATATTCATGGAACAAAGAAACAATAGACTAGACCCTTCCTCACTTCCTCAGCGAGCTGATCGTAAATGAGGGATGCATAAAGCAAAGTGTGCAAACTGCATTTTACCTTAATTCTCAATATTTTTTCCTCCATTTTTTTTGCTTTGCATGTTTGAAAACAGATCTAGTAGATGAGGTTTCAATTTCTCTTTCCACACAGCTTCTGTATCACTTTAACTCACCCAGTAGGCCAACTGCCAGCTTTCTGGTTGTGGTGCTCTCTACACACAGAAACCACTCTCAGTTCAGGAACAAGAGAGAGCGCAGCTGAAACCTCCCAGATGGTCCAGAAATGTAAGATACAGTAATTCTGGCTGCTGTTCTCTCCAGCTTGCCAGGTGAGAGCCATGCCTCTCTTGCAAAAACCACCCTCTCTGGCTGTGACATAGCCAAGGAGAAACTTTGCTTCTGGAATGGTCCAGAAAAGGAGATTTTGGCCACCCTGGCTAAGTGCTGGGGACAAGGTTTAGGGCTTATGTTTCCTTCTGTACAGGCAGGTTTTGCCTTTCTGTCTACAGTTTCTGAAACAAACCATCCCACTGCCACTGAGCTCATATTTTGAAGGGTTTTCTTTAATCCCCTAGAGAAGAAAAGTTTTTTTGAATTAAATGCTCAGTAAGAAATAGCACGGCATGTAAAACTGCATGCAGATTCTGTCAATGATTCAGAAGAGACACAAAAGTGTGGCAGGTCAAAGTTCTTTCTCTTTAGTTTTGCCCCTGAACAGCCCATCGTTTCCAAAAGCCTACACCATAAGAACTTCCCTTTGGTCATGATGTTCATCCCACAAGAAATTACTCATTCTGTTCAGCTTAGTAGCTCCATATTAAACTTTACATTTCAAAACCTTGCAGGATCAAATCCCTAAAAAGCTTCATAGAGTTCAGTCATCTTAATGCCACAGTGTAAAGCAGTGGGGTTTGAGGCTTTTTTAAAAACTGCTTTTAACATACAGAAAAGCAATAGTTGTACCAAAACCAGGTTATGCCCTCTGCAACAGTAAGCATCTCAACTATGACATAGGACTTACATACATTAGTTAATTTGGTAGATATGACTTCTAAGCTGCCCAGGGTTATCAGCTGTATTCAGAGGACACATCACCGAAGAATGGAATGTGAAGGAATGACAATCTTGTTCTGTTAGTAGATGAGATTAAAACCCAGTGTCTCTTGTTTAGGCTCAGTATTAAAATATCTGAAGCTACATCTGGGCTCCCAGCTGTAATAAAGGATGCAGCTCATACAGGCTTGCTTACAAGTAGCTTCAGCAACAGATATCTGACCTGTGTTAAATACAGTTGCTTATCTATGATCAGCGGGCTATTAAACGGTGATTAAGCCTGAATGAATAATGATGTTTATGGGCAGCAACTGTTTTCAATTTCATCAAGTACCTATCTCTTCTTTTTAAGTTACAGGAAGCTGAATGTTGAGGGTAGTAAATTAGCCATCCTGAAAAAACATTGAGAGTCAAACCAAGAATGCATTATGTTTGCAATTGAATCCTACTATACAAAAAAAGACTGTGCTTTAAAGAAAGTACATTTTGGCAGAGAGGAAGTAAAATGAAATTTAAACCCAGTTTAAGATACTAGGATGACAGGCTGTTTTGTCTTCGTACCTCTCCGACGACCTGTTTTCTGATCATGTAGCCACTCAAAGCAAATCACTTGCCAGATTTCAACCTCCTCTTATCCAACTCAGGAGTACTTTAAATATGTTATACTGCGAATGCAATGGAAACTTATTACACACTGTTGTAAACTAGAGCAAACACTTTTTGGTTGACTCTAGTTGAATATCTAGTCTTATTTTCATTTCAGTAAAACATTCTTAATGCTATGTCAGGATCTCATGAAAATTCAAAAGTACCCACCCTCACAAGATTAAAAATCCCCAAAAGCTAAATGCAGATTTGCACAATGACTTTAAAAGAGTAACCACAAAATATGATTCAAAGCAGGTGGCAAGATGGAGGCCAGATGCTGAGGTGTGGTGTTCTGCTCCAGCTGCCCAACAGGCCCAGCAGAAATGAGGGCATTTACTTAATCTCTGTGCTTTCACCGACACTATCAGCTTTCTACAGACTCTCCTTTTTTGCTTTGTGTTCCTCACTGGCAGCTGTAACGCTGCAGAAAGGTGCACGGAGTAACCGAGGTTTTAACCAGAGTTTCATCAAGGCCTCAAGTGGTGTCAGACGAATGTTAGTTGAATTGGCTCCTTTTACCATCCCAGGGTGGGCCTATTTTGGCCTTCAGCCTTTGGGTCAGACACAGTTGGGCAAAGCAACCGTAATGTTAACGTTTCCTAATGTTTCTGTGTGGGGTTTGGGCCAGGGACCCTGCTGTGCCAGGGCCACCCATGTCTCTGCGGGAGAAGGATCATGCTCCAGCCCACCTCCAGCTGGGAGAGACCGAAACCTCCTACTTGAGCAAAACTAACGAGACAAGAACAAATGCTAACCTGCTAGAATGCGTAAGCAAGCCCTGATGCTACCGCCCTGAAAGGAAATGCATTTTTTTGGTGTGGGTCAGGCAGAGGGATTAGCCTGACTATGTGAAATGGTGAACGCACACCCGTAAGGAACCGTGGTCTTTTGTATAACGTTGTCACAGGATAAAATGCCGGTAAAACCCAGTCTCGGCTCGCCCCTGAGGGAAAAGTCGGCGACCCGGCAGAGCCTGCCCTCACCGCCTCGCCTCTGGCAGAGGAACCGCCCGCTCCCCGGAGGGGGCCATGGCGGCGGGGGCCGTGCCGGAAGGGGCCGTGCCGGGCTGGGCTGGGCGGTGGCGCCCGGCGGCTCCGCGGACTCCAGGGCGATGCTGCCACTGCTCCGTCGGGCTTGGGTGGCCGCTGCCTTACGGCGGGGGACACGACGGTGCAGCCTGGGCGCCTGCTGCTCCTACCGCCTGCGAAACGCCCGTGAGTGCTGCCGCCCTGCCGCGCCGCATCCCCCGGGGCGGGGAGCCGCTTCCCTCAGCGGGGCCGCCGGGGGACGGGCTCCCTCAGGCCGGGGCCGCCCTCGCCCCCGGACCCGAGCAGCTCCCGCCGCCTGAGGAGAGCTCGCTGCCCCGAACCCCCCTCACCCTCCCTGCCCGGCCAGCGCCCACCTCCCGCCCTCGGGCTGAGGGGGCTGCCGGTGCCTCCGAAGTTTGTGTAGAAAGGCGAGAACGCCAAGTTCAGCGTATTTTTACTGTGAGAGTTCTTCCGCTGAAACGTCAGGGAATGGCACTGACGAGAACAGAGGGCTGTGGGATTTGGGAGAATATTCTCCTCACCCGCTTCTGTGTGCCCTGCGTGCGGTGACCTTGCGCAGGCCGATAAAGTTAGCCCCTGGCTGGTGAAGCCGAGGAGAAGGTTGTTTAGCCACCCCTCGTGTGTTAAAAGATTTAATTTTCTTTTTTCCCCCTTGTGCAAGACCCCGAGCAGTTGTATCTAATGAAATAAGCAGTAATGCAGCGCTTCAGAGCCTTCCTGTTTTGGGTTTGGTGCGTGGGCAAGGCACAAAACCCCTTTGTCTGTGGGTTGTTGATGTTGGGGGACAGCAGGCGAACAAGTGCTCCCCAAGTCCGTGCAGGTTTCGGAATAAAATCCCGTGGAAACTGTGTGCGCCTGCCCTGCTCATGCCAGTTTGAGGTCCCCAAGCTGCCCCAAAATTGGTAGTTTAGGATTTTACAGGTGTGTGGATCAGCTTTAGGTCCTGACTGTGTGAAGTAGTCTTGGTCAATACTGGTGTGGGTGGCTTCAGGAGCACTACACGGGTAGTGGTGGTGTAAGCCCTGCGCACACGTAGGCGAAAGATTGGCACCTTCAGGAGAATATTTTTGCTTTTGTGGTGGGAGTTATCCGGTGTCTGGTGCAATCTGATGTCAGCTGACGGTACTGGTGTGTAAGGAAAGCTGAAGTGGTGTGCTGAGACTCCGGCAAACCTGTAAAACAGAAGGCACCTTAAAATCAATTGGCAATAAAAGGAAAACAATTTTCTCGCAAATAAAGGGACAGTTTCCTTGAATAGCATTTTGCAAATGCAGAAAGGTATCAACACAGTTATAAGGCACATTACTACCCTGTGTGGCTTTGAGTCATGCAGCTGGAATGTTTTGGTTTTTTTTTTCAACTTTCCTGTGCATCAGCTGACTTGAATTAGCCTTTGGAGACAATATGCCAAAGCACCACCTCCTCTTGCCAAAAAGTTCTGAAGTATTTAGTTGGAGGTTCTGTATCATGCATTAGACCCTAACTCTCTTCGTCACCTTCCAGTGCACCCACTTTGGCAGAGTCCGCTTACAATTCCTGGAGGCACCCGACAGTCACCTATCAATATCCAGTGGAGAGACAGCGTTTATGACCCCTTTCTGAAGCCTCTGAAAATCAGCTACGACCCGACAACATGTCTTCACATCTGGAACAACGGATATTCATTCCTGGTTGAGTTTGATGATTCTACTGATAGATCGAGTAAGTGAAACTCAAAAATCTATTTAATGTCTTATTAACGCTTGTAGAGGAGAAATATTTGCATGTTGTAAAACCTCAGGGCAAATGTTGAAACTTAATATACAGTAAAAGAACGCTTTAGCTGAACGTGGATTTACAGTGATGGGAATTGTAATGCAGAAGTTCATTGCAGGTTACACTTTGACTAGGTATTTATTACCACGGACATTGTGCACAAAACCTCTGTTGTAGGTTGAAACTTATCCTTATTACACAAGCCTTAATGCCCTGCCTTTTGATTAGGTCTCGTAATATCATGGCTTTGTCTACATGACTCAACCTTCAGTCATATATATATATGTATCTACTTAGTTTTAAATGAGATTCCATTATTACACTTCAATAAAGTAATCTGCCACTTATCTCTTTTGTGGTGTTAACAGATATATTTAATGCATTTGAAATAATCGGCAGCAAAATGACTTTCAGTTGGAAAGCATACATATTTATCTCAATAAGCTTTGGGAGGATTAAATAACACTGAGCTGCTACCCCAGGGGGCAGGTGCGTGTGTCCCTGTTGGTTCAGTATAAGCAGGAGTCCATGCATGAGAAATCAAATGATGCATTCCAGCAATTTAATGTGAATAAGCACTCTGACCTGAGCAACTAAATCTTTTTAAAATGCTCAATAGAGTCAAGTGACTTAAAATCAAGCTATTGCTACCAAATTACAGATTTTCTGTCTGTTGTTCCTTTTAAAAGTTGACTTTACCAAAGGGTATTGCTGGTATGTATAAAGAAAACATTTTGTAAAGGTGGGTGAACTGGTAGCAGTTGGTCAGGGATATTGTGAAGTACATGATTCATGTTGATTACTCAGCTTGTCCTGGAGGAAGAATTTAGGGACCCCAGGCAAGCTTGAACCCGTTTGATTGGAGTCATTTGTGTTTAAGGGGACTGTTTACCATGCGAGGATGGTAGAACTTTGTAAGGGATTTAGTAATGCCCCTGGGAAGGAAGCTTTCAGCATGCTAATAAGAAAATGCTTTGTCTCCACGACACCGGTATTTTTGATTGATGTTTGGAAGGAGGCTGATAAAACAATGCAGCAAAAATGGTAGCAGTGGAATGCATGGGGCTTTCAGGGGCTTGTGTGATGTTTGGAGGGTTTTTTGGTTTTATTGTTTATAGCTGTTCACCAGAATATTAGTTTCCAGCCAGGGCATGTTCTTGCCCTTGTTCATTTGAGTGCTTCGGTATGTAATGAAGAAACCAAGTAGTGCCCCTCTGTTTTCACAGTACAAACTGCTGTTGCGTTAGTGAGGCGTGGTTAAACAAGGGGCTAAGATGGAGACATCATTTGTTAGCTCATCGATGATTTTAACTTACTAACTTTAGATTGGTTTTGCTTTTAATTTAAGTCTTTCACTTTATACAGCCATACGCTGCTATCTGTTGAGGATGGGTTCCTGAAAAGCATCATGGTTTGCAGTTTGATGGATAACAAAGTCTTTTTTTATGCAAGAATTGATGTAGTGGAGCGGAACTGCCTGGAAGAGGTTAAGAAGTATGTAAAATTTAAATACCCAGGGACCGTTTCTGTGACGTAGAGGCAAGCACGGAATCCGCAGGGGTGTCAGTCAGAGGGGTGCTGGCCTTTCAGAGGCTGGCTGTTCAGAGCGTGTCACAGCTCTGAAGGGTCTTACCCGCTTCACCTCTGAGACTGAACGCTTGAGGTGACTTTCCAAGCGTGAGTATTCTTGCTGCCTCTTTCTGCATGGCTGCCTTTTCATCATCATCACCTTCCTCAAACGAATTAAAGTCAATGAATGGCTAGTGGAGGACGGCATTAAACGATCAGTGACAGGACTCCAAAATGACAGGGTAACAACAGATCATGGGATGTTGCTGTATAAATGGCCAGGTTTTCAAGTGCCTGCCTCTCTCCTCTGCCTTTCTCTCTTTACTGTTGCTATTTCTGATTTTTCTCTCTGCCAGCCTCTGTCTAACAATAATCGAAATCCAGAGAAGCTGCTTATGAACAAAACACACACAAAAAAGCAACAAAATTGAAACAGAAGATGAAAAAGACAAAGCGAAATGTGCATCCAGGATAGACAAAAATGCCCAACTCCTGAGACGAGGCAAAACAAGACTTGGGCAAAAGATGAAGGTAGTGCTGCCATGGGGTGTTTGCTTATGAGCAGAGCAGGAGGACGAAGAAGAAAGAGGGTGTGGGGAAGGTATGTCCAGAATGTGGTCCTGTCTGTGTGCATGGATGCCATCTGCTGCAGGAAACGAGACTGAAACAGAACTAGGGCTACGATACCGAGCTGATGTGATTCTTTCCTCTGGTGGTTGTTAGTTCCTTTAAATGTCTGTTTTGTTTTGAAATTATCAAGGCTGGTGAATTGGGAGGAAGTGAAATGGGAAAAATGCTTGTAATGGGACTGTAAGTTCCTATTTGTTTCCCGTCACTTTCTAGTGTCTGCTATGGGACCCTGACTTTCTACATATGTGTGCCTGTGCCTAGCTTTACTTGTGAGGTAAACATTCATGTGACTGTGGTTATTAACATGAATGTAGTCACTTGTGGGTTTGCATCATCGCATCATCAGGAGTGGATAGTGTTAGAGCGCAGAAACATTAATTCTGAAAGACCTGGCAGTGTGGGCCATATCTTCATCCCGTCTCTGAAAGTTACTTTTCTCAGTCATGATTATTTTAGTGATGGTCAATATTGCATTCATGCGAAGAGCTCAGTAGCAGTGGATGAAATCAATTAAATGTCAATTTGCATAGCTTGTTTTAGCTTACTGTTACCATGAGCAGGCCTATCTAGTTAGAATTTCAAAACTGCTGGCTGGCTTTCAGGGGAAAAAAAAAGACAAGAAAAGCTCTTAATGCCTTTCATTATTTTCTCGTTAGCATTGAAGTGATTAACTTCTTTTCAAAAGTAGTGTTGGAATTATGGACTTTATACAGTGGTCTGCTGTCAAAGCTAACCATGACGTACAGTGAAGTAAAAATCAGCAAATGGGTCTCTACAGCTACGTATTTGTTGTTAGCCCTTTGGAAGTAATTCTGGTCTCTCATACCAGATGTTGTGATGTAATAACTAACGAGAAGGCTTTGCAGGATGTTCCTGGTTCAATTAGGAGGAAAGGAGTAAAACCCAACCGTACGCAGGAAACCAGACATCGACTTTTTCATTTGTGTATTCACAAAATTATAAGAGACCTTCTGAAAATTACCTTTGCTCATGGCTAAAAAGTGTATTAAAACTTCCAGAAACTCAGAATTGTGCCCACAGGCAGACTGTAATTTCAGATGCTTTGTGGAGTGTAGCTTGAGCAGTTTACAAAAGGCACAGTGGTAGCATATTTCTGGCTGTGCAGGAAATCTCTTAATATTGGTTATGCAGTCTGAAAGCTGCATTGAAGCAGAGTAGTATGCGTGGCTTTTTGTAACTTGGGAAAAAAGCAGAATTGAACATTTGACACAATGTACTGTGTTTTTTCTCTGGAAAAATTGGGTTTTTGAAGTCTTGTATTGTCCTGGGAAAAGTAAATATTTTTCATAAATATTGAGGCTTCGCTGGGGTGTCATTTAATAGATGTATTCATTGCTTTGTCACCATATGTGTTTCTTCTGGTAAAGCAGTTCTCATACACCTGCTCAAAGAGAAGAGCATAGAACGTAACATGTAATTACTATGACTCTACCAAACTTGACGCGGATTGGAAAATAACAATAATTCCCTTGAGGGGAGGTGGATGAGGAGACTGTTTAGCTTATTATCTTCAATTTGCTATAGTTGATTCAGACTGCAGGGAAAAACAGTGATGCATTTGCTTGAATAGTTTTGCCGTAGCAAAGTAAATTGTAAAAGCAGCCAAGCGACAGGGGACTGTTTCGGTAAGATAGTTGCTCCACCTGATTTCTTCCCTGAGCAAACTTATTTCAAGCAGGATCTTGCTGCGTTACTTGTCTGGACAATTCTAAATCATGTTTATTAATACATGTGTATTGGTTTGTCTTTTAGTAATCGTTGGAGGTCCCTTGGAAAACCAGTACAGGCTGAAGCAGTTCCACTTCCACTGGGGAGCCATAAATGAGTGGGGTTCAGAGCACACCGTTGACAGTAAATTTTACCCGGCAGAGGTAGGAGATAAAACACTGAACAGTGCAAATACCTATGGGGGATTGGAGGCTCTGTGACTGTACTGTACTGCATGCTAGAAAACTCCCTGCGTGAAAAATCGCAGCTTACTGCTAAGGGTCAGACCTGGTAGGTGCCACAGCTCATCTGCTGTCTTATTAGGAAGTTGATATTAACTGTGTTTTCTGGAGAACACAGTCTTAATATTAACCATTGGCCCCGGTACTGAAGGTTCCAGTTACGTTTGCTTCTCCCTGAATGCCCACAGGGGTAGCTGCCGGACAAGCCAGTGGCAGGGAGTGAAGTATCACTGCTGTTCCAGCTCATGCTGGGTGGAGGGGCACAGCTCTGCTAGTCCTTCCTCCCTTTGAAGTGGAACAGGATGAAATGGAAAGCAGGCTGAGGGCACATCAGGTCTTCATGAACTCCCAGGTCCCAGCTAACGTTGTGCAGATGAGGTGGGCAGCAGATATTGAGGTAGATGGGCAAGCTCAGATCTCAGTTAAAAAAAAAAAAAGTGCTTTACCTCTGAGCTGCAGTAAGCTAAGAGTTCATGTGAGGTGTAGGATCTGTTTATGGGAGCACAATGAATGCATTGTGCCTCAGCTGCTGTCTCTAGTGGACCTCCAAATCTCCCAAACCTTACTGCTTTAAAATAAATTTTTATTTATTGTGTATCTAGTTATTTAATAATAAACATTATTACTAAACCCTTGCAGAGGAACAAAGTACATACTAAATACTCTTAAAAAATATTTAAAGAGAAAATGGAAGATTATTTAATTCTCACACCCATACCTGTAACTCAAGAAGCCTGGTCCTGTGTCCTTTGTATACAAAACAACCGCCGTGTGTATGAGACCCCAATGTTTTGGCTAACGTTAGAAAGTTTATTCCAGTTATCGACAATTTTTTGTTTGTTTCTTAAAGTTGTTAGAATAATGTAGAGCAGAGTTCTGTGGTAATGTAGTGGTTATCATGGTCAATTCATTTTCTGTTTTCAACTATTAAGCAATTATTAAATTAGCAAAACATTTCACAGAATCACAGAGTGGTGAGGGTTGGAAGGGGCCTCTGGAGACCACCCCATCCCACCCCTGCTGGAGCAGGCACACCCAGAGCAGGGGCACAGGGCCGCGTCCAGGCGGGGGGTGAATGTCTCCAGGGAAGGGACCCCACAGCCTCTCTGGGCAGCCTGTGCCCCTGCTCTGGCACCCGCACAGGGAAGGGGTTTGTCCTCATGTTCAGGTGGAACTTCCCGTGTTCCAGCTTGTGCCCGGTGCCCCTTGGCCTGGCGTTGGACACTGTTGAAAAGAGTCCAGTCCCATCCTCCTGACACCCGCCCTTCAGGTATTTATAGGTATTTATGAAATCCCCCCTCAGCCTTCTCTTCTCCAGGCTGAACAAGCCCAGGTGTCTCAGCCTTTCCTCCCAAGGGAGATGCTCCAGCCCCCTGAGCATCTTCGTAGCTCTCTGCTGGACTTGCTTGGTTAATTAACTACTAAGGCAGTACTACTAAGTAATTAACTACTACGGCAGGAGAGTCACTAAAAAGGATGGAGCCAATGGAGAGCAATACAGATGAAGTTGCTCAGAGAGGAAAGTATGACAGGTATGAACACAGTTGTATGCCAAAGATGGAGAATTTGAAAACTCAAAAATAAGCAATAATCAGAAGATGTTTATCTCCTGTAAATGCGTTTGTAATGATGCCTGTCAGGTCGGCAAGATATTTATTAACAGCAGGACAGTGTGACTAAGTTTTGGGACTGGTGCTGGCTGTCTATTTGATACACAGAATGCCTGAAAGGCATGCTTGCGTTGGACTGTAAGCAATGCAGAGGAAGCTCATGTTATGTGCAGAATATTCCTTAGCAGAACAGCATGCTCTGCTCTTCTTGTTAAGAGCTGGAAGAGTCCTTCAGTTCCAGGTGTACTAGAACCCTTTTTGTGCCTTTAACTAGCATTTCTGTAATCAGTCTCCCACAGGCAAAATCCCTTTCATATGTGTGAAAAGTAGTTTATGGGTCTTTGGCTGTTGTTTAAAGATGATCTCCAGAGGTCCCTTCCAACCCCTGCCATTCTGTGCTTCTGGGAAGTACCATTATTTCCCAGTAACATTTCGGTCCCCATTTTTTGCAGCGTGACTTCTGAGGTAGCTCACTGTAGTGTCTCAAATTGCACGACGAAAAAGGACGAAACGTAGCAAAGATCAAAAGTCAAGTGTCTGGATATCATTGCTGTGCTCTGTGTGTGTGTTGATTCCTCATTCATTTGTATTTCAGTTGCATTTAGTACACTGGAATGCTGTTGTGTACCCGACTTTTGAAGAAGCTGTAATGGAAGGTAACGGCTTGGCTGTTATTGGAGTGTTTCTAAAGGTAATTGCACTTTGTGCAATAAGCTGTAATGATGCCTTTTTATTTGCATTTTGTTAAAACCGATTTAGGACAAAATACCTCTACGTTTTTGTCGTCATCGTTGTTTTCAAAAAAATACCGATTAAGGTAGATATGTAGGATGTCAGCTTAATGGTTCTCTAACTCCTACCTGTCTTGTGCAGCTGGGAGCACATCATGAAGGGCTGCAGACACTGGTTGATGCCTTGCCGGCAGTTAAACACAAGGTATGTATTTTTAAGTGTCTCACCAGTTACTATAGTGTCCCGTCGGCTATCAGATAGCTAATGCAGTCGTTCAACATAAAGAATACTTGGAGAACAGGAAAACACTACTCAGTGCTTTCTTCCTTAAAGGTCAGTAGGGGGCCTGACTGATACCTTGGGTGAATTGTTGACTATACTAGAGGGAGGGGAAAGCTGATTTTTAAGGAGGAACTGAGTACTTTAAGCTTTCCAAACCTCTCAGTTTAGCAAATGATGCTCTTGAGATTGTACCCCCGTAGAAGGGCACGCACATGTTTAATGCCTGCCTTCACTGAAGCCTGCCCTACCACCTCTGTGAAAACAGATGGCACCGGATTAGCTTTTGTGGTGTTTAACTGCAAGGAACTTTCTGTGCTTTTCTGTGAATTAAGGCTTTCTGATTTTTGTCTGATCTTTGAGGAGGAGATTATTGTTTGCTTTTTTTTTTAAACACTAAATTTTCTGCTAGGAAAATGGGACTCTTCACAGATGATTTCTGGCTTCTGCCAGGAGAGGGAGTGCTGCGTCTCTGGTAGTGCTCAGGAGCAGCTCAGGCTCCTCCAGGTGGCTCCTGCTTTTTAAAAGTGCATACAAAAAAACACACATCAAGAATTTTGCTGGCTTGTAAGCACATCCAGTTGAAGTCGCTGGGCCATTATTTATCGCGGTAAGGAATTTTTTTAATCCAAAAAACCCAAATACTTATGGCAGTGCAGTGAAAATTCTGCCAGATAAATGCCAAACAAGTCAGCTCAGTGCCAAAAAGACCTACAAAAATTTGTGACTATACATTATGAGAATTTAGTGCTTTAGGGCATATGAAAGAAACTAAAATCAAGATCTTTTTTTTTAAAAAAAAAAAAACCAAACCCCAAAACAACGTAGTATCAAAGATTAGGCTCGCCAAGTGGCGTGTGGGCTGCCCTGAAAGAGATCTCATTTCCAAAGGGTGTTGGTCACCCAGCAGCAACTCATCGGCACTTGTGAGAACCTTTGTTGCCTTGCCAGCATTATCACTGGCTTAAGCCCCGAACCCTGGGGAATATCATCCTGGTGAGGAGGATGAGGAAGGTCAGATCACACCCATTCTGATGGCCTTGCACCTTCCTCTCTCACATGATGAGTAAAAGCTCCCGTCTAGAATCTCTTATCCAACTTCCTATTTTTGAAAAATTCTTTACTGTAATACTTTGCATTCTCTGTGGGGAACTGATAAAGCCTATCTAAGGAAAAACAGGATCTTCCTTTCCTATATTGGCAGTATATCCTGGAAACACCCCAGGAGTAAAATGTTTGTGTAGGAAATCGTGGGCTCTGCAGCTCCTGCGTGCTGTCTGGATCTCACTTGTGGGAGTGTGCATTCTGGAGACATGAATACTTGATGTGATTTAAATAAAATTTTAGTCTTTTCCCCTCTCCCCACTCCATAAAATCATGTTGTAAAAAGTAAAATCACTATTGTTTGCAGTGTAAGTGTATCTGGCAGGACTGCCTGAAGTTATTCCACCATTTAGTCTTTGTTTTTCCTGTTTGCTTCTAGCTCCACAAAGACTTCAGTTGCTCCTTTGCACTCCTTGTTTCTTCTGCACTGAGTTCTCAACGGCTTGTGGGGACAAGCCATTAAAATTTTGTCTGCTCGCTAGCTGCATCTTATGCCCCAAACCCCGCTTACCCATTTTGTACAAGTTTATGGGGCTTAAAATTATATTTATGTAGATCATTCTTAATATTCACAATATGTGATTTTGCATATGCATATATAACACCTATGCTATTTAATCTCAACGTTAAGATATTTTTAAAATCTTCTGTTAGTTTTTTTTCCTCAAACTACAATTTTTAAAAATAAACTCTTTCTGGGGTTTAGGACACTGTTATCGAGTTTGATGTCTTTGATCCCTCCTGTTTGATACCTTCATGCCCTGATTATTGGACCTACGCAGGCTCTCTGACTACTCCCCCTCTTACCGAATCGGTCACATGGATTATTAAGAAGAAGCCAATAGAGGTTGATGAAAATCAGGTAAATCTCATGCTTACCTTTCAGATCACACTAGACCTGCTTGACTGCCTGCTGCTGTGGAGGGGAAGAGGCACACAAGTAGTAGCTTACCTGTCTTACCTGTACCAGTGATTCTCTGTGGATACACAGAGATCAGTGGCTGCTTCACACCCAGTATTTGTTTGGGGGAGTATTCTGACATTAACAGCTAATACTGAAACACCTAAGACCTGTTGAGTAAGCAGGTAAAGGTGCTTCTCCAGCTCTCTGATGGAGTTTTATCTTAATCTATGATAAACAATGCCTTATGCTGGAAGCTTCCCCTCGAAAACTGAGGGGTTTTTTATTGGAACACTGCATAATTTTGCTCTCCTTACCAGGATGCAGCCCTTTTTGTGGGAGGGAGGGAGGAGAAAGGGCAGGTTTTGGGCATATTCTTGATAGCCACGTGCATTTGCACAGAAGTCTCTGCAAGGGCTAATCCTCTCTTCTTCCCTTGGGCGGACTCTGAAGGTACAGAACGAGTGGTGGGTGGCTCCGAGTCCTTCACATGCCATTCTGATGGTGAGAGATAGAGTGAGTCCCCACTGGGTGTTGTCTTTTCCCTTTGTAGGCACATTTACTCTCTATTTGGTTGTACTGTCCTTGAATTCCTTTTTTTAATCTCCCCTTAAAAAGGCCACACAAACAAGGGTTTCCGCAAATGTTTGTGTTACAGAAGTTATTTCAAGTGGAGGAGTTTGTGGTCAATAGTCTGTTCTGACACCAATCCAAACTTGTCACCATGTGCCCTCTAATGTTTTTAATTTTAGTACTTCATGTTTCAATGTGACGTTATTCCTTGGTAGATGTAAGGACAAGTAGAAAATAGTCAGAAGGAGGACTCACTGGAATTGTACAGTTGTGGTTTTTGTTGGAAGCTTTGGGGATGTTTTTGTCTATTCAAAGAAGTGGAGTACTTTGAGGGGCGTTATAACATAGAACAAGTCTTGGAGACTGTTGCAAAGCAAGTGAAAATTAACAACCCCAAAAAATCTACCATTTGTCCATGGTTTAAGAGGCACTGCAAGTTATCTGTGCGTTGTCCCTGTTCTTTGAGGCTTCGAGTAATAAGTGCAAGTCCACAGGCATGAGGCAAAATACTGATTTATTTTTTTCTAATGCCACTTTTGCATGGAGCTAGTCCATCTAGAAAGTCATGCTCCAGAAAAACGCGAACTCTGAAGAACAGGCATGTACCTGGTCTTAATGTTTTAGTTTACATGAAGGGACGGGAAGAAGTGAAGGTTGTTAACAGAGCAGAAAGAACTGAACGCATAGTGTGTCATTCTTCTTTTCAGTTGAAACTTCTTCTCCTTTTTTGTTTGTCTTTCTTTTTTTCCCCTTTGGCTCTTCTTCACTCTCATTCTTTTATGGCATAGAAAGGCTCACTGTTTACTTAACATTGTAATGCCTTTGTGAGCATTAAAAGCTGATCTGTCACATGCTTTATCTTAATCCCCAGCTACAAACCACTGAGAACAACTACTATGTAGATTGTTGCTTGTGGAGGTTCCCTCTTTTCTGGGTGCCAGCACAGGCATGTCTGTATAAGATAACAGAACTCCAGGAAGGGTGTACGTTAAAGTTGAAGAGGTTTATTTAAAGATGGCATATGTTCCTGTATTTGAATGGGAATCCCTTCTGTCTCAGACGTGCCACGTTTGAGATTTAGTTTGCCTAAAGATGGCAGATGGCTGATAATTCATCCTCTGTGTTGATATGGATGGTGGCACGGTTGATATGGATGATGTGGCATAATCTTCACCAGCAAGTGACAGAGGAGTGACAGAAGTTTATGCTAAAATTTCTCAGAATGCAAACATAATAGTATCATTGACTTATTTTTTCGCCAGCCATGAATGATTGTGTTTTGTCATGAATTCCAGTAATTCTCCAGTTAGTAAAGTCACAAAATTGGACATTTCTTATTCGCAGCTGGAGGCATTTCGGATGCTGCTCTTTACTTCAGATGGTGAAGAAGAAAAGAGAATGGTAGACAACTTTCGCCCTCTTCAGCCATTAATGAATCGCACCGTCCGTTCATCCTTCCAAAGCAGGCATCTCTTGAACACTGAAGTACAGCCCGCGGACCATGCTGAGCTGATCAGGCCATAGATGGCCCATGAAATGTCAGTCCAGACTGCAATACCTGCATATAACTGATGTCATTTTTCAATCACTTTCTTTTTTCTGCAGCGTGTGTATGCTGTACAGTTTCACAGCCAGCCAGTTTCAGTTCTAAGTGCCATTTGACCTTCAGTAGAGAGGCTGTGGGTTTCTTAGTTTTGCCTCTTTTAAGAAGTAAATAATATTAACCCTTAACAAATTGACTTGCTTTAAAGCAGGGACTGATAAGGAATTATTTTGATAGCTAAAGGAAAAATAAGGGCAGGAGATCTCTTCCCCTGCCTCTTGTCTGAATTGTTCTGTGTCTCTTCCAATGCTCTTCCAGTGACTTGCATGAATTAATAATCCCAACTACAAACATGTTAGCAAGCAGGAAGTGTGAAGAAATGAAAGTGTTAATACTGATCAGATCAGATTGTTTCAGAGGCTTGGGAAGAGAACTAGCTTCTCTGCTCACATATAGAGTCACTTTGTCTTCTTCCCTTTTTCTTGGTGCTCAGGATGACAAGAGGAGAAGGAAAAAATGACTTACAGAATCTAATTTCCATTCTCTTGACTGTGTGATCCATGTTTGGTTCGGATGCCACAGAATGTCCACTCTATCTACACCACGAGCCAGATGACTTTTTCTAAAACCTTATAACAAGTGTAGAAGCTTTAGCTTTGGCAGCTTTTACTTTTCTGTTTTAATAATGTGCCAGGAGAAGAGAGCAGAAGAGAATTCACCAGTGTCTCAAGACTGGCAAGAGCAGCAAATCAGGCGAAAATGCCCAGTTGATCCCAGGAAATTGATCACATCAGAGGAAAGCAAATTAGGTAAGGCTCAGCTGACGCTCCCAGTGGGGTTTGGCGGAGGAACCCAAACAATTTCTGAAACCTAATCCAGTGCTAGGAGAGCACGGACAAAATGCAGCATTCAGATATTCAGATACTTGAAAGGTTTTTTCCAGTAACTCACAGAGCACCAGTGCATTCTCTTCAAAGTTTTGTCTTAAGATGTACTTTTCTTATAAAAAGAGTTATCTAGCTTGATGATAACTGGGGACCAGATTGTATTTATAGCACCTTATGGTAAGGGAGTTCAGTGGTGGTTGAAATTTCTTTGTGGACCAGACAAACTTGTTGTGTAAGCTGCCAGCTGTGGAGCCTTAGCCTAGCGTTACGGTCCAATTCCCACTAGTATTATCTACCTCTGAAGTATACTACTAGCCATCATTATCTCTCAAGCACCTTTCTCACTGACTTTTTATGCTTTACTGGATTTAACAGTGTGCCGGTGCATGAAATTCATGTACCAAATGTACACATTTTCTGATGAGGAGCAGGTCTGTCTGTAAACTAGTGATGTGATCTTGATTGATTGCATCTGATGAGCCTTCTTGGAGAACAGATGTTACTTGGTCTGCTTCTGCCAGTAAGCAAACTCACTGGTTGCTGGTGTGATTCAGCACACGTGAGGCCAGGACACTAGCTTGTCAATGCTAGATTCAGAACTTTAGAATCAATACTTTGGTTTTTTAAGTCCAAGTTTTCAGTTTAAATGCACTTTAACACTATTTAGTGTGACCGTGATGATTTGAAGGCTTTTGAATATTCTTGTTTAACCAACTCAGTGCCCAGGTCCTGCCTTTGCTTCCTGAATAGCTCTACCTCAGCCTGTTGTTAGGTTGTGCCTTTCTCCCTTGGCAATTTGAAATGTGGCCACTTAACTGTAGAATGATGTGGTAAATATAAGAAAAATCTCACTTCTACCCCAATGTAGTGTACTTATTTTTACTGTGTAGGATATTCAGTGTGGCAGAATATATCTTCAGTTTCATTACCCCACCCAAGCCCTTACCGCTCAGTTGAACTTTACCGCCTTGGTTGAGCTCTGTAGAACTATACCCGCTGTACTGGCTTGGTTGAACGATACCGTCTCGGTTGAACTATGCAGTGTTTGGTATCATGAGATGGACCTTTTACTTTATTCCTGGTCTGCAGAATCACATCAGTGATGGTTTTGCCAGTGAACGATGGGTCCCAAAATAATTTTGGAAGGGACACCCGCAGTTCTGGCTATAGGGAAAGAATTCTTTTGCTTTCAGCCTGAGTGTACTGGGTCTAGTAATTGTGAAGCTTGAGGTTTTCATTCAGTGGTGGTCTCGCAAATGCTTTTCTGAGGAGGACCCTGTAGAAAGACGGCCGTGATTCAGAACTGGCATGTATCTTGTCTATCTCTGAGATTTTTGCTACTTGTTATTAGTAGTTAGGAAAAACTGTAATATAAAGACATCTTAATGTTGCCTTCACATCTAAAAATACAGGTGACTTGGTAGCACTCACCTAGCTACAGGTAGCCTGCATCAATATCCCTATTGTACACCAATGGGTCCTCTAAAAAGCTTCATGAAATTCCTCAACGTTTTTTAGTTGCCTTGGTAATTTTCACCAAGTTTTTGTGCACCTCTGATCCACTGAGCTTGTCCCTATAGTTAGCTTGTCTCACTAGTTAATACAGCTTTCCTAGCATATGCAAATACAAAATACAGGTTTTGTTCTTAGGGAACTACCGTGGTGTAAATGTTTCTAATCTTCAGAGGCTTCATAATGCAGTAGTATGCTCATACCCAACTGAGTTCTCAAGGGTTAGGTTTGCTCCACGGAACCAAATTTCCTTCCTTGGCGTGTAAATCTTTTTACCACATTCAGCACCATGCATCCCTCAGAGATGATGCTGAATATTCTATTTTCAGTGACCTGTTTAAAAATCTCATAGAGGTTTACTGTTAAAGTGTTGTCATGGAAGTTCTGTTAGAGAATAGGTGTATTATCCAGTCACGTAGTTAATAAGCTATACTCCATGCACACTTAGTCACATCTAAGTATACTGACATAAAATTAACCAATTTCAATTTCAGCACTGATCATTTCAAATATCTGCAAACAGGGTCAACGTAGAAAAAGTTAACTACTGTGCTACAAAAACAAGCTTTACAGGGATTTTCTGTTACAGTTATTTTGCTGGTTTTTGAGTCTTGCATTTACGTGTTAGTGTTGTAGCATCCTGGTTAAGGTAGGCAGTATCTCAGTTGCAGGGGAGGTTGTTGTTGAAACTGGCAGCCTGGAAATGAACAGAAAGGGGTTTTTGGTGTTTTTTTTTTTCTTTTTTTTCAACATCTATGTTACAATGACTGTATTGGCCTTGCAAAAGCTAACTTAAAGAAAAATAATTCTCTGTGCCTGCACATGTATGTAAAACAGGAGATGGGATACAATTCCTTTGCCTTATTCTCTCAGTTGTGGGGGAGGGAATGATTTGATTTGATGGTTGGACCAGAGCTAATATTTGTAATGATTTTGCACAACTAAGTTAATCTCTATTTGAAAGGCGTCTGCGCAGGAAACTTTAGGCTCTTTTAGATGGTACAATACAAAAGGGTCAAAGCCCACGTTTGCATACACATAGTAGTCACTTCCGTTACTTTGTACTGTACTGGGAGGCGTTCCGGTGGTGATAAGTACTAGGGATTAGAGACTGTAATAGAAATAATGTTGAGGACAGCTTATTGAAATGGGAGTAGAAGGTTCTTGAGCGTGGATCTGCATCCATGTTGGTCTGGCTTCCAAATGCCTTTCAATATTTCTACTAAAGATCGCTCCTCTCAGAAGTCTCATTCTTGGTGACTTCACCATTGGAACGACTTCATTTGGCGTTTGAATGTTTGATCCATATTCCTACATTCCAGAACTTTCACAGCAGAGCGCTTCAGGTGTACGCCATGACGTATACCTGCCCAGTCTGTTGTCTTCTGTCATGGATGGCTTGTGTTGCTATTTTTTTACCGCAAGTCTGACAGGAGTGTATCTTTTGGCTTTGAAAGCTATAGAAATGGAGACTGCTTTGATTTCACAAAAATCTACTGGCTTTTGGAGTACTGGAATTCTACACAGCTTACTTTGGAGGAAGGGTCCCTTTTTTCTGCTCAATTTCATAGTCTGTTGTATTTGCTTTAAAAATTGAATGACTTAATTTTGAATGTCTTGTATTTCTTGGCACATCTTTGCTTTTTTCTTTGTGCATCGTGTTTTTGTGGCAGTTATTACCTTGCGTATTTTCATGTATGTTATCTGCCTAATCATAATTTACTGAAGTAATTGTTCTTGCAGGCAATATGTGTAACAGGGAAAGCCTTTTGTTCTGTTAGGATATGGGCCTTTTCCTTCGGTTTTCACCTGATGTAAAGAAACTTCTAGCTGCTGTATTTTAAACCGTTCAAATTAGTGTGCGACTATGTAATAAAGAAACACAGAGAAACCTGTGTCTGTATCTCGTTGTGTGATTAAGCTCTCCAAGTTAAAAAGTAGATTTTCTGTCAAGAAAATAATACAATTCCTTCTTGAGAATGAACCAATTCATTATGAGCGGAGTCCAGTCAGATGTCAGACATTCTGTGACACTTAAAAGCTATGAAAGACTCTGCTGAACTGTATTATAATTGGAATGAAAGAACAATGACCTCTCTGTTGCCGCCGTACCGATGGAAGGCTATCTAATTATTTGTTACATTCAGCTAGATGCAGCAGGCCCTCTGAAGTGGGATTCTGAATTTTGAGGATCTTTCTTTGCCTAAACTACTTTGTTTGACACTGATCACTAAACTCGACTTAGCAACTAAGCTCCTTTTTCTGTTGTGTAATTGGTCTTGATGAAACTGAGCGTTGACCTGATGTGTGATGTGTGCTGTTTGGTACCCTGTGTGCTAGGCAAGCCGTTTCAGCGTGAAGAAAGAGTGGCACGGCTCAAGAGTGGGGCCAGCTCCACTATTATTACTGTTGAAGGGCTCTAGAAGCTACCACCACTTCCATTTACCCAACGAAAAAAGCTTAAAAGCTCTTGTATTAGTAGAGCCGAGGCGTTTGCTAAAGAAATGGCTTCTTCGGTTCCAGCAGGCAGTCTTATTTTGATCAAGGCAGCTCTGCCGATAAATGGTTAACAACATACACATTACTTCTAACAAATGGCCAATTTACTTCTGATATTAGTCATTATTTGTCTTTCTGACAAATAATTCTTTCCGTCTTTCTTTTTGATGTGACAAACTCGAAGTGCCTGAGTATTAGCATATGGAGAACTGATTGTATAATCAAATAGTCTTCAAAGATTCTGCAGAATAACTTGGGGGCCTGAAGAGAGCTAATGTTCGTGGTCAGAACTGATAATAATACTTGGCATTTGGGAAGTGCTTTGAAGATACCAAGCACTATATGAACGCACCCTGACACCATGACTGCAAAGCAGGGATTTTCTCAGCACTACAAATGGAGAAACAGATGCAGCATTAACTCTGATTGATTTGCCAGTCCAGTATGGGGTTGACTTTAAATATGGCAGTTCAGCGCTGCTACTCCATTGCTCTTGATCCCAGGACTTCCAGATGGAAATGGTGTCAAAACGGAGACTGAAGTCTGCAAACCCTTAGCTGTCAGACTGTTAAGAAATTCCCTTTTGGAAGAACTGTATGCAGAAAGAAAAAGCAAACTTGGTCCCATTCTTGTGAAGTTAAGGGATGCTTCTGTGCATTAGGTAAGTAGCAGGTGTGAAATGCCAATCACCGTGCAGTTAATTTATTTGCCTTGAGGTAAGAGCTTAGTCTGGAGCATTGGTGAAATAAATCCATGTGTTAATAACTTATTCACCGAACTAAGCATTCATCTGAAAATATCTGAAGTGAACATCTTATTTCAGTTCCAGCCCTGTCTGCTGGACCCTGGTGTGATGAGGCCAACACAGAGATCATCCCTGATGCTGTAGGAACCTGTTTTTTTCTAATTTTATGGCCCTGTGAATGTTTTGTGTAGGCCAAAGTACGAAGTACAGGAAGAATTAAATGTCGGTATATCTTACTTTGAGAAATAATCGATTTAGATTACAGCCCCGTCGCCTCTGTGATGGGGCTGATGTTAAGCTAGGGGCTAAAGAAAGGCTTTGGGGGTTTCGGGAAAATTGCGCGAGAAATGTTTTGCTGTTTATTTTTAATTAATTTTCATCGTGTTTGCAAATCTCTTCAGGATCCCATTTCTCTTTGAAAGCTAGCAAAACGTGCTTGGTGCGAAGGTAACTTTTCCCTAAGCTTTCTTCCCAGATATGGATGTTTATCTAAATTGAGGAGCGGCGAGTGCTGTTCTAAGCCCCTGGGCTTGGAGGCAAAGAGCCACTAGGTGTCAGGTTCTGCTCAGCGCTGCCAGGGGATGCTCAGGACTCCTGGCGAGGTTGGACCTGCTGGTGATGCCAGTTACCAGGGAGAGGTACCTGAAAGTGTTACTAAAAACGTTACCTCTTTCCCCAGAATGCAGATCTCACCTTTCTCCGAGGTATCTTGCAGAAAACCTCCTGACCCACCCCACTGCCTGTACTGAAGCGTGTGCGACACTTGCGAGGGGGAGGATGGACACGGACCTTGGCTCTCAGAGCTTGGGCACAACCTCGTGTGTGACACCAACTAATCCCTTGGCTAAGCAACAGCTCCTCGAAGGTACCGCTTCCACCTCTCAGTGGGAATGGTGGTTGTTGAGAACCGGGGCTTTCAGGCTTTCGCCTCTAAACTCATCTCCTGTCCCACAAGGTCGAGAGGGAGCGTGCGTTTGCTGACGAATTGGCTCCTTAGGCACTCCTGTGAAGTGTCCAGGCGAGTATCGCACGCCTTCGCTGAGGTGCTGCGATAGAAATTGCTCGTTTTGCCCGCACCCTTGCTAGATTGGCAAACATTTTTTAAATTATTTTTTTAATTATTTTTTTTCCAAACAAATCTTTTTGGTAGTTTTTGCATCCGAAAGGGCGGGTGCTTTTCTGCAGTGCCTCTGCAGAAGCGCAGGTGCTGGAGCAGCTGGGCCTTGGCCTGTGCTTGTGTGAGTGTCAAATAGAAGGGCGATAAAATCGGCTGGGTTTGGGGGGGGGGTGGAACTGGAAGACGCAGGTTTTGCTCAACTTCAGGGTTACACACACGCACACACACCTTTGTAAGAGCAGCTGGGGCGGAGAATGAATGGTAACAAACCCCTGCCCCCCGCCCCCCCCGGCAGGGGACACGCAGGAGACCCCCGCGGTGGGGGGGGGGGGGGCTGCTGCGGTCCCTTCGCTCCCCCTCTCGGGGCGCAGGGAAGGGGGGGGTGCCCCGAAAGAGATCCGCGATAAAGGGGCGGCCAACGCCGCCGGTTCCACACCCTCCCCCTTCCTCCCCCTTCCTCCCCCCTCCTCCTCCTCCCGGAAAGGCGGCCGGCCCCGCGCTCCCCGCCTCAGCGGGAGGTGCTGGCGGCACGCCGCCCACCGCCGCCCGAACAAAAGGGGCGGCTGCATGGTGGCGGCGGAGCTCCGCCGCCCTGCTCCGCGCCGCTCCGCGCCCCTCCGCGCCCCTCCGCGCCCCCGCTCCGCGCCACCATGTCGGGCAGCGGCGGCGGCACCAACAGCGCCGTGAAGAAGAGGAGCCCGGCGGGCTCGGCCTCCTCCTTGGCGCAGGAGGAGAAGCAAGCGATGGAGAAGATGCTGGAGGCGGCGGGCGGCGGGGCGCAGGAGAACGGCTGCGCCCGCTCGCCCTCGCCCTGCGCCTCAGCTGAGGGGGAAGGGGTGACCCTGCAACGCTCCATCACGTTGCTGAACGGCGTGGCCATCATCGTGGGCACCATCATCGGTTCCGGCATCTTCATCACCCCCACCGGCGTGCTGCGGGAGGCCGGCTCGCCGGGGCTCTCGCTGGTGGTGTGGGCCGTCTGCGGGGCCTTCTCCATCGTGGGTGCCCTCTGCTACGCTGAGCTGGGCACCACCATCACCAAATCCGGCGGGGACTACGCCTACATGCTGGAGGTGTACGGCTCCCTGCCCGCCTTCCTCAAGCTCTGGATAGAGCTGCTCATCATCCGGCCGTCCTCACAGTACGTCGTGGCTCTGGTCTTCGCCACCAACCTGCTCAAGCCCATCTTCCCCACCTGCCAGGTGCCCAACGTGGCTGCCAAGCTGGTGGCCTGTCTCTGCGTCCGTAAGTACCCGCAGACCCTCTCCAGGCGCCTGCTGTCCCGCTGCCCCACGTAGCTCCCCGCTCACCGCCGCCTTCCCCAAAAACCAAGCCCAAACAGCTAGCCACCTTGAGCCCGTCGCTCCGTAGGAAACGCACCACCTCTCCAGCGCTCAGCTGGCTCCAGACTGGGTTTTTGGGGCTGTTTTGAGCAGTAGGAGTAGGAAACGTGGCCCCATCCCAATTACATTGAGCAAAAAATTCCCACACTGCCCAGTTACGGGCTACTGAGCCGCTCTGATTTCCAGCAGCACGGCGAGCATCGTGCCATAAATGCAACATGCGTTTTGCCTGTGTGCTGGAATGGGATTTCTCGTGCCCTCCCACAGGAGGGTGAGGTCCCCTCGCAGCCCTGCGGCGCTGGGGTGGGCGTTTATGTGCAGACGTAGGTTCAGGTAACGTAGAGCCGGGAAATTTATTTGGCGTGGGCAGCTGGTGCTGAACCGCGTGGCCTGTGCTGCAGCGTTGGCTGTTTTCAGCACCCGTTTGGAGATGAGGTGGTTTTCGGCTGTCTGTGCGCTGATGCTCTGTTTGAAACCTGTTTGTTGTTTGGTTTTTTTTTTTTTGCTAGTGAATATTGTAGCTCATGAGATCTTGCCTTGCAGAGAAGTTCAGTCGTCCTGTGATGGATGTAGGGCCGTTGATGCCTGCCATGGCACGCTGATCTCTCTCTCCTGCGTTTTTTTATCATCTCTCTGGCATTTTGAGGTCTATGGTTTTGCTATGAAGCCCCATTATCCATTCCTCCGGTGACTGCCAAGTCTCCCCATCCACATTCCTCATTCTTTAAATACAGGACTATTTTCTACCTTTCTCCCCTCATTTCCTATGCAGTCTCTATTCCACTCCACTGGTAGTTCTTGTGCCATTGTGAAGCTGTATATTGGGAGGGGGTATAATTTTTTGTGAGGGCTTTATAATGCATTTATTTGCTGTACAAAGTTACAGTCAGGTGATCTTTTTATTTTTTCATTCTGAGGTTGGGAAGAGAAGTCTGCTTGTTTGTGCCGTACAGAGGGAGATTGTGTTAGATTCCTTTGCCCTCTGAGGATCGCAGGCAGGCAAAGGTTGCAGCACGGGGTCATTATGGGAAGATCTCTTTTCTGTAAATGTCTTCATCCACAAACCGACCGAGTCTTTGGTAGATATGTTTTATGGCTAGCTAGTAGATAAGTAACAGGCAGAGCAGCAAATTGTCTTTTCTTTGGGCAAGATTGAAACTTATTCATTCCCACGATAGATTTTTAGGAGCATAAGGGCAAGCTAACAGGCACGTGGACTTCCCACCCCAGTTTTTAGCAAAGTGGAGTGCATATATTAAGGCAATGTAGTTACCCAACTAAGAAAGCTTTAGCAGGGTTAGAAAATAGTTCTGCTGTTGAGTTTCTTGCCTCAAGAAGGGCCCTGTGAAAAAGGGCCTGAAGAAGGGCCCTGGTTTTAGAGCTTTCCTGCCAGTCTGCAGTGCAGGTTCTTCAGTGACACCGAGAAAAAGGGCGGGCGTGCACATGGCACGCACATTTTTTGCTGAGAAGCTAACAGAATTAGAACATTGATTAGATGGACTTTCTTCCTGGTTTATGTCAAAGTTTTGCTGTGCAAGAAGAGATTGTAGTTGACAAAGTCTTTGAGAACATGTTTCTAATAATAAGTAACTTTTCGTCTGCAGGGTCTTTCCCAAAATAGGTGGGCTGAGGGGTGTCTGTTCCCATTTTGCTGATCAGAAAATAAATCCAGGGGTACAGTAGACTTGCCCGTGGCGAGATCTGCTCAGCGACGGGGCGGACTGCAGCATGAGACGTCTTGATGCCAGGTCTATTATGCTTCTCCAATAAGTAATATAAGCGTCTCCAACTTTCTTTTGCTAGCAATTAGTAGTTTTCCTGAAGCAGAATTTGTTCTTGAACCTTTATCTTGAAATACCAAGAGTTGCTAGTTCTACCAATCTGCGTCATTTCCATGTGTTTCTTCTTTAAACTCCCCCCCTCCGGCACCGCTGGCTACTATTTTGTTTATGCTTTGGGTTAAATTTTCGTTTGTCTCCTGTGCTACAAAAGGTTAGTTCATCCTGCATTGCCTTTAGCAAGTTAGTTTTCTCTAACTTTGATGTTTGGACTTAGCTTTTCTACCGTCTAGTGCCAAAACCACATCGTTGATCCAGGAACAATAAATGAAGTAAATCTGATCCAAGGACTTAGCGAGTCACACAAAACTTCCATGGACTAACAAGCAGCTTTGTGACATGGTTGCTCCAAACATACCCCTACCCAGTCCGGTATTTTTTCTTCCCAAGAGCCCTAGGGTAAGAAAAGCGGCCTGTTTGTGCGTACGCTCTAGAGCATACGATAACGAGTTATCTCAAAGAGGGGCAGAACAGCTTAGGAAGCAATAGGGGAATGTGGGGCCCTGGGCCAGAATACAGTTGACTTATTATGTAGCCAAACCCCAGCCGTCTAGAACAGTACCGGCTGTACTCTGCAAAGTTTGTATCTCAACATAAAATGCGATTGACTGCATGGTTTCTAGTAAGAGGAGAAATAACAAAAAGCTATTTGTTTCCACTTTGAGTGTTACTGGTGTTGAACAGTTGAATAAATAAAGTGTTGTTCGCTGTTTGTCACCGTGAACTACAGAAATTGAATTTCTAGGCATTAAGATAATCTGAATAAATCATGGCCTTGAACGAAAATAAAAATAGAATGGGGAATTATGTTCCCCTCAAGGTGCTGAGGGAAGCAAGGTGGGTGGTAAGTAGAATTTAACTACAAATAGGTATTTTCTGCTCTCAAGATTGTAATCTGCAGACAGCTGGTATGCAAGACTGCTTCTTCCATAAGACAACATGAACGCTTATTACGGTTGGCAAATAGAAGTGTGGGAATTCACTACAGGGAAGTCTTCCTGATGTTCGTTGTTAGAGTGGCTTATTTGATGTTCACCGCGAAACAGCCAGCGCTCCCTAGTTGTAAGAATTTGCAGGTAGTTTGGTTTAACGCTTTTCAGGCTGCGGGTTACTTGGGTAATTCATAAACTGCGTGTTATTTGATCTGTAAGATTGGGTGGCTGATACTTTTAGGACTGATAAATCATAAAAGCAAATGTGAAGGGATAAAAAACCATCAGGTCCACCTGGTATCCAAGCCTTTTTTGAACAGAAAAAGTTCATGAAGCTGAGAGTTTGTGCATATGCATCAAACCAATTTAACCCCTTCTACAGAGGATGGAGGCACAGTTACTACATCCTGGCTTTTCATATTTGATGACATCTACATTACAGTACCGGCATTGTACATGGCAAAGAACTACACTGCTAAGGATCCTGTACTCTGTGTTTCAGGTGCCGGTTGAGGCTGTGTAGATGAAAGAAAATCTGTTGCATTTGTTGGTTCCTCTTTCATTTTTCCTCCTGAGAAAGCATCACAGTGGAATGAATGTACATTTGCACTGCACCTCCAACATGCACGTCTCTCTTTCTGCTGTTTTCTCCACTTTATCTTCACTTTGAATAAAAAATACACACTTTTTAACAGAATATTTAGGTAGCAAGTGTAGTTTTGAGAGAGCTTGTTTGTATGTGTTGCAGGACCATCTTCACGTAGCAGGAGGATCATGTAAAACTGTTTAACCCTGTTGTTTTTTTTTTTATTTCCCCATTGGAGAGGTGGTGTCCAGGTAATGGTGACGTGGAACAGCATCCAACTGAAAGCGCGTCTCTGATCTCTTACAGTGCTAGTGGCTCAGATTCGCTTTTACAGCTGGCTGCCACTTGTGTTGCGTTTCTTGAATTAGAACTGGATAATCTTAACAAAAATCATTAAAAAATTCACAGAGCACAACCTAACGCACAGCGCGTTCTAGAGATGCCTCAAGGATGGAAAGTTTCAAGGCATACAGTTAAAGATAACATGCAGATTTCTTACTTCCACTTGTTAATTTACAGATTTCCTACGTGTGAGAGGTCTTTGAACTGTGGGACAGTAAATTCCCTGTAGATAAGGGAGACGGGATAATGCTGCTTCCAGACCTGAGCTGGTTTTTGCCTGGTGTTTCCAAAGCACCTGAACTTTTCTTCCTACCCACACTCTTAGATGCAGCCTGCCACCCCCCCCCACCTGCTACTGAACAGGTTATTCTATAATTTCCAGTATATAATTATCAGTATAATCTGTGCCCCAGACGCTTGAGAGGCCCTGCCAGTTGCCTATAATTTTACTTCTTGATCTTCAATGTCAAATCAGTGATTTGATTGTTAGCTTCTGAAGCCTTTTATCGCTTCTTAGTTATATATGCTAATCTGGCACTAATAACCCCAATATTGCTGCAGCAATGTCTGCTACTTCCGAAGCTACAGTGTATTAATCTTCTTTAAAATTTCTTTAGACTTCCATCGCTGCTTCTGGAGTATTATTTTGGGCGCTCCTCCTGCCATCACGGAATTCCAGCAAAATGATCATATATTTCTCATTCGTCTCTTTTGTTGTGAACAGCCTCATAGTGGAAGAATTAGTAGCAGCCAGCGCGGAGCTGAGTCACGTCGAATAGCACATGTCGTAGGGGAGTGTAAATGCCTGACACCCCCCTGAGTACATCGTGAGTTAGACGAGGAGAATGGTATCAAATCCAGGGTTTGGCAAAAGTATATAAACACATGCCTTCGATGCTTGCCAAATTATAGCCCTGGTCTGTAAGTGAATATTCAGCGTCAGCATTTCAACTAGAAATCGTGCATGTTGAAAGCAGGAATGTCTTTATTTAGTATGAAGGTTTTCCTTCAAAGCTGACGGTTTGGCTGTTTGACCAGCAGTTTGAAGTGAAGCTATGGGTAGATTTTGAACGCATCAGGTATTAGATGGCAAGCACAAAACACATCATCTGCTTGTCAGTTTAAGATGTGTTTGTTCTGCAGCGTTGCTACTTGGAATTAATCTGCCAGGACAAGCAGGGTGTGAAGCTTTGAAGACTTTTTTTTTTTCCCTCCTCCTGAAAGGTGGATTAGATGACTAAGCTGTATCAGTAAATATGCATTTGTTTGATCAGAGTGGAAGGAAGGGGTCTTTGCAGAATCCCTGCTGTATGGGTAATGTTGCTAGGCTGAAGTTGCTTTTTTTAAATCCGCATTTAATTAGAGAGAGTAGCATTAATGAAAATAGCCTCTGACACTAGCAGAACTCTCCCGCCACGGATGAAGGTTTGGAGGACTCTTGTAACACAGCAAGCAACTATTCCATTTCTTGGCATCCCTCTCTTGGCTCTCACAACAAATGTCCCATTAAATTTTATTGTATTTGAATGATTTACACTACCACTGAGATCCCTCAGAGTCTTTCTCTTCTGACATGGACAAATTGGGAAGGCTTTTTCAGAGAAAGTCGCTGCGGTCAGTCTAATTCAAAGCAACGTCACTAGGTATTTCCAATAGTCTCATAGTCCCAGTGTCAGATGTGGCCAATAGATCGAATGCGAAGCATGAGAAAGCAGTTTCTTGCCAGCCAGCACGCAGAGCCGAATTCTGACCCACTGCATGGCATAGGTGATTCAGACTAAAACCTGCCTGGAATTTTTCATGACGTTCATGACCCAGGTGAACCTTCCTGTGGGTTTGTGGAACCTGATTCAGGACAGCCGTGGGAAGGGGTTTCTGTAGCAGCGTACCATCATTGCGGGCTGGGTAAGGTGCCGTGCAGGCCCGCTAGCTGGCCATCTGGCAAGGATGGTGATATGTCTGTGGGGCTTCATGTGCACAGAAGATATTAGTAAGTGTTGTTTGCTGTTAGGAAGATATTTCATATGAGGTGGGCTTGGTGGAAGAGGTGTTTAGCGTGCGATAGTTACAGGGTCCTTTTAATTTGCTGGGAATGGAAGAAATATACCTCTTTTTCCCATTGCATATATATGTTGTTTGTCCATTTAGATGTTTGTCTCCCATATATATGTTGTTTGTCTCCCATTGCATATATGTGTCGTTTGTTGTTCGTCTATATTTTGCTTGTCTTCCTGTGGTAAAATGACCTGGCTTGTGGAATTGCTGCATCATGTCGTCTAGAAACTTCGACAGTAAAAACACAAGCTTCTTTCTAAGGAGACAGATGAGTAACTCCCACCACCAGCTAGGAGTTAGCTCCCCTAGCATTAATGAATTCTTTGTAGTTTTTCGCATACCACACAATTTGAAGAGTATAAACTGTATCGCTGTTATTACGGCACCTTGGTACCAAAGCGATAGGTGCATTTATATAGGCTCGAGATCCAGCCTCTGCAGTATCTTTGAGCCGTGGAGTTCTTCCCCCGGGCAGTCCTGGTGCTGCCTTTTGGCCCTGATGGTGCTGCGCTGGTTGGCACAGCTCTTGAGGGAGAGGTGCCAAGTGAGTGCTTGTTAATTTATTCTTGCAGAATTCTGGAAACTTGAGGGTGTGGATGCTTCTGGGAGCTCTGCTACATGATGAAATGCCAGCATCGTCCCGCTTCGCACCAGCTGCTCTGGCTCCCGGCTCCCAGCCTGTTTCAGCACTAGGGGCTTCCTGGAATTGAAAGGCAGCAGGGAGATGGAGCTGTGACACATTCAGGGTGCCTGGGGCCATTTGTTGGAGACATCCAGAGTTCGTGGTCTCGGGGTGGGTCTGGAGATGATCCATCTCCTTAAACTCTAGTGGTAGGGCAGCCTTTGCCTTCTCCTCGCACCTGTTGTTCGTGGATGCGCCCGTCCCCTGATGCCTTGGCATTGCTATTTTGGGGAGAAAAATAAAAAGGAAACTGTAAACTGTTGCCAGGTAGGTTTATTATTGTAAGTTGATTTTAATATGGACACATTTGCTCCGGGGCCAAGTGCTCCTTTCCAGCAGTCTCATGTACCACTAAGCGTTTTCCTTCTACGGACCGATTGCCCTCGCTGTTAAGTTTCTCCAGGGACTTGTCCTTGAAGAAATACCTGCAAAGGTTTGCCTTCTGCTTTTTCTCTTTACCGCCTTGCAGGGCTCAAGTCTTCACCCAATATCTGTCAAGCTGAAACTTCCCTCACCGTTTGCTGTGTGTGTCCTTGTGTGTATGTCTCGTGTTAAGTTGGGCTGTTACAAATAGACACCGGAGACTATTGGAAGACACCGTGGCATCACAGCCACCTGAATACAAAGTGGTGTGTTTCTGGCCGTAGTAAGGCATTGACATCCCTGTAGTTTAAGCCACTGTAGTCAGTGTAGTGTAATTCCTTGTTTGTACTGTGCAGAGTAAGTCTTTATTTCTGGTGTGTCTAACCTCTTGTGGGCTTAGGCAGCAGTTCCCTTTCAAGCTCGTGGACCGTTTTGGGTCTGTGCCACGTGCTGCTGTCATCCCTGTGATTTGTTTCGCGGTGGCCATGGGCTCACCTTGCCTCGTCTCTGTTTGAAACCTGGTTGCACCATCTTCGGTAGAAGAGAAAACCGCTCGTCCATCATCTGCACTTCATGAGGAGTGAAAGGAGCAGCCTTTGCTGTAGGATAGGGCAATGGAAAGGAGCTGAGAACTGTCTGTAAGTAATTGTGAGGAGAAAATCAACATCATCCAGTGGCCGGTGGTAAATGGAAGCATCGTCTTAAAATTGTATGGGCCAAGCGCTTTGGAAACGTGTGAGTTACAAACAGGAATCACTGCACGGTGCATCCTCTGTGCGCAGTCTTACGGTCCCTGTTTTACAGGTGAGGAAGCTGAGGTGGAGGATTTCCCTTCATTCTTCCCCTTTCTTTCCACATTCCCTACCCTACTACGCAGTTTTGTTCTGGTCCTGTAATACCGTGAATAGGAATTAATGGGTAACTTGCAGCAAGTTAATTGAGTTTACTTCTTTGAAGAAAGCCACTACACACATTTACCCTTGTTATAGAGGCATATACTGAATTATATAGGAAGGACCACAGGTCAAGACCAGGGAAGCCTATAGAAGATGAAATAAAGGACAAAAGTGACATCGTGCAAAGCTCCAACCATATGTAACCTCACACGCAGCATGAATGCAGCTGTGCCAGTACCTCAAGAATTCCTACACCCATTTCAGAAACGTTTCACCTGAAAAGCTGCTAAAGATCTTGGACTAGGCAAACTCCCATCTCCCCATAACAACAAGTTACGTACGGTGCGGGAACTGGATCCTTTTTTCCCCTGTGGAGGAGGATGAGCGTGCAGAGATGTGGATCGGCTGCTTGTTTGCATTTTTAGCAAACGGAGCCTCCCTGAGCACTGTCTTTACTCCATCTCAGATCCATGGCCACCTTCCATTACCCAGGTAGAGCTGCAGCCCTGTCTTTTTCTATAGGATAGCTGCCAAAAGTGTTGCTCATAAATGCCAAGCCCTGTTTTAAGGCTCCACTCACAGGCTGTTTGCTTTGGGTAGAACCACATGCCCGCAGGGCAGCTTTACGACATCCTCCCCTTCCTTCGTAGGCACGGGAGCTGTTGTTACGTATAGCGTGTTTGTCGTGGACTTGTTCCATGTGAGGATTGTTATGATCCCTTTCTGTGGCTGCTTTGTAGGGATTTCTTCCTACTGTTACCTAACGTGTTTGGGAGGGATCTTGGAACATGAGTTCAAAGGAATATGTCCATAAAATGTGAATTGAGGGGAGGGGCGAGATTCTGGGTCCTATGTTGGATTAGTCAATTTATCCTTGGTTGACTCTGCAGGTGAGTGCCAGCAGAGCAGGTTAAGTGACATGCCTGAAGCCAGCTGGGACTTACTAGGACAGAGTAAATAACTGAAGCTGCTCCCGCTGTTGTCTTTACAAAGCCAAACTCCTCTTTGAAAGCCTCGGGATTCATGTTAGGGGTAGCTTTGGTATCTTGAAATGAAGCTCACCCTCAGCTAGGCTAGAGCAGTCACCAGAAGAGATGAAGGGGTGAACAGCACCTTGCGAGCATGCTCTCTCTACAGTAGTCAAAACCTAGGATCTTCCCTACTTCTGCCAGATATAATAAGTAAATAAATAGAACCACTCCCACTTGTACTTGCAATCGCTGCAGCTTTCTAGCTCCTATTATCCCAATTATGTAAAGCCTTTGGAGAGGGGCTGCTGGATCAGACGGACTGTGTCACGTCAGGTCGTGCTGAAATCCTTATTCCTAGAATGATGCCCGAGAGCGGCCCCAGTGGGTCACGCTAAAGGTCTGCCTCGCCGCATAGCTGGCTTCTGACAATGGCCAGCGCCTGTAGCCTTAGGAAGGGTGCTGCAGAAATCAGGGCAGGCCCGTCCGATCTTTCCCTGCGTTGTATCATTGCCCTGCTTTATAGTAAAGCTGTGGCTGTGCGGCTTCCTCCCGTTCTTCGTGCGGAGCAGTTCATCCGAGGTGAACGGAGCAGTGCCAGGAGGCGTCCCGCAGCCCCTGCTTCGCGGGGCGGCACCTCGGATCAAAGGAATCAAACTTTCTGCTTTAAGAAACCCCAGTCCTCTGCCCTTCTGAGCAGCTGCTGGAATTCGTCTTGGAGTTCTACTGAAAAATGTACTCGGTCTGTCTTTTCATCCCGGTGCCTGTAGCATTCTTTCTGGTGGGTGAGACTGGGTTGTTTTTAGCCTTTCCTATGCTGAAAGCATTCAAGTGTAGTAACTCCACCACACTCCTTTAGGAAAGACAAATATTATTACATGGTGAGAAAAGCAAAGCAGAGAGATGGTGACTTGAAGGGCTCTGAATCATGTCTGGCATGGAAGAAACTCTCAGCCCTGTTCAGAGCCTCTGGCCCAAAGTGTTCTCTTATTTTTACAGAGCCTGTTTATCTGGCACCGATATATTTTTAAGGGCTGAATACAGACGCTTCCATTGCTTTTCAGTTTTGGACTGTGTAGAAAGCTTTTGCCTTTTATGTACACCACCACCATCCCACGGTCCGTCCGGCAGGCTCCGTACAGAACCAGAACGTGAAAAACGGCCCCGAGCAAGTCAGTGTTTAATGTGGAGGCTGAAGCAGCTATTGTCAAAGAAACAGAATGCCTAAATGGGGAAGAGAATCTCACTGTCACACCTCTAAGGGCTGTCTCCGCTAACGGGAAAAGTGAGCTTTTAGATGTGTTGGCTCATCCCTTAAATATCCCTCTGTAAACAAGGGGAGTTTTATTTTTAGCATAATTGCTGTTCGAAGTGAATCCTGGATCTTCGGCTCCCGCCCCATCCTCCCCATTAGGATTCACCAGAGGAACTGTGATCTGTGTTATTGATATTTCACTGTGTTTTCTTCTCTCCCCCTCACCACCCCGTGTAGCACAGACATACTGTAAGTCGACCTCGCTAACCTTTATTTCCTCCTCCCCTTTATATCTGGACAACTCCTCTTTTAGCGTACTGTTTGGAGCAGATATCGGAGTCTTGCTGCGGGGTGACAGAGCCGTGACCCTGCAAACCGCCAGCAGTGCTGGCCTGCTGCTTCGTGCTGAAAAGCCTCCAACCCGGGCAGCTGCGTCTAGTTAGATACACCATATCTCCCCTGAAGAGCACAGGGTGGAGGGACAGGGGCTTAAATTTGGTGGGGGGGGGGTGCGGGGTGTGTGCGATGTGGCAGGTTTGTCGGCGCGGTTCCTCGCCGCTCGCTTTTGGCTGTGTGCTGAAGCAGGTCCGCCAAAGCCCAGCTCGTGCTGTCGTGTGACCTGTGCGAGAGCCCTTCGGCGCGGGGGTGTCCGGCCCAGTGAAGACAGCTCTGGGTCGTTTCAATCTCACTCACTCCAAATGCCCAGACACCCCCGAAATGCCAAAGGGGATTGAAAGACATGATACAGAAAGGAGCGAATCTGGAATCCTTTATTTACTTCTGGCTTTTGTTCCTGTAGGGTATATTGCATCGTGTGCTTTTCTTTGCAAAGACTTCCAACTCTTTCATTTCTCTGAACTTTAAATGCTCTGGCATTGAGATAACATGAAATCCTATGGGTTTCGTGGGGACCAGTGATCCTGAAAGCAGGAATCGTGTTCCGGGACGTGCAGCCTGCCGCAGTGGGACTGGCTTTGCTCTTCCCTGCCTAAAGATCCCCTACAAGCGACCTTTAGCTGAGCAACATATGGACCGTTAAATCCTCTCGGCGCGATGCGCGTTGCTGTTGCGCTGTGGCCGTAGCAGGCTCTTAGACCCCTGTGAATGAATGATGCAACTCGTATCCCTTCTTGCCTGCGTGTGCTTTCAGTCACCAGAAAGTCCTGTCGCTCTCAGCGCTCGCTCGAGCGGGAACACAGTCTAATCGTTGCTGTCAGACCCAGATACCGCGGTCCCTGAAGACCGAGATCTCTGAAGCCAGCCCGTGGGTATGCCTGAGCCTGTCCCTGCCTGTATGTTCCAGGAAGGCTATTCACGGCTCTGGCGTGAGCTCTGTGTGCGCTTCCCTGAACTCGTACCAACGCAGTTGCTTCCTCACAGGTAGGGCAGGATGCAGGGTGGCGGAGAGCCAATAAGACCCTTTTAAATGCCCAAATACTCCTTCCTCCTCCCAACAGTTTTACTTCTCAGTTTGCAGTTCATTGTGCCGTTGCTGGGAGGCAGGGTGGGAGCCTGCGGGGACGTGCCTTTGCTCCGAGCCGATAGGGTGCGAGCAGCTCCCGTGCGCGGTCCTGCCACAAGCCAGAGAGCAAAGGCTGCCCATCCTGCCCAGCCTGCCTCGTGCCGGGGCTCAGGTGGTGAATACGTGGGGAGTGGGTGCCTGTGCCCTGCGCGTGTGCAGGAACGCTCAGTGTGGGTACGCTCAGCTGGACACCGGTCCGTAGTTGTGTGGTATCCTTGCTTCGGAGTAGGGGTGCGTTGTGGCTCTCCCTGTGATGCTCAGCATGTGTTGAGGGTCTTAAGGCGCTGGGTGCTCATGCTGGGCAGTAACCATGCTGTCCGACCACTAGTATTTCTGCCTCCCACCTTTACCCATCACCTCCCCCGCAGTTCTGAAGCACCCCATGCTGCTCAGCCCCACGAGGATGGGCTCCTGGAGACATCAGTGACCTGACGAAGGTGCTGCTGAGACCCCCCGTATCTCTGGGGGTTTGATTAAGGGTGAAATATCTACGTCAAATGCTCTGGGCTTTACACTGTGAGTGCTGATATAGCCTGTAACCTCAGAAGAGGGTGATCTCCATCCGAGCTGAATATTTTGGGGAGCAGCTGTTCAGCTCTGGTCGAGGCAGCGGGGTCCTGTGAAAATGAGCTGCAGGATGTGGGGAAGAGCCTTTGCCACGAGGACAGAGGCCAGCCTGGAAAGGATCCCATGGGGAAGAGCCTCCAGTTCAAGAAGAAAGGTTGAGATCTGCTCCTCCCCGAGCTGCTCAGTGCCTGGTCGGCCCTGGGGACTGCTGACAAGCTGGGGTGGAGGCAGCCAGGGGTGGCTCCGTGCAAGGGAGATGAGGAGGAGGGGAGGGCATCCAGCACGTGGGGCACCGGCATTCTCTGCGTGACATTTGCCTGCCTCTATAACAAGCAACAGGCTCTGGGGAGCGGGGAGCGAGCAGGGCACGAAAATAGTAAGTGATTTGGAAGAGCAGTAAAGGTTTTAGCCATTATATTTTCTGAAGCAGGTGAAACTCAGCCAGTCAGCAGCTTTGTGGCTTTAGACAAGCCCTGGTTCACGCTGTCCCTCGCCTGGTGGGAGCACCACGCTGAGTAGTGGCAAGAGCAGGCGATACAGCAGAGGGTGATGGGGGAACGGGGCAGAAAGAGTAGGAAATGAGGCTTCATTAGTTGCATTAACCACAGAGCAACGTGTAGGTGGTGGGAGCTTCTGGGCAAGCAAAATGCTGCATGGGGAATGCAGTGCAATCAAGTACAAGAGCAAATCCGAGCTGTTGTGCTGGCCGGCGCCGTGCAGCCCTCACGGCCATCGCTGCGGCCCTGGTGAGCGCCTCGGAAAGCCTGTGCGACCGTGCCCGGCGCCACTGGCCGAGCGGGACAAAGGGAGGGTGAGGGTTTCCTTAGATCCAGCTTCTCTTCCCGTCTGTGCCGCTGACCTGCAGGCGTTGTTTGCCTCGTAGCTCACCGAATGGGTCAGGGCAGGGACGCTCCTGCGGCGGGCAGCACGGTGTGCCCTCGATAGCCTTTTAGGTGCTACTGTTTTACAAATAACTCTTTATCAGCTCTGGAAGTTTGTCCTGACATTTCTGTGGTGTTTTCACACAGCAGCAGCGTTACATTGGATCGACGTAGCAGGGATCGCAGCCAAGCACTTTGATGCTAACGGTTGCAGTAACCGCTTTTATTTATATGCCCTCAGAAGTGTACTTTCCAATACAGCAGGGGCAGTTCCTCGTCCCAGGCAGTGCACGCACTGTCTGAACCACCTGTTGCCAAAATAAAGACAGAATAGAGAAGTGCGGCGCCTGCATAGCATTGCTTTTGAAAAGTTCCTATTTTAGGAAGAGGCTCTTTGTGTTTGCTTAAGGTTTAGCAAAAAGCAAATGCCAGTTTGTCATAATTTGTTTTGGGTTTTAAGTGTTTCACTGAAAACTGATGTGCCTCTCGTCCTTTCCCCCTAGTGCTCCTCACAGCAGTGAACTGTTACAGCGTGAAAGCTGCTACTCGTGTCCAGGATGCCTTTGCTGCGGCAAAACTGCTGGCGCTGGCTCTGATCATCGTTCTTGGCTTCGTGCAGCTTGCAAAGGGTGAGTGTGTTTCCTTTTCCTTCTGAAGGTGGCGTGCAGTCAGAGCAGAGATGTGGGCATTAGGGACAAAGCCCAGGAGTCCTAACCCCAGCACTTCAGAGCTAGCAGAAACGCTTTACAAGCGTCGTCTGTTCTCTTGCGTGCTCGGGTGATATTTCCAGCTCGTGCTTTGCCAAGGGCTGAGTGCTTTTGTGCATTTTATTTGTGAGATTTCATGTTTACCTTGCTGAGGTTATGCTGGATTTCATGCTACTGGAACCCAGCATATATCACCCAAGGTCTTTTCCATTTAATTCAGTCGCTGTGCAGCCTCTCCCTTTGAGATTGCAGGGCTGCCGAGCCTGCATGGACGGAAGGTTTTGGCTCTCAAAAGTCTTTTGTGTAACTGGTGGCTGGTCAGGGCCATCTGCTAATAGAGAAGTATCTGCGTCTGCAAACCAACCCCCGGTAATGTTCATTCTCTCACAAACTGCCCCTCTACGTTTCCCTTCTTGCTGCTTCAGGTATGGAATAGCTCGATCGGGTCCACGGGGTCAGGCAAGGCTGCAGAAGCCGCGTGACAAGCAGCGATATTAGGGCTCTCAGCTGACAGGAGCATGCATGTCTGTCAACTAGCATCTGAAAAAGAAGATAAAAATGGGAAGATAAAGCAAACATTCTGGTATTTTTGCTTGTTTTCTTCAAGCACACTTAAAAATCCTCTCAAACTTGGGGAGATATTTTTTCCCAAACCCATCTGACTGACTTGCCCACACAGATGAGCTTTCCTGTGTGCTTTTTTTGTGCGAGATTTGTGAAAATAAACTTTTCTTTAGGGAACAGTACAGGCCCTGTTTGTTAAATGTGGATAAAATCTATGGATAGTCCCGCCCGGCTCTGTACTGGCAAGCCTCTGTGTGTGCGTATGTTTGTGTGTGCACATGGGTCTTTTTAATTCCGGTCCCAGCTATGGGAGCCAGTGCTGTCTTCGCAGAATTTCTAGCTTTATCAGAGGTTTTATTTTCTTCCATCTAGTGTCTATGCTCAACAGGAACATTGTTTGAGGCTTATCACAAAAAATACCTCCTTCCTCTTCATAACTCCCCAGGCTGCTTTGCTGAAGTTTTTTTTTTTCTCTCTTAGAAGGAAAAGGATAAGTAAACAGAAATCTCTGTTAGTTCTTTAACATTCTACCAATAAAAGATCTTTACAGTTGTTTTTTGCTTGCAGGTAATAATCTTAATTTGCTTCTTCAGAATCATAGAGTTATAGAATGCCCTGAGCTGGAAGGGACCCACAAGGCTCACTGAGCCCAGCCCGTGTCCCTGCCCAGGACACCCCAAATTCACACCGTGTCTCTGAGGACCTTGTCCAAGTGCTTCTGGAACATCGCCAGGCTGGTGCTGTGATGCCTCCCTGGGGAGCCTGTGCCAGGGCTCCACCACCCTCGGGGGGAAGGACCTTCTCCTAATGCCCAGCCTAACCCTCCCCTGGCACATCTCCCTGCCATTCCCTCGGGCCCTGGCGTTGGGCACCAGAGAGAAGAGACCAGCCCTGCCCCTCCTCCTGCCCTCGGGAGGGAGCTGCAGAGCGCCATGAGGGCTGCCCTCGGCCTCCTCTGCTCCAGCTGAACAAACCCAGGGACTCCAGCTGCTCCTCGTACGGTTTCCCCTCTAAACCCTTCCCCAGCCCCGTGGCCTTCTCGGGACACTCTCCAGTAGCAGCTTTGTGTCCTTAATGTCCTGTGGAGCCCAAATCACCTTCCCTCACTCTGTACTGTTCTTTTGTCCTTTTGTTGAGGATGAATCGCCTTCTCTGGCTCCTCAGGTCTAAAGAGATGATATTTCCATTGACTTGTATCTGTAACCAATAAGAGATTTCACTCTTGTCTACAGAAGCCCCCACCCTGTACTCTTCTGTCTCAGAAGCCTTGTACCTCCCATGAAGCCTATTGCAGTTTCAAGTTGTGGTAGGTCTGGAGAGGTACCGCTGTGACCTGTGTCCTTCCTGCAGTGGAGCCCATTTCATGTGACGTTTGGTTTCCTGCTAAACCCCCTGGCCACTTCAGACAGAGTGACGGGTAGCGAGATCACAAGCAATAGTTAGATGATAACATCTGAAGGCAAAGTGTGTGCACACCACACTCCACGTAAAGTGAACTGGATCAGAGCGGGAACCATGGGGTCTGCAGAGGGTGCTCCTCACAAAGCCCACGTTTAGACCTTGTCCTAAGTGCTTGTCTGAGTTCCTATTTCACAACATACTGCCTGGGATTCTGCCCGTGGTCCAACATGGATTTTATTGATCTCCTTATGGAAGTTGCAAGCTCTCTGTTAAGTCCTTAAGAATGTGCTGGCTCCTTTCGTGTGCCCGCCCTTAGCTTCCACACACGTTTTGCAACTTTCTCAACTTTTCTTTAAATCATGTCAGGTAACTTGATGCATTTATGTAGCAGGGATACATCAGGAGACTGTCTTTTTTTTCTTCTTTTTTCTTCAAGGAAAGCATACTAGCATCACTTAAAGCATACCTAAAATGGGAAAGTGCTGCACTGCTCCCCATCTTCACTGGGACAAAAAACGATGGGTGCAAGGTGTGAGGCAAGGGAAGTTTAAATTAGCCGTTAGAAAAACACTTTTAACTGTACTGCAGAGCTCGAGTAGGGACAGGGAGGCTGTCTCACTGGAGATTTACAGGAATGGGTTAATGAACACCTCTTGGGAAAGGTTTAAGTGAGTCGAACCTGCCTTGGAGCAGGGGGACGGACCCGCCGCCCCTGGAAGCCGCGGTGTCGGTGCTCTCTGGGGCCGCGCTGCGCGTCAGTAGCACCGTACGGAGTTGCTGGATATTCTCCAGGCGAAATACTGCAGCCCCATCTTTTGAAGTGCTGATGCTTTCAAATGGGTAACCTTTTTCTAAAAGCCTGTTTAACCTCTGAGTAGGTGGGCGATGCTGGGTGCCGTACCTAACCACAGTGCCGTGCCTTTGCTGCTCCCTGCCTGCCCTTGTTTTCTTTTATACCAGTTCCAACTCTCTTTGGACAAAAGAGGACTTACCGCTACCAGGTCGGTAAATTCCCAAGCCGGCAGCTGTCATTGGGGTGAAACACACGCCAGGTCGATTCGTCTGGGGCTGCAGTTTCAGCGGTGAAGGGGATGTGTGTTCCCATGACGCTCCAGGTAGTGCCTGAGCAGTGCTGATTAACTTGCTGTAAGGGTTACTGTCCCACTGCTGGTTTATGTTTACAGTATCCATAAACAGAGAAGAGGAGCAATGCCACAGTTTCTTGCTCAAACACGGAAACTTCTGAGACTTCATAGAAGTGTGTCTTTCCCTGTACTGACCTCCTGCCTTCGGCTTTTGGCTTTTTTTCTTTTTAGCCTTTCACTGGATATTTTCATTATGTTCAGTAAAGCAGTAACATCTCAAGACAAAGAACTATGTGGCAATGTTACCACACAGAAACTGCCTTTCCTTGTGATCTTTCTGTGGACAGCTGTTTTACATCACTTCTTTCATGCAACTTCAAACGGAGGGCAGAAGTTGGTTTCCTACTTAGACGGCCTTTCAACTACTTGAAAGTTGTCTCAGGATAGCTGACCCGCTTGGGATGCAATTATTTCACTAATACAAAAGTCACACTTTTAAAGCCTTTGTGGGACTAGAGCTGTGTTGCTTTAAAAGTCCAGTGTCCTGGACTTAGTGTGTTGGTGTGTGAAGCCTTATATATGGACCCCCAAGTGTACGGCCCACCAGCCTGCAGCGCTTAACTAGAATAACTAACTTACAGCATAGACAGGATCAGGGTTTTTCACTCCCCTGTTACTAAAATCTAGGCTTATTTTTGGTTCTGTTATACCAGCTCTCACAAACTGCCTTCTGTCCGGCCGCCACTGGGTATTTTTTGGCCATATTCTTGACCGGGATGCCTGGGACTGGGTCGTGCAGCCGGTTTGGACAGCGGCTGCGCGGGTTTAAGGGATGTTTTCCGCACTGGGTGTGTGACGCAGAGGGCTGTGGTTAGGTCTGCAGCTGTGCTCTTCATACCCGCTGACCCTGCAGCCTTAAAAACTAACCCGGGCTTGACCCGGTCAAAAAAGTGTGCTAATCTTTAAGGACACGCTCATGGTTTTTACATGCGAGGAAATTCAGCATGGGTTTTGATATTAAAGCATTAAAAATCTAAAAACATATCACAGACACGTTTCAGATATATTCTTTTCTGTTGTTAATGTCCTAGGGTTTCTTAAACATTTATCTGACCTTGGGCAGCTCAAGCAGCGAGGTGCCGTTTGTTTGCAGATGGGGGAGCGCTGCCGCGCTGGGCGCCAGCCCTCGCTGTGATTTCTCACCAGCAGGTCTGCGTAAAAAAAAAGAGAGAATTGGGCATTTGGGACTTAGGGAAATAGAATTTACCACTCATTTTATTGAATTATGTTTATTGAACTTATTGTCCCTTTTCCCTCTTAATGCCTGATTTCTGATCTTAAACTTCTCATCCGCGGTGCCTCGAGCGCCTGTTCGATGGCAGCAGCATTATTTTAACTCCCTTCCTTGGGCTTGTCAGAGACCAGCAGAGCTGCATCTGCCGAACAAGCGCGGGGTGAATTAAGGACAAAACAGGCAGGTTTAACTCCAGACATTTGCCACTGAGAACTTAGCCTGGGCCGAGAGTTTTGCTTTTAGTCTTGTTTTTTCTTTGCAAAGATGCGTACGTCAGCCAGCTCTGGCACCCCCCACCCCAATATTGTTTGCTCTTTGTATAAAGGTATTTAGAGGTGTAGTTATGGCTGGCAAATTCTGAGCTCGACACGGGAGGGTTTCTGAAAGTGCCGAAATGAAGATTTAAGCCTTCATTCATTAATGTGTGCTTGTCGTGGCTGTGAAGCCTCCTAAAAATATCGTTGAAGCGCTCCAGGTGCGAGGCAACGTCTCGGCGCTGTGGGTGTGTGTGCACATCTGGGTGCTACTCCCATTTATCACATCCCTTTGTCTTCTGCTAGAAAATGCCCATTTGGTCTCTGTCGTTCTCTGTGGCAGTTATTTTGCTAGTTCCCTATCCAAACTTTTTTCTTTGCCTTTTTATTTTTTTGTGAAAAATACAGTGATTAAGAAAGACCTGAGGGAGGGAAAGATTACTCGCTCTTCTTTTCCTACCAGATTTTCTTCTCTCGGTGGCAACGTCAGTTAAATGTCCCAAAAAAGCCCCTTGAGCCAGATCTGGAGTGAGACCGGGGGGCTGAGCGGGTGAGCCCCGCAAGCAGCCGTGGCGAGGGATACAGCTGTAAGCATGGGGAGGGCAGGGCTGCTCCGGAGGGTCCTGCTGATGGGGCAGGAGAGCTCGATTTCACGCTGGTCATTAAAATCTCAGGCTCCCTCAGGTCTCAAGGCACAATGGCACGCAGATACGAAGAGACAAGAAGGGTGGTTGTTGTCTGAATTATCTTGGGTTTGTACCTACACTTGATCACGCTCGGCTCTCCAGAGGTTGATAAGCACTTAGCATAGCTAAAGAAATCTGCCACAAGTTTTCCTTTGACCCAGGCTCATCTCTCGTGTCCATAACGTGAACCCAAGAGTGAACCTGATCAGCAGGTCGACGTTCAGGCGTTTGTTTTCAATTGATTTATTGGGGTTTTTATTTTCTGCCACGTCAGTCGTGACCTGCTTTTTTGCTAAGCGAGGGTCGGTGCAGCAGTGCCTTTGCGCGGGCTGTGGTGTTGGACGCGGCAGGGCGACTCTTGCACTGGTGTCTGTGCCTGGAGGGACCAGCTCACCCAAGGGACTGGCTCTAAGACGTGACCTGGGACCCGAGAATCAACTGATGGTGGAGCTGTAGGTGTCTGAGAGGAGTTTGGAGCCCGAAGCCAAGCCAGATGGGTGTTCACTCAGCCAGCCCATGACTAACTCACGCTTTAGGTCCTCTTTGGCACGCAGGAGGCAAAGCCTACGGATAGTAAAAGTCCCTCAAGCTTTTCAGTGTGTCCCTGCAAGTTGGGGCTGAGGCTTGTGCACAAAAGATCGCAAGAAAAGCATGCCCTGCAGCTGCCCGTGCTGTTTCTTGCCACGCTGGCATCCAGAAACCCCATTGTAACGTGATTTTCCAGCAGTAAGCTTTGAAGGAAAGCTATTGTGCTTCCCTTACTCACCCTCTTGCTCACAGAGCACATGGAGAGTGGAAGGCTGTACTGAAGGAGAGCACGAACAAGGAAGCTGGGAAAGCTGCCAGCATCCTGCACCTCTAAATCACATCAACCACATGTTGGAGATTAATCAGGCGTCTTAACGGTGGAGGGTTGATACAACACAATTATGTTTTATGGGCCTCTCGCTCTCTAATCTTTGATTTCTTTTCCAGCCAAGGGTGGATGCAGATGCCGAGGCCAGGTGGGCACGGCGGGCTAGCGGGCTATGCAGCTCGCCTGCTCTGGTTTGGAGTGAGCGCAGCGGTTCGTTTCTGCTCAGACAGGTTTTTTTCTTGCCCTCTCTGCCCAGAAAAACTTTGGCAATTATAGATTCAAGGATAGAGCTCAGCCTGCCGGGGCTTCTGCATTTTACAAGTGCAAAGTCGCCTGTCCAAAATTAAATAAAAGGCATTTAATAACAACAACAACAAAGCCCCAAAATACAGAAGCAGTCGGTCAGTGACCTGTGCCGCTTGTTGTGATCACTGAGTTTGAGCGGCTCTGTATGCACACGCTGGAAGCTTGGCCTTTAACGATGATGGGAACCCTTGTTTGTTTAACGTTGCGTACGGAGGCTCAGAGCTGCTTTAACTCTTCAGGGTGGAAATGCGCCTTGGCATCTGAAACGCTGCTTTATCCAAGGAGTTGTGGGTTGTAGTGTGTTGCTCGTTTTTGGCAGGCGGAATGAACCGCCGAATGCTAAGGTGGATCAAGGTAGGTGCCTCGCACCGGAGGCCGGGGAGCGCATCCCCGACGTGCCACGGGGCCCCTGCTCGCCGCTGTTGTGGGCTGAGCGGGTTTTAAGGCAGCTGACATGAGAGACTCTGTTTGGCTTCTCATTTTTCCAAGCGCAGCTATCCCAGCAATGCAGACATATTTAACCAGAGAGCAGCTAATACTTTGGCATTTGCTACTTTGCATCTCCGCTCTCTGTCTCTCTAAAGCCTTTGGTTGCAGCAGAAGCAGTCTTTCGTGCCTGAGGTGTATCAGTGCAGTCGATAGCTCTGTGCATGTGTGTGTGTGTGCTGCTGCTTGCATTTTATATTGATCCTTTCCCACAGCCTTCAACCCCTAGGCTGAAATTAATGGCCTTGCCTGTGGTGCCAGAGGTGTGGGTGACAGGCAGGAGGATCTGCCCTCCCCAAATGTTCTTGGCTCTCCTGCATGTCAAGCTGGTTGGCTCTGGTTAGCCCCTCCAGAGCCTGCTCAGGTGGCTTGTTCTTGTCATTCTCAATCACAAGTTTCCACGGACGGGGACTGAACCCATTGTGCAGATACGAAAAGAAAAAACAAGCTTCTGGAAGCGGCTGGAAACCCACTGCGTGGTTTGTTTAGGGTTTACACCTTGCATGCTGTGCTAAGGATCAAAGGGACCCTGTTCATGCAGGGTCTCTGCACTGCCCCGGCGCGTTCTGGCTGCCGGAGGAGGCACGGCGTGCTGTGCGTCGCTGCCGGGCTCGCGCCGCTGCGCCTGGCTCTGCTGCTTTGCTTCTCATACACCGGTAGACACGGAGGTTGTGAAAATTGGGAGGTGTTTGCTTAGGAGGAGGAGGGTGATGGGATTTTTGGTGATACAAGCAGGATGCAGAGGAGGTGGGAAAGGTAAGGGGAGGCTTTCGGGACCAAGTAGTGTCCTGGTGGACCGTTGGAAAGGGAGGAGTTGTGAAGCTTGAGTAGGGTGTGGGTTGGAGTAAATCCAGGAGCCCAGAGCCTTGGCTCCACCCTGGCGGAGAAATAATATTGAGAAAGCTTTCCAGCACTGTGAGGAAAGAGGACCTTTTCCATAAAACAGAAGGAAGCCGGTGAAATGAGGGGAAGTGCCACCACAGCTGGTGGCGAGAGCCAGGGCTCCTCCTTGGATGCCCTCTCTGCTGGTCCAAGGCTTCTGGTGGTGTCTTTCAGCCTTACAGACTCATCTGCTATGGGACCCAAGTTTAACAGCTGCCACTCAAAACTGCGTAATGCAAAGCTGTCTGCAGAGTGGCAGCGATCAGAGAGGAGCAAACAGCTTATGTGGCTACTGAGCGTGCGTTTCCTGGGGAGCCACGAGGTGCTGAAGAGATGCTGTCCTTAACCCTGGCCTCTGTGTGTTTCTTGCCGCCTTGTTTTTCTGACTCAGTCGACTGAACTCTCACTGCTTTTCTCAGGCAGGGGCTCAGCAGCTGAGCTGATCTTCTCCTCTGGGGTTTTTCATTTATACAACACATTTCTCCCCGGCTCGGTTTCCTCTGCGCTGAGGGCCCCCCCCCTTCTCTGGCTGAGCTCTCTAGATGGCTGTGTTCCCTCTCCTCACTGTTTAGGCAAGTTAAAAATATTTAATTATCATAAAATGCTTTCTGAAAGAGAAGATTGCTGTGCTATTAAAACCGGAACGGACATGACTGGGGAGCAAATGAACATTTTCAAAGAAAGGGTCTGAACAAGCAGCGCGTGGACCCGAAATAGGTCCCTCCTGCAGAAAGGCCCCAGGTGACCCATCGCTTGCCGGTGCAATTAGCAGAGTCTTGGCAGCTGGCGAGATCAGCAAATGGGGTTTATGTCAGAGCTTGTTACCTTAATTTGGTTAATTGTAGAGCAGAGTGCAGTAGAACAGCCAGTTCAAACCAGGTTTCAGATCGCCGGGGTGCCGGGCACAGGCAGGGCATTGCCTAGAGAGCAGGACAGGGGAGCCAGGGGGGTGGGCAGAGCACGCCTTTGCCCAGGACGCTCTCCCTTACGGACCTCTCGCTCCACCAGAGCCGTCGAGGCCATGCTTGGCAGCCTCACCTGCAGATTGGTAACCCTTGATTTGATCCAAAGTCTGCAATGCAAACCTGCAAAGTCTGGAGGCTTGAACTGCACGTTCAGGCTTGAAAAGTGCAGAGCGTCTGGAACTGAGGTTCATACCTCCATTTGGCACAGCGAGTCTTAATGGGTGTTTGTATTGGAGGAAGGAGGTAAGAATGACCATGCTGGACCATCTGCCCAGTACCCCCAGTCTCCAGCTGGGGCAAATTGCAAGCATCAGTGGGTAAGTGTCAGAACGAAGGGGTCACGTGGTGCTCCCTGGACGCTTTCTCAGCCTCCAGCGCACCTCTGGGTCTTCTGCACCATGGGAGGTACCTGTGTGGTGGATTTCTCTTCCAAGGATCTGGCTGCTAACAAGATCGGGGCAAGACAGGTACAGTCACAGCTCACTCACTGTATCTGGGATGCCCTTCTTGCATCACTGCTGGAGCTTGGTTTTTTTGCCCCAAGATGTATAATGTGGTGCCAGTTACGTCTGTAAAGGCGTCGCTGGTGGGCATGAATTATCTTTATGGAGATCTGCTGGCCGGCAGGGTGGGACAGAGCTTTGCGGAGGCGGTGGGAGAGGATGGCTGCTCTGCTGGGCTGCAATCTTCAGACCATGTTTGTTAAGGAGCCCAGGCTCCTGTCGTGCAACCAGGAAGAGGTAAAGCATGAAAGATGCAAAAGTTGTAGCAGAAGAGCGTCATGTGGACACCTGAGAGTACGAGCTTGTCCCCTTGGAGTGGGAAGGGATAGATCTCGGCTCCTGTAGTTATTTAATCATGCTCTGACATGTTACTGAACCCGTGTTACCATGGGAGCATAGAGACGTGAAGTTTAGCAACTCGCTGCGCGTTTTTGGAGAGCTACAACTCTTGCTAGGTGAGGCAGGGAAAGGGGCAGGGTGGTGTCAGCTCCTCAGGTGTTGGGGAGGAACAAAAAGCCCCCTCCTTCCTACCTAGCCTCCCCTCCTGGCTGCCTCCACGCTGGCTCGCCACTCCTTTGCCAGTAGGTGCATTTCGGTGCTTCAGAGAGATGGGTTAGGTGCGTGCCGCGGCGGGTGCAAGGAAAAGGCGTGTGAGTAATTAGTCCCGTCCCACCCATCCGTCCCTCCGTCCGCCACCCCTGCCCACCCACAGCGTCATGAAATGCCAGGCTTTGTTTTAATGTCTTTGCTTCAGCGCCGCTCCCGTAGCGGTCCCACGCTGCCTTTCCCGCCTCTTTGCTCTTGTGTCCTGGAGGACAGGCGGTCCTGACACGCAGCCAAAGTGTCCGTACAGCCCAGCAGGCCACCGAAGTGGGCTTGGACCCTTCCTTGCCCAGAGGCTGAAGATGCCCGTGGTTCCCAAGCGGGTGGCACATCCTGAATCCAGGCATGTGGTTTTGGGCTGGGGACCGCCGATGCTTTCCCCCCCGGCCAGCTGGGCGAGGGCAGCAGCTCAGCCCTTCCTTGGAGGCAGCAGCACATGGTTTCTGTGCGAGGTTTGAGAAGGCGCAGAGCGAAATCTGCAGATGCCTCAGTTTAAAAAGAAAAACACCAAAAAACACGTTTGGCCTGAGAGCTTTTTACTTGTGACAAACAGAAAGCGGCTTTCCATGGAAGCTGGTGTCCAGCTGTGGACAAGAAATGGAGGTGTGAGCCTGCAGCGTGATGCTGCTTGTGCCCTGGCTCCTCCTGGATCAGAGCATCCTCCGGACGTGGTGGAGGTGGTGACCCCTCGGCCCTGGTGGGAGCGGGCTACTGGCAGAGCACAAGCAGACCTTTGAGAAGAGACGTCCTGAGGGGTGTTTGAAACGTCTGGAGAGCTCCCCTGCTCTCCTAGTCCATCCCTGAGCCATTCCAGTAGCTCATTACAGCCACTGTTAACAAAAAGTCCATCTTATTCCCATAACAAAAGACCTGGAAAGAATTAGACTGGTAATTTATTCAGGAGGGGCAGAAAATAACCTCAGGAAAGCTGAGCCCAAGGGATGGAGCAGAATGTGATACCATGCACACCCACCTCCTGCTCAGCCTTGCTGTTCACAGCCAAGCTGGGGCATTAATGCTAAATTAAGATTATATGACTGAACCTATAAGCCAGGAATTGAGGTTAAACTTGCAGCATTGTATCAGGCTCTGCATTTCCTGGCTTTTCTGTCACACTCTGATGTACACGTTCTAACCTCACTTTGTAAAAAGCGATTGGTGATCTTTGCTAAGGAGATTCACTGGCTAAAGGGCCATTAAATACAACCAGCGTATCGCAAGGCAGACTCAGAAGAGACCTTCCTAGCAAGGAGGTGCTGGGAGAGAGGGACAAGGCAAGACCAGTGGAGAACTGCGATCTGCAGTGAGATCTGGACAAGTAGAGCCTTGGAAGACTGGTGTCCCCAGACCTGATTGCCCGGTGCATGTGCTGCTGCTGTGGTCCCAGCTTTTCTGCAGCTCACACCCACAGCATCCCCTTGCATGTGGGATGGCAACCGGGTGGGGAGGAAGGCAGAGGGAAGCTGGTTTTCTGGGTAGTTTTGTGAACAGAGAACATTTGGGACACTGTGGTAGGGAATATATTTTTGCCCTGGTTTGGACTCAGCAGGAGCAGGAGGGAGAAAGGAGGTGAAGGGGAGCAATGCCCAGGATGGAAAGGATGGGGATAGAGCTGGAGGGTTGGGCGGAGAGGGGGAAAGACAAGCTGTAGCTCTCCCACGCACACAGGGCAGCTCTGTGTCACTGGCACAGATTTGGAGCAGTCCCTTGCGAAGCTCCATGAATGCAAGATGCACCAGCAGACTGTCGGGAAAAGTCCCCTTTTCCCACTGCTAGAAAGATGAGTGCGGGGCATTAAAAGGTCCGTGCATCTCTACTAGTTACCCAGCCTCTGCAAGCGTGGCTCTTGGTGGCATAGGGGAGTGAAAGTTTCCAGCGTGAGATGGGAAGAGAGGCCATCCAGAGGACAAATGCCAGGTATATTAGCATCCCTCTCCTTTCCCCAGATGCACATCCTGGGTACCTTGTGCTGGGAGATGAAGGGTTAAGCCCCAGGCCCTGCTGACTGCCTTGTGATGGAGTTGCTTGGGTGATTAGTAAAGATCTGTACCCTAAGAGGAATCACATGGGCTTTGACAGGGCTCCCTAGATGCAAACGTGCCCTGCTGAATCCTGCCTCGCTCCCCGCGTCCGTCCTCCCCGAGGGGAGTGTGGCTTTACCACCCCAGGCCTACACCCAGGCTCCACATCAAAAGGCAGGGAACAAAACAACAGCAGAGCATTTTAAAGAAAAATAAATAAACCCTTGGCTGCTCAGGGACAGTTCTTACCAAGGGTACAATCAAGTCGTCTATTTATGGGTTTTTATTTCAAAAGCAGATACATAACAGGAACTTTTTGATATTCAAGTCCTAAAGAAGCAAACTTCTGATATTCAAGTCCCAGAGAACCTGACTTCCCACTATCAAAGGGACTGCCATAACCCTCTGCTTTCTCAGGTGGCTGGTGGGACCAGAGGAAATCCTGGGTTTCTGCTTTACTGGGTGGCTGGTGGAAGCGGAGGAAGTCCTGGGGTTTTATCGAATGAAAGCAGCTTTCAGCTGAGAGGACAATGTGACAATATCTGTTTGCATAGTAACTTCTAGCAGGAAGGTCCCCAGAATGTTGGGTTTTTTGCAGGGAGAAGATATCTGGGAGATGACCTCGGTGATAGCACATTGCAGCGTGAGAAAGTTCGGAGGACTCAGTAATGGCCAGTTGCTTGAGACAAGTATATTTGGGGCTGATTATTCGGTGCATTGCTCTGGATGAATTAAACACTGTAAAACTGGAGGAATCAGCCCAATAGAAATACGCGCACATGCTCTCTAGCATAACCCGAAATGCATCAGCACGATAATTAAGGATCCTAAGAGCAGCATTTGCCTCCAGGTTTCTCCGTTTCAGCACCCACAAAGGCCCTTGGGGTTCACGGTCCATCTGCATCGATCCGCTCTTGTTTTTGTTTTCTGCAGGTGATGTGACAAACCTGACTCCTGAGCACGCCTTCAAAGGCAGTGAATTCGGCGTGGGGAACATTGTGTTAGCTTTGTACAGTGGTCTCTTTGCCTATGGAGGATGGTAAGATGCAGCCCTTTATCTCTTTTCAGTGCTAAATACTGTAGTTCATTCCTTTGTCCCCAGATTGTGTTTGCAGGAAGAGTGTGGTCCAGGACTTCCCATCTTTCTTGTAACCAGGGCAACGAGGCAGATGCTTCGGGTTTTCTAGTAATGTTAATAGTCACGCTTCACGCCCTTCTTCTGGCCAGGACATAGAAGCGCACAGAAGTGGTGGTGATCATGGGACTGAGAAGAGGCAGCAGATTATGGGTTGCTTGGTGCAGTTCCTAGGTGGTGTTAAGAGAGGGCAGCGGGGTGGGTTTAGCTAGCAGAGGAGAGATCATAGAATCATAGTGTTATTAAGGTTGGAAAACATCTCTAGGACCATCAAGTCCAACCCCCAACCCAACACCCTCAGGCCTCCTAAACCGTGCCCTGAAGTGCCGCGTCTGCACGGTGTTTGAACCCCCCCAGGGACGGTGACTCCCCCACCTCTCTGGGCAGCCTGTGCCAGGGCCTGACCCCTCTGGCACTAAAGACATTTTCCCTCATCTCCAACCTAAACCTCCCCTGACGCAGCTTGAGGCCGTTCCCTCTCGCCCTGTCACTGGTGACTTGGGAGCAGAGACCGACCCCCCCCTCACTCCAGCCCCTCTCAGGCAGCTGCAGAGAGCGAGAAGGGCTCCCCTCAGCCCCCTCTTCTCCAGGCTAAACCCCCCCATGCCCCTCAACCTCTCCTTATAAGACCTGCTCCTGTTACATGCCAACAGATTATTTAGAGCGCCCAGCTGACACTCCTGGAGAGCTTCTTCCTCAGTCCCTTTGAGCACTCGTGAGCACAAGGAGCCTGTTCAATTTGCTGTGAAAACAGGCCAGCTGCAGCCATCCTTATTGCCTGGAGGGTGGCCCTGTCGCGTGTGGGTCCAGCTCTTCACCTGCCATCACCCCTCCAGTTGCAAGGAAGCTGGCAGCATGGCGTGCTTGATCCATCAGCACCATCCAGGGCGTGCGCTTTGCAGGTTTTGTGCCGTAGGTCTTGGACTAGGCATCAGCCATCACGAGTTTTACTGCGGGTTTCAGTCTCTCTACCCCTCCTGAAATTTCCTTGCAGATGAGTAAGATGAAGGGCTTCATTTACTCCATGGACTAACTGGGATTAACTACTGTTCTTTTTAAATTACAGGAATTACTTGAATTTTGTTACAGAAGAGATGATAAATCCCTACAGGTAGGTGTGTGTCCCGTGACGACTTCCCTGGGAGGAAAACTTGTTCTTGGGAAGCCCTTTCCTCACGCGTGTAACAGGGGTTGCTAATCAGCCTAGAAGTCGAGGCCTTTTTCTAGGGAAATAGAAAATGAGGTAAATTAATGGCGTTTTCCCTCCCTGGAATAGGGGAAGGGGAACAATAATCTCTCTATGAGAAGGGCTGTCGCTTACACTGCTTTCCTGTATTGCTCATATTATCAGTGTTGCTGGAAAGTCCTGCTTCCTTGGCATGGCACCTCTCTGAATTAATAGGCGAGGAAAAAGCCCTCGTGGCTTTATTACTGTCTTGTATAAACTCCCCCAATAGGATTGGTGTGCACATATGTTTGTCACGTGCTCTTCCTGTTCTCTTGAGCAACAGCCGCTTTCTGCACTGCTCGTGCCTTCGTGGTTACGCAGGGGACCGGGTGAGATGAGGGTGGGCTGCACCAAAGCACGGCGTTTCTGATAAATCGTTTTTGCTCACAGAGGAGGTGCCTACGAGGCACTGTCAGCACAAGCTTCAGAGTCACTTGTGCAAGAACCCTTTCCTGGCTGACCCTGGCAGTGATTAGTGCCTGCTGGGAAGCACAAGATTTGATACGCCCCTTCCTTGACAAACACAGTTATAAAAAAAGTTTTTGCAGATTGCAATTATTTTCATGTCTTCTGAATGCAGTCATGGTATTTGACTCTCTCCTCCCGTGGTTTTGAGCTCCGCTAGACCAATTATATGTGGCATCAAGCAGGGTTTCCTTTTTCAGTTTCCGTTCGCAAATGAAGTTAGACCATTTGGAAAGGCAAATCTGTACCAACCCAGCCTCGTCTTTACAGACCCACTCAGGCTGTGTCTGAACTCATTTTCTTTGAGTTTCATCAGTCCAGCCAGCTGCAGAGAGTTGGAGCCTAAAAGCCGCCCACTAAATCCCTGATCTTTCCATCTCCCACAAGAAACCCCCCCCAGCACAAACGCTTCTCTGCCCAGAACAGAAAGCATGTGCTAATGCCACTGGCTAGCAAGAGACAGAGCGGGGTATTTTTAATTAGTTGCCTTTGCAGTGATCTTGGATTACCGCTTGCCCAGACAGCCAGAGTCTCTCCATGCAAAAAGTCCCTTCTGCCATAATCCTTCACTCTACATCTGTCAGCCTCCGGGCTCTTCCCGTGTGGGCATCTTCTCCTCTCCTCGGGGGGTGGCTGGGAAACTGGACATGCTGAAGAGCCAGAGGAGAGCAGAATGGCTCAAGCCAGGTTTAAGTGAGCTCAGGAGGGCTGCAGCACGAGCCGCCGACCCCTGGCACCAGCAGCTCTCCGCTCTGAACTGCGGCGCTCCATTACAATTTGTATTTTCTTCCCAGAAACCTGCCTCTGGCTATCATCATCTCACTACCTGTAGTCACTCTGGTTTATGTGCTGACAAACTTGGCTTACTTCACGACCCTGTCGACGGAACAGATGCTGAAGTCCGACGCCGTGGCCGTGGTAAGATAGGTGCATTTCTGATGTCGCTCATCTGTTTTCCAGGGCTGGTTAAATCAGACTTACAATCTCTGCATGCATCTCCTGGTTTCTTCCATGCTGATCATGGCTGCTTACAAAAAAGCTGATGTTTGACAGGAGATAAAGAGCAACTGGGTTGGGAGCAGGACAGAACAGTGTGATACCAGGTGGGATTAATCACAGACAATAGTAAGAGCGGGCAGACAGTTAACACTGATCTTAATTTGTGTATATGCAAGGTTGCTGCTGGCCTCATGACTTGTCATCAGTTACCAGAGCATGATATTTATGGGAAAAGGTCATTCAGTCAATACTGAACTAGATTGTTCCCTCTCTGTATCTTCCTTGTTTTAATTAAGAGAGAAAAATAATACCTCTATTAATTAAAATGTCACCATGGTCTGAAATCCCGGTTGCTTCAGAAGTGAGCAGCATGGTCTGACCTTGCAAAATACGTGTGACCAGGATTGTTCAGTGTTTCAGGGGGAACCTCCCGGTCCAGGATAAGCTGATCTGGGCCATTCAGGTGCCAGCGCTCCATCCTTCGGGTTGGTACCCAGCGCCACTCCAGCCTGCACGTGCGCAGTGCTGAGTTAAAGGAGATGCCAGCCTGCGTTGCATGGCTGTAGTTGTGTGCCTTTGCAAGTCTTGAAATCAATATTCGGGATCAAATATCCTGCTTCTTCGGCAAGGAGGAGCAGCACATGGCAATAAGGAAAACGCCACAACAGCTTCAGTACTAAGCCATGACAGTTGTTCAGATTTCTACAAATATTAAGTCTTTGTAGGCAGCTGTGAGCTCTTTTGGACATTCTGGGTGTGAAATATCTGTCTTGTTGCCCCCCCATTTAGGATTTTGGGAACTATCACCTTGGCGTCATGTCCTGGATCATACCCGTCTTTGTTGGCTTATCGTGCTTCGGATCAGTTAACGGATCTCTCTTCACTTCTTCCCGGTAGGTTTCTTGCTCAATTTTCTGGTATTTGTTTACAAGTCATGCTTAATGCCTCTTCATTTGGAGTTGTCCTCCAAAGAGTGGCTGTGGGGAGTCACAAAGTCTAAAGGGTCTGGAGGCCATGTGGGGAATGCGGAAAAAACATCTAAGACTTTAAAACCATATCCAGTTTAAAGGAAACCCTGTCAGTGCTCTTAATTTTCTGTTCCACAGGCAAAGTCCTGTTGAAGTTATTAGAACATAAACAAACACAGGCTTGGGGCTCAGTGATGTTGCCTGAGAAAGTGGCTTTAATGGAAAGCAGAAACTTAGGGAACTTCAGGGCTGAGAATCTCTCCAGAAAGGGGAGAAAGGACGGGGCAGGACAGGGACTGAGATGGTTCCAGCTCTGACGCACGTCCCCTGGGTTGTCTTAGGAAAGTCACTTAATTGCTCTCTCTGGAAAGGAGGATATAAATACATCTTTTCTTGCATTCTTTGTCCGTCTCCAGCCTTCCTTCTCAGACAGGGACTTTCCGCTGCGTATGTGCAGAACGCCCCGTGCTGGGGTCTGATCCCGGAGGGCCCCACTCCCGAGCCAGTGACTAGCAAATGGGTGCTGCTGGCGTCGTGCGAGGCACCACTACGGTGGAAAACCTGCGTGGAGCGTGGGCGTCTCAGTCTTGCTGCCTCAGCACTGCGCTGAGGGCTGTCCCCGCTTGTTTTGTGCTAAAGACAAACGCCAGCCCGGGGCTGAAAGGCTGCAGGGGTGATAACCACTCTGTCTCCCCCACCTCAGGCTGTTCTTTGTGGGATCCCGAGAAGGACACTTGCCTTCAATCCTGTCCATGATTCACCCCAGGCTTCTCACTCCCCTGCCGTCCCTCATCTTTACGGTAAGCACCTGGGTCTGTGGTGAGGAGCATCGACCGGTATTGGGAAACAGGTCAGGGGTGGGATCCCGTCAGAGTGGCTGGAGCGGGGCTACGTGGGCACCATCTCCAGCCAGACCCTTCTCCTTCTCATTATATCCTCACATTCCACTTCTGTTTCAAAATCACTCCAGGCACCAGTTGAAAATAGCTTAAATAAGTAAGAACTAATCGTCCTGATTCTTTCCTGGCAGGTAGTTCTTCTAAAATACCTGTTGTAACATACGTGGTTTTGCTTATTCCGTTCGCTAATGACTTTTTTTCCTCTGGATGCAGTGCATCATGACCCTGCTCTATGCCTTCTCCGACAACATTTTCTCAGTCATCAACTTCTTCAGCTTCTTCAACTGGCTGTGCGTGGCTCTGGCCATCATCGGCATGATGTGGCTGCGTTACAAGAAGCCGGAGCTGGAAAGGCCCATCAGGGTGAGAACAGTGGGGTAACTGTGTGGTGGGTCCTCCCTGAGTCCCTTCCCAGCACCAGGGAAGGCTCAGCAAGTACGGCTGCTCGTCGTGTACGGGAGAGAGACTGGGATCGCAAGCGTGCAGGGGAAGCGTTGTGTTGTGTTGTGTTTCCTGCTGCCCGGAAATCTGCTGAATGAAAATCGGTGCAGGAGGGCAAAGAGCTGCCGTGGCCTGGCGGGCATCAGGGTGAAGGAGGCTCTGGGTGTCAGAGATGCGGGCTGTTCTGGTGGGGTAGCCCAGTGGCAAGCTCTCAATGGCTAATTTATTCCCCAGGACAAATCACAGGCTGTGGCTCTCAGTGAAACACTCTGTGCCATCATGGAATTCACTTAAAATAGTTTTTTAATAAAGCAGACAAACCCACGCCTGCAGAGATGAGAACCTTGTTCTCTTTGTCCTTGGCCAGCTTGGCAGTACCGTGTCCCGTCTGGGAGGAGGCCAAGAACATGTCAGCCACAAGCATGCCTGCCTTCCTTAAAGGCATGTTTCTCACTCATCCCTCAGCACACTCAGGTCTCTGCCAGGCAACGAGCAGCCAGAGAGAAACAAGCTCACAGACGTGTACCAGTGCCCTCCCAAAGGAGCTCTTTGCAGCGTGTCTCCTTTGGATTTTTGGTTTTTCTTCCGAAAGCTTGGCTGCTCCAAGTGTAGCCAAGTCCCCTGAGAAACTGCCGGGAAGATGCGATGGCTCGTGCTGTGGTTGCTGCTGAGTTTGATGCTCTTGGTACAGGTGCTTTTTGTGAGGGATCATTCAAGTATGGAATTGGGGGCCAAAAAAAGGCTCTTGGCAAGCCACGTCTCCATGCTTTGTTTTGCTGTGCGCTTTAAATGTACATGTTAGGTGTTAGCCTGCGTCTGTTTTCTCCAGTATAGATGAAGAGCACTGCCTAAATCGATAGCTTCCCCGTGGCAGTTCAAGGTCATGGTCCCGTTGTTCAGAGCAGTGGGATGGACAGGAGCACCATCCACATCGGGGTCCGTGGTGGAACACGAACTCCTTCCCTCCCCGGGCTGTACAGCTAGATAAACTGCACTGGAAAGTTTACCCTGTTCTCCTGATAGAGCTTCTAACCTGTTCTTCGGGTCCTTGTTCAGGTGAACATCTGCCTGCCCATTTTCTTCATCCTGGCCTGCTTGTTCCTCATTGCTGTTTCCTTCTGGACGACACCGAAGGAATGTGCCATCGGCTTTGCCATCATCTTCAGTGGGATCCCTATTTACTTCTTCGGGGTCTGGTGGCAAAACAAGCCCAAGTGGATTCTCCAAGGCATCTGTAAGTATTACCAGTGAAGAACAAGGGCACAGCCTTGGCTTTTGCTCCAGAAATAGCAGCTTCCCGGGGAGCGTGCTACAGCTGGTAGCACTGGCTCTCCTTCGTGTACCAGAGGCTTCCGTTGTCTTGGCTCCTATCAATTCTTCTTTAACGGTAGCAAGTTTTAACCTGATGATTACCTTATCTGCCAAGCACCCAACACGCACCCTGACTGGCGATAATTGCAACGTTTGGGCCAAATACCGTGGGTTTTTTTTTTAATCCTGACAAACAGGTGGTTGTTATGCAGTGGAGAGTAATTCGCTGAGCACGTTGCCGCCTTTCTTCTGCCTGCTGTAAAAGCACTGGGTCAAGACTTCTGTCAGCCCAGAATCCCTTTCTGATGGTGTAAGAAGGGAAAAGAAGTAACAGCATAAGTCTGAGCACAGTTGGCCTCAATTTGACTGCTGAAAATCCGGAATCAGTCCCGATCCACCGCTTAGCCAGTGCTAACATCTCTGATCCAGTCAAAGCTCTCCTTGGCATCAAAACGTGCCAGCGGAGCAGAGGGAGGGGAAAATCCCCTGGATGTTTCCTCTTACGAGGTTTGTTTTTAAGGTATCTTTGTATAAGGTTTCGCAACAGCCTACACCACACCACGGTGTGGTTTCAAGGGATGGAGAGGCTGTGCTTGGCACATGTAACCTCAGCCTGAACAACTGAATCAGGAAAGTCAATCCGTGTTGTCCAAGTAACTAAACTCTACCATCTGCCTCCCAGCTCTCGTACAACGGGCTGACCTAGAAAAGCAGACAAGTAGAAATGCCCAGCCTTAGCTGGATGCTTTTTATGAAGAAGAAAAAGGCTTTTAACAGTACTCAGCGCTCATTATTTTCTTTTTTTGCTTTCCCCCCATCTCTGTGTCTCTCTCTCACACTTTTTTTGTTCTGAGTATTAGGCTCAGTTCCTGGAAAAGCCATTTTTGCAGTGCCTGGGTGGCAAATTACCATATTAACTGTTTTCCACCACCAAAGGCTTGCAAGGGTAATACAGAAAATATTCTGAGAACGCAGAATGATAATCCTGCAAATGTCCAGTTATAAACATATGAACTTCAAACACATGCGTATATTCATATACTGCAGATAATTTGATCACCTCCAACCGATCTGCGTTTGACTTTGTGGGTAGTTAGAATTAGCGTTGGCTTTACCTGGCAAGACTGCCTTGTGATCTCTGAACACACAGCCGAGCAGCAGAAAGTACAGGCGTCTTTGGACACCAGCCACCAGAAATAATGGGTGGGAAAATAAAGTTAACTTCAGTTTAGCACCTTTCCGGTGCCCTGAAATGCTTCCTTTGCTCTTCCCCTGCTCTGCGCGAGGCGGTGGCCTCTGCGTGTGCTCAGTACGCTGAGTGGTTCTGTCCTGGGTACTCGAGCCTTTAGAGAAGCTGCACATACAGCCAAGTTCTTCAAAATTGGAAATAAAAGCATCGGCTCGTATTTTGTATGCCTTCTCCTGCTGTTGTGCCAGGCTCAGCTTTGGCTGCGTGCAGTTCTGGCATCTGCACGTAGTTACCGAATCACCACTCAATTAAAAACTGGTGTCAGGAGGTACCGGCGCCTCCCTCGGGGCAGCACAGCATCCTTGCTGCAGGAGCAAAGCTCCCAGCGTTACGCATTTAAATGCTGGGCGTAAGCAGAGGGTAGCCTGTGGCTCATTTGCTTTCAAGTCTTAAATTGTATTTGGACTAATCTTGCTCAGAACCATGGTGGGGAGGCAAATGGCAGAGGCAGAGTATGATGAACGGAGACCACGATATATGTTGGGCCCCTGCTTGTGATCTCTGACCTGAACTTTGCTCTCTCCCCCGCAGTCTCCGCAACAGTCGTCTGCCAGAAACTGATGGAAGTGGTTCCGCAAGAATCATAAGGAGGAAAAGCAGAGACATTCAGCTCGAGGAAACGCACAATACTATTTTAAGACGACACAAGGAGAAAACGGTTCTGATCCCTCGTAAACGAAACCTAGGCACTGGAGCGCCCCATTGGAGCTTTTTCGTGTCTGACACCATAACCCCAGCTCTGCCTTGCCTCCTCCAGCCCCTCCGTCACCAATCTTTAGCCTGGCAGATGAGCAGCCCTGTGATGGGAAGATCTTGGTACGAACATGGGCCAGGAGGAGGAATTCCTCTCAGCCGCTTCAAAGGGGTCCTGCCTGTCCGCAGCAGCAAGACCAATCGGCCTGCGTGTGTGTGTGTGACACTGAGGGCTGCACCTCAGTTCTGTGTATGTTTACTTGGTTTGGGTCTGGGACCCCCCCAGACGACGGTGGATCTGCTCACAAGCCCGGTTTGAGTGTTGCCAGCTGTACAAGTGTGCCTGTGTCTGGGGCTGCGACTGTCGGCAGAGCCGCGGGGTGGTTCTGAGCCTGGCCTACCTGGTCTAGGGCGGGTGGCTGGGAAGCAGCAGTTGGCTGATGTTGGCTCACACGCTCACACACACACAAACTCACACCAAAATACGTGCTGCTGGACGCTTTGGACTCTGTGCCCTGGCAGTGACTTAGGTGAGACAAGGCAGAGCAGATTTAGTGTCAGAGAAATGATGTGGGGATGCCTCATCTGACTTCGATTGCGTTCCTGACAAGAGCACTTGGGGTCCCCAGCCACTGCCTGGCTTTTAACTCTCAGATCCAAGCCATCTCCCTGCTATTGAGCCAGTCCTCCAGGATGCTCTCCATCAGAATGCCCGTCCCGTCGCCCTGGGGTCGGTGCAGGCCTGAGGGTGCAGTTCCTCCTGATAACCCCAGGGAACTGCAGTTAGCAGAAGGCCAAGCCCTTGTCTTGCTCACTCCATGTTTTTCTGTAGATAGGCCATCATCCAACATGGGATGAGCAACATCACGCTCTCCAGTCGGCCCCGTTCATTGCCTTTGGTGTGATTCATGTTTGCCCCTCTGAACCATTTGCAAAGAGAAAATAAGGGTGGGATTCCCTTGGCTCATTCCCTGGGGTCTGTCTGTGCATTGCCTGTCACGGTGCCCTTCGTTAAGCTGTGTCTCTTCTAGGACGTGCAGCAGAGGTGGAACCAACTCTGGGGGCGTAGAAAGGGGCAGATGTCGCCGTCTGGCTGGAGCCTGGCTTTAATCTCAGTCTGCTGTAGATGGTCTGTTTGGTCCAAGAAGCAGGGACTGGGGGGCCTGTTCCTCCTTCGTGCAAAACTGCAGCATCAGCTTTGGCTTGGTGAGATGCCCCCACCAACATCCCCCCGATCAGGGAGTGGTCTTTGAGCATAAACCACGATCCGCATGTGAAATCTTGTTTTGCTGTTGTGGGTGGTGCAGTCCCAACCCCTGAGCCCACCCAGAATTCCTCTAGTTCTCAAGTAATCCAAACTGTCCTCTGAGGAACATGTTGCTTTATTTGGTCAAAAGCTTCACCTTTTCAGCAAGACTGCAGTTCTCGAACAGCTCTCTCGTAATGCCTCTGCGCTCAAGGTGGTAGTTGGAAATCTAAAGCATCTTCGTCCCACAAGTGAGCTGCTTCAGTCTCTGTTACAGGTCTTTGTGCTTGTGCTTTGTGCAAATGGGTTGTTGAACTACTTATTCTCTTCAATATTATTGTAAACTAAGCTGTTTGGAAGCCGGGATCCTCCGAGAGCTAATGCTTTCTATGGGATTCTCCTCTTAGCGTAGAGTTATTTTGGATGAGGAGGCATTAAGGACACCAATGGTACTAGCTCGTGCTTTGCCCTTTTAAGAAGTTCTTTAGCACAAAGGCAGCGTGCGTTACAGCAGGTGGCAGCTTCTGTTCAAGCCGTGGCTATGTCAGCGAGCGTCTACGTGCAGCTCTTTGCTATTCTTTGCCAACCACGCGTCTTCGCTCGGAGGCAGTGCAGGAGGAATAGGCGCGACAATCGTCACGCTGAACCTTTGCTGTCAGGTTGCTTATTCCAGTGCAGCACAGCGTAGAGATACCCCAGCCAGCTCAGGTGCTGCTTGACACGTGTTGAGCTCTCGTAGAGCGAAGTGAATCTGTGGAGGCTTGCAGCTGGGTTGGGTGCAGAAGAACCCAAAGTTATGGCCAGTGCCTGGCTGTTCGGGGACCTACGTGCAATGAATTGGAGCATCCCGGACTCCAGTGCCTGCGGAGAGGCATTTGCGTAAATAAGGTTGTGAACCATAAATCCTGAACTCAACTTTTGGAATCCTCTTCCAGCTGAAGGCTGAGATGTTTTGGCAAGGTAGTGATGGGAAATCGCTGCTTGTGCTGGACCTGCTTCATCGAGAGAGGACCTCAGTCTGTCACCTTCCACTTGGTCGGCAGTTTTTTGGCTGTAATGGTTTCGGGGTCGGTTTCCCGCAGGGCCTGGGTTCAACGTAGGGGCTCTCAGTGCTAATATATACCAGCAGAATTACCTGTGATGTGAAGGAAAGGGGTTTTAACACTCGGCCACCTCAATCCAATGTAAATTAGCACGCAAGTCCAAGCCACAGAGAGCTCAGAAATAGGTCTGAATCTCCCAAAGGCGTGGGGCAAGCAAGGTTTGGGCACATCTTTAAATGACTCTCATCAGTGACAAAGACCCGTCACGACACAATATCCTCTTGGTGAACCTTTCACGCTGCTTTTAAAGAGGAGATGTCACAGTGAGACATATTTTTTAATTAACTGATGTTAATTAAGTCCTTAACTCGCTTGCTTGCTCTTGATGAATTTTCATGATTCTTCTCTTGCTGCTAAAGATCTTTCTTTTGTACTAACCTGCTGGCTCTGGCATTGATACCATATGTTTTGTGGTGATCTCGCCGGCGTCTCCATGGCAATAGATGTATAGGAAGAAACTGAACCAGGTACCAGCACAGAGTGACAAAAATGTTGAATTTGGTCGGCCACAGCTCACATCTCGAAGTCTACCTTTCAAAAACCTGATCTCTTTCATCCGTGATTCATTGACCCCGATAGTTCCCCTCCAGCAGAGCTTGGTGACGTGGCTGTAAGAGGTTGGGTTATTTTTTCTGGAGGTTAGGGAGATAACGAGCGAGGGGGTAAAACGGAATTTCATTTTATAAAGAAAATACAACTAAAGTAATTTTCACTCCAAGGGGTGAGATCGCTGTTAGCAGCTGCCCAGCTTGTAACTCGGATCAGCAACCAGGAGGGTCTGCTGCCCTTGGGGGCTTGCCACGTTCAGCTGGATTTTGGTGTGAAAAAGAGAGAATACATCCCCGTGAAGGACCCCCTTGCTGCTTGTTTTCCTCAAACGTGGAATGAGAGGTGTCACGGAGCGCGAGGGGAAGAGCAGAGACTTGACAGAAAATTTCTTATCATTCCCAGCACTGGATGTGAGATTTTTCTGTTGTTTCTCTGTTTGCTTGTGCTCTTTCAAGCCCGTGATCAGTCGCGCCTGTTGGAGTCCACCAAGGGAGGTGAACCCTTCCCGCAAAGGACACATACGGCCACAGTGACCGTGAGTTTGCTTTCCTAAACCATAGCTACAGTTAAACGAGGTACCGCGTGAATCTTTTTCATATGACAGTATTCTGCAAGTCCAGCTGGAGCAGCCATGTCAGGGGAGTCGCAGAATAATAGAATCATTTAGGTTGGAAAAGACGGTTAAGACCATCGAGTCCAACCGTGGAGCCGTGGCTGCGTATTTCTGCAAGGGATGGCTGTGCTGCAGTAGTCCCTTGGTCCTTGACTAAATCCCCCTTCGATTATTGCTCTTCTTGGCTCGTTTTTAAGTATTTAGGCTGCCAGGCAGTCTGTTGTTAGGGGTGTTCACAGAACAGCATCCCATAGGGATTGCTAAACAGCAGGGCAGGGCTGGGCAGCAGCCGGTGGCCAGGCGCTTCCTTACGCGTTGGGTTCCTCTTTCTAAATGAGAAACCTTCCCAACTGGGAGGGGAACCAGCCCTGCAAAATGCTCCTGGCCTAAAATGGGGGGGTTTTAAGTCATCCTAGGTGGATCTTTTTTTTTTTTATTTTTTTTTAATCTTCCTGCAGTATTTGTGGTGTTTCCCATCTCAGATACCACGTTCTGGAAAACGTCCTTTTGTTTTTAATGGCCCCCTCTGTGAATACTAAGTTCAAAGGGACTCTGTCACTGTCGAACAAACTTTAAAGACCTCTCAACTGGATTGAAACTCGTAAGAAGCGGCTTTGTGGTTCTCCGAGCCCTCTCCCTGGGGGTGGCTCAGGCCGGGGAATAAATCGGGCCCCTCCACAGGCTCCTCCGCGGTGGGTCGGCCCCGAGAGCAGAGCCCTCGAGGGGCAGCGGCGTTGCAGCAGAGCGCTTCCCCGCGGCCGCGGCTTCCCGACCACGGAGCAGTGTTCGCAGTGGCAGAGTCTCGCTCCAGCCATGGGGAATCACGGGGGAGGTTTCCTCTCAGTCTGGGAAGGTACCCATGCCATTAGCTGAGGCAACAGTGTTCCTGAGCTTTAATAAATAAATAAAATAAATAAAAAAAGCAGGAAACGGCCAAATGTTGTTGTTACACAACGCTCTGGCTGTTTGGGGCTATTCTTGTGGGACGCCAGCTTTTCCATCAACGGGTTGCGCAACTCCGTTTCTAATGAGATCAAAGGGGAAGGCGATGTTGGCCGCTGAGAAAGGGCTGGAACAAAGCTTCCTACTGGAGCTTGGGAAAGGGCAGCCCAGGGGCGAGACGGCTCCGGGTCCCCCGCGGGCTCGTGCTGAGGTCTGCCGGTCAGCGCCGTGACCTCGGCAGAGCCCCACGGGCTGAATCGCAGCCTTGTGCCGGCCCTGGGAGCCCGACGAGCGTCTCTGGCCGCGGGACGGGCCGGCGTGGCTGGAGCCGGCGGCGCTTGGCTGCCAACCAGCGAGCGCGGCAGCCGGCTCCCTGCGGCGACGGGCATCTGCTCCCGCGCCTCTGCCAGGGACCCCTGCCCGTGCCAGGGCATCCCGCGAGACCTCGGCGCTGGGGGATGCTCGAGGGGCTCTTCATTTCTGGTGGCTTTGTGAGGAGTTACAGCTGGCCAGCCTTACACCGCTTTCACCCACACTTGAGAACTTCTTCCCAGTTTACACGGTCCGAACTGGAACTAGCAGCGGGGGCGGGGGGGTGCGCGTGTGCGGCGTGCTGCTGCGGGTCGAAGCTGAGTGCCGTTCAGCTGCGCGTAGGAAACGCGGCTTGGGTTAGGAGCCGATGCCCGGAGGATTATTTCTTTGCTTTTAGCCCCCTGTTCCTTGCGTGAGAAGGGGTTGCTTCCTCCAGCTGTTGTAGTGTTAATGAGGAAAAAAAAACCCACCAAACGTATTTTTTTAAATATCGAATTAATTTTTAAATGGCCTACAAGAGACTGTATATCTACACCTAAACTATTCCCGTTGGGTGACGTTCATCTCGGTGCAGGGGCTCTGCAGGGGCTCAGGTGCCCTCCCGCGGCCCCGCCAGCGGGACGCGGGGCTGCGGGGTCTGGCTGCGCCTCCTGCGCTGGGGTGAATTTCACACGTAGGGAAGGGGGAAAAAAAAAAGCCCTGATTTGTTCAGAGGCCGGGGTGAGGTCCGTGTCCCACCTAAATCCTGGCGAAGGAGGAATTTTAAGTGGTACCTGGACCCTGCGCTGGCCCGCAGAATAAAAGGAGGGTGAAATTCACTTCTAGTGAATAATCTGACTTTTCAGAGATACCTTTCTTCTAAAGTTCATATTTTTGTTGGTGTTTTTTTTTTTTAAAAAAAGAATAAAAGGATCTTAACCTACAGAAGAAAAATCTAGATCTGATTTACAATTTTATTTGGTTGCTTTAAAAATATTTTACTAATTTAAATGTTGCTGTAGATGAAATTCTATTTATTTTAAGGGGTAAATATCTTTTAGTCTTAATACTTCTACAGTAAGCGCTGTCTATTTACAATGTTTGTGTTCCTGTCGACACAGCTATTCCGCGACTGACCGAGTGCTGGTCAGCCCGTAGTAACTTAATCAAATTGCCTTGTAAAACAAGACGTCTCTTGCAATGTATTTTTTCGAGTATTTCTTGATTCTTTTATGTCTGTGGTTAACAAATCTGTTAAATGTTTGGGTTGTTCTATGTTTTGGGTTGTTGTTTCATTTTGGTTTTTTTTTTTTTAACAAAGAAAGCTGAATTACAACTCTTGTTGCAGGTCTTTGCCTCTAAAACTTTTATTTTGCGAAGAGCTGGCTTGTTTAGTCCCCATCCACCAGCACCCGAGCCCTGGGTTTCCGCGCGTTCCTCTTGCAGACGGCCCTGGGAGCACAGCCTAGCAATGACAGCACCTGTTCCTCTATCACCATCCTCCTCTTTTTAAACTCCAGTTACCGTTTCTGGGTTTGCATGTGTTAAATCTAAGGGAATGGGAAAGCGGGCGAGCTTTGGGCAAGAGGTGGGAGCAGAAGATGGATGCCCCGCGTGTGTCTGCATGGTTTTATGACAGATGCTGCTCACGCTGCTGGTAGAAGCTTGCAGCCAAAAGAAATGTCTAGCAGCAGGGAGGTATCAAACTTCATATGGGGAAAGTGATCGTCTGCTGCAATCCCTCCTCCCCGTGTCCTTCCACGCTAGCGAGATGCTCTGTCTGCAGGAGCCCTGGTTGGAGGGGGGGGACACGCTCAGGTGTGCAGAAAGGTGGAGGTGTGAGGGTTGCCTGAAGGTTTGCACTTTGGGTATGCAGTCGGCAGAGCTCAGAAATCTTCCTATTCTGTTCACACACACCCCCACCCCCCCAGAGGAAAAATGGGCACGAAATGCAAACGGAGCTTAGGAGAGCTGCAAAGAAAGCCCAGGAGTAAAGGGAGACTTCAGCGATGCCTACACAGGCCCAATAGATGTTACGCACAAATGTCACGGTGAATTTTAGGTGCTACAGTCAACCAGTGTCTTGAACAATGAGGGAATTCACAAGGAAGAGGCAATTCTTGATGCACTCTCGAGCACTGTGGCTGTTTTCTGGGAGAGAGAAGGCAGCGTCACGTGCTCAGGCCCGACATCCTCGTAAAGCCAAACCCAGCTACCACAGTAACATTTCACTTTAAATATATATATATATAAAGGAAGACGTTAGAGGTGCAGAAACGAGAATGCATTGACAAGGATAACGTGTGCGACAAGGGACACACAGGCTCTCCCCTACGGCACTAGAGACTCTTAGTGGAGGAATTAGACTAATCTAAGGAAAACATCTCTCAAAGCCAGCATGGCTAAAGAGCAGAATAGCCTGTGCCATTAGCGATTTAAGAGATCATTCAAAAAGTGACAGCTGTGGCCAAAGAAGGAGAACAGAAGGGAGAATAAACTCCAGCGAATTAAATATAAAACCTCAATGAGACAAGTCACCAGCACATTCAGAAGCCGGGCGCTGACGGCCCGAGGAGGCTGCGGCGCCCGCAGGAGGCCTGCCAGAGACTCCGAGGGCCCTGTGCTGTGCCGCAAAGCGCTTTAACAGACAGATAAGGCAGTAGCACAGAAACAAAATGAGTTATTTGCATCCATGTTTGCTACAGGCTTGCTTGGAGAAGTTCCCATGCTGGAGCCTTCCTTTACAGGGAGCGAGCCCAAGGAACTGCTGCCAGATAGAAGCATCGTGTTTCAGAGCAAAGCTCCAGCTGTGGGATTCAGAGGCCTTCAAGAGCAGCAAAGGCTCCCAGACCAGATCGAGTGCTACCAGCAGGCGTGTGCAACCCGCTGCACGCCACGGCAGCGATACCAGTGCTACGGGAGGTGGCAAACAGGGTGCCGGTACAGGTAAATCATCCAGGAGTAGCCCAGACCAGTTGCAAGAAGCTGTTGTAGAGGGTACAGTGAGCAGAGAGACGGAGAAGAGCATCGTGGAGAGAAACGCACAGCTTTCATACAGGGAGGGCAGTCCTCTGCTTCCAGTGCCTCGTGTCCTTGGGTTTTCAGCAGGCTCAGGTCTCACTGAGCTTCCCACTGGATTTAAAAGGAATTAATCTTGGTAATAATTGTTTGGGAGAGAGAAAACACTGGTAAAACTAGTTAATAATGGAAGGAGGTGGTCCGCAGAGCTTGCCTATGGATCTTCTCTTGGTTCAGGCCAGTTCAGCGCACACAGTCTGGAAGAGGAAACAGACAGGGGTGGCAGCACCTCCTGGAGAACGGGCGTTTTACAGGCTCATCACATACAGAGTGGATTGCAGCAAGGGCTTTCCTGATGGGGCAATAAAACTGCAGATGAGAAAAGCGTTCGGAAGTGAGAACGAAAAAGAAAAATTGCAATGCTGCCATGTAGTGTCACGCCACGTGCCTGTCCTGAGCGCTGAGCTGGTCCCGTCACCCCACCGGGGCTGGGGGCTGCAGGAGGGGGAGCGGGAGAGCACTTGGACTTGCTGTCGCACCAGCACCGGGCGAGCGCTCAGGCAGACGGCCTGAAACAAAGGCAGGAAGTGTTTTTTTCCACACACGGCAGCATTAATCATGTGCTCAGTGTCAGGGGATGTTGAGACAACTTTTATGTGTGCATGAAAGTTCAAAAGGAGCTCAGACAAAAGGGTTCGTTAGAACAGCAGCAGCCGTGGTGCAGCCGCGGCCTCAAGCAGCACTGTCTTTGTGAGGCCGGGGCTGGAAGGGCGAACCTGGGAAGGGATCAGGCCTCATGTTTCATAGGAGTTTTCTCTGAAAGATCATTGCTGATGGCTGCTGGAGATGTCGTCCTTTGGCTGTGCGTTGCCTCTTGGCTCCCCCCCAGTTAGAATCATAGAGTCATAGAATGATTCATAGCCCTGAGCTGGAAGGGACCCACAAGGACCATCGAGCCCAGCCCCCGTCCCTGCACAGGACACCCCAAATTCACACCGTGTCTCTGAGGGCCTTGGCCAAGTGCTTCTGGAACATCGCCAGGCTGGTGCCGTGATGCCTCCCTGGGGAGCCTGTTCCAGGGCTCCACCACCCTCTGGGGGAAGAACCTTCTCCTAACGCCCAGCCTCACCCTCCCCTGGCACATCTCCCTGCCATTCCCTCGGGGCCTGGCGTTGGTCACCAGAGAGCAGAGACCAGCCCTGCCCCTCCTCCTGCCCTCGGGAGGGGGCTGCAGAGCGCCATGAGGCTGCCCTCGGCCCCCTCTGCTCCAGCTGAACAAACCCAGGGACTCCAGCCGCTCCTCGTACGGTTTCCCCTCTAAACCCTTCCCCAGCCCCGTGGCCCTCCGGGACACTCTCTGGTACCTTTATACCCCCAATGTCCTGCGGCGCCCAACGCTGCCCACAGCACTCGGGGTGAGGCCGCCCCAGCGCGGGGCAGAGCAGGACAATCCCCCCCCTCGCCCGGCTGCGATGTGGGGCTCGGTGCCCCCCAGGGCATGGTTGGCCCTCTTGGCTGCCAGGGCACGCTGGTGGCTCGTGTTCAGCCTGCCACAGACCAGAGCCCCCAGGTCCCCGCAGAGCTGCTCTCCAGCCCCTCGTGCCCCCGTCTGTCTGTACAGCCAGGGCTGCCGCGCCCCTGGGGCAAAACCCGGCACTTGCCCTTGTTAAGCTCCATACGGTTGGTGACTCCCAGCTCTCCGGCCTGTCCAGGTCCCTCTGCAGGGCCTCTCGCCCTCGAGAGTGTTAGCAGCACTGTTGACTCTAAACCAAACAGTGTTAGCAGTTGTCCTTTCTTTTGGTGCCGCTGCAGCAGCGGTGCCTTTGTGCCCGGAGGATGGACATTGATTCATCAGTGGTGGCAGAAGCAGCCCCATGGTGGTGGAGGAAGCCCCGTGCTGGGCTTTGCCCGGGAAGGACTCGCTGCGTGGGGGACACGTGTGGACCCAGTGTGGTCCACAGGCAGCACCGAGCTGTCTAGACGCATCTCCCCAGCTTCAGCCTTGTGGCTGCTGGTCTTTTGTCCTGCCGGCCGGAGGTTGCAGCGGTGATGGGAGGGGGCAGGCGTGGGAACGCAGCCCTTCTGGAGGACACACAGGCAACAAGAGTGATTTTTTTTCCTCCCTTGAACCAAAAACATGACATTTTTCTCCCCAAACCCAGAAGCACCTAGGTGTTTGAGTAGCACAGAGAGGCATGGGGTCTGCCACCAAAGAAGGGTGAGCCCTTGAAGCAGAAGGTAGAAATGCCACTGCAAACTCGAGGCAAGTCCAGCAAAAAAAAAAAAAAAAAGCAATAAATCAGTTGTTTATTTGAAGATTTGTACAAAACATGAAAGGCACTAAATATGTTTGCGTTGGGAAGAAGCCACTAAGGGTGTGGTGTGACATGGGCTGGGAACTGCTTCAAGGCTGAAACTGTAAATGAAAGCAAGGAGCTGACGAGGAATTGTGGATAGAACTAATAAAGGGATCCTCTGAGGCAGATAAATTAATACACCAAAACCGAGATACAGGTATGAGGAAATTTAATAAAAGGAGAATTGATGTTGACAAACTTCCTTGCAGCAAAATAGGCCTGACAACACAACTGTCCCCCTAATATTGAAGCAATGGAAGTTCTGCTTGGAAGCCTTTTCTTTTAAAAGGAGTTGCTAATAGTTAACCTGTTGTACAAAAGCCATGAAATAAAAGCACCTCTTCAGAACATGCCAGTCTGTCCTGATTTTGCTGGAGACCTATTTAAGGTGGCAGAGCTCAGCAGCGCAGGATTTGTAGAAGAGTGGGTGTTGTAGTTCTTCAACAAAACTATGCCCTGATCACCAGGCCTTGAAATATAAGGTTTTTTTACAGATACCTGTAAGATTTCTGCCCCCCCCCGCCCTGCATATTTATTGAATATGCAAGTTCTCTGCCTACCTCAGACTGTCACCCCCCCAGCGGGGATGGAGGGCAGGGGAGACGGTGGTCTGGTTGGGGGGGATCTGGAAATCTGGGCTTTCCTCCAGGCAGCCACCACTGTGACCGGCTGTGCCTCGGTTTCCCCAGCTGCCAATGGTCTTGCCTGCCTGCCGAGAACTGATGGAAAGTGCTGTCTGAATCAGGTGGGGCAAGAAGTGCTGGAAATTCCTCTGGTCTTCATCCACACTGCAGAACGAGGAAGACAAATCCACGTTTGAATCCCTCCATAGAATTAGAGACCAGGGAAGTGAGAAATGACAATTCCTCTTGCCTGAGCCTCTCTTTCCTAATTTAACTAATTGCCCTTCAGACCCTGGGGCCACCGTGCAAGGCACCTCGTGCTCACATGAAGAGCTCTGCCAGCACCCCGTCCCTGAAAGTCAGCTTCCAGTCAAAGTCTGCTGGAGCAGAAAAAAGTACCTGTTGCCTTAGTCTTGTTAAATAGGTGCCTTGGGGAGCTTGTCCCCGGGTTCGGGTTAGCTGAAAGCCCTTTCAGCACAATCCAATTACCCACCATGCGCACCAGGAGCCGTGGCAGCGGTGTTGGCTGTCAAAGAGCCAAGCGGCAGCCCAGTCAGGATGGAGCTGGCAAGGTGCTGAGCAAAGGAAGGATGCCGGGGCGAGGGACAGTGCCTGAGACAACGGAAACAGGCAGGATGGCAGATTATGTAAGAAAAAGAATTGTTTTTTCGTATTAAGAGCTCTTTTCAACACCTCCTTTTGGAACTGATTCCCTGCCTGCCCTCCCCTTTGCAGCCAGGGCAATAAGCACTGAACCGATCCATCTCGAGGATCCTACCCTGCTCCCCCAGCTTCTCTGCATGGGTTGTCATCACTTGTCTCGGGCTCCTTCAGAGCTAGACCATGTCACCGGCAGCGGCAGGGACGCGCACAGGTCGCGAGGCTGCCTCGGTGGGGAGGGATGCATTTGCCTACGACTGACCGAGCAGAGCAGAAGAAGGTCTTTGTATGTGCTCTGCCACCACGTTTTCCATCTGCACGCTGTGGCCAGGCTCTTTGCACAATTCAAAGCAAGCTTTGAGCGGGGCATCATCAAAGCTCTCCAGACTTCTGAAAATGAGGTACTGTCTGTAACAGCATCAAGTCACGAATCTTGTAGCCTCCAGAGCAGTCAGCATTATTATCACAAAAATGAGTAATAAAAATAAAAGGCTCAGAGCTTTGTGCACGCTAAGTGCCATAAGCAAATTCTAAGCACGTGGCAATATGCCTGTACAAACCCTAAAAGCATAACTACACGGTGGGAACACGAGCGTGTTCTCCACTTTGGACCAGTTTTCTGGCTGGTTTGGTCAACGTCTCCAGGAGCCTGGCTCCGGACTTCAGTGAGGTCATTTCTGCTCTAACTTGTCTGGGAGAAGCACGGGCTCCCCCCTCTCCTCATGCAGCTCCTCGCCTTGTGTAACCGCTGCGTGTTGCAAGGGCGGGAGAGCAGCTCGTCCCTCTTAGCCTTTGGCTTTGCAGAGCTCATAAATCAAGTCCAGGCATCTCAGGTATTCAGGAGGTTTTGCGGTGTAACGAGCCGCGTGGAGGTGCCGGCGCACGTTATATCTGAGAGCAGCGTTGCTGCAAAGACACCAGATCAGTTAAAAGCAAATTAAAAAACCCCAATGTCTGGAGGGGATGTGTTACCCCTGCCAGGAGAAGGGTGGGTGGTGAAGCTCCTGCTCAGCCGATCGGGACTAAAGCCCTGCGAGTCTCTGTGTGATAAAGGATATGCAAAACACATTTGGGCCTGCAAGGACTTGAAATGAGGTTGCTGCTGGCCCTGGCTTTCATTAAACAAAAGTCAGCAGACCAATTGCACGTAGATAATAAAACCAACAGTACATGTAATCTTTCTACATCGAGCCTTGAGAAAATCAAGGCGAACGTTTTGGGGTTGTACCAACAGCAGCTGGGGAAGCGGTTTTGTGGCCAGAGGGAGATCGGGCCAGCCAAAGGCACGCGAGGGGGAGCTCAGTTTGCAGACATCACTGCAAGACCTGAAAAGGATGCCCAGACTTGGCAGGCCACGCTGCCCTGCCCCTCTGCCAGGCACTGCCAGCCATGAAGGCTGCCTGCAAGTCCCTGGGACACGGGCACTGCCAGGGGAAAGCTGGCTCGATCGAGGAAAAAGCCACCACGTGCCTCAGGGACCCAAAGGAAAGATGCCTGGGTGACCATAAGCTGCCAATGTACCACCTTTCCACTGCTTCACCATTTGTTGCATGTTTAAAGTCAGCTGGTCGTTCGGATCTTGAGAGGATTTTTCCAGATGTCCTGATGAGCTTGCAGGGCTGGGAATGCTCGTGCCAGGCTGAGCTCCCTGCTTTTAACCGCAGGCTCCTAACGCTGCCGAAGCCACCCGTCTGTCCGTCCGTCCGCAGCGTTGCTCCTGCTAAATGGCATTTCGCCATTTGCCAACGTTGTGTTTGCCTTAGGAAAAAAAAAAACCAAAAAACAATCCAGATTGATAAAGTCGCTTGAAATAGTCTTTTCAAAGAGGCGCTGGCTTTCCACAATGTAAGGAGTGTAAGCTCCCACGTGACACGGTGGGTTGTGCAATTACTGCAGAAATCGGCAGTGGCTCCAGACAGCGCGGTCACAGGGGGGAGCAGGAACCTGAGAAAGCAGCCAAAGGGAAAGCGCTGGGCTGACAAGCTGCTAATTGGACAGGCCTTCCTCAGGTACCAAAGATAATTGCTTCAAAATAAAAACGCCAGTTCCCAGACCCATTTGAAGTCACAATAATCCCAGTGTAGATTAGACCCTCTGAGTAACCAAAAATTACTAGTTTTGCTAGCCACATTTCTTCTTTAGAAGGAATATTTGGGGATGGAAAAATCCTATTGTTTCTTGTTCATGTTTGTTTCCTTCGTATATCTTTAATATTCTCTAAAAAAGGTGAGAGGCCTGGCATTCCTAGTTAGAAAGCCTACAAGTCTCAAACCTCTCTAGCTTTTTTTTCAGTTTCCATGATTAATTAGAATCAATATTTTAAATTAAAACATAGAAAACTTCAGCAAAAATAACCTGTCTTTTTTCTAGTACCCCGTGGAGCTTCTGAGAAGGTGCTATCACTGCTGAGCAAAGGTTAAACAGCTGTTGCCTGTCTTATTCATTAAACCAAATTTGAGAGAACCTCCTGCACCCAAGTCAAACAAGATAAACCCAAAAATCTTGCAAAATATTCTCTGTGGGCTTTTCTTCTCGCTATGTCAGCCAAATACCATCTGGATTTCTTCCCTGCCCTCAGCACAGAAAAATAAGCCTGCGAAACCACTTTTATACCCGCCTAATTCTGGCCATGGGCTTGCAGCCTCTTCAGTGTCTGATGCAAGACCTTACCAAGGGCCATTGCATCAGAAGAAAACAGCAGGATCCATTTTGCAGCCTACGGGGTGGGAAAGTGCCCGCAGAGGCACAGCTGTGCCCCGTCCTCCCCCGAAACTGGGGGCTCTGCTTCTTCCCTCGCAGGAAGCTCTTTTTTTTTTTTGCAGGAAAGGAGCCTTATACTCAACCCAGCAGCCGCGAGGTTGCTCAGTGCAGAGCTGTAACGGTGGCTCAGAATTGGGCTGATTTGTTCCAGAACAAGATCCCCAGCAGAAACACAATTTACTGCAACTATTGGTGTTTTAACCACCTTCTTGTTGTGGCCTGTTCTCGCCTGTGTGCTGGGAAAAGTGCTTCAGCCTGAGAGCTTTTGGACGCTGAAGCCAGCTCTGTTGATTCATGCAGGGGGTTAGGCAGGAAAGGATGCTTTCATTTGATTTTCCTTGCCCTTATTAAATGAATTCCAGCCTTTCCGTGCAGCTACATACCCTGCTTTGTGTGCCACAGTCTCCCAGGCACCAGTCCTGGTGCTGGTGCAAATCATGGTGCTGCGTTGGTGTTTCGGGGCGGTTTGCTCTGAGCATCGATGTGCGTGCTGCGAGGGTTGACCTGCCGCGTCCTCAACCCCGAAATCCTGCCGGGATGGGGAGCTGCAACTGGCAACCCGCAGCGGCTGCATGGTCAAACCCTCGGGGCCTGTGTTGGAAAGAAACCACAGACATGGGGGAAACTCCTCTCCCACCCATCTCTGAGAAAATAGCATGGAGATGAAAGGACAAAATTAATCTCAAGGCTGGTTAATTCCAGCCAGGTGTGATGGAAACAGGGCTTGGGAAGAGAAAGGGAATTGGAGACAAAGAGGAAAATTGACCTGGAATGAAAAAGGGATCTTAATCCTGCATTAGATCAAAGAGCAAAAGGCACGTCAGGAAGAGCTTCCCTGCCGGGTACGTGGTTTGGTGGTGGGGCAGGCGGAGGACCTGGCAATCCTCCCCTGTACAAATAACCCCGCAGGGGTGGCAGGAGGAATTGGGCTACAACGTCTCAGGTCGGATTGCAACGCCTTTGAAAAGTGAAGGGCTCTGGATACTGCTGCTCAAAGGCCAGCCCAAACTCCCCGCACCGTTCAGGTGAAGTTCCCCATGTATTTAGACCGATGGAGTTACCACCCAGAGCTAAAGGATTTTCCCCAACCGCGTTTGGTGAGGTTGCCCTCGTGGCCTCGGGCGCAGGCAGTGCTCGGCTCGCTGCCTCTCCCCAACAAATAACCACTGGCTTGTTCAAACCGTGCCGGCCCCCAGGTGCAGCGGATAAAAGTGAGGGATTTGGTAGGAATGAGGAATCCCAGCACCAGCCCATGCCTGCCTCCAGCTGAGCCCTTCGCCAGGCAAGTCTGTGCCTGGGGACAGCTGCCAGCCTCTCCTCGTAGCTGCTCTGCAGCTCAGAGCATCACCAGATTGCTTTGCTTCATATTTGGCTGATACGTACCGATTTTCAGTAATAAAAAGCTGTAATATGGCTCACATGAGCTAACAGCTCTGTGCAAAAGAAATCACCTTCCTGGTAGACCTCTCTGCTGGATGTCCCATGCCAGCAGAGCGGTACAGATGGCCTGTGTGGGCTGTGCAGCAACTTTATTTCATGGTATCCTGAAATACCCATACTCTTTTTTGGGGACCGGCATCCCCTAGTGCCACAAGTGAGCAGGAGGAGTCTGTCCATGAAGGCAGCAAAGAATGGGCAGCTTCTGCAGCTGGCATTGCACATCCCCTGTGTCCTCTTCCTGGCGCCTGCCCTGGGCTCTCAGTTTGTACCTGGAGAGCAGGGAAGAGCGACTGTATTAAATCAGAGCTGACCCTTTGCCTGGGAATATAACCCATCCCTCCCGCTGGCTGCGGTGCGGACAGCCTGGGCGAGAGGAGCAGCCCCAGAACGGGCATCCTGCAGCCCACCGGAGCCAGGTGCCCAGCCCCGCTCCCGCTCCCTCCCTTGTGCGCCTGGGTTGCTTTCCACCTCCGCCCCATAATGTGACAGTTTATCTTGTGGGAAAGCGTGAAGCTGGCTTGAGTGTCAACAGCCACCATAGAAACCCAGTTTACACTCCAGATCCTTGCCAGTCAGCACTGCAGAGCAGCAGCAGATATCAGAGTAAATATTGGTTTTCACATGGGACCTAATGGGACCTAATTCCCATCTGCTTCATCAGCAGAACAGATCATGTGTGGCACGTCAGATTGTTTTTCATGTGGTTATCTTAAAAATAAAGCTGTGCTTTCCATTCAAACGGCACAGAAAAAAAACCCACTGTGACTTATCACCAAGATCTTGTCTTTGCCTTCCTGTGTGACTCTTTCTTTTCTAGTGAGAGAAATGACATCACAGGTCAGGAAACCAAGATGGTTATTTCCAAGAGAAAAGAGTACACCTTACAGTGATAGAAAAACTGTTAATGGATATTATTTTCACTGGGATTGCATCTTGAGGTTAAAATTAAACCTTTTCTTTAAAACAACGAGTCAGTGATTGACAGATATGGGAAAAATAATCTATTACATCATGTCTGTAAAAGCACCCTGAAACATGTTCAGAAGTGGATGTGATGTCAGCTTTTAAAAACAACATCATACTAATTGCTGGAGTATGAATCTATCCAACCAGTCAGTGCAGGGGAACAGTATCGCGACGAGGTGGTGGGCTTTGTAGATGACACGTGATGTTCTGCTGGAAGGCAAAAAGAAAGTTTTACCTACAATTCCCGGTCCCTAAATTGCTAACCAACCCTAGGGGGTCCGCTGAGTTTTTGGGGGTTCACAGGGAAGAGTGAGGAAGAGACACCTCGATATAGTTACAACCATGGGGCATGCGTCTCCCATGGCTCCTGCTCCATGCACGGCTTCTCATGGCCACCACAACCAGACCAAAGCACAGACCCCACTACAGCAGCTCCTTCTCCTAAAGCCTAATGCTTTAGGAGTTTTTCTGCTTTAGGAGAACATTTCTGCTCATGAAAGTGGTTAATATACCCAAGTGTACCTTTTTAAGCCACTGAGAATTAACATCTATTTTCTTTTCTTCTGCAAAACCGCAAGGAATCTTGCCAGGGTCATCATTTCCTAAGGGTAAATATTTACCATGATAAGGGATGTGTAGAGCTATCTTTACTGAGGGGCTCACAAAACCAGACTGAACTGGAGCAGGAGAACATACCAAACCCCTCCAGAGTGCATTGCTCAGACCGGTAGAGCCTTGTCAAATCTAGGTGACAGCAGCAGGTACGGCAGTAAGCAGATAATCGGATCCCAATAGCTTGCGTAGCACTACCAGGAAAAGCAACTGCCAATCAGTTGTGGAAAAACCTGCTCACCCATCAGGCTGGGGTCAGTGGCTTTTTGTGAAGATAAACCAGAATTAATTTCATTGATGCCACTGTTATCCAGGCTGAGGTAGGTAAAAATCAAACACTAAGGGTGAGTCCATGTCCTTTACTTCCTCAGCTGTAAAAAATGGTAAAAGTTGGGCATGGGAGAAGAGTGAGAAGTGACTCATGGCCACTCGCCACAGGGCAGGTCGACTCGCTCCAACCGTCTTTGGCCGACATTGGCCTCACAGGGTCTTAGACACGTCTTTGGAAATTTCACAGCCACCCCAGATAGTCTCTTCTCATGTCTCACCAGCCTGGCAGTCAGTAAGTTTTCTCTAATGTCTAAATTAAACCTTTCTCCGTTAATATAAAAGCCAGCCTCCTCACCCTACCTGCCATGAGATTACGGCAAGGTCTCCCCCCCTTGAGAGCAAGCCGAGGGAGCCACCGACACCAGGTTGATGCGCTCCCTTACGAACTGATGGAGGAAAATTAGTGCTTGAGAGCACCTGAATGAGCGCATTGTATTTAGCCTGGTGATTGCAACAAAAGCCAGGAGAGATACTAATCGCTGTTCTGCCACAGCCTGCCTTCATATTACTGGGGATATCGTTTGCCCCCAGTATTCCTCCGTTCAAGTGAAACACTCTAAAATATTCTGAGATCCCCTGATGAAAGGGTTTGTAATGGGAACTGAGCGTTGGCGAGGTGTTAACAAAGCACTGATTCTTTTTAAGTGAACTTCTATCTGCCTACTGAGGAAAAACAGGACTGATACCCACATGCAGTGGCCGGTCCTTTGAGTCCAAGAGAAAGCAACACCTGCAAACCCACTGCATGCTCTGCCTCTGGAGATGGTGTATCGCAATAACCAAGCATGGGCTGTTCAGGCACCTCACGGCAGAATAACTCTCCCTGGGTGAAACAAATGTGCTTGGACTTGTTCTTAGGCAAACAAAAACGTCAGCTTAATACTGAGTCCCCACTGGAACCACTTTCTCTGTCACCTAATTCCTCAGGATTTAAGAAGAGGGAGGCACCACCTGAATCAGTGGAAGCTGGAGAGATTGAAATACAGAGGATTTCTTCACGTAAACAACCTCCCTTCGCTTGAGTACATCGTGCTGCTTTTCTCCTCGTATCCTGAAGCCTGGCCCTGGGCTTGGTTATCCGCTTCTCACTAGCAAGAGCTCTGCACCTCCGCAGATGATGCAACGTCTCAGCAATTCTTGCACCACGGTGCGTGTAGCCGGCTCAGGGCCCTTCCCTGCAGAGGAGCTGACATCTGGTGGGACAGAAAAGCCATTACAAGTCTTACTACATTCCAGTCTGGGTTGCATCAGACTTAGAATTTGAATAATGGGGGGGGGGGGGGGGGGGACCGGTTCTGTGCATGAGAGGGGATTTTAAGGTATTTTTGGCTCCTTTGCTCTTACGAGCAACATGACCTTTCCTGTCCAGAACTCACTTCTCACCCCAGGCTTTCTGGAGTTTCCTTTTACTCACTTCTTTTCTACCCAGTTCACTCAATTATTTATACTTCTCTTTGGAAACAATGGATTCAAAGATACATGGGGTGCTGTGAATGGGGCTGAGCCCCAAACTGTGCACCTGGACCCAACCTCTCTACAACACCCTGACCCCAGGACGAGGTGAGCCAGAGACCTATGCAATGACACTGGCTTTTAAGAGGAGTGCCTCCGCACCACCTTGGTGCATAAATGAGGGGAAAAATATCTAAACAGGTTAACAAATAAATGGGAAAAGAGCAAAGCAGGCCTGATGACCTGAGGAAAAAGGATTTCAGCTGATATCAGCCAGACTCCGCCCCTAATACTATGAACCCTACAGTGAAGATTAAGCATCTCTGAAGAAGCTTAGGTAGCCTAATTAATGGTTCACTAGCCTAATTAATGAAGATTTAGGACAAACATAAAGGCAGTCTAAGATTTCTGCTTTCTCATTGCTGTTCTGGGAGCGGGCACGCTGACTCGAGCAGATTGATGGGGGCCGCTGGCACAGAAAGACGTGACAATAGCTGGACAGAGATTTTCTGTGCAGCTGCTGGAGCATTTTAATCAGGAGCAGCTTCAAGGCTGGGCTGGTAAATACTGCCATGGCTTGGTGACACCACAGACACCCTACGCACTTGAAATACCACATCAAATCTGCTCTGGTGAAATAGTGGAGGCAAAGACTAGTCCCTGCAGCAATCCATGATGTCTTAAATAGGATAAGGAAAAGAAAGCAGTGGCACATGCAGAGGAATTCAGCTGCTCTATGAGGAAATTTGTAGAGGCTGACTTGAATAGCATGAAAACCTTAGTTTCCCCAAGAGCCCTGTCCTCCGGTGCTTACTCATGCATGCATGCACGTGTCATTGTATGAAGTTAGCAAAACCTTCCTTTGAAAAGAGTTTCTGGATTCTGGTGCTTATCAGAATGGTGGTAAATTGGAAAGACGCTCAGGAAACAGTGGGAGCAGACCCTTCTCACGTGGCAGCTGTTCACAGTGAACAGCTGAAATAATTTAGCAGTCTTGGGCTGCTTGCTGGAAGAGGAGGAGTGTGCCCCATGAACAGGATCCCTGGCAGTACAAGGCAATCAGCATTCACTCATCACCCTCGTAGGCAGTTTCAGCTGTTTTGCACAAATCAGAACATATATAATTCTCCCAGTACACAACCACTCTTAAAATGCTGATCAGCCTTAGCACTGAGCTGGGTATTTTACTGCCCTGAGAAGGCTCCTCTTCCATCTTTGACGCTAGAAATGCTGCTTGTGCAAAATGACCTTGCTTTCAGACCTAGAGCTATCTCCCACAAGAGCCTTGCGTGATGCTGAAGAATGAAATGTAACAGTGGGAAACACGTATTAATGCTTCCTGCTCTGCATCTACCAGGCTTCTCTGTGAGTAAATTCATTAAAACAAAGCCAGCACACCCAGGCTGGGCAAGCTTCATGCGTGCAGACATATAGTGTGGTGCAGCTCAGTTTGATGTTAAAACCAGACTTACTATTTTAGGTATTAGCTGTTCATTTTAGTGCTTAGATGGAAGCATCTGCACTTAAAGCCTAAGCTCAGAGAGGGGAGAAGCAAGCTCATTTGTTCTGGATCAGTGATGGAGACATTCTTACTTATTAGCTCTCCATCAGTGGTGGATTCAGATGAAACTTTATTTTACTGAGTCTGTGGGGGTTTTTTGTACCTGCAGGTGTTTTCTATATGTTAGCTGGAGTGGCCATCTTCATTATTACTGGTACTGATGTTAATAATTAGTGCTATAATACCACAGTGCTCTAACATCCTTAATCTGGAATACTGCACCATTATTAATGATCAGAAATGAGACTTTCTAAACAGCTCTCCTGCTCTGTCTTGCTTTTTAATTCTTTCTCTGCAATTTTCTTTCCAAAAACACAGAAAACCCAATGAAGTCCCACTGGAATGGCAAAAGTAAGGGCTTTTGCAGATTCACTGAGAATCTGTGACTTCAAGTGTGATAATTTGCTGATGGATTTAGATTGATGTCCCTTGGGATCTGTATCTGAATGAAGCCACGCTTCGTACCTTCCTCCAGGGAAGCCTCAGTCTTCCTCTGCTTCCTCTGTTTTCAAGATATTAAAGCAGCAATTTCAAAACAGAAAATTCAGGAAGCCAACTGAATGGCCATGAGATATTATCAGCTTCTGGTTATAAATGAGCCTGAATGGAGCAAAGTACCATTGCTGTCTTGCAGCAGCTGCCTGCTTGGTCCAAATCCACTTTCAGGTGCTACATGTATAAGCACGGACCGAGGGGCCTCCGCTGGACTGGGAGCATGGCCAGGATAAAGCCCCAGACTTTCTGATATGAGGGACTCTTTCCAAAACAAGCCTTGGCTATGCATGTGCCCTTCCTTGACCCTCAGCCATATTTGCCTTTGGAGATGAATGACTTTGAAATGCTGTCACCAGAGCCTGGAGGTCACATTTTTTTCTGTGGTTTTCTCCTCCCTATTTTATATGTGCGGAGAGGAAAATTGCAGTCTGAGCCTGGAGGAGACAGACGGACCTGGGCTTTTGACTTGTTACATGAAGATTTCCTGCATGAGTTATACACCACGCAGCAGTCAAAGGAAATAATTTTTCCTGTGCTTCCTGACATGTCCCAGGGCACATGTGGCACTTGGAGCCTCGAGTCTGCTGATGTCCTCCAACACACTGGTGTTCCTGTGTGTTATGCAGGCATGACTTTGTGTTCCCTGGCAGCATTCTCCTCTTGCTCTGCAAGGCCTACACCAAAATCCCATTGCGGTGGATCCCAGCATGGCTGAAGCAGTCCCCACTCAGCAGCCCCATGGTTCTCTCTGTTTACAGGGCTTATCTTCATTCTCATCTTTCCATAAAGGCAGTGTCAGTATACTCTAACACACCAGCTCTTCCTACAATTGCAATGCGTTTTTGGTTGATTTAGTTACTGTGCTGTCAGCATGTCCTCCCGCATAATCTGTGTCATTAATTCCTTCCTTGCTACTGGCTTCAGAAAGCATTAACAAGGGAAAAATAAATCAAGTGTTAGAGCACAAAGAAGACTTGTGGGAAAAAGCTTTTGAGTCTTTTCTGAAGCTTTCATGCCTGTTATTCTTTTCTTTGCTGATACAGCTGGATTTACCATCCTGTTGAATGAGCATATTCCAGACTATAAAAAAATAACAAAGTAAAAGCCACGTGCTCTTTGTATAGGTCAGAACTGGAGATGGGCTGCCAGATATAATAGCATAGGACAACTTCATAGCAGTAGAACAAAATGTGCAAACACAGGCAAAGTCGAGCTTATGCTATGTTCCTCAAAACAAAGCGGAAACTAAACCTGAGACATAACAGAAATGAGAGTGTGAGGACATCTGTGTGTGGGAGCATGTGTGTGCGCGCCTGAACTCAGCCACGTTTGGGAGCGCACATCTGTCTGCCAGCTGGGTGAAGATGTTTGTGTGAATGTGTGGAGTACATCTGTGCATGCCGTGTGGGAATGTGGAGCAGCCCTTCCTGTTCAGGGCGATGGGAAGCCTGTGAAAAGGGTTCACCTTAGTCAGTTTTGGAGTCTTAAATTCATGTTTTGGGGCATTGGTGCTCTCGTGGCACAATTTTTAGTCTCATCTATGCAGTCAAGGTGTCCATCGGATCCCTTCAAGGAAGATGCATCTCTTAACAGTTGCCACTATTGCTGCAGCAGGATTTCTACACTGTGGTGGGGCTGGGGTATATTTATTCCTGAGAAGTTCACGCCCTGTTTCATGCTTGTATTGTGCTTTGTATTTTCAATGTGCAGTGCAAAGTTTTCTTTCATCATCTTTTTTCACATAAACCATGAGAAACTAGATTATATAGTTCAAGAGATCAGAGAACTCATACCAAGAATGTTCTACCCCATGCAGTTCCCCACATGGTGGCTAGCTCCGAATGACCCTGAACATCTGAAACTACACTCAGAAATATGGAAAATAAAGTTTTGAGAATGTAATCTGAGCGTACAGAGCTGAGGCTCTCCACCCACTCAGTTATGGAAATACCCATGAATGCTGCAGCATCAAAAAGGCTGATGCCTGGAGACAGGAGGAGCAGGGTGTGCAGGAGGTGAAAGACTCCTTGCTCCCCCGGTAAACTGATGGCTGGTGAAGACTTCAAGAGTGTGTTTCACAAAGATGAGACCTTTTTTATTTCAAAGTCCTCCTAAAAAGGGTTAGAAGGTCTGGCCCCAGAGGAATCAGTGACCAAACTCCTGTAGACATGAGAAGGGGATGCGTTTTCACATACTGGTGTCTTTTTGAGGTTAAAGACCAAGAAGCAGCAGGGAGACTTCCTAGCTTGTGTGTAGCACCAGGGAACTCAGCAGAGCTCCTGCATCTTATGTTGGCTGAGAAATTGCCCCATTCACTTGACCTGGTGTCTCCATAGCTTTCTGTTCACTTCCTGGACATAAACATTGACACCAGGCAAACAAAACACTGCTCTGGATGTAGGTTGTCTGCAACCTCAAAATATTTTCCCAGCTCTTCCCTTTGTGCTTTGGGGCTGTGTTTCTAACACCTGAGGTTCAAGTGTAGGAGGACGTTCAAAACATAGGATCCACCTGCAATTTCCACAGCACGTACTGGATGTTTGTGTTAACTTGGTGGGCATTGAGCTGTACCTTCAGTGAAGGATGAAAAACCTCACTGGTTTTTGAGTTAGGCAGTGGGTTGGACAGCAATGAAAACCACCTGGCTTCTAGGCAATGTGGGTTTTTGTGGGAATTCAGTAAAAAACATAATGATTATTCTTCTTCCCTGGAATGGAGAAACAATCACAAAGGCAATTTTAAAGCGCAGGGCGATGAAAGGAAACTGACAGATCACAGATGTGCTTGAACCCGTATTTACAATGTTACTGCTGGTTATATGTTCAAAGTTGGCATTTCCCCAGAAATTCTACCTGGGCTCAGCATCTACATGAAATACCACATAAAGAGTGAAATTGTCATTATTCCTTCCCCACCATCGAGAGAAAAAAGCAGCTGCCTGGTGTCACCTCGCAGTGCCTGCCGTTTCCTTCATCTCTCTGATGCCAGAGGTCTCTGGGACCAGCCTGGATAAAACCCCATTTCCAAAACTTTGCATCTGAAAAAAGCCCCCTACCTTGTCCAATCCCCAACCCCCAAGGTTTACCAACCCGCAGTTTATTTTTATTTCTATGCAGGGCCTCACCCCAGACCTGGCTAAGCCCTCTGCATATCTAGGAGGGGCCATTTTGTATGAGGGGAGGGGGCCATTTTGTGGGCTCGATGGTCTCCTCAGGGCAGGAATAAATGGGGACATGAGTCAAAACGGGGTCTGGGCTCCGAGGATGGGTGGCAAGCGGTGCGTCAAGCGGCGTTAAGGCCTCTCCCCGGCTCGGCAGGGCTCGGGGGGCCGGGCCTAGGCAGCGACCGCTCGCAGCACTGCCTCAGCCCCAGCCCGCAGCGGGGGCGCCGCTGGCGGGAAGGCGGCGGGCCGGTGGCGGCCGAGCCGAGGCCGCCGGGCCTGCAGAGGGCCCCCGCGGCCACGCCGCTCCGGGAGGAGGCGGGCCGCGGCCTGGAAGCCCCGGGCCGAAGCGGACGCCGTTGTCCGGCCCGCGGCGCGCCAGGGGCGGCGAGCGCGGCGCGGCGAGCGCGGTGCGCCCAGCGCGGCCTAGCCCGGCCTCTCAGCCATGGGGAAGAAGGGGAAGCGGGAGAAGAAGGGGAAGGGGGCCGAGAAGACGGCCGCGAAGATGGAAAAGAAGGTGTCCCGCAGAGCCAAGAAGGAGGAGGTGAGGGGCGGGAGCGGGGGGCTGCGGTAGCCCCGTCCCGGGGGGCCTGGGCCCGCGCTGGGGCGTTGCGGCGCTCCCTTGGGCCCGCTGTAGGGCTCGGGGCGTTTAGTGAGGCGCGGGGAGGTCGGAGGAGCGGGCTGGCGGCAGGGCTGTTTTGAGTTGAAAGCAAAGGAGTGTGTGGTTTTGTAACTATAAGTTGTAGCCTTCTCTCTACAGTACACCTGCTAGTTTTTGAGGGTTAAACGACTTCTGCTGCTAAGCAGGTGTGCAGCCGTATTTTGTATCATCCAAAGTTTTCTTAACGACCTCTGGTTACTGTCCTTGATAAAACGAGTTTTATTTATGGTGACTAGAAGATGTTGAGTCCACAAATGATTATGGCCACATCTGCGGGTTGCCTGTGCTTGACAACCAGACCTTCGTGACATCTGGGCATCAGGGGTTTTGTAACGTAATGATAAGGCTGGGGCCAAGCAGGTAGTATCGTGGGAGAGAAGATGACCCCCTGGCCAAAAACCATAAAATCCCACAAAACACTTTCTGATACTGCTCCAGGTGTTCTGGTATTTTTGCTGTAAAAAACACCCGAACAACTTCACAAGGGAAGAAAATGCTATTTTGTGGGAAAATAGAAACACAAAGAAGACAAGTTCTAGAAAAGATGCAGTGGAAAGACTTCTGGGGTGAATATAAGGACTGACACAGGACAGAGCATATAAGGTCACATTTTGCATACTGTTGCCCTTAAGAAAAGGGCTGTGGGTGTCATCGTCTTCTCTTTCTGACACACCGATGACAACCTGACAAGTGTTTATGACTTCAAGAAATGGGAAAAATACTGCTAAAGCTTTCTTAATGGTATTAGGTGGTAATCCACATTCTGTCCTTGCTTGTGATGATATAAGCTCACAGTATCCACTGATTCCAGGTAAACTGTTCTATATTTGCCTATACTAACAGAGTAAAATTCACCCTGATATTTTTACAGGCTGTTATTTGGCAGACCAACTTAGCTTTAATGACTGTATCCAAACACAACCGGCTGTAATTTGTTTAAGTGACTTAGGTACCCGCAGGTTATCAGCTGGGTATGAGATGTGCAGGCAGAGGGGTTTTGAGGTCAGTGCTCACCTTGTGAAGCTTTTAAGGTTAGCGTTAGTGCGGTCCTGGTGATGCTCTTTCCCCATGCCAGTGGGTCAGCATGTCAGGGCTGCGGACTCCTCAGTGCCCGTGTGCCAGGGCGCTTGGGAAAAGGGGGTAAGGGGTGCAATGAAAACTGCTACCAGGAAGATTTTTGCCATATCACTGAAAAGCTGGGTGCGGTGTGTGACAGCAGGTGTAAAAGGAGGCCAAGAAAATGCAGTTCAAGGCTCCTTGCCTTCCCTCTCCCCCATCCTTTTCTTCTTGTCTTAAAAGCAAATTAGAATGTTTGTTTCCCTCACTCCTATAGTGGGTGCTTTTATTTAGGCCTCAAAACAGCTACCTTTCCCTGGTCAAAACATGGTGTTACCAGCATCATGCAAAACTTAAGGCATGGAAGGTGCTGGTGTACATGTATGCTGGCTGCAGGGAGGGCTGATGCCGTGCTGCAGAGGCAAAATCCCCAGATTCTGGAAATACCTGCTTTGACTGCACCTTCAGAAAGGTTAACTGAAGGGAGGTGGTGGGCAATGGGGGTTGTAGGAGAGACCATGGATCAGAAACTCCCCCTAGCTGCGATCCTACTTCTGCCCTTGCAACTAGGTGTATCTGCAGTTTTGGAGGCAGATCGTATTTTAAATTGACAGAAGTTGAAAGGGAGTACACATACGTGCAGGTTTCTCTCCAGTTAAAGTATGAGCTGGGAATAGAAAAGAGTTTCTACTTCCATTTAGGCATTTTTCTGTTGCAGACAAAGTACTAGCTGGACTGTAGCATATAGCTGCTGATCACTTGCTAGGGCTTAAATGATGGGCGTTTACTTGCTGATTTGTGCAGTGTGTCTGCTGCAGGAATAGCAGGTGTGCACTAAATGCACTTTGCATACCATCCTTTTAGGACTCTTCTGAGCAACTTGTTGGTGTTTTAGGGGAGACCAGTCTTTAAAGCATATGTGGAAATACTCAGGATCCATTTCTTGTAGCTGAATGAAGGGAACCTAAGCAGGCAGTTTTGTTTGTTTGTTTTAAAAATTGTGAGGGTGAGCGCTGGTTTCATGTGGTGTACCGGTGGCTCTGTGCATGTCAAGGAACTCATGTCTGGCTTTTTACTTTCAGGAGGATCTTGAAGCCCTGATAGCAGAATTCCAGAGTTTAGATGCTAAAAAGACCCAAGTAATTGAGTCATCCTGCCCACCGCCCTCACCCAGGTAAGAGATTGTATGAGGCTTTGGCCATCAGTTATACAGCGGTTGATGGTGCCTTTAATGGAATTTATGCATGTAAAGTTATTTCTCGAGAATGGAAAACATAATATCTGGCGTAGCTGGTATCTGGAGTTACGAAATGGCTGGTATATTGCATCCCTGGTTAAAAAAGGGCCAAAAGCTATCTTTGGCCTTAAAATCTGCTTTTTAATCGTCCTATCAGTACAAAGGAGGCAAAGCAGGGTTAGATTACAGGAAAAACAAAAGGTAAGAGGAAGTTTTGGATTTGGACTAGAAAGCTGAAAGGACTTCAGAGGCAAAAGGATGTCTCATGAGATACAAGGCACTTGATATATCAAGTATAGCTTGGGTTCCACCTACCTCTAAGTTCTGTATTTCTGTTTCCTGTGGCCTTTCTCTGTGATATCTGTTTTCCTCTCCATGTGGTGGGACACGTCAGTACGCTACTGTTAACTCACAGGGGTGTTACAGTGGTCCGTTAGTTTCTCCTTGGGAGTGGTAGGGATCTGTCTCCGTGTGGTGCACAACACTTTGGTGGTGTGTAGATGAGCAATGACCAGTGGTGACTGCAGAATAGTGACGCAGATAAGTTGATATGAGACAGCCCAGTTCTACCCATAGTTACGTGCCCCCATAAAACTAATTTTTGTTCTCGACACACCAGCATTAAAATTCAAGAGCTCACGTCAAAAGGAATGCTAAATGAACAGTGTAACGCATGCTCCCAGAATAGGAGAAGATTTCAGACAGTGCCAAATTAATCTTGCTGGAAGTTTTTAAGAAGTTAATTTCTTTGAGAAGTTTTTAGCCCTGGGGTGAATATCACAGCCTAGTGATTTGGCAGATGATGGAGAGACCTCTGTGGCTAGAGGGCAGAGGTGCTAGCGCTGGCTGATTTAAAGGCTTCTAAGCTTCAAGACTCTTGTACATCTACTGTTTTGGCCATTCTTCTTTCTTTTGCAGGCTGAACGGCTCCCTCTCTGCTCACCCTGAGAAAGACGAATTGATCCTTTTTGGAGGTGAATATTTCAATGGCCAAAAAGTAATGTATACTTAAATTTTTTCTTCTTTATTCTACCCTCTCCCTGCCTTTTACTGTAATTTGCATGAATCTCATTTGAAGTGAAATTTAAGGCAGCCATCATAAAATATGTATTTGTCCCTGAATGAGAGCAAAATAGCCTTTTAATTCTGCCGTGATACTGTCTCATGCCTGAAGAGTTGGCAGGAAGGAGACATGTTAGAACCCATTAAGGAGTCAGAGTGATTGTCTCAGCATCAATATTTCAGGGCTTCATAATTTCTCCAGACTTAATTGTAGCCATATCTGCCCCTAATTTTTGATAACTATTGAAGAATCTCTCCCTTCCACCTTTCAAAACAAGATACTTCTGCAGTTTTGCAGCTGGTGAGGCATTGTCTGCCTTGGAGATGTGTACAGTAGCAAATATTTGCAAGTGGGCACTCTCGCTACTGAATTTCTGCAAGTTGCAAATGTTCATTGTGCTCCTGGAGACAAACTGGTCTTTGTAATCCTAAGAAATTGTACATACTCTAGCATGAAAACTCAAGCCTGCCAATGATATTTGGCCACCTTAGTCACACCCATTGTGATGTACTGAACTAATTCTGCTTGCATCACTACCTTAAGCTGTTCCTGTCTCTGGAGTTGAGCAGCAGTTTGGGCAACTTTAACCTGCACATCTGTGTTAAACTCCAGTTTCTTAAGTCCTCAGATCTTGAGCTATCACAAGCTTAAGCAAAGGTTTGGGAAAGAACAGTCCAGTCCAGTGGCTCACTGATAAAGTTGCTGACTCCCAGTCTAGCAGAGGAGGTGGTTGTCGTCCTTCCCTGCCTCATCAGGCAGGTGAGCTGTTGATTGCAAAGCCAGTGCTGTGCTCCTCCCCAAGACTCACGGGTAACCCTCAGGGGTGCCTGTGCTTGGATAGACTGTCTCTGCTCACTGGAGAGCTGTGGTGATGTGCATTTTCTCTTGCTCTCTAACAGACGTACCTGTATAATGAACTGTATGTTTACAACATCCGGAAGAACAGCTGGTCTAAAGTAGAGATCCCCAACCCACCACCAAGGCGTTGTGCTCATCAGGTAAAGTACTGGGTGCCAGAGCAGCAGTTGGAATTGTACTAATGCTGCATTAAAGATGGATGGGAGTTGATTTTCCCCTGCTCCCCACAAGGGTTTCTGGGTTCTCTTCATTCCCCTTGTAATGGGCTGCCAATGGTGTCACTTCACCTCTTCTGCTGAGGGGGCCTGTACAAGCCTGTCAAAGGTGCTTGCGCTGATCACTGGGTGGCCTCTGGAATTGTTAGAGCTGAATGAAGATTTAGGGTTGTTATCCGATGGGTTGGCAGGACCCAAGCAGGACTCATGGGGGAGACTCTTCTTTTGAAGATGAACTCCCTTTGCGGCATTATATAGGGACCAGCTCAACCATCCGTAATCCCAGGGTGGCACTGAATTTTCAAAATGCTGGTCAGGCTGTAACTTTGAATTTGCCCAAAGTGCTATGAATGGCAGAGTTGCTGTGCATGATTATTTCCTTAACGCCCACAGGCCTACATACTGCCACTCCAGCATGTGAAAGACTCGTTACTGTAGGGTATCCCTGCTAGCACGTAGCGGTTGGGCTTTGCCAAGTGTCCCAACTGTACAACACGATGGACCTCTAGCACTGACTGTGTGTGTCCTGCCTTTGGGTTGTGCTTCTTCCCCGTGCCCGCCATGGCAGATGGGCTCTTTTTCTTTTGTCTGCAAAGGCAATAGACGAAGTTGTCTGAATTTTTCTCTGGGATATCATGGCACTCCCTGAGAATTCACCTCTCTGGTGCCTGTGTCACTAAGGTCGCTGGCTGGTTGTGGTGTTGAAGGATTTGGGTTTGTTTACTTTATGTGAGCACCTGCACATTAGAAACTGGACCAAAGGCTCATATTTTTTGCAGGTCTTTGGCCCTTGCCAGCTGCCTGATAGATTATCTTACCTGTCGCAGCAAGTGGCTGGGTGACTGGTACATTTCAAAAGTTGCCATACAGGATGTGAATGTTATTTTCCTATCCATGGCCAAAGCCCTTTAGAGCTTCCTGGTAAGATCCGATAACCTGGTTAGGTTCATACGCCCTAGTTATGCTACATGTAAATGCCAGCCTTCCTCTGAGCTGTGTGTCCTTTCTTGAATTGAAAGGTTCTGACTTGATTTTTGGGCTACCTTGTCATGCTTAAAATAGAACTTGATTTCAGAGGCCAGATTCTACAAGGAAACCATAAATTCAAGTACTGTTTCCCTAGGTGAGAAGGAGGTTGCTTTGTGGGTGTGGAGCTGAGAGGAGCTTGTTTGGGGTTGGTAGCCAGCAGGTGGCTGTCTAGCAGCTGAATCTGAACCGAGCAGGCAGGCTGTGCATCAGGGAGCTGCAGCAGGATTACAACAAAAATAAAATGACAAACCTGTCTGAGGAGTCCTGCTTCAACAATAAGTTTTCTGTCTGATAATTAATTATAGTCACACAGGAGACAGTTCAGCCTCATTAGTTGACTGGTTTGTTGTCTCCATTGTGACTTTATTTTTAATGCATATTCTGTATTAACTCAAAGATAAACAGAAGTGTGCCCGTGGGTTTGTATGGGCATGTTTTCAGTCTTATTTGTCATTTCTGGTCTCTGACACACGATCTTCTGTTTGAGTTACACTGGCTTCATTACATCAGTTCAACAGAGCTGAGGTGAGAATAGCTATGGATGGGTGTCGTCAGTTGTGTGAGGAAAAGGTTTGGCTTTGTAATGAATTTTGAGCCAGCTCTTCAAAAGGTCACAGACAAGTATGAGCAGGCTGTTGCATATACCTTCCCCTTAAGCTTTCAAGCACTAGTTACCCATGAAAATCAGGCATGTATCCCCTTTGTTTAGGTAACTTTGTGTTCCCACTAATCCTGCTTGCAGTCACACCCTGTATTTTCTCATGTGTTTAATCATTGCATGTCTAGGCTGGTTTATGTCAGGGCATGGTCATGTGTCTGATGCTAAAAATCTTCTTTGCTGCTTGCTAGGAAAGACAGGCAGGTAGCAGAGACCTTCTGAAGAACGAGATCATTATCCCAGTGTTGATCTGTGATGGGTACCCTGGAAAAAACACCTGTGGAAGAATTTATTTCTAGTGTAAACAGCCCAGGAGGTCCCAGTCAAGGAAGAAATTTGCACAGTCACATCATTTCCTTTTTGGGATTCCTTACTTCTTAGTCCTTACATAGATAATTTTGATGAAGTAGGGTCTTGCTGCCTTCTCTGTGTTTTTAACTGTCAGCTTGCATCCCAACAGTGTGTTGGTGCTGCTCTGTGCCAAAAAAAAACCACACAAAAAATGAAAATCCCCTTTGATACTTTCCTCCCCACTGCTCGCCCTAATCAAAGCAGTAACAGTCTCCTCCTGTCCAAATGCTGTGCGTTTCCTTCTGTATCTGGGTTTTTTTGTTTGGTTCGTTTGGATTGGTTTGTTTGGATTTGTTTGGGGTTTTTTTTGGTTTGGGTGTGTGTTTTTTTTTTTTTTTTTCCTTCAGAGGCAGCAGTAATTCTTTTCAGATCTTGGGAAGTGTCAGGTTTGGACTTGTGCTGCAGCTTGGCTTCTTTACCGTTTGTTGTTTTATAACCTACAAAAACTGCAAAGGGAAATTGTGCACCGTTAATTGCCTTTTTGAAGACTTTTCCCTGCATTACTCTGCCTGCCTGGTGCTGGGATGTTAGATGCATCTTGGAGGCAGGACGTGCCCACATTCCTCCCATGGCTCAGAGTTCATCAGCCCCAGTATGTCTTTCTCAGGACACTATTCATATGACTAAAGGATGGGTGAAGTGTTGCTGAGCCTTAGCAGTGGAGAGATTTCCCTTTGGTGAACAGAGAGATTTGAACAATTGTTGTTAAACTAAATCCCAAGATGCTTCCCAGGGAACTTTGAGTTTGTAGAACTGGAACTCAAGATGCTAGGGGGTGGGAAGAACCCAGCTCCTTGGCTGACTCTCCTTTGCTATAGAGAAGGTGTGCTTAACAATGAGGAACATGCATTTAAAATTGCCCTTCTTTCAGCCCCAGAATGCTCCTGTTGCCAAGCAAGGCAGCAGCAGCCGCTGCCACTTGTCTGCTCTCTGGTATTAGGAGGCAGCTGCACATTTGACTGAAAGTTCTCCTGTCTCTGGTTTCTAAACCCTTGTTTGATCCAGCGCTTCCTTCTCCTGGCAGGCGGCGGTGGTGCCCACAGCCGGCGGGCAGCTGTGGGTGTTTGGCGGGGAGTTTGCATCTCCCAACGGGGAACAGTTCTATCATTACAAGGATCTCTGGGTCCTGCATTTGGCTACCAAGACCTGGGAGCAGATCAAGTAAGTGATGTGTTCTGAAGTCAACGATGTTGACTTCATGAGGAACTGTGTCAGCATAATCTGAGTTTGATTCCGGGTGTAGTGTTGTGATTTCTCTGCTGTGCACTTATCTGTCCCTTGAGTACAAAGGTGTCCATCCTAGAAATGGTGGAGAGGACAGCTTCCAGAAAGATGTGGAAATGAGATGTGTTCCAGGTCTACTGAGGCCAAAGCTATTTTATTTAATAAGTGATTTTTGGAGCATGGGTGTGTGTGGGTGTTACTTAACTGAAAGAAAGAGTATCATGAACGTTACTCTGTCCTCCCAGCCATGGTGGGTGTAGATGTCCAACTTCTGAACAGTACTTGTTACTCTATCTGCCTGGGCTCCTCCTGGCTGGGCTGTAGAAGACCGGTACAAGGGCCTCACCCAATTTTACCATTGCTTGAGAAGACAGCTTGTGTCTATCCACAGAGCCAACTTCACTCCTGATACCTGGCATTCATTGCCTCAAGATTCTTTGGGATAAACAAGCCAATAATTCAAACCTTTCAAGGTAAGTAGATGCCAAAAGCCCTGCTAGTTTCTGACAGGAGTTAAGGTGTCTAAATATCTTCTGTAGATCTGGCCTAAAGTCCTCTGCTCATGTTTCCTTAACTTTTGGCTTCTCGGTTTTGCTGCTCATGTTATATTAGCATGAGAGAAAAAGAGGTCTGGTGGGCCATCCAGTGGACTAAGAGGCAGGAGATGTGACTGTGACATAGACTTCCTGTTGGGCTTTGGGGCTGTCTTGACTGTGGGATTAGTGAGAGCGCAGCTTTGGGAGGGCTGCAACTCTGGTGCAGCTGACCGTTGAGGTGGCGGTTGGGAAGGCAGCAGCTTTTGAACACTTGCTCATCTGCTGTTTGACCTGTCGAGCTCCTGGTTATGAATTCCATGTCTTCCTTAGGCAGATTTAGGGCTTCCCACCTAGGTTGATCACTTTTCACCCGCTTACAAAGTGCAGGTGCCTGTCGTGTCTGCCTCTTGGACAGTAGTTGAGAGGGTGGTTTAGGACTGAGCTGTGCAGAGATGGACACCCTGGCTCTACCTTGGCACATGCCTGAGGCCACACAGTGCGTCATTGCGCGTGTCTGCCTTTTTCCCCCCTCCCTGCAAAATGGGAGCATCAATATTGCCTGAAAAGGGGGAAATTTAGAGGTTTAATTTTGCTCATGTTAATGTAGCACTGAAGGCACTCTGACGTGGAAGGTACAGGGGAAGGTACAGCCAAAGTGTAAGAATCCAAGGAGTCCAGAACAGGCTGTGTTAGAAGGATGCTTCACAGCACGGGATCCCAGGAGTCGACTGCTTTGTGAGACTCCAGGGATCGTCCTTTTGAGTAGCTCTGGGAGACTGAGGGAAAGCTGTTCAATTCATAAGTGGCTGTTTCCTGTTCATCAGTGTGGTTCTTGGCTTCAGACCTGGCAGTGTTAATCTAATAACAGCTGTAATTTGTCATGTTACAGGAAGCCAGATTAACTCTAGTCAGCCCTGCTTGTTTCAGAAGTGGGGGTGAGAGAAACCCTCCAAAATGATGGAGGGCTCTTTAAGAGGTGCAAGGATGAAAAAGATCTGTCACTGTACGGGCTGATCTGCCTATTGTTGTTAGGCAGAAGCTGACGTAATGACTGTGACTGTACCCCTCCCAGCTCCCCCAAAATAACTTCTGAATCCCTTGCTCAGTCTCAGCCAAATAAAGGGGATGAGCTCAAATGTGTTACATCCCTACTGGTTTCATGTAAGCAGGTTGGGGGGAGGAAGTGATGCTCGCGATAGAGCCCCTGCTGAGAGAAAAGGTTGACATTTGAGCCAAACTCTTGGTTGAAAAAACCCTCACCGGAGAGCCGTATTAATACCCAGGTGCAGGGAGAGCGAGGGCGGGAGATTATTTTTTGTGAGCCATCCGAGAATCCAGATGAGGCTTCGTTAGCTCTGCCACTGATGGTGCAGATTGTTCTCTCATGGGTTTGCAGATGCACTGCTGTAGAGCTGATTTAGGGTTTTCCGCTCCCAGAACAAACGCTGCAGTACCTGACCTGCCTGGGAAGAGGGAACAAGGTGGTTATGAGGCTCTACTCGTCCTACATCTTATCCTGTGGAAGAGAGCAGCCTTGGGGATGTTGACTCTAACTTATACTGCAAAAGCACCTGTTCCCTCCCTCGAGCTGAGCATGAAGTTTGCATGCGCTGCGAGTTGTAGGATGCCCCCAGCAGTCCCAGGCCTCCAGGACTAAAACCGTGGCAGGAGATTTTGTTGTGATGGGTCGTTCGAGTTAGTGAGGAGAGAGCCAGTTTGGCAAGGTGAGTTCCTAGTCCTACCTAGGGCTGCCCGGAACTACCCTCCATCCCCAGGTGTTGGTTGTCTGCCATGCACTTGGCTGCCATGCCACAGTGCATATGGAGACACTGATACTTCATTGTGTCTTAGTAGTTAAAAGGATATACATTTTCGAAGTGAACATCATAAATTATATGGGCGGAAGTGCCCTGGAGAGATGATCTTTTCTCTCTCCCTTTTGCAGGATCTACTCCATTTGAGCTTCCTGATGTGTTTGGGTGGACGTCTGTCTTTCAGCCTTGCTGGAACTTTGAAAACGCCTGTGCCCTGGTCCCAGTGTTCGAATAAAACAAACTGCATCTCCTCCCCGTCCTTGGGCAGAGCTCCAAGAGCTGCATTAATGAGGCATCTGGAGGAGGAGGCTGGGAGGGGATGTCTTTGTTTTAATGCTAACCTGACTGAGTGTGAAAATCAAGTTTCTGCAGCCTCTTTGCTTTTCCATATGGCATCTTGATTACAGTCTGCTTGGAAAGGGGAAGAGGAAAGGGCAGAGATGATTTTTGAGTTGTACGAGGGATTTTTTCCCCCTACTTCTTCTAAAACTATGATCATAACACGTGCTGCATTTCACTTCCTTCAGCATTCTCTTGCCAGGGAACCCCATCGATGCTGTCATTTTTCCACATAGGTTTCTCATGTCTGTCTGAAGTCAAGCACTTGCTTATTTTGGGTTGCCATTAACCAGCTGGGATGACTGGTGAGAGTAGGGGTCAGCTTGAGGCCTAGTGGTATTGGGAGAGTGAACATCTATGTTTGGGAAGACTAAATGGAGGGGGCAGATTGTGCAGGCTTTTTTGGGTCAAGGTGGGGCACCAGCCTTGGTACAACAAGCCTTCACAAAGCAGGCCAAGCAGTAATTCTACGTGTCCAATGTGGTAGCAGTGTTATCTGAGTAAATGCCTGGTGATGGACATTTGGGGTACAGACTAGCATTGAGTTGGGTTTGGAAGATGTAATTTTTAGTCTAAGTAATAGAGTAACACAGTTATTCATTAAGAAACATCTGGACAAGAGAGACAAAGTTTCTGTTTGTTTGACATGGGAAGAATCACTTGTGCCCCAATTCAGGTGGGTTTGAAAGTGTTGGTTTGCGTGGATTGGAGAGTTAAGATGACCCTGCTGTGATCTGAACTTGCAGTTCTACGACATCTAGTTATTCCAGCCCCACAGCTTAGACTTCAGACAATTACGTTGTCCTTCCTTGCCTATGGTTCATGCCACAGACTATCTTGGTGCTGTAAAACACTTCTGAAGAGAAAACCTTGAATAACTCATCCCTGTGAATAACACACCCCTGTGCTGTGCCTGTGAAGGCTGCTGGGGAAGTAGATCTCCATTATCTCCCAGCACAGAGCACAGTGGTGCCAGTCGGCTTGACAGAGTTAAAAATTGCTGTGTTTAGCAATATATAGCTATATTTACTTGCATTTTGCATGCACAAAGATGGTCCAAACACAACAAATCCCAGCCCATTAGAAGACTTGCCAAAAACTGACTTTGACTTGTTGGAACCACCATATCACGTATGTGATGCACAAGGTTGCCTCAGAGCACAATCTGTTTGTTGCTCTGCCTTAGAGCTAAGCAGAAATTTAACTTAATTGCCTCATTCCTTCCTAGAAAGAACTGCCTTATACAGCTCTGTGTGGCCCAGCGCACTACCTCAAAGAGAGACAGGGAGCATCACGCTTCAGGGTTGTGCCTGGGAACTGGTAGATCCCGCTTCTGTGTAGTTCTTTGTCTTGCTTTTCAGCCTGTATGGCTCCCTTCCCTTTAATGGTGGAACGTTAACGATACTTCCCAGAACAGTTTTGTGAGATGTGGTGCTATAAATATTTCAGGATAGCGTTTCACAAGTGTATGTTGAACGCTGTTTACAGAGACAACTGGAGCAGTCACTGCAGTGCAGGATGCCTTTCAGCATAGGTTTGTTTCTGATTGATGGCTCTCCTTGCTCACGTGCTATCTGTCACCGGAAAGATCAGGTCCTGCAACACAAGGTAGAAGAGCTTAAAGAAAAGAAGGGTATTTTAGTGTACCATTGAGCAGACTTCCTCTGTCAGCCCAGAAGTGAGCCTTGGGAGCTTGTTCTTTGGTAGATCAGGAACCAAATCTATAACTGTTGATTGTCTTTGCAAGGGATTCGATTTGAGGATTTTGCGCCTTGTGCCAATTGCGTGTTCACTTGCATACTTCCTAACTGAGTATGCGAACACACCGGTGTGCTGTCCGTGTGTGCCATTGAACAGAACGCCTGTTTGCATTCACAAGTGAGATGTAAAACTGAACGCTGAAGTCCTGGGCTTCAGCTGCCTCGAGTACCAGAGGATAAAAGTGCTTTGTCCTGAAATGCCCCTTTGATGGGTTGTTCTATCCATCATCATTTTCATTATTACGGAAAGGTTCTGAAATTCATCTGAGCGTCCTCTGTATGAAGGACTAAATGAAAAGGTAACTCACTTATGCAGTGTGTAGTTCTTGTGACACGTAAATCTTTAATTCTTGAATCTGGGGGCTGAATTCAGGTCTGTTATGTTACTATAAGTCCCAGAGTAACTCCCGAAGAAAAACCAAATCCCTTATGGAGCAGTTCTGATCAGACTCATGCTGTACATGTGTAGAGCCAGTCCTTATCCAGACTTACATTTTAATCTATTTTTAAAAAAAGTCTGGAGAATTTACAGCTCCCTCCCACATGTCTGCTTTCTGGTGTCAACCCCATGAAGTAGAGTATTAATCATAAAGTCTGTGAAACCATTTCCAAAATGCTTGTTTTGGACCATGAGCAATGATACAGGTAAAAGGAGACAGTTTGCACTTGGGAAACAAGTCTTCGAGCTTGCAGCAGGTGCCTTCTGCCGCAGCAGCGCGCTTATGCATTACTGCCAGTCCTGCTTGGCTGTGCCGTTTGGCTTTTCCAGTGTTGCGTTTGGAGACTGGGGACAAAGGGCCTTGGCTGTATGAGTATCTCTGTGTAAAACTACTTTCCAAGAGCAGTTGTTGCAAGAGGGCGTGTCCTTACATCAAAGGCTATAAACTTTCCTGTATAGTCCATTCCTGCAATGTGTAAAGCTAAGGCCAAGAGATAATACAAGGCAGGTAATACAGTACATAAGAGAAGATACAATACTGTGCAGGGTGAGGCCCCCTGGAACCATGTTCGTGTAGCTGGTATATCTAGTCTAAAGAAAGGGGAGAACAGCCTTGTGATTGAGAGCAAGTGGTGCTGGTGCTAGTGAGACTTCTCTGAATTCAGCTCAGGCCCCAGGCTGGATGTTTTTGTTCGTGACTTTGAGTTAATTGTACACTTGAGAACTTGTTTATTAAAACAGACGCATCAATAAATAAACTTTCTATTGTTCAGAATTGATTTTTGACTTGGAGGAAACCTTTTTGAGAAACGAGGCAGAAGATATTCTCTGAGAACAGGATTTTGTTGTCAATGGTGATTTCTAATTCCTTCTTTCCTTTAAAAAAAAAAAAAGATTTTTAAAAGATACCATCCTTTGGAATAATAACGTGGGAGCTTTGTTACAGAAGAGAAAAAAATGGTTTCAGATCTCGATGAAATTAATACTAGGGGTGCTGTTCTGCAGGATGATACTTAAAAATCTAGTAAATGCCTAGAAAACCCTACTCTCTTTTAGAATAAGAACTCCAAGCAATCAATATTAATTCAGTCTTACCTAAACACTGCTGTTCTGCATGGAGTTTTTCATTATGACTGGTGTGAGATTGTCATTTCTGATGGTGAATAAGGGCCCTCATTTTTTTCTCTCCACAGAAATCTATCACCACTCTTCACAGCTACCTGCTGCCAGTTAAAGCATAGCAGTGGGGTTGTCGGTTTAGGTTTTGCTGTTGTTTTCAACGGTGAGCAGGCTTCTCATTTAGGCAGTGATTCTGCAACCACTTAATCCGTGTTAACACTACCTATTTGAGGAGTCTTGCTGAGTTCAATGGTGCTAATTCTGTGCACTTTGGGAGACTCCTCAGCGAGAATGAAAATGGGATAGATTAATCCATGGGGACAGAGAACACACAAAGCAAAACCCTGTTTCCTCTGCAGTTTGGCCTAAAGTTGCCTTTGTTTTGAGAGTTCTTGAAGTTGTTTTTGTTCTCTGATATGATGCTCAGTCTGTAGGTGAACATGAAGGGTACACATCTTTGTTGCCTCTCAGGAATGTCATTGCCAGCTGCATGGCTTTGCCTGAACTGTTTGGATGTGACAGATGGGGCGTTGTTGCTTGTTTCTGGAAATGGAAGTGGCGCATTTAACTGAAAGGTCAGGAGGACTTCAAAGAGCAGAACAGGGAGGCGTAGCTGCTTTTTAATGCGTAAGATAATAACAGTGACCTGTTTTGCTGCAATGCCTTTATTCTTGAGGAAATGTAAGTAATTTACAAAGTCTTCTCACTGGTTTGATGTTGTATCCTAACTGTGGATAGATGAGTGAAGACAGTACAGGTACGTGATTTCCGAAGACGTTGAGGGAAAGTGGATGTCGGAGCCAGTCCCTGGCTCTCACTTGGCGCTTGGAGAAAACATCTCTGTCTGAAGTGCCTTCTTGCACTTGCAGGAGTTAACTGCTATTCATTAAACCCTCCTGAAGGATTAGCTCCTGAGTCATAGCAGAAAAGACTTAAAGACTTTGGGTGCTGTTAGAGACTAGCTGGCTTATCACTAGGAATAAAATTGTTACTGCAGAATGCCTGTGTTGCGAATACCGAGAGTCACAGGAAGAGCACACGCACACTGTTCTGGAGAAAAACATACATATGTATTAAGGCAACAAAGTTCCCCATGGTTTCCCATTCCAGGAGAAGAGAATCTGAACTCAGCCAGCCCCGCTGCCAATGATGTCAATAAAAATTGATTGATACACTAACAGGAAAGGGAACTTTGCTGATAAGTGGAATTTCTTTGCATTTCAGGGCATCAGGAGGTCCCTCTGGACGAAGTGGACATCGTATGGTTGCTAGCAAAAGACAGCTGATCGTCTTTGGAGGTTTCCATGAGAGCGCGAGGTGGGTTACTGCAGGATGGCTGGTGATACTGAATCCTCTGTGGAAAAAAAAAATAAATCAGAATTTCACCAGTTACAGAAAGCTGGGCTTTAATGGAGAGATTATCCTCAGCAGTACTGTTGCTGATCTAGACTTTTATGTTAGAAAGAGAAGTCATCTTGATTTAAAGTCTTCAGGTGTTTGGGAAACCATTGTACCACTTAGCTACCCACTGAAGTAGCTACTCATCCTTGTAGCTAAAGCTCAACGCATCACTTTTGGCCTCTGAATGTTGTCAGAGAGCCTTGTCTTCCTAGAAACATCTTCTCCAGTAGGCTCTCACCTACTACGTGAGGTCACAGCTATGCTGTCATGGGGACTGTGAAGAGAGCTGAGCTACGTATTGTCTCAGAGACAGCAAGCAGCAGAACCGCAGCTCCTCAGAGCACAGCGCAAGTTGCAGAGCCCACCCTAGATTTGGCTGCATCCTTGGGAGTTTAACCTGTGCGGAGCATTTTCCCCTAGCAATATGTGAGCTGGCTAGTAGAAGGAGAACAGGGCATATGTATATCTTTCCCACCCCCCTAGACAGACAGAGCTCTAACCTGTTTTGGTCTTGTGTGTTCTGGTTTAAGTTACCTTGGACCATGTTAACAGGGAAAAGTTGGTGAAACCTCTGTTGTAGTAAGGAACGACATAAGCAAACAAGAACCCAGAGAGGCCTTGCTTAAAGGAGCTTTGTCAAATGCAAATTGTTGCCCTGAAATGGTAACCTTCACCCGAACATAGTTTCTGTACATTGCTATGGCTATGGAAGGAGAAAAGCCATAAATGCAAGGAGTTGAATAAGGTGTTGCACCTCTTCAGGGGTTCCTGGTGCTGTTCCTGAAGTGTTTTTTTTTTTTTTTATCATGTCCTAAACGGTGACCACTGTAAAAATCTGTGTGTGCCAATTTGCTCTCCCTAGAGATTACATCTATTACAATGATGTGTATGCCTTCAACCTGGACTCCTTCACCTGGAGCAAGCTGACCCCATCGGGGAATGGGCCTGCTCCAAGATCTGGGTGTCAAATGGCTACCACTCCTGAGGGCAGCATAATCATCTATGGAGGCTACTCCAAACAGGTAGGAGGGACTTTGTGGTAAGCCAATGCAGTATTTCCTGGATGCTAAACAGAATAGCTGATGGAAAACCTAAGGGGCTAAAGTGAAAACTAAAATACGACGAACTGAAGTCGCCTAAATGAGGTGAAGTCGCCTAAATATGATGGTCTTAACATGTGTTGGCTGTGTTTTGACTGCTGGGAGAGGGCAATGGGCTTAGAGCTTCCTTCTGCTCAGCTTTGCAAGCCTTGTCTCCAGCGTGAGATTTGGTGATCTCGTCACACAACTGCCCGCTGCTCTGACTGATGAAGTTTCCGCGTGTCAGGCAGCTGCCAGATGGCCAAAACCCACTGGTAACGAGGGAGTGTGTTAGCCTGTGGTTATGCCAGCTTGGAGCAAATGTGCAGTTGTGCCCTTGGATTGTCCATATGCAGGATGGTTCAGGCTGCTGTGAATCAGTACTGCTACCAAAAGAGGCATCTTGTCTTCTAATTGCGCCTTTCCTCATGCAATTGTGTGCTGATCAAGGAGCTTATCTTGATCAAGATGAATTTTCTATTTTCCCTGCTAATCTAATCCAATATAAGGAGGTGATATCACGGTGGTAGGAATAAATAACTGGGAGAAATGGCAATTTTGGCAACAGTGGTGGTTACTCCAACTTAAAGCATTCTCAGGTAGTACACGTGTATATTCCAGCACATCTAGGTTAAAAGCAGCAGTTGCCAGGAGACTCATATTTTCCTGAATCGGTGAAAGGGTTAAGGGAGCGGCACAAGTTAGCAAACTTAATAAACCAAAGAAGGCTTTTGATGAGCACCAGGCTTCCTCTGCTCTGCTTCTTGCTTTGTTAATCATGGTAATTTATACTGGATAGCCCTTTCAACCGTATGTCCTCATTGACCAAGTATCCCTGTCTCCATGCTGGGTGGGAGGAAGTAAATATTTCATTGAGCAAAAGACTCCTGCAAAAGCTTTTAAAGTTGCAAATGCAGACAGAAGACCCGGATCCTGCTGCTACTGTCTCAGTGGAAAGGCATTGCTTCCAGCAGTGCGTCGCTGGGGGAGGAGGACGCGTTGTTCTTCTGATGTGAATAAATGAACAAAGAAGAAAAACAGGGAAAGGGGAGTGAAGATAGTCTGTCCATATATTTAGAAGCATTTGTGCCTCCTCACGGCCTGTGCTTAGGGCTCTATCTCATCAGATGTGCATTTGATTAAATAGCAGTAACAATACAGAGGCATTTTCTACCCAAAAGGGCTTTGTCCTCTTCCTTTCTCTGTCCTGTTTCCTCATTCTTGAGGGTGGGAAGGAAGCATGAGCCTGCATGCTACGCTAGATGTGGATCTCTCATGGCTACTGAAAGCAGCTGGGGTTCAAGTGCCCACTGAGCCCCATGGAAATATAAAAGTTGACGCATGTTTGCGGTTGATTTTATTCCACTTTATGAGAGTGGGCTCTGTCACACTGCTCTGGGTTGTTTTGAGCTACTAAAAATGAAGTAGAAGGGATGGGGGAACACAAAGCTGCCCTCAGCCTTTATGCAGGACACTGAGCAAGGATAAGAGGTGGGTGCAGTTCCTCTCCAGCTTAGAAAACACCTTGTAGATTAAAACCACCACTCCTGTTATGAATCTACTTCCTTTGTAACACAGAGAGCTAAGTCTGCTTCTCTCTGATGTGCCATTCCGAACAGGGACTTTGCTTGTGTATTCTGTAACACAGTGAACTTTCAGGCAGGGGTGGTGCAGCCGAGCTACAAACGGACCAAAGTACTGGACAGAATTGTCTCTCTCTGCAGCTTTCCTGAGATGCAAAGGCAACAAACCTTTACCACGGTCCTGAAAATTTAATTCAGCAAGATTTAGCTGCTCCAGGAGAAGCACAGCTTCGTTAACGTGTGGCTATTTAACTCTCATTGTATCTTATAGCTGATTGTGGAGCTGAGCCTCTCTGGGTTTGCTTTGAATTGAAGGAAGTGTGTTTGGCTTGTGTACTTCTCCCCAAGTCGTTGGCCAGGGTACTTTTGGGAGAAATAAGAGGTAGAAGGTGGAGGAAACAATACTTAATTGGAGCTGGACAGGAGCAGGAGAAGACCTACTCCTTGTCTCCAATTAGAGAGGCAGATGCTACATCCAGGAGTGCTATGAAGATGGTTCTGGGCACATGAAGACATTTTTGCATATGAAACCAGGCAGGTGTCCAAGCAAAGCACCATTCACCAAGTCATGTAGAGACTTCTCTTCTAATAAGAGGCAGTACTAAGTTGCATGTGTCCTGTAAAAAAAGGTGCAGGTTTGCGTGGAGGCCTCCTGAGGCCAGAGCTGCTACCAAGCATGTGTATGGTGTGAATAGGTTTGGAGGCAAGAGGAGTAGAAATCATAATAGCTCCTCTGTTTTAATATCAGCATGATATGGCTGTCCCATTGCTAGAGGAGAGTTGTGATGTGGTGAGGCTGCTTTCCTGTGATGTGCAGTTCTGATGCATTATATCCTGTCGTGCCCTTAGCCCTTGTAAATCTGCCTTGAACTACTGTACCAAAATAGCTGTGTGGTGTGGTATAAATCACTTTACCGAGGGCAAAAAGAGATGTAAGCCCAGGAGGTTCATGGTTGTAGGTGGAACTGTAGGCATCCCTGTACCCAGCTGGCTGTTGGTGCTCTGTAAAGCTTGAGCAACACTATTGCCAGAGATGTTCCCCTGACTGAACGATCAATCTGCCCGTCCTCAGTCTGGTCAGCAGTCGTTGTGAGCTGGGAAGGGAGAAGCAGAGGGCTTTGGTTCCTGCTTTGATTTTTCTGGACTTCCATGGAGAACTGAGCGTGGAGGGTCAGTTTTCAGTAACATCTGTCAGCCCAGGCCATGTGGCTGAATTCCTTTGATGTAACCTGAATAAGAAAGTCTCTTTCATAGCTGGGGAAACGGAGGCAGGAAAGATCAAGTGGCTTGTCTAAGGCACTCCAGTGCTTGCAGAGAGAGCCAGGACACGAACCTTGGTACCCAGGCATGCCTTTGCCTGTGCCAGCCACTAGACTTTGCTGTTCACGTGGTGAACAACCGCGATGCAAATGGTGAAAAAGGAGCTTTACAACCCTGAGTGTGACTAACTTGAGATGTTGGTGCACAAACTGATAAGAGCGTGCCTAATATCTTAAAATGGACAATTCTTAGCACAATGGTGTCCCTGTTTCATCTTCAGCCGAGAAATTATAAAGGCAGCTACTGCGATCCATTACAGAAGGGGATGTTGTGGACCTTGTCAGCTCTGCCTAAAATGTGCCTCAGAATCCTGCAAGGAGCTCAGCCTTGCTCTCCTGCTGATCTTAAAGATGTCTTTGCCCGTTTCTCATGCTGGGGATGGGGCTTGGTGCAGCAAGCTGCATTTTTGGCTGTATAAGGCAATGAGACCTCTCTATTGCTAGGCAACGTGAGCGCGCTGTGCCTGACTGGCACGGCAAATGCAGCCAGGAGGTGTCGGAGGCTAACAGAGCTCTACCTTGCAGGTGCAAGCAGCCCACAAGCCATGGGAGGGCTGGCATTACATGTGTGCAGGGCTTTTGGATGCCAAAGATGACTAGCGTGTGGGGTTTTTTGGGGTATGGGGATTTTTTTTAAGTGGCAAGCTTTGCAAAGCTGAATTGCAAGGTCTAGTGGGACTCTGTAGTTCTGCCTGCTAAGGAATTCTGCTAATTGGATGTATTTTGCCACTGTTGATCTCTTTTTATCAGACATGTTTAGCATGTTATACACTGGGAATGCTGATGCCCCTTCTTCTCAAGAACAGCTCTCCATGCCTCAGTTTCCTTGCTCTTTGGAGGGGAATAAACAGGCATCTTGCTGTCTGTCAGTGGAGGTAGGGTGTCTTTTTTTTGGCTGCTGCCTGTAAAGCTCATGTAACTTGCTAGTCTACCTGTATGTGCAAACAGTAGGCTGTTCATATCCAAATCAGTTTTGTACTTGAAAGCAAACACATGGAACTTCAAGGCAAGAAGGACAGTGGGGGGGAACAGGAGCCTCTTGTGACTGATGGAGCAATTTGCTCAGGGCAGGCGGCTGTCCTGGGTGTGAGGGGGTTGATCTCTCCAGTGGCAGTGTACTGCTTGCTGGTGAAGTGTCTGGTTTTGAGCCAGTGTGAGTTGGGGGAAACAGGCATCTCTTTGACAACAAATAACTAACTCCCACTCCACCTCATTGGGGTTTTCTCAGCCCAAGAAGCTTTGTCACGTTGCATATGCAGCGTGTTTACTACAGGGAGCCGTGTGGTTTTCAGGAGAAAAATAATGCAGTTATTCTACGCAGCTTGTACGATAGCGAAGCCAACTGCTCTCTCTGTGTTTGTTATTTCCCCTCCTTTCGTGCAGACAGCGCACATCTTACTGTGCTCCTGTACCCTTAGCCTGCGTGTCCCCTGCACATAAGAATGTGTGCCCTGTCTAGCATTTAAGGACAAATTGCAGCCTACCTGGGACTGGGGAGGAAATAACCACCGTTTTTGTTATTGTTAGTGGACTGGGGTGCATGTCATGTAAGGTGTAAAGGCTCCTGCCTGTCTGTCTGTCTCCCTCCCTCTCCTCTGCCCATCCACCCTTGACAGCTCTTTGCTCAGGTGAGGCTTGGAAGGGTGTTTGATTAAGGCAAGGGACAGACTAAAAAAGCTGCTGTATCTCAGCTGTCAGCAGCCTGCAGCTCGGTGGCGACCTCTGCCACTCAAGACCTGTGTGACAGAGACAGCGAAGTGTGACATTGCCAGAGGATGGCACTTGCTCGGCACAGTGACTCACAGCCCTTTGAACCTGAGTGCTGCTGCTGTAGATGTCACAGTACGTGTGCCGTCAGGCTATGAATTGGTGTACTCGATACTTAACAGCACCTTTCCTAGCACGCATTTTGTTCCCTTCCTGCCCTGACAGCTCTCTCTCAAGGGTCTGTTCAAAGTGGGCAGCTCCCAGCCCCTCTGACCACGTTTCCAATACCAGAGCTCCTCTAGCTACACCTCAGAACCACTCATCAATAGAAAAACTTGTCTTGTTTCTATTCCATGTGCTGGAGAACTGGCAGGGACTGAAAGAGTAATCACTGTATAAACTCTTATTCAGAAAACAGGACTTCCGCTGATGCTTGTTGCTACAGGCTTCCAGTCCCTTGCGTGCCTGATGCTCTGTTGCTTGAGGACACTAGGTGGAATAGTGAAGTTGTTGACTTCATTGAAGTGGTTGCACAGAAGAGGATCTCTGCAGTGTAGACTTTCTGTCCTGAGGAGTATGTGTCTCTCAGTTCACTAATGGGCATGCTTAGGTGCAAGTGGAGAGCAAGATGACACGTGAGCCACAGCCTAAACTAATAAATTTCCCAAGACAGCCCTACAGACAAACCCTGGTCTTTAAGTTAACTGAAGCTTCCTTTCTGCCGCACTGTGAGCAGAGTTCTCCTCTTAACCTCCAGCACTTCGTTATCAGCCTTCCCCCAGGGCTCCTGAGCATCCTCCAAGTTACAGAGGTGTTGTGCAATGCCTGAAACACGCTTTCCCCTCTTCTGCCTTTCTGAAAATTGAACACCATTCCTACGGATGGGATCCCGGGCCATGCAGTAACAGCGCAGCGTACCCTGCAATGACAAAACCTGTCAAGTGCAAGGCCCAGGGCTGGGCACAGTTGTGCAGCAAGAGCAGGAGAGCACTGTGCTGTTGTGCTCTCAGGTACACCCCAGCCCTGCTCATCTTCCTGAGGACTGGACCCATCCCTCCCAGCTTCTGCTGGGATCTACTGCCCGCATCTTGGAAGCACTTACACAGCATAGCAATGCCATTGCTCCCAGGAGGAAGGGAATTACAAGGAAGTAGGAGCTCTGCATGAAGGATGGGTGGATAATGACATTATTAAAAGACCTCCTACAGTGGTGTTGCATAGCGCTGCTTTCAAATGCTGCATGTTGCTATGAGCGCTGGAGTACAGGGGCTTACACTGAAAGGAGCAAGGGAAAATCGCATTTAAAATGGTGCATTTAATTGCCTCAACTGAGGCTTGATCCTGCTCTTGCTGCTGTCTTGCTGTTGCCTTTAGTAGGGGTGGAAGTGGGGCCTTCTGTTCTGTTTCTGTCTAGGAGAAAAAAAAACTGTTGCTCAAGGCTCTGTGGGGCCCTGAATGCTAAAAATGACAGCTGCAGTCAGGCTGTGGTGCAGAGAGCGAGCTGTCACCTCTGCTTCTCTTGTAGTGGGATGGAGGTGGGGGGTGGCAGGGACTGAAAGCCTGCGTGCTAGTCACAGATTTGTACGTAAACTTGGGCCTTGCAGATGATACAGCACAGACGCTCTGAGCTTCTGCTCAGCATTCAAGGGCAGAATCCCAGAGGGCCTTGCAAGCCCTGTGGAAAGTTGTCGTGTGCCACCTTGGTGGAGTGGGTATCTGCTCTCTTTTACAGCTAGAGAAGCAGAGGCACAGATGTTAAATTAGTCCCTTGAGATTGAGAGCACCTGATACTGTCTGTGGCAGAGTGGAAGGCAGGACCTTGGGACTCCTGTTTCCTTAGCGCTGCCCACCCTTCCTTTCGCAAAACAATCTGTTTTAATCCCTTGTCACAATTTATTTCTCTTCTCTACCAGAATTCTTGCTCTTAAACTGCGTCCTGTAGTCCTCTTACAGCCACGAGTCCCAGGATCTGTGGTGCAACCTGGAGAGCCCTGCCTGGGTGTCACAGGCAGAAGTTGGCTGTGGCTTACCACAGGAAGCAGTCCTGGTTTGAACACTGTGGTTGTGAGCTGCCTGATGCTCCAAGAGCCACAGCGTGACCACCCCTGGGACTTCTTGCCCCAGTCACCATGTTTGCGTTTTCAGCACAAGAATGTACAGGTTCGGGCTGTGATGGGGCTTATCTGTGGGGTGGTGAGTTCAGAATGGCACATACCGCCATTCTGCTGTGGGTGACTTTCTAAGCCTTGAAGATGTTGGACCTTCTATGTTTTGAGCCCCTGAAACTGTTCCACTGAGCGTCCCTGTCTTTCTCTTCTCTGCAGAGAATTAAGAAAGACGTTGACAAAGGCACCCTGCATACAGATATGTTCCTGCTGAAGACTGAAGGTGCAGGCAGGGAGGAAGGTAAGCTACTGCTGCAGCTAGGAGGGCTGTGATGCTGCAGGACTGTGAATGCAAATCCTCTCTCTTCCTGTGAATAACAGACCAAAAAACCCCCAAGCCTCGAACAAAATTTCCCTTTTAATGAAAAGCACTATGCCCCAGTGTTTGCTCTGGGGCTAAACGCAGCAGATGAGTTGATTTAAATATTTCTTCTTCCCAGGAGTAGCTAAGTTCACTTGTGTACTGTGACTCTAGCTTCAAAAGAAAGGAGCTAGGGTGAAGGAAACAGCAGTTGCAGGGGGATATTGGAGAAATTATGTTCTTTGTTTATGTGTGCTGGAGAAGGAAGACAGTCCATCACACATGCAAGCAGAATTCCTCGCTGTTGCGCTCTGCAAAGGGAAATGGGAAGTGGGCGCTTGTTGCTGCAGCAGACTATGCGGCACAGCAGTTCTGTCCCCTTCTCGCACTCCATTTTACAGCCTGAAAAGATGAGGCTCTGTGTGTTTTGCTGAGCAAAGCTTTCTGGTTAGCCGAAGGCTGTAAGGAGTTGTGGTTCTCAGCTCCAGGTGACTTGATTTCAGAGCTAACGTAAATGGTAGCTCTGGCACAGTGACACACTGGGGGATTGTTGCTGCTGAGAAACTGGCAGAGCTCTGGAGGAAGGTTGGGGTATGCTTTTTGTTAGAGAATTGCTTCTAGCTCACAGCATCACCTATGTTGACACCTCCCAGTTGGTCCTGGAATAGTCTGAGATGGCGTGGAGGGTCTCCAGGCTTCTTGCATAACTATGTGAGAAGCTCTGGCCTGCACAGACAGCTTCAGGAAAAAACTACAAGAAAGATATTTTAGGGATTTTTTTTGCTTTGTATGTGGGAGGGAATTAAAACAACATTTTGAAATTCCTGTTCTCTGGGACATTTTGATCACTGCTCTTCTATTTCACAACAGCAAATCCTTCAGGATTGCAGAATTCTCCACACTGGAAATTCCTGTGTTGACAAACTCGCTTTGGTAGTGGTGTCACACTTAGAGACTCTTAAGAGAGAAGACTGGGGATTGGTCTCATTAGATTATCTAGTGCAGGGGTATTATCAAGAGCGGTTTTTAGCTGATTGGTTGTTTTGTCTGTGAATGTCCCCAGAAATAGGAATTCCATCATTGTCTTTAGGAGAGAGTGTCCTTTGTCCTTGGCTCAGGGAATGGGACAATCTTCCTTGAGCTGAATTTCTAAAATGTTAAAATTGCGAGTGATTTCTTTAAACCTAACCATTTTAAAGTGGGATTTGGGGAGGAGGGTTGGTCACATGTATTGTCTGGATTCCAGACCCTGCTTGCATTATGTCCTATTTACAGTTTATCTGGTTGAAATTGTGGTTCCTTCAGAAGCGCAGTGCCTAGCCAGTGTGTATGCTTCTGCCAGCCTGCATTTTAGGGATTTGCTCTGAATCCGGAGTAGAAAGGATTGGAGCAAAAGCGGAGGGTTTAAAGCACAAGCCTTTACCCGCTGCTGAGCTCTTTTTTGTAAAGTGTGGTTGGGTCTCCTTACAATGAGCTGTACTTATTCCTGGGGTTAAGGCAGGGGTGCAAGTTGGCAGACAAGATACTGTAGTAGAAGGGGCCTGTGGAGAGAAGTGGTGTAGGGTGGGCTCAGTGGGGTAACGGAGCTACCTTTCCTCGGTACTCAAAGGCTATAATTGATCCTGGTTTGACTTCCACCCTCCTGTAAAGGTGTGTACACCTTTCAAGAGGCCCCTTACCCTAGAAAGCATACCCTGAAGGTAGCTCTCTGCATTTGCTTTTGCTGAAGCCACAACAGCTTTCTAAGGGTAAAGTGATGCGCAGATTGGCTGCATGATTGAAGTGGAAGCGCAAGCGATTCTGATTAATGTTGTTGTTGAAGGTGCACTGTGCAGTTCTGAGACTGTCCAAAAACGGGTCGTTGAGCTCCTTGCTGGAGTACTGAAAGGCCTTGGAAGATAGAAAAACGATCAGGATTCTCCTTTGCTGATGCTCATATTTGCTTTTATCCATTACCAGACAAGTGGGCATGGAGTCGGCTCAACCCATCTGGAGTGAAACCCACTCCCAGGTCTGGCTTCTCCGTGGCGCTTGGTCCCAATAACCGCTCCCTTCTGTTTGGAGGCGTGCATGATGAAGAGGAGGAAGAGAGCATTGAAGGGGACTTCTTCAATGATATTTATTTCTATGACATCGGGAAAAACCGCTGGTTTCCTGGACAGCTCAAGGTTTCATTTTAAAAATAGCACAGATATATTCAGTTCATTCTCCTTGATCGTCTGACACATGTCCTTTCGGCCTTTTTTGGCCTCGTACAACTTTCTGGCAGTGTGGAGCAAGCCTCTGTTTCTAATAACTCAGGGTGCTCCAGAAGCTGAGCCACCAGGTGTGGCTGCTGCTTTGCTCTGTGACCCACTGATGGTGAAGAGGGGGAGAGGCTGTAGAAATGAAGCTGGGGATGTGCAACTCTAGCAGGTTTTTGCTCAGACCAACTGAATTCTTTGACTTTATGCTGCCCCTCTCCTTCCCTGCCATGTAGCTCCTTGTGCTGTCCATGCCTGGCACCCACAGTGTGAAGCAGACTGTGGCCCTGCTGGGGAGAGGGGAAGACTGAGCCCTGAAGCTTGGGCACAAAGCAAGAGTGGTTCAGGACACAATCGCCCCTCCCAGGAGTCAGGCTGCATGCGCCCTATTGTTGTGTAATGCAAAGTGAAACAAAGCAGCATGAAAACATGGTTCTGGTGTTTTACTGGAGGCGGCTCCAGGTCAGATGTGTAAGTCTGACATAACATAGTTCAGTAAAAGCTACTGTGAAGAGACCTTGTGTTGCTTTGGGCTCAAAAAACCTCCCTCTCTTCCCAAGTGTTGATGAGGTACTAGAAGAGATGAAATATTAACCTTGGCTCATAAGAACTTCAGAAACGTGGCCCTCAGCTCTGATCTTTGATTTTGTTTGAACTACTCTTAAGGGGGAAGTGAGGTGCAAATGACCTGGTTTAACTTCCTTCTTTCCAGCCCCACCGTTTCTGGCTTTGTTCTCAAAAAGGAGAAATCAATCACATAATAACAGACAAACATGCACTCAGATGTTTGCTTCTGCCTTCCTAGCTGACTGTTTTCCAGCCCTTTCATACAGTACTTTGAGGACCTGGAGTGCTTCCTGGTAATGCCCTGTAATTTAGCACCCAGCAATTGTTTTGATTTCACAGAATGGTGGGTTATTTTCTCTTGCTCCTATCACAGACTAGTGAACTCTGTGTGTGTTTGCGTGCATCTGCAAGATAGAGAGCAAAAGAGCTGTTTTCTGTCTCTTCAGCACATCTTGCCATTAATAGAGGAAGCAACTCTGTGCCATGGGTTCTTCAGGAGTTTCATTGCTCCTTTAATGGCTGGTAGAAGTTCATGCCGAGTGGGAGCTTGCATCTATCACTCGAGACTTACTACTGGAGTGAAAAATAATTGGATTCTCCCCCCTCCCTCCCAGCAGCATCCACAGTATTTGTATTAACTGCTGTACGTGCTATTAGGTGCACACAATTCACACGCGGTCTCCTTCTGTTCCTTGTTCCTGTCAACAGGGACCAAAATCAGAGAAGAGGAAGCGAAGACGTGGCAGACAGGCTGAGGCAGAGGGTGCTGGAGATGAGGAGATGGAGAAGCAACCTCCACAAGGCCCGGTGGAGATAGTCAAAGAGATGGTGGCAGAAGACGGGACTGTCATGACAATCAAGCAGGTGATTTCTGGACCTGCAGAAGAGAAGGAGAGGTCTGAATCAGAGGAGGAGGAGGAGGAAGATGGAACCTTGGGCCAGCAAGTGGAGCCATGCCCACGTTCGAATGCCATGTTGGCGGTGAAGCACGGGGTTCTCTATGTGTATGGGGGAATGTTTGAGGTGGGCGATCGCCAGTTCACCCTCAGCGACCTCTACAGCATTGACCTACACAAGATGGAAGAGTGGAAGGTGCTAGTGGAGATGGACCCAAGTAAGCTATAATGGTGGGATCTCTCTGTCTTTAGTGTAACAAAACTATGCTAGGGGGAGTGAAAAAAATTAACTATGGAGCTTCCTCAAGGGGTGGTGATGAGAGCCTTTGAGTAGAGATTTTTCCTGGACAGTGGCTCTCTACAGCTACCTGAAAGGAGGTTGTAGTGAGGTGGGGGTTGGTCTCTGCTCCCCAGTCATTAGTGATGGGACGAGAGGAAATGGCCTCAAGCTGCGTCAGGGGAGGTTTGGATGGGATATAAGGAGAAATGTCTTCACTGCAAGAGTGGTCAGGCCCTGGCACAGGCTGCCCAGAGAGGTGGGGGAGTCACCGTCCCTGGGGGGGTTCAAACACTGTGCAGACATGGCACTTGGGGACATGGTTTAGGAAGCCTGGTAGTGTTGGGTTGGGGTTTGGCCTTGATGATCCTAGAGGTCTTTTCCAACCTTAATGATTCTGATTCTGTGAAAAAGCTTGGGAGTATGTGATATGCAGTGTCTTTTGGTCACCGTCTCTGCAGAAACCTGTCTGGTCCAGAGCGTTGTGATCCCTGCACAGAGTGAGCTCTGCTCTGAAAGCTTTTCTTCCACAGGTTTTCTATGCTGTTTGCTTCTTCCCGACTCTATCTCATCTCTTCCTGCTGCTCCCTGTCAGAGCCAGGCCCTGTACAGTGGGTGGATCTGTGAGGGCAATGAATATAGCAGGGCTCTGAAGGAGGACATATGTCTGACCTTGCCCTGGCATCCTCCGTGGCAGTTCTGAGTGTAGGAGTGGAAAACAGCTTTTACTTATTTCTTCTATTTTCTTTCTCATCTAAGAAGCACAAGAATGGCTGGAGGAGTCAGAATCGGATGAAGAGGATGATGATATGGAAGGTGCAGAGGGAGGGGAAGAGGATGAGGAGAGCTCTGAAGAGGAGAGTGAAGATGAGGAAGGTAATGATCAAGATGAATGTTGTCTCAATGTGAAGTGGGGTTTAGCACAATACCTGCTGGTACTGCTGCCAGCCTGGAAAGCCTCACTGGCATCCGGGTGAGTTTTCCAGCAAAAGCAAAGTTTTTTTAGTACACTGCTCTTGGGGTAGAGGAGAAATTTCATAGGTTACTGGTAGGTTTTAGGCTGTTACATTTAAACACATTAGCTGAAGAGTAGTCTTGGCCGGGTTGACACATGGAAGAGCAGATTGCCTTCATTAGCTGTTTGTGACCTCTCTTTCTGTCTTCTTCCCATTGTGTACTAGGAGAGGAACAACACCCATCTGTTCAGCCCGATGAGAAGCACGCAGACTATCTCTCCAGGACGGAGCAGTATTGGATTAAACTAGCCCGCAGCAACATGGGCCCGGATGCCAAGGAGAAGAAAGTGGTAAAAGTGGCACATGCCATGGCAAAGACTTTCTACGAAGATTCAGTCTAGATGTTGCTGAGGCTGTTCCATGAGTAAAGAACCATGCTGGAAGCAGTGGTTAGTCCCACTGAACTCAGCCTGCTATGCCAGGCAGTCAGCGCGTCCGGAAGGCTGGCACTCCAGCTCTTGCCTACTCTGAGTGCCTCTGGGCTGAGCGGTCTCAGTATGCCTACTTGATTAATGCTCTGGATATGCTGTTATTCCCCTGGAGACTGAGGGGAGGGTCTTCAGGAGCAGGGTTGCTGTCCAAGGATTTGTTCTGCTGAGACTGGCATATATAATGCTGCCGTATTTTTGTTCAAAAGTTGTTTTGAGTCTTTCAAGACAAAGTGGTTCACTAGTCCCAATTCCCTACCCTGTCTGGGGCCAGAATATGTCCACAAGGGTTTCTGCAATAAACTTGGTTACATTATTTTGGTTTTCTCAGTTAATCCCATCTTAGGTTTCTACTTCTCTTTCTCCCGCTGTGGAAGAGGGATCACTGTTCCCACTGGAAAATAGGCAGGTAGTGGTGATAAGATGCACCAGCAGCCCTGAGCCGTGGCTGCACTGCCTGGAGAAGCCTGGGAATCCTCTCATACCTCGTCTGTATGAGAGCCGCTGGAACCCCTGGTGCATGTAACAGTAGAAGCCTCTTTTTAGGGTTAGCTGTAGCAGGTTTGGCCTTTGCTTGTGGAATCTCCCGGTTCAGTTTCTCACATGTAGGCCAAGAAAGCAGTTGTCCTGCAAGTGAACTCTTCATGACCAGTAAAATGTCTTACCTTGAGACCTGATGGCATGTTGAGGATAGGAGGGAGCGGGATGACACTCTCAAAGGATTTTTTTCTTCCACCCCTGCTTCCTGGCTCAGCGCTTCTCAAGGCATCGCTTTCTTTCCAGCAGTGCTGTGGTCCATAGGGACAACAGATGGGGATGCAAGTGTGTCTGTTGCAGCAAACAAGTGATGACTTGAGTTGACACCAGAAGGCACTGGCTGTCCTTGTGCAGAGGAATCCAGGGTGCCATGGGTATTGTTTTGGCAGGGACATCACCAGGGAGCCGGCTCTCTGGAGAGCAGTGCTGGGTTCTGTAAGGCTAATTGGGATGTAATAAAGATTAAATAAAGCAGGCTGCCAATGTGATTTAATTGTCAAGATAAAAACGTTTGATAAAGAGGTACCTTCTCTGCAAAATAACGGGAGAAGTGAAAACAAACCATTTTTTGATATCCTAGAAAAGAATCTGTAGCACTTGCTTGGCTGACAGCATCAGTTGCCCTGTTGTCCTGTCACTTGGGTTAGTTTACAATACCCTGATCTCACTGATACTGGATCCTTTTTGTATGTATGATGTCCATGGCTTTCTCTGCAAAGTTTTGGGGAATCTGCCAGAGTTGCATTTGCAGATTTTGTTTTAATTATTATTAATTTTATTTATTTATGGGAAATAGTGGGTTTAAAATCACTGCACCTGTGCGCAGGGCTCCATTCCAAAGGCCCAGCCAGACAGGGGAAAGCACACTTTTTGCCACATGTACTTTATCATTTTTTGCCTTTTCAAATACAGATACACACCCTGAAAGAATTTTTTCCCTGAGCTGAAGCCAGGTTGCAGCAGTGCCAAGGATGAAGGATGGCTTTGTACAGTGCTGCTGCAGCCGCAGGAAAAGACTCTCCCTCCCCGTTCTGTGGTAGACTGTTGGATGAGGGAACTAGATGCATCAGATGAGCTGGAGTGTGTGCAACAATAATCTGAGGTTTTTCCTTTCATCTTTTCCTCAAGGGCTCTGGAACGTAGTCCTTGTTGTGCTCTGTGCCAAGCCAAGTGTGACTGGAGAAGGCATAGACTGGAAGAGATATGCTTCCAAGGAACCTGTGAGTCAGGATGGGCCGCTCCCGCTCCTGCGATCGGCGCAGCAGCGCGTTTGTGCCGCCTCCTGCAGGGAGCACGCTGCCTGCCTCCCAGAGCTGAGGGAGAGGAGGCTTTGGGGATGGGTTGCAGGGGAGACGACGGCTTCCCAGGGCTGTCATTGCTCTGCTGTGAGCTTGGGCTGACCTGGGCGTGCGGCTTGGTTCAGTTCCTCCCAGAGCTGGGCTTTTGGGTGAGGCAGCATGGGCTGCGGTTGGTCGTACGGCTTGGTTCAGGAGGCTCTGGTGGCTATCCTTAGGCTGTATGATGAGAGGATGCTGCCGTGGCAAACTGTCCTGGCCTGAAAATCGAAGCTTAATTGTCAGCTCTGACAAAACGAGGCTGTAGCACTGTAATTGGAACAGCCTGCATGGGCACTGAAACCCACACAGCGTCCGGTCTCACTGGAGGCAGAAAGTAATTCTGGAGCATCTGCAGCCGCTGCTCAGCAGAATGAGCAAGACAAATGCAGCACTCCCTTGAGCCCTGCGGCCAGCGACAGCCGAAGATCTGCCTGGACACCCCAGCCCATCTTTTGCTGGTGTAACTGTGGAAGCCTTGGAAGTTGTCACGTGTTGGTTGAGCAAATGAAAGCTCTGAGGAAAGGTAAACTTCTCACCTAAGCAGGGATGACTGGTTATTATTACTACGTTAAGTGCCTACAGGTGAGGTCAGAGTGTGATGGGCTCTCCCGTGGTCTTACGAAATGCAAGCTCTGATACTTTGGTATCAAGCTGTAATGGTACCTTGCTTTTCCGAGCGTCAGCTGAAAGTCCCCTGAAGCCTGGATCAGATATCTGGTCGTTTTTCTTGTATTGGGTCCAAACGTACCTTGAAGAGGAAGGTATTTTCCAGGCAGACACGTCAGTGAAGCGGCTTGCCTGAAATGATACCCAAGAGAAGGGCTGGGGCTAGAACTTGGGGGAAAACCAGGAACCAAGTAACTTCAGCGGTGTCTGTCCTAAGAGTAGTTATTCTTGTCTGATGCGGACAAAGAACAGCATGTACCTTTTTAATGTATGAACGCCCAGATAAAGTTCAGTTATTCCTTTGGCATCCATCAGACCATTGCTTTTCCCCATCTCATTGTAAAGGGATGAATGTATAAACATTTACGTAGGAGAGAGAGACCTCAGTTTGTTATTGTAGCTGGAAACAAGCTGTTGGGTTTTTTTTCAGCTAAAAGACAAGGCTGAAAGTACTCACTCCTTGAGGAAAAGGTATTCTGTAAAATCCCTTTTCTTTTGGGCCACACACATACTGTAACTGCACTGTAAGTAACACAATGAAATCAGATGTCTTATTACATTTACATGCACAGCTAGGAAGGGAAAAGGAATGAAGGAGAGTGCCAGCTGAAGTGCATTTTACGTTAGGGGTGGCACAAAAAAGGCCACAGTAGAGGGTCAGTGGTTTCACGTCTAACTCAAGCTTAGCTTGTACCACATGGGATTGTTCCTCCCCACGTCAGCGTGTGTGTCGCGGTGTGACAAGCGTGGAAGCGAATGAACCTTGCTGTGGAGTTTATCAGAAAGCACTTGGGGTAATTGGGCTGACCCAGAGGCAAATGCTGTTTGTAGGTGGAAAGACTGTTCCTAGCATCTCTGCTCGTGGGATTTTGCTAATAGTGAAGGCTTAGTTGGATCACGCTGAGTTGCTGGTCTCCTTGCAGTGTTGCCTACCTGCTGTGGTGGCTTATGGAGATAAACCAGTCCTAAACTCTTCTGCTGGCCAGTGGCTTGTTTGTCAGGCTTGTCGTGCTCTGCATGCACTGGGCTGATCTCGTCCTTCCTCGTTCATCTTGGAGAGGATCTGGATTCATTCACCCTCTGTTTTGTAGCTGCAAAACTTCCACTTTCTTGCTCCAGCAATACCGTGGGTGGGTCCCACCAGTACTGAACAGCCCTGAGCATTTTGTGTCTGTCAGCAAGACAGAAAGGCTGAGGACACACGCGTTCTTACAAATGCGGGTCTCTGATATGGGGGACTGGGAATGGGAGCATATCAAACGCTTTAGCTTCTGTTGGGAAACAGCTGTTGGCCTAACAGCTGCAGCATCCCTTGTCACTAACCCACAGTGACTTAACATTACAGACGAGCAAGAGAAGAGCTTTGAAACAAGCTCCACACTGAAGGGGTTGGGGAGCAGTGCTCCTACTGCTTGCAGGGGTAATTCTCACAGCTCTGCCTTCCAATGAGACCAAACGCCTGTACCACAATGCAGCTGCTGCTGGGGCGGGGGGCAGCTGCCCTTACAGAGGAGGCAGGGGGTTGGATGTCCGTGTTCTTACCATGTTAAAACTAACAAGTGAGTCTGTAAGAAAGCCTGAGCCTTGCTGGACTATCAGCGCTGTTACTAGCGTACCCAGATTGGGGATAAGAGGAAATAGGCAGGTGATAATGATTGTGAGTCTACTAGGTAGCCATATATTGGAGCAAATAACACCTGGGCATGAACGTGAGTCTCTCTAAGGTTTATCTTCCACTGACACTTCCAGACGGGGCCTGCGCAGCTCGCCACAGCATTTCAAAGCCATCCATCCAACAAAAACTTCTGGGCATCGCTCAGCAGCTCTCAGCATCTAGAAAGTGACATTTCCTTTAACGTTACAGAGCGTGACCTCTGAGATGCCTCGAGTGAAGGGACGCAGCTCAAATGGAGTTACATATTCAGACCTTTGGGCGCTGATTAGTAGCCATGGGGGCTCATTGCCTGTTGAAACTCCCCGGCTTGGCATGGTAATGAGGTGATTACGCATACCCTGGAAAAACAGGTTGGTGGTAGAGCTGAATCTGAGTGCCTGTGGGTTAATATTAGTCAAAACGGACCAATAAAAGGAACTCACAAGCTTGAAATGCCTCTGAGGGAAGCATAGTCCTGGTGGATCTGTTATTCAAAGGCACGTATCTAGTGCTTGCTGTACTCAGCGTTGTCTTCAGCAATGATTCAAGTCTTGGGCTCAGCCCAGAGCTGGTCAGGGAGCCTTGCCATGAAGGCCAGTGGTAGGCAACAACATGGCTGATGCAATTCATTTAGGGGCTGTGCGAGGAGGTGACCCGTTTCCCTGCGCCAGGAAAAGTTGCCACCATGTCAGGAGTCTGCAAAGCCCATCTTCTCTGTGAGCAATTTACCTGCGTGCAGCAAAGCTGTGCGGCACGGGCAGGAGACCCAGTCCGCCCTCTGCTCTGTTCTGCTTTAGCACAGATCTCCAGCCAACCTCACCCTATGACAGCTTTTAAAAATTCCCACTTTTCCATCCTCCCTTAATTTCCCGAAGCCTGTCAGGACATGTAATTAGTCCTCGGGTTTCAGTTAAGACCTTTATCACCCATATGACATTATTTCTCCTCTCGCCCCTCCCCTTCTGTTGCAGTCTGGATTTCCCCCCCCCCAGCGGTACTTCATAACTCCACACAAGGTAAAGAGATGCTGCAACAGCTCAGTATCTCTGAAAGATCAGGCCCTGGAGAGTCCCAGCGCGCTTGAGAATCTGGGTCTCGGGTACAAGCAAACCAGACGCCAGATGGGCTGGTGAGAAGGTGACGTGGCACGAGCAGGCGGAAGATTTTCTATATTCCTTCCTTCTTGCCTTCCCCAGAGATGTGGGGGCGACCCAGCCCATCGTTCCCACCGGTGGGGGCTGGCCGGAGGACCTGGCTGTCCCCGGGGAGGAACAGGTGCCCTTTTCCCAACAGCTTTACTGCGCTGGCAGGAGGTGGGCCGGTTCCTTGAGCCCCAGCCCCTCCTGGTGCTTCAGGTGCTGCTTGTTCCACTGTAGGAACATAAAAATGCCATTGCAGCCTTAAAAAAAAAAAAAAAAAGATATAAACCTTCAACTGTTCACATACATCTGTCGGTGTGGACATAAAACGGCACGTATGGACAATTTACGTAGATTTATATGCCACGATGAATGACATTTTAATGTGCCTTCGGTACATCTGCATAAATCCAGGGCTCATAAGACAGGGGAATATACTGAATTACCTCTCTCTCTGGGCTACTTCTCAGGAATATTTCTGGCCTTGGGCAAATGTGAATAGCCCAGAACTAAGACAAATTGCTCAGCTCCCCGTGATTAATAAAGGAATCATTATTTTTAAACACGTGGTTTGGGAGCCAATTAATATTAGTCTTCAGCTATCTTTCATACTGAACAAACCTCAGCTCGACTGAGGTTTTATCCCGTGGAACAGAGAGATGAAAAATCCAAGTTGCATTTGTGTTTGTACGTAGCTGCTGATACACGGGCGAGAGCTGGAAGAACTAGTCGGTCACCGGTGTGAAAAAGCTAGTTAGGAAATCACTAGTACTTTTATTTCGTTGATAATGAGAGGCCTTTTTCTGCTGCTTTATATACATCTAAGTAGCGTACTGTGTTTGCGTGTAACCGTTTAACCTGCTCCTGGTGGGACCTTTGTCGTGCACTCGAATGTACAAAAATAGTCCTCGAGAGTCATTACAAAGCGTCGCAACCAGAATTATGAAACACGTGGATGAGTGCCTAGGGCTGCAGTCACTATATGCTGTTATTTGGTTCATTTCAAGAGTAAAAAAGATGAATAAGGACTCAAAAGGAAATAAAAAACCAACAAAAGACGAGGGACGGTTACTGCAGAAAATGAAATTAAAAAGTTACTGAGGGTCTCGCTGCCTTCAGTTACCATTTACCTGTCCACCCATAGCCCTCTGCCTGAAAAGAGAAAGGGAGAAAAAGAGGAAGAAAAACTGCGACAGGAGGGAATAAGACCATGTAAGGAGAAGAACTGAATTTAACTGGCACATGCTCTAATCCTTAGTTTATTTCTGGTTAAAAATATAGCAATCCAGTGCAGTGTAATAAGAAATCTGCTGAAAAGGTAGCAGAGAAACAGCTAAAACAGAAGCAAAGCAAAGCTGAGTCCACAAGTCAGGGCTGTACCCAACAACTCTGTATGTGAAATGTCGAGGAAGATCTTTTTCCCTCCTTCCTCCTCCCCCCAGATATATCTGTGTGTGGGTTTTATCCCAGCCTCAGGTTGCTGCCGCACTCGCGTCCCTTCTCCTGTCGAACGGAGCTGCAGTGGGTAGAACTGAGGGTGGAATTTGGTTCCTGGACGTCCCAAATCCCGAACAAACCCTTTGAACCGTACCTGGTCGTGGTGGGCCACCGGCAAAGCCCATCCCCACGGCGGGGAAAGGCGGCGCGGGGAGGGGAAGAAACGGTACAGTCGTTTCTGAAAAGCCAGGGGACGTCGGCCATTTCCAAGCAATTGAGCTGAGACCACACTCTCGTCATTGGGACCATAACAGCTCAGAACAGGGATACGGCATCTTTAATGAGTATGCATATTATCAGTGGGGACAGGGGAGGGGAGAAAATCAAGGCAGGCATATTACAAAGATGGTATAAACAAACAAATTAAGTGACATAGGAAAAAAAAAAAAAAAGAAAAGAATACATCCTCAGAGGCTGCCATTGCCAATGATGTTTGGTTTTTTGTTTTTCTTTTTTTTTCTTTTTTTTTTCTTTTTTTTTTTTTTACAGGGACATGTTGGAAGCTGGAATATACATCCTGCATTACAAAGTGCAAAATACTACATGCTCAGAGCCCAAGCATGATGTCTGAAACAGTCCACAGCAAGATGTAAGAGACAAACCCACCACCCTCTCCCTCCTCTCTGGGACATGCTCCAGTGCTCCTCCCCAGATGCCTTTGAAAAACAGTTTTATCTTATTTTGCTTTATTTTGTTTTATTGTACCCTAAGTGGATCAGAATTGAGCCCTCTCTCCCCAGTCCCTCCCCACCAGTCTGCTCCCCGGCATCTCGGTGCGCGCCTGTATTTGGGATGGGATGCTCAAGTAAGGCTACTCCTCGCGTGTTGGTGAGCCCGGCACAGTGACCAGCAGCTACTCAATTCGTGGTGCTGAAGGTGCTTGCATGGTTTTTGGGGGGCAATCTGGGTCCATATTTTTACCCAGGACAAATTGGCTGTCAATTAAAAGTAGCACTGGGTGGTTTTCCAGCCTTGCTATGGCAGGGGGAGCAGCCTGGGGAAGAGGAGTGACGGCAGGAGGGCGGTGGGGCTGCTGCTCGCACCTTGTGTTCCCTAATCCCCCCCTGCCCCAAGAAATTTAGCAAAACACCAATTGCTGCTTTGTTTTAAATAACAAAATGGGGCCCGTTGCCTTTGTCCCATCTTTCACATCTAGACAGCGTTCGTGCCTTCCCCGTGCTCCTCCTCTCCTCCTTCCCACGGCAACGTTTCTGCTTTGCGAAGGGAGATGGAAGGAAAGCCTGGTTTGGCCTTTCTCTCCCATTTACCTTACCATTAAAGCTGTTGTGGATTTCCCTGGGAAACTCAGCCTGGAGCATCCCAGGGGCTGTACATACTTCAGACAAAATCTCCCCCATGGTCCCCTCATCTAGTCTCCGTTTTGGGGTTCATTACTGTTGTTACGAATATATTTTTGGGGGGTGAGGGGAAGGGAAATGAGGTTTTATTTTGTTGGGATTCCTTCTTATCCTTTCCAGTGTTGGGGGGGCAGAGTGTTGATAGCATTTTGCCATGCCACACAGCATAGTGTTATACAAGCAAAGAATTTTGGCTAAAATCCAAAAAACATTACCCAGGAAAAAAGGCAAACTGTGAGTGAGACTCGATCGTTTGTTGTTCTTCTGTGAAAAGACTTGGAAATTGTCGTAGGACAGTTCGAGTTACGATTTTTCCCTTTTTGTTGTTGTTGTTTGTTTTTGTTTTTTTTTTTTTCCCCCATTCATACATGTAACTGTTATTTTTGCAAACAAGACAGTCTTGAATTAGATGAAAAAGTTAATAAACAAAATGGCGACTCCAATATTTAGTAAGATCACCATGACTACCAGGATGGGAGCTGAGCCCTGGAAGAGAAAGAGAAGGAGAAGGAGTTAGAAGGTGCATTGAAAGTCCCTCTAAGGTTGCCTTGTAGCATGGGTCGGGCGCTGTGCTGGGTCCTGGATACCGCAGGGCAGGTCTGCAGGTGAGCAGACCCCAAACGGCCTGTTTACACCCCAAAACAATCCCGAAGTGCTTGGTAACCCTCGCTGAAGTTTTGCCGGCTGCTGCCTTAGTGAGGAAGGTATGAATAAAGATCTTCCCCTTAGAGGAGAGCGAACAGCAGAAGCAGGGACTAAACCCAGATCTGTTGCCTCCGTCCCTGTGACAATAAACAGGTGACCCCTACCTCTTTCATCTGGGCACAATGTCCTCCGAAGGCAGCCCTCCCATTCTGCCAAGGCAGACAAAATCCCGCTCCTTTTTCACCAACAAAAGTGAACCGGGCTCTGCCAGGAGCCCCTTTCCTCCCTTCCAGCACTGACCCACAGCCCCAAGGCATTCTTGGGGCCCACAGCATCCCTGGTAGCACTGTCCCTCTTAGGCCTGAGTGACAGCGAAGCTGCCGGACTCCTGTTTTTCTGAGCCACTTCAACACTTACTCTCCATCCGTTTGCCTCAATAGGCAGGTGTACCTGCGAGTCTTGGGGCAGACTCTGTTTGCTGTCATGCATTAGCACAGTCGGCACGTAAGTCCCAGTGTGAGCTCTGGATGCACGCCCACCGGACCCATCGATGAAGCCAGCGGTCGCTTACGGACCCCCCCATGTCATGTACGTTGGAAATCTGGCCTTAAAAGATTAACTAAAATCGGTGGCTTACCCAGGGTCATCAATGAAAAGGAGAAGTTTATATCGGATCATGTAGCTGTTTGGGGATGGTTTGGAGGAGTCTTTAGATGACATCTCCCAATGGACACGATTGCTCGTGCAGGTATCCTGATAACGGCAAAAGTCAGGCCAACGTACGGCGGTCTACGTTAAGGCAACATTTTAGGAAGGCTCTAACAACCTTCCCTGAGGTTCATGTGGACCAAGTTAAGCTGCTGGGGACTGCGTGGAAACCGTTGCAGCTGGCCCGTGTCAGCCACCCACCGTCGGCTGGGTTGAAGCGCACCCCAGAAGCATCCATTGCTTCCCACCGAGCATAAAGGCAGCCCAGACAACTTGGGTGGGACGTGATGAGGCCGCGGCTGTTGGACCCCGTTAGCATCCCAGCAATGATGGGAAGAGGCCGCCGGCGTCGGCTCTGCAGGCGACCCTCCAACGCATCTTTCTGCAGAACACCGGTCAGAAAAACATCCACCCTGCCACCTCGTCCCTGCCATAAAACATTTGCTGTCCTAAAGTGTTAACGTGGCTGGCATCAGGGTGAGCAAGCGTGTGTGCGGGTAGGTGGTAGCTATTTCTCGGAGTAGCTGGTATCCTCATCTATTCTTGCTGCAACGGAGCTGTGCCAGCTTTAATCGCCCGGAATGGCATAAATGCTTTTCCCTATGCTCTTGTCCTTGTAGCAAAGCTCCTGTGGCCGTTGGGTTGGCATGGGGCAGGGGTGGGCGCCCTTTCTAAGCAAGTCCTTGTGCCGCTCTGCGGAGCTGCTGGGAAAAAGAGGGGGGGGGGAAAAAAAGCCCTCCTTGCTGGCCGGAGATCATTTCTCTCCTGAGCAGGCTGATTCAGTTCGCATTTGGGAGTGGGTGGGAGCGAGGATGCTGGAGCTTGCTGGAAAAGCATATTTGTAGCTTAGCAACAGGGTCAAAGGAAGCCAACCAAATGGAGGGATTGCGGAGAGCCTCTCCTGGCAGCCAGGTATCCACGCCTGACTGCTTCCAGCAAATCTCTCCGCCTGCACCACGCAAAGCCTTTCAAAGGCAGAAACCACCCCCCTGTTACCACTCCTCCCCCCCAGCCCTGCCGCTGCCAAGCACTGCGATGCGGTGTGTTATTTACATTTGGGGTGGGGGGGGGAGGGCGGTTTTAGCTTCATTTCAAAAGATTATTGGGTTTTACAATTTTTGAGCTCGTGTTAATATAATAACAGATTGCAAGTGATTATCGCTGTCATTGTTTCTGTTGGCAGGGCACTCAGAGACACAAAATGCATTCGGTTCCCTGCACCTCGCAGCCAGGGCAGGACTTAACTGCTCGCGCTTGTATTTGCATGAGCCTTCGTCCGCTCGCCGTTTGATTTCCCCTGCCAAAAAAGCAGCCACCATTTCTGCCCCTGCTCTGCTCAGACTGCTAGATCATTTCCATACCATGAAGGAGGCAAAGTTGTACGCCAGCTGACGTGAGCCTGGGATAATCTGGAGGCTGATTTCTCCTCCCTGACAAAAAGCACAGGGCAGGACCGGCTGCCTCTTAAATTTGAGCCTTACCTTCACAAACGTGGACACTTTGAGATGGACCTGTTGGATTGGCCAAAATCACAACCCTTTGGTACTTGTGTTCAGAGGATGCTGATGGGATGGTGCCCAGGGAGGGAGCACGCCCTGCGTTTATACCCCAGTACATCAAAGTCCTGCCCTCATCTAGAAGAATGGGGCGGGGCGGGGAGGAGTCAACAAACGAAGCAACGTGCACCTACCCGCTCGCATCAGCAGCAACTGGGTTCCCATGGACGGATGTTTTGCTCATCTCCCTGGTTCAGCCTGCACCTATTTGCAGCTTGCAGCCTCTGTTCAATGCTTGCTTTGCCACCGCACATGCGGGGTCTTCCACATTTGCCAGCAAAAGCATCCCACAAATAGGATGACCTGGGAGGGGAGGGGTCTCTGCAAAATGGGCAGCTCAGATCTGACTGTCTGACAGCCTACGAATTCCGCTTCCTTTTTACAGTTCCCTTTTCTCAGCACCCTCTTCCCCGCGCTACCGCCAGCGAGGGCTCTCCATGCAGCAGTTGCAGGTATGGCTGCTCCCCGCCGTGAGACGCTGGAGTACCTTAGCAGGGGCTGGAGTCCTGCCTGTGGCAGCTGGTGGATAAGCAGCTTTGCGACTCTGAAGCTTCTGTTTTAGCTCCAATTACGAATCCTGCTGCACTTCTAAATGCTTATGTCTGGCTTATTTCTAACTTGTAAGGTCTTTGTGCTTTAACCTCTGCTCAGGGGAATCGCTTGCCCTTCTCCCCTTTGATGGCAAGGATGTCCTGGGATATGTGTCATCTGTTTCTAAGAAGCGATTCCTGCTCAGTGCCCAGGCAGCAGATGAATCGTGTCTGGGTTTGTGCTTCGGAAGAGACGATTTTGCTGAACCCAGCCTGGCAATAGGTCAGTGAACTCCCTTTTACTGCAGCTACAGCCAGCATTTTAGATCACGCAGCCTTTACAACTCTTCACGCCACATCCTAGCCCTCTGTCGTGAGCCACCCCCCCTTAGAAAGAAGAGCGATAGCCCTCGATTTGCAGCTTTGCATGTTCCTTTAGTAGTTCGGTGGTGCTTTATCTCATCTTCGGCCTTCTTCAGATTTGGAAAAGCCTAGAGAAATCCCTGAGGCTAGTGGTATCACAGGCTCCGGGGTGCTAGAAAGCTAGAGGCCGAGCTGATTTTCAGAGCCTGGGGTTTGTGTGTCCCGGACAGCAAGGAGCCCGCAAGGCTCTTCTTTTTTATCTTTTGTTTTTCTAAAAAGCTACAACACTGTCTTTAGCCCTGAAATAGTAGTGCTAAAGGAGGCTGTCAGGAGCTGCAGAGATTTGTTTAAACCACCCTGCCTGTCATTCAGGAGATGGGGCTCCGCTGCGAAACACCGTCCTTCCTCCCAGCACAGTGCCCGCCAGTCCAGAACCTGCTTTACTGGGAAGCAGACGCCGGTTGGCAGCATCCTCTCACCCAATTTTGGCTGTCTAAATGTTAGACATCTAGTCTGCGCTAACCAGCTAGGCTGTCTGGAGACCAAGTGACGTGAGACGAATCCCACCCAGAATGGTTACCAGCCTGGCTCCAGGAAAGGAAAAATTAAATCAAGCTCTGGTGCGCCTAAGCATCATCCAGCGCACCGGGCGATGGCAAATTTCATCAGCAAAACGAGGCAGCTCTGGGACTGGGAATTTTTATTTTTATTTTTTTTTGTAATAAGATCCCTGGGCTCCTTCATATGAGGAGGAAAACACCTGCCAAGGATGGGCAACATGCACCAGTATTAGCTAGGCGAAAGGCTGCTTCTGTGTAAACAGGGATAGTCTCCAAGGACTTTTAAGATTTCCTCCAAAGTTTAGAGAGCTGGAACGTAGACCCAAACCCATGGAAGCACTAAAATGTGAATAAACCCTTGTCGTGGCGCAGGGATAATAACAGTAATCGTAGCTGTAGAAGTAAGGAGCGAAGGTTTCTCCCAGCCTGCGGATTTTGGCACACTGCGGCCGAGCACCACCATTCCTGCCCTTCCGTCTTGTTTGGTTTTATCCTTTAACTGTCGTGTCGCAACTCAAGAGTCTTACTGGGAATACAAGGGACAGCTGTTACAAATACAACTGTAGCATAATTAATTAAGCATTAACAATCCATTACTATCTGTTATCGCAGGGTACAAGCTCTGTCTGTCTGCCATGGAAACCATAGTGCAGGTTACCTTGGAATCCCTCTGGGATCTATCAAGTGTAATTACTAAGGACCTGGATCAGCAAAACATATATGTGCATTGTTTTCCAGCCTCAGCACTGTGGAAAGTGCTGAAAACTTAGCAGCTCCACGACATTTGTGCTGAATTGTCACATAATTGCCAGGAACAGGCTGCTGTGAAACGGTTAAGGAGCATTTAGCAAAAGAAACATGAGGGATTTGCTTTGCTTTCTCCAGCGTATTACAGCATCTCCTGTGACTCGAGGAAGGGAGCCCAGGAGATGCTGAATGCGCCCCTGTAAGAGGAATGGGCACCTGCCACCAGTGTGCGTCTGAGTGGGGCGGTATGGAAAAACCTGCTTCTGCAGAAAAAATACCAGTGGCTAAAGCGAACGCAGGGATTTATCCCGTGATGGTGTCTCTTAATGAACTGCTGTGTCGCCTCTGGCTCAGTCCTGGCGTTACAGGTGCCCGCGCGGCTGGGAGCCAGCTGCCTGTTTGGAGCTGTAGCTCCGGTTTAACTTTATTGGTTCTCGTGTGGTCAAAAGCCAGTGTTTGACCCCAACTTATTCCAAGCTAGAAGAAGATGTGGAGCTGGGCTCAAAACCCCAAGGTGAATCCAGGATGACAGGAGCAAAGTCAGCGAGGTGATCTTTTTAGGTACATCAAAGGGCCCCCGAGATTAAAAGGGTTTTTAAAGGACGCTGTCAAGCATCACATTTCTCTCTGAACATTATTTACTCTGTGTTGTTACAAATAATGCCTGCGATGTCTGTACATGAAAGAGATTAAAGGAAGAACAGTTTCCAATAATTATTTGTTTTAAAAAGAAACAGCCCCCAAAGCATTTGCTTTGCGCATGCGAGGGCTCTTCCCGCGCACGCCGCAGCCCCTGCTCAGACCTGGCTCATCTCGAAGGGTGTGATGGCAACAGGGTGTCTGCAGGGTTGACCCTTCTCCTTATCCCCATGAAATTATAGCTTATGTATGTATGGACGTGTGTACGTGCCATGGCCATTTGGGATTGGGCTTTGAACCTGCTTGGTTGAGATGAGAGAAATAAGGAAAGCCCAGACACGCCTGCGTTAGGAGACCTGGGGAAGGCTGCTGATGGGGAAATAATGGAAAGTCCTGAAGTGGGAAGGCTTAGAGGAACACAGGGATAAGCCACGGGGTTTAGTCCCCAGGAGGATAACCACAAAAAAAGTCCCCAGGCCCCTTTCCCAGCAGGGTGGTCCAAAAGCAGATAGATGGGAGCATCTCCGTGCATGGCATTGAGCCTGGTCTAAGGTGCAGGTGAAGTTTCACTATTCAAACAGTGGGTGCCTGCTCAGGACAGAGACAACAGCCAGCTGCTATTTTAAACTCATTTTACACCCTTTAGGGCTAAAGGTGCCTAACTTTTTTGAAGAAAACGCTCCCCCTGAGGTCAATCCCTTCAAGAATAACCCCACAGTTGCCAGAAAAGGGAGCATCCGTCGCCCGCATCGGCAGCAAGATGCCACTTCTGGGGCGAGTTGCTGCCCTCCATCCCCCCCCCCCGACCCCCCACCTTGCTCCCTGGAAGCCTGGGCTGAGCCCCCCGCCCGGGTACCCTCCGTCGGCCCCGGCTCCGGCTGCACGGCGTGCTCCGGCGCAGCCCTGCGCTGGCTGCAGATTGGCTGCCTCCTCCTCACTTTCCCCAGCGACAGCAAAACCTGCTCAGAATATCTTGGTGGAAAATACGCCCCTCACGCAGAAAGCGAGCGAGGAAGACGCTGCGGCTGCTGGAGTCCCTCCCCGCCTCCCCGGCGGGTACCTGGAGGCGACAAGGGGGTCTCTCTGAGATCCCTAACCCAGCAGATGCCTTGCAAACTCCATTTGCTGCAACGGTTTCCCCTGGTTTGTTTGCAATAAGAAGCAGTACCGTTAGCAAACAGCTGAGACCACTGAGATTTTACCCGACAACATGTGACAACGGAAGAAAATGTCAGGGGTGGGTTTTTTTTTGGCTGCTGCCCTACCGTCAGGCTTTCTCAGTGAGATGAGACAAGGGGATTTTAAAGGGCCAAGTCTCCAGCCTACTCACATCTCCAGGATGCCTTTAGTGAGACCACAACGTGTCCCTAGAAGTCTTAATCTAAATACCCGTGATTGCTCCTGCTAAATGAGGACAGGCAGATGAATCAGGCTCCGTTTGTGCCTGAACACTGGCCCTTCTCGCAGGCATGCTGAGGACCTCTGTGCCTAAAACACTTCTTTTCCCCTTTAGAAGCTGCAGATGTTCAGCGCCTGCAGAAAAGGAGATGTATTCTTCCCCCCCAACCCTAAAAATGTGAAGTGTTTAGTGCTGATGGATAAAAGGGTTGCTGGCATTTTAGAAAGCCTCTCTCCCTCTCCAGTGTCTCAACAATTCCTTTTTTCCTTTCCCGTTTTAGATCTTCTCAAAGGCTCTAGGAACCTGTGAAGCATTTGGCACAGGCTTGAGCTCTGAGCCTCGTAGGCCTTTAAGGCCAGGAAGGATGGTGACGTTCATATAAGTCCCTTAATCCAACAACGCCGACACCGGTCCTGGCGTATTGGTTTCCATTTTCATCTGCCCGAACGATGACAACTGATGTGAGTTTGCTCTGAGCGTGCAGGGGTCAGTGCACACAGAGACACAGAAAGATCAGGTGGCTTTAAAAGTAATTTTAAAGTGTTTGTATGACTGTAGCGCCAGCTTGATGACCCTGAAACCCCAAAGTCCCCTGATAGTGAACACCAAGCAGCGCCGAATTTCATTGGTGTTATTGAGTGGTGGCCTCAAGAAATGACCTTTATAAAAGCAATTTTCAATTACTGATGTGCCGCCCCAAAGAAGGGGGGTTCTGTGAGCCTCTTTTTAAGGGACTGGTGTAAAATGACCGAGAACAACAAGGTCCATATAGCTCATCTAGTAACCTACACGTTTGACTCCTCTACGGAGGTCTGCATCCCCACCTGGGCACACACTGCAAGGAGCTGGACACCAAGGAACCTCCCCAGCTGTTCCAGCCTCATTTCTAGGACAGAAATCAAGAGGTGAGGGAAGAGAAGTGATAATTTTAAGATAATTTTGCAAGACCAGCATCCCCACCCTGTTCCTGCAAGCACTGCCAGAGGTGTGCTTGCTCCTGAAGCTGGAGCTGGCACTCCAACGCAGAGCCAACTCACCGGGCTCACTGACAGCGTGTGTAGAGCTGGTTTATGGCAGATTATTTTTAAAACAAGCTAACCTGTGAGGGTGACCTTAGTCCTGCACAGGGATACTCCAGGTAGGGCAAAAATAGCCCTCCTCAGCTAAAAGCATCCTTCCCGTTCGTTGGCAGGCACCTTTCCGAAACAGCCCAGCTGCCTGCGAGATGAGAAATGCCCTTTTCAGTGAGCAGCGTCACAGATGGCAGTGCTGTGGATCACAGGGAAGCAGGCTGTCATGCAAGCTGAAACGGCGTGGGCACACACGCGTGCACGCACACGCGTGCGCGCAGCCGGCCTTTCCCGGGAGCTGCGGTTCGCCTGCACGCTGGAGGCGAGCTGCTGGGAGTCGGAAGGGGAGGGGTATTTCAGGCTGGCATGAGGAATGGGGCTTTGGGAAAGTTGGGGAGCCTTAATTCTGCTTGAAACGATCTGGTGCATGAGCAGGAGGCAGGGGTTTTTTGCAGGACTAGGCATGTGAGTGCCCTGTGTCACTGAGCGTGCACAGATGGAGGTGGATGTGGGCCCTGTGGGATAAATCCTTCCCCCTTATCCTCCCCCTCCTCTTCCTCAGGGACTCACTACCCTCACTGAAGTTTGAAATGCTTTGAGACCCTGGATGGCAGGTGCAGGCAAGGTCACGGCGCTAGGCAGGAGGCTGCACCTCCCGTTCCTCCCCTACACCTCCTTCCCCTGCTCCTGTCCGATGACCCCGCTCCCCGCCAGGCCCCATGGAACAAAACCCTGCTAGCACGGCGCACTTCTTGCTAGAACAAATTGTTGCTGGCATCGTAGGTTATTTAAATCCACACATTATCTCTTCCTCTGTATTACATTAGCTTCCTCCCAAACCTTCGCCATCTGTTCCACCCTCGGTTATGAATGTGAGAAAACTGAACATGCTGCTTCACAGCTACAGCACTTAAAAAGTATGATGTGCATCCTAATGGCTTTTCTGT